>NC_081181.1:8276586-8892021 GCF_029867415.1 Vicia villosa
ATAAATCGCAAGTATAATGTTGCCACGGACACAATGCTCTCTTTTAAGCTCATACCCTTTTATTATGACTCACTATCTTGCAATTCATCCCACAAACCTCTTGAATTAATGATCTCGAAATAACAGAACTCTTTATTTTTTCTCGATTTTCGAACGACGAAATAAACGTCTTTGATAACTTATAGCTCAAATAAAGAGGTAAAATTTTGTAGTGCAACACTATCGTAGTTTGAATAAGGATGAAAATCCGTAGTTTGATTTGAAGTGTTTTGAATGTTTGGGCGTACAACCCTGGTTTGATTTGTACTATTAATCGCGATGATCAATAGGTTTGATCACCATAATTAATAGATTAGCGGGGATTGCTAACAATTCTAATCGATAGGTTCGATTATCACTAATAGCAAATAGATGTGTTTTTTAGAATTTAATTATTATCGTTACCCCTCATAATCAATAGATTTGATTACAAATAATAACGAATTTTTAAAAGGTATGCTAATTATCGTAACCAATAGATTTGGTTAAAACCATTTAGCGAAATAAATGTTATTTTAATTTATAGGATTTGATTAATTAAATTAATCGATTATTAATCATCGCGACCAATAAATTTAGTCGGAACGAGTAACAAATTAAATCCTTAAAACCTCGGCCAAGTGACCAATGGGATTGAGCGAACCCTAATGGACGAATCAACCTCTAAGGTTTTTTTTATTTATTTTAGTACTTAAACAAATTAGAATAATTTAATCGAGTAATCGAAATAATTAGAAATATTATAATCCTAAACCCTAAGGGTTAACTAATCCTAATTTATTTATCTTAATACTAACTTTATACATTAATCAAATATAAATACCTATTAACTAATCTAAATATTTAATTAATACAATAAATAAATTAATATATAAAAAAACCTGGCTATCATCATGTGTGATGACTCTTTGAGTGCCCATGGTAGAGATGCAGTCCCTGGGGCGCTTGATCTGGAAAACTGACGATCCAACGGTTGCCAGCGGAGGGTGCATGGTGTTCATTTGCGCGTGCGATGCGTGAGATCTGCAAAGGAAGGTTTTGAAAATAAATAATACAAAACCTGGGGATCGAACCCAGGTAGTCATAGTTACCAACAGATCCTCATAGCCATGCGTGCTGATTGGTTTTGTTATCAAACATTCGCCCCATGTGATAATATAGGATACAATACTCCTTTTGAATATTCAATTATCAATTAGTAGTGGGCCCCGACGTATGGGTGTTTGCTATTAGTCTCCGCCTCTTTGCAGAAAATCAGAACCTTGCTTTTCACCATTGAAACCAACCGTACGTAAAAACGATCCCTTCTTTTTCTCTGATTCAATAACCAATCAACACGAGAGAACGAAGACGCGTCCACCTTCTCCTTCGATTCAAGATCCAAGCGATATGTCTTGTGCGGCGCGGCGGCAAGCGGTGGTCGCAGATCTTGAAGCAGAGGGAGTCGTCGGCGATGTTGTTGCAGGTGCCGTATTGATGCGACGGTGGCACTCGTGGTCGTGCGGCGGTGTTTGGTGCAGGCTGACGCTCACGCGGTCACGAATCTGTTCGCTGGAGGATTGGTTGCTGTGCGGCGGAGGGAGTGAAACCGGAGGAGGGACCGATGGTGGTCGGAGAGATTGCGATGATAGTGGCTGCTGAGTTTTGTTTTGGATGCTTGCGGCAACCTCCTTCAAGTGTTTTTTTCCAGAAATTTCGTCCCCCGATTGTTCATCCCCCCCTTTCTGATGTTAATGTTTTAGATTATATAGTTAGGGTTAGTTTTCGTTTTAGGCATGATTAGATTGATTAAAATTATTAGAAAGATTTGATTCTGTTTTCCAGATCTGTTTGGAGATTTATTCTGAGATTTGATTGTGTAATTTCATTTCCTTTGTTGTGATCCTGAGTGTGAACCTCCGTTTTTCGGGCCATACCTCTGAGCGGGAGAGATACGTGAACTGACTCTTTTTTATCGCTTATGCTTTCGCATTTTTGAAAATTCACAGAGTCGCCACCGACCTTTTATTTTATCCAATTAAGGAAAGGTTTATAAAAGAAACAGAAAAAAGACCTTTAAGAAATTCTGGGTAAGGGGGTAGGTTATACAAAGGGAAGGTGTTAGCACCCTTTGTATCCATGGTTATCCATGGGCTCTTAAGTTTGCTTAGCTCACTTGTTTTTCGATCACTTTTCAATTGCTTTAGAATGCTTATATGTGGCTTCAAATACCTTTGTAAATTGAATTTGTAATGATCCTTGTGCGGATGTATACAAAATGTTTGTTTATCTTTCGAAAGATGTTTTGAAAAGAACGTTAACTTTGTAATGATCCATGTTTGGATGTATACAAAATATTGTCTTTTTGGAAAGTTTTGTTTTGAAAAACAACAGTGTATGAGAATTTTGTTTGTTTTGATTTGAGCAAGCAAACTAGGAGGTCTACCCTGAGTTGTAAGGTCTTTATCCTATTTCCTTTAAAAATCTATCCTTTCACCGGATACAAACAAAAGGTTCGATTTTGTACTCGAAACAGTAGAATTTTGACTTTGATTTTGAAAAGAATGAGAAGGGATTACCTTAAGAGGTGCAAGTGTGATTGTGATTGGATTCAGATATTTTATCTTTGAAGTTAGTGATCTAACGGTTCAATTTTATCTTTGACATACACGCAGTTTATATTTGCTGGAAATTAAAATGCGGAAATGTAAAGTGCGGAAAGTAAATCTACGCTATTACATCGATTGTGCAGGAAATGTAAGCTAGCCTATTTACATGATTTTGACAACCTATACATTTATCTAGGAATTTAAATTGCAATAAGATAAATAGAGAAATGCATGTTTTTGGTTTTTTTTGATGATTGATTTTAATTTAAAATTAATGCATAACTAATTAAATTAAAATGAGAAAAAGAAAATAAATTTAAACCTAGAAATTAAGCTTAAAAATATGTTCAAATGTGCTTGTTAATTAATTTTAAAACAAAACTAATTTTTTTGGAATTTTTGAAATTGATTTGAAGTTTATTAAGTTAATTAAGACATATTATGCAAATAATTATACAAATAATTAAAACTTAAAGAGAAAATTATCCTAAATATGTACAAAATTAGTTTATAATATATAAACAATATTTAATATAAAGAACAATTTTTTTATGATTTTTTTGATTGGTTGAAAATAATTAAAAAGAAAATATATAAATATATACTAATTAATTATGCAAAATATTGGAATTATGAAGAAAAATAAAATATTTTTATTTCAGAAAATAATATATTATTTTAGAAGCTTAAAAATATTTTTTGTGTATTTTTTGGATTTTTTTAACTATTTTTAATTAATTTTGCAAAAAAATTAAAATAGAAATAAAAAATAAAAGGATACTAATCAAATGTGGTTGATTATGAGGGAGTATGATGTTCATGCATGATCTGGCGCGTTGGATTGGATGGAAAGTGGATCAGAAGGCTCAGATTTTGAGGCGCATGGCAATCAGTATACCTGCAAAACACTTGATTAGAGGAAAATTTAAAAGAACGCGCGCGCTGGCTGGCCAATGGGGTGAGGACACGCATCATCTTCAACCTCCAGACACCACTTTTAACAGCGCTTTCTGGCTAGAAGCGTTGTAATAGATTAAACTCATCCCTGCAAAATAGCGAATAGGTGTAAACAAGCATAGAAATCAGGCGCGATAGGACCATTAAATTCGTCTTGTTCCACTGAATGTAACCATGCCCTTAATTTGGTTTAATTTTGGCTCTAATGAAGAACCCTAAATTTGAGCTTAGAAACCCTAAAATAGTGGTTTTGTGCAAACGGTCATTAAAACTTAATTAAAGCTCCAGAAACGACTAGAGCACCAATCTAAACACAAATATATATCTACATCTTGTTAAATGTGCGTGTATGATCAGATATGAGTTGGTTTTTGTTTGAGTAAATCGTGACCTGTGTAGCTCGATTCAATGAGGTTTAAGACTTGCAATTGATTGGAATAGTTTCAGTGAAGCTCAGAGATGATGTTTGAATGTTTAGTTTGTATTGAAATTGACTGAAACTTAAAATTCGAATTTCAAGTTTCTTTGAATATTACAAGTTGTTACAAGAGTGATATATGCTTATGAATGCTTCTGAATTCGTCCTCCTTTGATTGTGAAGTGTTATAGCCTTTATATAGACTATGTCGTGCTTAGAATTGAAGCTAAGAAGCATCTTGTTTTTGTTGAATTTTTGACTTTCAAGCTTAAAATTTAAGCAACCCTTGCTTAATTTTTCCACACTCTTGCCATAGACTTTCCTTGCACCTTCCTTGCTGCATAATTGAAGATTCCTTGGTGGCTTTAGCTTAGAAAATAAGCTATGCTTTATCCTTCCATTTTTCCTTTTTATTTAATCTTAAAATAAGATAAAATTAAGCCAAAAATGGATAAAAATGATCTGGGCTTTGTCTTGGTCGTGGGAGGCCCATAATATCATGGCAAACATGTTTGAACCATGAAAACTTGGCCCCATTTGGAAAAAATACATTTTTGAGCAATGTTGGTTTCATGCATTTTCCCAAAATTTAGCCAACTTCAACAAGGTGTAAATCCCTCAATTTTTGTCATATGAAGGAGTTCTTGCACTTTTTGGAAACCTCAAAGAGTCCTCTAACCAATGTCTTTGGTCTCATGTCAAAATGATTTTTGATGCTCCTTATGTGTCTTTTTGTTGACTTTGAAAATGACCTGTAATGTCTTTGGTCATATTTTTCAAATGGTGAATGCAATGACCATGGGATCAATTGCATTTGACAGATAATTGAATTTCCTTCAAAATGAGCTTTGGTTTGAATTTTTTGGATGAAGGATGAGAGAGTTATGACCAGTCAAAGTTGAGTTGACTTTTCAGGCAAAAACCCTAATTTTGAATCTTAGGGTTTTGTTGATTTTTGATCTTTACTTGATGAATTATGATCATCCAATGATAAAATGATGAATCCTTTGACAAAATATGGACTTTGACAAAAAATTTCATTTTTGACTGTCTGTTGACTTTTTGGTCAAACGGGTCGTCTGTTGACTGTTTGAGCTGCTGACGGTGCGTCTGAGTGAATTGAAGTTTGAAAATTTGTATGATGGTACTTTGAGATATATGGATGTGCATGAAATCCATTTGAGGTCTCAAAAACTTGTTTCTCCTGTAAAAACAAGAAAACCCTGGTCAGGGACTGTTTGTGTAGGAGACAGTTAAGCGTACCTGATTTTTGTGCAGTGTTGAGTCTCTGCTAATCACGTGATATTCAGAAGACTTCTAGAACAAAAATCTTGGAATTTTGAATTGCAAAATATTGATTTGATTGATGGTACAAAACACTGAGAATTGTACTGCCAGCAGTTTGGCTGTCAACTGACTGTTCAGTTATTGACGTAGCAGTTAGAGTGAAAAATCAACAGTCAAAGTTAATTTTCTTTTTTTTGTTGTTTTTGTTTTATGTGAAAAATGAAAGTTTATTTACATGACTTGTTAAAAAAACACAGACATAGTAAATAACTAATATTTACTTGTTACCAGTACAGTCTGAGTTTCCTGATTCTGCGCCTGCAAAAGATTTAACTCTGTACCAATTGTGTCAGTACTATTTATCTGTAAATAAATAAATAGCATGTGTGAAGTAATAAACAGTACTTGGCGTTTGCGTAAGAATAAATTCAACTGCTAGCCAAATTACTGTATAAGAAAAATTCTAAAACTAAGTATTTCATATGTTAGGATATTTGTTGAAATAAAAATCCATGATTATATGAGACTCTTAATTTTCAGATTGGAGTTTTCTTGAAAAAAGATGCGGGCAAATTTTGGGGTATAACAGTTGCCCCTATTCAATCTTCTTAAACCTGAAGAGATTGTCTGGAATCTGAAGGTAGAAGTTGATTGAATATTTAGATGCCCTGAAAATTTGCACTTACCTTGATCAGAAGAGATGTTGGAAGTTGCATTTGAATGTCGTCTGCGAAATGTTGTTGGCAGATTGAAACATTACCTGAGATGGGCTTTCAGATGCCACCTGGAAAATGTGTTGAGGGTTTGTTCATCAGAATGAATCCATTGATTATATCTTGATGAAAGATTTGAAAGTCTTTGTGTTGACTGTTTCGGAACCGTCCAAGGTTACCGCTTTAAGTTTAGGAGGATGATTGCTACGGAACTTGTCCAAAGTTTTTTTCTGCTTTAGATTTTGAAAGTTGATCATTGTGGAACCGTCTGAGGTATCAGCTTTAGATCTTTGATGTTAGATCATTCTTGAACCGTCTGAGGTATCGACTTTAGATCTTCAATGTTAGATCGTTTTGGAACCGTCTGAGGTATCAACTTTAGATCTGCAATGTTAGATCGTTCTGGAACCGTCTGAGGTATCAACTTTAGATCTGCGATGTTAGATCGTTCTGGAACCGTCTGAGGTATCGACTTAGATTTGTGATGTTAGATCATTCTTGAACCGTCTGAGGTATCGACTTTAGATCTTCAATGTTAGATCATTCTTGAACCGTCTGAGGTATCGACTTTAGATCTTCAATGTTAGATCGTTCTGGAACCGTCTGAGGTATCAACTTTAGATCTTCGATGTTAGATCGTTCTGGAACCGTCTGAGGTATCAACTTTAGATCTGTGATGTTAGATCGTTCTGGAACCGTCTGAGGTATCGACTTTAGATCTTCAATATTAGATCATTCTGGAACCGTCTGAGGTATCGACTTAGATCTGCGATCATTCTTGTTTTTGAGTTGATAAGTGATCAGAATGAATCTTCGGCTTGATTATATCTGAGAGAATCGTTCATGGAATTCAGGTGAACACTGCATGTGATTGAGAATATCTTTGTTGAAGATATCTGTCTGCCTGAAAAAATCAAGTTAGCGATATGCAATGTTTATGATGCATGTAATGTGAGCTAAAGGAGAAATAGGCAGGTTATGTTGTGTATGAATATGCGTATGAATATGCGCATGATGCATGATGTGTGATTAATGATATATGATGTATGATGTATGAATATGAATATGATGTATGAATATGATGTCAAGCTTCTATTTGGGAAAATAAATTTCCGTCACTCATCTGGATATGACTATATTGTGATTGTTGATGAACTTTTGTCTTGTTTGAGTACCCTCGGCTGGGGAAATTCTTTGAGAACCATGGTACTCTGTTGAAGGATCTTTGACTATCACTTAGGAATGAAAGGTAGCTGGAAGTTCTGATGCCCTTTCAAATGGGAATGAGGAAGATGCATAATCCTCCGATGCACTATCTGACCAAGTCCGGGTGCGGGGATCACACCTTCTGAAGATAGTAATCTGGAACAACCCTGCTGGGGGATAAGACTTCTTTTGAAGAGAAAATATTTTTGAGGAATTTGCTGAGAAATGTGTTTCTCTTGGGGATTTTCTTCTGATGGGATGATGTCCAGATAATTGGGACATTACCTGAATGTTATTCCTGTTTTTCCTGGTAAACATCAATCATATTCAAATGCACATGTTCATTCAGAATTATCATTGGGACGTTTACGTATTCAAAACAGAAAAAGTGAAAATAGTGATTTTTGAGCCTAAGCTGCATTGATTTTTTGAAAAAGAGCCATGATAGGCTGATTAGCACAGGGAGACAACAATCTAGAAGTAGGAAACTGTCATAAAGTTTTGGAAAATATTTATCAAGATAAATAGCTATGTGAAAACAACTCAGTCAAGTTTCAATTCTGCTATTGCCAATCTGTCTTCGAGCATCTCATCCCTCACTTGTTGGAAGAAAGTGATTGGACTGATCGGTGTCTTTGAGGTGTTGAATCTTGATGGTGAGTAGGCAGCTGAACGGAACATAGTTGTATGCTTCATTCCGTAACTTTTTCCTAGGCTGCCCTTTCAGGTTTTCAGCCTACCGGGATAGTATTTGTTTAGTCTCTAATTTTTACCTGGACTGCCCTTTCGGGTTTTCAATCCACCGAGACGCTCATTTTTTTTTGCCTAAGTTGCCCTTTCAGGTTTTCAACTTAGCGAGCTGTTTTTTTTCTTTTTAAGCGAAGTATTTTTTGACTATGTCAGCATTCACAGGGTGTGGGAAATCCTCGCCATCCATGGTGGTAAGCAACATGGCGCCACCGGAGAATATTTTCTTGATTATGAATGGTCCCTCGTAGGTGGGAGTCTATTTGCCTCTGGGATCACCTTGTGGTAAGATGATGCGTTTGACAACCAAGCCACCAGTTTGGTATGCTTGACTTTTGACTTTTTTGTTGAAGGCTTTGATCATACGCTTTTGGTATAACTGACCATGACAAATAGCTGCGAGCCTTTTCTCATCAATCAAGTTTATCTGGTCCAACCGTGTTTGAATCCAATCGCCTTTGTCTAGATTGGCTTCTTTCATAATCCTTAGGGAAGGAATCTGAATTTCAATTGGAAGAACTGCCTCCATACCATAGACTAAGGAGAATGGAGTTGCCCCTGTTGAAGTACGCGCAGATGTGCGATAACCATGAAGAGCAAAAGGTAACATCTCATGCCAGTCTTTGTAGGTTACTGTCATTTTTTGTATGATTTTCTTGATGTTCTTGTTGGCAGCTTCCACCGCGCCGTTCATCTTTGGTCGATATAAAGAAGAATTATGATGTTTGATCTTGAACTGTGTGCAAAGTTCAGTAATCATTCTGTTGTTTAGATTTGTGCCATTGTCCGTGATAATCCGTTTAGGGATGCCGTATCGACAAATGAGATTGTATTTGATGAACCGGGCCACCACATTCTTGGTAACAGAAGCAAATGAAGCTGCTTCTACCCACTTTGTGAAGTAGTCAATAGCGACCAGGATAAAGCGATGTCCGTTGGAGGCAGTAGGTTTGATTTCTCCAATCATATCAATACCCCACATTGCAAAAGGCCAAGGAGCCGTCAGGACGCTTAATGGAACTGGAGGTACATGTACTTTGTCAGCGTATATCTGGCATTTGTGACATGTTCGGGAGTGATGATGGCAGTCTGTTTCCATGGTAGACCAGTAATAACCTGCTCTCAGGATCTTTTTAGCCATTGTATGTCCACTGGAATGAGTACCGAAGGCACCGTTGTGTATTTCTTCCATGATCTGTTCAGCTTCCTTCTTGTTTACACAGCGAAGTAAAGTCGAGTCATGGTTGCGTTTGTATAAGGTTCCATTGCTTAGAAAGAATTTGGCAGCAAATCTCCTTAGAAACTTTCTGTCGTTAATGGATGCCCCTTCAGGGTACTCCTGAGCTTCGAGATATCTTTTTACTTCATGGAACCATGGTTTTTCCTCTGTTCCCTCGGTATTGATCTCATTGCAATAGGATGGTTCATCTTGCCTGTAAATGGTGATCATAGGCGCCTCGTTGTCCCACCTGACTTTGAACATGGATGACATGGTAGCTAAAGCATCAGCTAGTTGATTTTCCTCGCGTGGGATGTGTTCGAAAGTGATTTCTTCGAAGTAAGGAATCAAACTCAACACATATTCTTTGTAAGGAATTAGATTCGGGTGCTTCGTGTCCCATTCCCCTTTGACTTGGTAGATTACCAAGGCCGAGTCTCCGTAGACTTTCAGGAATTTGATTCTTAGATCGATTGCAGCTTTAAGACCCAGAATACATGCTTCGTATTCGGCTATATTGTTAGTGCAATTGAAGCATAACCTGGCAGTGAATGGTGTATGACCTCCTGCGGGGGAAATGATCACAGCTCCGATGCCATTGCCAAGTGCATTAGAAGCTCCGTCAAAAACCATAGTCCACCGGGATCTTGGCTCGGGTCCTTCTTCTGGTCCTGGTTGTTTGTAGTCATTGATTAGCATAATGTCTTCGTCTGGGAAGTCAAAGTTCAATGCTTGATAATCATCCACAACTTGATGAGCCAGATGATCAGCTACCACACTTCCTCTGATTGCTTTTTGTGAAGTGTATTGAATGTCATATTCTGTTAAGATCATTTGCCATCTCGCTATTCTTCCAGAGAGAGCAGGTTTTTCGAACACGTATTTGATGGGATCCATCTTGGAGATTAGGAAAGTGGTGTGATTTAGCATGTACTGTCTTAGTCGGCGAGCCGCCCAAGCTAAGGCACAACAAGTTTTTTCGAGTAGTGAGTATCTTGTTTCACAACCAGTAAACTTTTTGCTAAGATAGTAGATTGCGTGCTCCTTTCGGCCGGATTCGTCATGTTGTCCTAGTACACACCCCATTGAGTCTTCTAACACAGTTAGGTACATTATCAGAGGTCTGCCTTCCACAGGTGGCAACAAGATTGGAGGTTTTTGGAGATATTCTTTGATTTTGTCAAAGGCTAACTGGCATTTGTCATTCCACCTTTCCACTTGATCTTTCTTCAACAGTTTGAAGATCGGCACACAAGTAGTAGTCATGTGGGCAATAAATCGGGCGATGTAATTTAGACGTCCCAAGAATCCTCTGACTTGTTTCTCGATACGAGGTATAGGCATTTCTTGAATGGCTTTAACCTTGGCGGGATCAACCTCAATACCTTTGCTGCTGACGATGAAACCTAAGAGTTTGCCGGATCTTACTCCAAAGGTACACTTATTTGGGTTCAGTCGCAACTTGTATTTCTTGAGTCTGTCAAACAACTTGTGTAAATGACCCAGATGTTCTTCCTCGGTGTTGGATTTTGCAATCATGTCATCGACATACACCTCTATTTCTTGATGAATCATATCATGAAATAGCGCTACCATTGCACGTTGATAGGTTGCTCCTGCGTTTTTCAGACCAAAGGGCATTACTTTGTAACAAAAGGTTCCCCAGGGTGTTGTGAAAGTTTTTTTTTCCATGTCTTCGGGTGCCATCTTGATTTGATTGTACCCTGAGAATCCGTCCATAAAGGAGAATACCTGGCATTGTGCGGTATTGTCAACCAGTACATCGATGTGTGGTAAAGGGAAATCATCTTTGGGGCTTGCCCAGTTCAGATCTCTGTAGTCCACGCACATTCTGACTTTCCCGTCTTTTTTAGGTACTGGCACGATGTTAGCTATCCAAGGAGGATAACTTACAACTTTTAGGAATCCGGCATTGAACTGTTTTTCAACCTCGTCTTTGATCTTTTTTGACATATCAGGCCTACTCCTTCGTAGTTTCTGTTTGACTGGAATGCTACCTTCTTTGATTGGCAGGCGATGAACTACAATGTCCGTGTCAAGGCCTGGCATATCTTCATAGGACCAGGCGAATATCTCGACGTAGTCTCTCAGCATTTGAATCAGTCTTTGCTTGATGTTGTGTTCTAAATCAGCCCTTATTTTGACTTCTTTCTTTTCTTCGTTGCTGCCCAAGTTGATGACCTCAATTGGCTCCTCGTGAGGCTGTATGGCCTTGTCTTCTTGTTCTAGCAGCCTTGCAATTTCTCTTGGCACTTCACAATCTTCCTCACTTTCGTCCTCAGTTTGGTAGATCGGACTTTCAAAGTCATGACGGGCAATAGCAGAATCGTTGTTGACTGGATCCAAAGTGTATGTGAATCTGCATGTTAGTTATGTGAGTGTGTGTGAAGAAAAACATAGCTATTTGAAAGCGAAGAAAGAAAGAAAAAGGATCATAAAATTTTAAATATGCAAGCGTCCCATGATTTTATTGAATGCACATGATCATGATATGATAAGCCCTTATAGAAGGGCCAGTGTGCTTTGGGCAAGGCACACGGCTTTCAGGCTCATGGTTCGATTGTTCAGGAACCATTTTTATCTTTGCACAATATACACAAAGAAAACAGGAAATGGCATTTACTCCTGGTCAAAGGAGATCACATCCTCAGCTTTCCAGTTGTTCAATCCACTGTTGTGAGCAGGGAGTATCCAACTGTTCCAGTTGCAGTTGTCTTCTTCATCTTCCACAACATTGATTTCATTAGTGGGAAAATGAGCCGGTGATCCTTCGGGATAAGTGATATACTCTGCTGGATACGAGAGCCCAAGCTGAGATATCTCTGCTGGCTGAGCAAGATGCTCAATAAGGCCGTCCCATGCAGTCGGGATGATGTTTTGAATAGAGAATTGTGCATCCTGATGAGGAGTGTATGCTGACAGAAAGCAACCCTCGTTATTTGGTATTTCCCTGGCTTCTTCAAAAGTGAAATTGTCATCGTAATGTTCATCCCATCCAGTTGGGACCATGTCCCTCATAGCAATTTGTGAGCTCGGAGGAGCGGAATATTTCACCATATAGTCATATTTGCCGCTGGGTTCTCCTAGCGTGTCCCATACTTCTTTGGGTGGATTTTGATATTGCTTAGTGACGGGACTTGTGAAACTTTCGTCATTTTCAATTTGATCACCCCATCCAGTCGGGGTAATGTCTTCCATAGCAATATAAGAATTCTGAGGTGCGGTATACTGATAATTATACCCGTCACTTGGTTCTCCCACAGCATCCCACATTCCCATGGAAATGGGTGGAATCTCATATGGATATGGCTGAATGATATGGTTTAAGAACACTCCTTCATCTTCAATAGCGTTTACTTCTTGGCTGACGAAGTGTGACATTAATCCTCCAGAACGAGGACCTTGATCATTCTTTTGATCTTCACTATCATAGCCCAGGCCTAGCTTGTCAGACTTGTAGGGTATATCGGGAAGCTGTCCCCATACTGTGCAATCACCCTGTTCAATCATGGCTTTGGCATCTTTGAGAGAAGCCATAGTTGTAGTTGGAGTAGCAGGAATATGCTTGGTGGTAGAGACATCTGGGGAGACCACCTCAAATGATTGGCATGGAGTTTCGATGAATTCGTCCTCCAACTTAACATATTTGGAATTTCTTAGGTGACTAACCACATATTCCTCTTCGCCATAGACTGTGACAATCTTTCCTTTTACTGGATATTTTAACTTCTGATGCAGGGTAGAAGTTACAGCGTTTGCCCCATGTATCCAAGGGCGTCCAAGTAAACAGGAGTAGGCTGGTTGAATTTCCATTACGTAAAAGATAGAATCGAAGATTTGAGAACCCACTCTGATTGGGAGATTCACTTTTCCGTATACCGTTCTTGTTGACCCGTCAAAGGCTCTTACCACAACATCACTTGGTTGTAACACAATTCCTTCAAAGTCAAGCTTTTCTAGTACTATTTTCGGTAACACGTTCAAAGAAGAACCGTTATCTACTAGCACATGAGATAGAGTGGTGCCATTACATTCAATGGAGATATGTAGGGCTTTGTTGTGATTTTTTCCAGCAGGGGTTAGATCAACATCAGAGAAACCGAGGCCATTGTTCACGGTTAAATTGGCAACATAATTCTCAAATTGGTCGACTGAGATCTCTTGAGGCACATGCGCAGCTTTCAGGAACTTCATCAGAGCTTTGGCATGAGCTTCTGAATATTTTAGTAGAGATAGCATTGAGATTTTTGAAGTGGTGTGCCCCAGTTGCTCAACAATATTGTAGTCACTCTTGCAGATGATTTTCAATATTTCCTCCATTTCTTGCTTTGATGGATCCTCAGCAGTGATCTCCATCGGGGTTTGAACTTGTTCAACTTGTGGCTCTTTGCCTCGAGTGCTGTCATCTTGATTAGGAACTGGGACTCGGACTGGACCAGCAGCAACATTTGGAGAAATTTCTGGTGAAAAGATTCTTCCACTTCTCGTGATCTTGCTGGTACCCACAATATTACCCACAGTTGGAGTAGTTAACTTTGCGGCCTCTTCAGTCGAGGTACCCTGCTTAACTCCATGAACATAAACATTAGTGTCGTATCCCCATGGGACAGCTTTTTCTGAGGAGTATGGAAATGGAGTTGGACTAGCAATGACTACTGATGCCACTTTGAGTGTAGCAGAAATTTTGAATGGAGCCTTGGCAGAGATTTTGAATGGTAAGCTGGAGATCATTGAGGCATCCTCTATTCTCATCCCGTTTGCAAAGACTTCGCACAGCACGTCCATAGAAGGGAGCCTCTCAAACATAATGATACGGCGATCCATCCACTTTTGAATTCCCATCCTCAGATTTTCACAACCATTGGGCAGGTATGAGCAATAAAAGCAGTCGGGGTCACACCCTGGAAAGTAACCAGCTTGGATTAGCTTTCCTTTGACTTCGCCGAGTGGAGTTGATAATTCGTTCACATCATAGATGTAAACAGTGTCCAGGATAGCGTTAACAGTTTTGTCATGCTTTGGCATAGGTGCAGTGATGACATTTGGAGTTTCTGGAGGATCGAACTCAATTTCCCCAGCATCTATCATATCTTGTAGTTTATTTTTCAAGGCCCAGCAGTGATCTGCGTCATGTCCTGGACAGTTTGAGTGATAGGCACATGTTGCATCAGGGCGATAATTCGGAGAGGAAGTGTTGACATTCTTTGGAGGACCTTTTAATGTGATCAGATCTGCTTTTAGCAAGTGCTGCAATGTCTGAGAGATTGGCATGTTGATTCTGGTGAAATTTCTTCTTGGTGCATCTGGTCGATGCGTATATTTTGGCTGTTGATCTTTTTGAGGTGCAGATGCGGAGATCAGAACTGCCCCTACAGATTGATGCTGCTCACTTTTGCGATTTTTCTGAATTTGTGTTGCATTGACCTCATTTCTCCCGCTGATGGGCCTTTTTGTAGTACCAGAGGAGGAACCTATTTGAATTTTTCCATTTTGAATGCCACTTTCGACACGTTCTCCGGTCAGTATCAGGTCAGTGAAACCTGATGATGAGCTTCCCAGCAAATGGCTATAGAAAGGGCCAGTTAAAGTGCCCATGAACATGTCGACTAGTTTGCGATCAGATAAGGGTGGTTGAACCCTTCCAGCCATATCTCTCCACTTTTGTGCATATCCTTTGAAACTTTCTTTTGGTCCCATAGACATGCCCCTTAGTTGAGTACGGGTTGGCGCAAGATCAGCATTCTATTGGTACTGTTTGTAAAAAGCAGCAGCTAATTATTCCCAAGTATGAACCTTGGTATTTTCCAGCTGGTACTACCACTCGAGTTGTGTACCCGACAGACTTTCTTGGAAGAAGTGAATCCACAATCTGTTATCTGTTGTATGAGGTTGTATCTTCCTCACATAGGATCTCAGATGTAGTTTCGGGCAAGAAACTCCATCATATTTTGCAAAGACAAGAACTTTGAATTTTGGAGGGATAACAACATCCGAGATGAGCCCCAGATCATTGAAATCTAAACCAGGTACTTTTTGTATCTCCATAGCTTTCATACGGTCTTCTAGCTGTTGGTATTTGTCATCATCCGTTTCGTCCCCAGAATGATCATCTTCTTCATTTGAAGAGAGAGAGAGGGTTTAGCAGAACCCTGGTTGCTTTGATTGTCTTCTTGTTCACCATCACCGACTGTTTCAGGGATCAGTGGCTTTTTGAACTTTTTGACTGGGATTTTGATCTTCCTTTTCAAGTGACTCAAGCCTACAGATCCTTTGGGCTTCTTTTTCTTCTTGATTATCAGGGCTTTCATTTCTTGTTGCCCCTTTGCCAGTTCCAGAATTGCCACTTGAACTTGGGCATTCTGTTCTTCGAGATTCTTGATGCTTGTCTCAGATTCCATCTCTTATGACTGAAATAAACAGCGAAGAGATGAGAAATCCGTCATGAGAACCTGTTACGCAATGTGTATGACTGGATGCAATGTATATGAATGAAATGTATATGCAATGTATATGAATGCAACGTATGAAATGTATATGCAATGCATGAAATGAGATGTGTGTGCAATGTTTTCAAGGATCTTAGAGTTTAGATTTGTTAAAGAAGAAACAAACATTAGTTAATCAATTTTTATTCTCTTTTTTTCTTTGCCTCATTTGGGCTTACCAGACATAAATAAAATAAATGATCCTTCAGGTCTCCCATGGACGCTTTCTCTTTGCCCCCAGGAATGTGTTGATCTGCTGTTCTTCTTGAAGCTGTCCGGTGAGCTCCAATATCCTTCTCTCATATTCTTGACAGTGTGCTTTGAAGGTGTCTCTTTCCTCTTTTAGTTGAACCCAAGATTTTTGCAACTCTTCTAGGTCAGTTGGCATATCCGGGTGTAGAATAACTTGGGGTTCGTCTCCTTCGACCTTTGGCTCAATAGTCACAGGTAGAATAGCGGGATATGGCATAATGAGTTTCTGAGCATGAGTGCGGACCCATCTGAGGTAAGGTTCCATAGGGATAGAATTCCATTGCCCCAAAGTTTTGCTTTCTATTCTATAGACACTGTCCCATGCATGTATGAACCTTCGTCGGTGTCTATGAGAATCATTCTCGTAATCAAACACAATGCTACGGATAATCATGTCATGAGGACCGTTGCTCCTTGCATATCCGAATTGGCGTAGAGCTAAAGAGGGATTGTAAGTGATGCCTCCTTTGATGCCAAGGAGTGGCACATTAGGGTACTCTCCACAATGATCAATGATAGTAATGTCTCTTTGAAAGAAGTTGTTCCACCGGATATCTGAATGAGACAAAGACATAATCCTGCGAGACCATTGCATTCTTTGTTCATTTCTCAACACTGATCGGGGAAGATGAAATGTAAACCACCTAGCCAGTAGTGGTATACAGCACATGAGAGTTCCTCGTTTCTTCATGGTACGAGTGTGTAGAGAATGTAGAATGTCTCCCAGCAATGTTGGTACCGGGTTACGGATTAGGAAAAGGTTGATGATGTGTACACTTATGAACTGGTCGGGATTTGGGAATAAAACCAACCCATAGATCAAAAGGGCCATAACCTCCTCAAAAGCTGGATAACTTTTGTTTTCTAGCAGTAGTCGAGCCTTTTCCAATAAGAACTTGGCAAGCAAACCCTTAACTCCACTCTTTGTTTCCCAATTGGACTCGATTTTTGATTTTCGCAGATGTAAAGCAGCAGCAATGACTTCAGGTTTTGGAATCCTTTCTAAACCAGTGAAAGGTAATTAATTTCGAATAGGTAATCCAATTAGTTCAGAGAATTCTTCCAAAGTGGGTACTGTAGCGGTAAAAATGTGACTCAACGCGTTTTCGCGCGTTCGAAGTACAACAGAGTCGCCACCGAACTTTATTTATTCCAAAAAGGAAAGGGAAAATATCGATAAAACCCACGAATAAAAAAAAATGGATAAGATGGTCATCGCAACCAAATTAGGGTTCGGGAGTCGGTTAAGCAAGGGGAAGGTATTAGCACCCCTCACCTCCATCGTACTCGATGGGACCCATTTAGTTAATCTTGTGATTTATTGTTAGCTTATTATCTACTTTATTTATTTATAAGGTTGGAAAGAAGGAAGAAACAAAATAAGATTTTTTATTATTGTGCTCGCCAAGACGTTTGTATCTTGTGCCTACGTATTCCCTAGTGCAATGGGAAAGTCAGAGCAATCGTAGTTCGGGCTAAAACGCCGAATTTGTTGGTTGATTTTAGCGAGAGGTACTCGATCGCATTCAAACAATACTATGCGCACATGGATAGTAGGTTGTTTGCATCACTACAAGAATGGATGACTAAATCGCAGTTAAAACAGGATTTTGGCCATCATCGCATTCGAGTGGAAAACATTCGTTCTTCACATGTTGAAGTATAATTGCATTTGAATTTTGACTAAGTGTCTCGTTTATAAAAAAGGTTTTAAAATTAAAAGGTGTGAATAAATTGAAGTTGTTTAAGAGAAATCAAACATTTAAACAAAGGCTTAACGACCATCGCCTAAATGCTTGAAAGAGAAAATTGTACAAGTACGTACAACCCCCTCGTAGGTGATGAAAAAGATTGATTTGAAGAGTTGAAAGACATTTAATTGGATCCAAGTATTTAAACAAAGGCTTAACGGCCATCGCTTAGAATACTCGAAAGAAGAACTCGCTAAAACAAGTTTTTTATGAAGTCTTTTAATGGAGTCTACGCGCTCAAACAATGGCTTAACGGCCATCGCTCAAACACTTGAAGAACAACTTGTACAAGTACGTACAAACCCTTCTTCATTATCCATTATAGACTAAATTTGGTTTGATTAAAAGAAAAGCGTTTTTGTAAAAAAGAGTGAGTTAAATAAATTTTTAAGAAGTCTTCAACGGAGTTTAAACATCCAAACAAAGGCTTAACGGCCATCGCCTAAATGCTTAAAGAACAAATTGTACAAGTACGTACAAACCCTTCTTTCCATTATAGATAAAATGATTTAATTGTTTAAAAGAATGTATTTTGTAAAAAAAAAGATGAATTAAATCGAGTTTTATGGAGCGTTTAATGGAATCCAAGTATTCGAATAAAAGCTTAACGGCCATCACCCAAATACTTTTAGGACAAATCGTACAAGTACGTACAAACCCTCCTTTTCCATTAGAACTCAAAACTCGATTCGATTAAAAAAGCAATTTTTGTATCATTTTGAAATATTTTTGATAAATCCCAAACATACATCTAAAGAAAGGAATATGGTCATTTAAAAAATCTAGTAAATAAAATAAGCAATAAATATTTTTGTGATTTTTATATGAAAAGAGTTCTAATAATAAAACGTTAATTGTTAGTTATATATAAAATCAAGATAATAAAAAGGATAATAAAAACTAAAGAAGTGGGCCATGGGAGATGCTAAACCCGAATGGAGGGTGTAAGGCCCAAAAATGAACAAAAAGAGAACCTGGGGCGCTGGACAGTGAGGCCCAAAGTAGTCGGGTCGGATCCGACCCAGCATTTTCACTAAACCAAATTACTGGCCAGGGAACCCTAATTTCGGAGCAGCCCTCTTTTGAAAAACAAAAAAAAAAACACAACGCTCCTGACTCTATTCTCTGAAAAAAAGGACAATGGCAGAACAACAAAACTCTCTTCCTCTCGATCGCTCTCTTTCGTTCTCTCCATGGAACACCTCACGTCGCTCAACCCTCTCGATTCTGCCATGGCTGCTCGCTCTCGATCGATTACGATTTCACCATGGATACAACAGCAATAGAAACACTATAAACCCCTATCCCGCAACAACCCTAAATCCCCAAGTTTTCAATATGCCTCAAAGTTACAAGTTTATATGATTAAAACTTCAGAGAAGGAGGATAATAACAATAGCTACAATGACAAAGCATAAACAAAAATCAGAGAAGGTGAATAGAACATAGGTACGGGTATGCTTGCTTCGACCTCTTTCTTCTTCTAGTCGGTTCTACGCTTTTGAGTGTGTTTTTTTTCTGATATTGTTGTGGCTCTGTGTTGTTGCTGTGTGTGTTGTATTGTTCGGTTCTGAGTATTGTGAAAGTGAGGTTTGGTTTTGCGTTTTGGTTATTATGGTTTCGGTATGATAATGAGAGGTTGTAGTTGTGATGAAGTATTGTGAAGGGTTATGGGTGAAGGTTGATATGGATGGAGAAGGTGAGGTTTGTTTTTGAGTATGTTTCGGTTTTGACAGTATGAACAGAGATGAGGTGAAAGGTTAGAGGTTAAGTGATTTAGAGGACTGTGAGAGGTTGTTGAAGACAGGGGTGAATGATGGATTATGGAGCTGTATATGTTCTGTTAGTGGAGGTCTGAAGGGTGTTGGAATGGTGTTGGCTGGTGTGAAGAAGGTTATCAATGTTTGAATGTTGAAGATTTGAGGTTCAGCCCCCTCGTGTGATTTCCGTCGCCTCCTTTTATAGATAGAGTGAAGGGAGTTTTAAGGGGGGAAATGTTGTTGAATTTTGAACAATTATGGAATACTAATCTATGCTTTATGCTGCAGGTTTGTGATTGTCCATTTTGGTGCAAGTATTGGACCGTTGCAATGCTTTTGTGCAGGTTTATTGGACTGTAATGGCATGGTTGGTACAGAGACAACAGCATGGCATAGCAGGGCGCAGCATAATGGTAGCAGGGAGTGAAGACAAGAATTTTGTGTTATTTTTTGTACTATATTTTTTTATGGTGTGATAACAAATAAATAAAAGATGGGCTTTAGAAAAAAAGGTGTATTTTGGGCCTCAACATATAAAAATCTTTTTTGTGTTATTTATTTTGTGTAGATAATAATAACAATAATAATGATACTAGTAACAATCCTAAGAACTATACTAAATAATAATGATAAAGATAAATAAAAGAGATTAGAATAAAAGAATAAAAAAGATCAAGAAATACAAAAATGGACTAAAAGACAAAAATAAGAAGAAAATTAAATTATTAAAACAAATCTAAATTAGAAATAAAATATAAAAAAAAATTCATTTAAAATGATAATGAATAAAAAACTATTAACTATATGAAACAAAATTTCGGATAAATGATACTCCGAATAAACTATGCAAAATATATGAAGATGCGAGCTATTTTTGTCGACTTTAATAAGTCTATTTTTTTTAGAATAAGCACTGATGTAATGATCGAACAACGGACGCGTGCAAAATAAAATATGCGATACGTCCGTATGAATGAAATGTATGGGCAAAAATTGGGGTGCTACAGATGCCCCCTATTTAATTATCTCTAGCTAGATAACATGAAAGACGTTGGTCCTCATGGTATCTTAGCGGAAGATAATTAAATACAAAAAGACCCGAATTTTTGTCTTTCTTATGAAATGCAATGCATGGATTTTTTTTTGACACTCTTTGTGGGTATGATATGACTTGAGAGACAGACTCTGTGGGAATAAAACTTGATGCAAGAAATCACACCAAAGACATTCAGAAGTAAAACGTGAATGAATCTGGAAAGGAGGATAAACAACAAAGGCAATCAGTGTAAAGCATGATTGAGCTTTGGGAAAAGAATATATGAGATGCCCAAGATAAAACATGAACGAGGATGTATTAAGTGACAATCAAGGTAAAACATGATCGAAGAACATCAACGGAAAGTCAAGGTAAAACATGACTGAAAGAACGTCAAAAGATAATCAAGGTAAAACATGATTGACGGATATCAAGATAAAACATGATCTAAGATAACCAAGATAAAACAGAACATCAAGATAAAACATGATCAAAGACGAACCAAGGTAAAACATGATTGACTCAGGTATTAGATGGGAATCAAGATAAAGCATGACTGAAGGAATATCGAATGAAGATCAAGGTAAAACATGACCGAAGAATATCAAAGAGAATCAAGGTAAAACATGATTGAAGGATATCAAGATAAAACATGACGGAAGACAATCAAGATAAAACATGATTGAAGATATATCAAATGACAAATCAAGGTAAAACATGACCGGAGATATCAAGATAAAACATGACCGAAGAATATCAAGATAAAACATGACTGAAGATCATCAAGATAAAACATGACTGAAGATCATCAAGGTAAAACATGACTGAAGACAACCAAGATAAAACGTGATCGACTCATCAAGATAAAACATGAATGAAGCAACAAAAGTCAATCGAGGTGAAACATGATTGGACTTTGAAAAGAAAACATCAAAGACATTCAAGGTAAAACATGAATGAAACAACAAAAAACAGACAATCAAGATAAAACAGGATTGGATTTTGAGAACACAGTATTAGGGACACTCAAGGTAAAACATGAATGAAGAGAAGTTTGACAAATGCCAAGTAAGTTGGCTTTAGATTATACGGTAAGATGTTTTTTTAAAAAAAACAGCAAGACTCAGGAAGATACACATGAATATGCATGGTATATGAATCGTTTTGTGCATGATATATGAATGATCAATGTAATGCAATTGGTCATGACAACTAAGGTAGACTCTTTTGTGAAGGTAGATTGGAATTCCGATTCCTCAACACAAGAACATTGCCAACTCTGGTATGTCACACAGATGATCCTTTTGAGAACGACTGATAAATTGCTTGGGGATCACTGAGGAAGAATGCCCCTGATTGGCTGATTGTTATCTGATCGTTGCTTCAGTGCTTGAAATAAATGCCGGGAACACATGCCCTAGTATAACTTTTGAACAACAGGACCTCGAAGTAACGTGCCCCTGATAGGATCACGGATCAAGTTTCTCGACTGTTTGAACTTCCTTGAAAGATAAGTACTTGCAAATAAAAATGTTCATTCAAAAAAGTAATTTCAATGCAATGTTCAAAGCATGTTTTGAAATCAAAATCATTATTGGAATGATGTTATTGATGCAAAGAAAATGAATCAAAAGTCCAAACACAGTTGTCTAGACAATCAAAGATAAAGAAAAAGGTATGATAAAACAAACGATTTGTAAAGATCTTTTAGGAGTCAGGTTAACGCAACCCTGTTGTAATATGCTTTCAAAAGAAACCTTGCTTCAATTAGGTCTTTTGATGGTTGTAACGTGGCTTGGTTCACGGTTTTAAAAACAAAGGATATAGGCTCAAAATTTATTTGTACCCACCCCATTCTTCGTGATGATCTTCCATCCTACGCTCAGTTAATTATACATTCAGGTTCCAAGAGGCTTTGGATTTGCACTTATGACAATGATAAAGGTTTAAAGACCAAGGGAATCTTCGAGATGACAGCCACCTCTTTCTTTAGATTGTCACAACATTTTGTAGTGGTTCAAGGAATTTATTGACTTCTCTTTTTTTTATATCCCTAATTTTTGCCTGAACTGTCTTCATTCGAGATTACAGCCAGCGGGATGCCCCAGTTTTGCCTAAGTCTCCTTCATAGGTGTTGACTTAGCGGGCTTTTTCTTTGAATTTTCTTTTGATATATTGGAAAGATAGTGACTGCCTTGATAACGATTAACGATAACCATCTTGGTCACTTTTGCTTGAAACCCTTATTGAAAGGTGTATTTAATGATTCTCTTGAAATTGAATGCACAACCAAATTAACTGAGAACTACCCTGCCCCAGGTTAAAATTGCAGGTTTTTCATACAGAAAGAAACACCAACTTCTAGGCTCAAAGGGGTTGACTAGGATTAACTCCTTATTTCTCCAGTGTTTGGGGAGTGAAACAATGCCTTTACATCATCAGTAAAGTTTCATTTAAAAGCATACAATTCAACAATTTGGGTATTTTGTTTTCATCATCCTCCCTCCAATCTTTGCATAAAAGAAAAGTTTGATAAAGAAAGTGAACAAGAAATATATATTTTTGTTTTTTGAAAGATGAAGCATAAAGATAAACACAATGGATGTAAATGAATTAACTCAAATATGTAGTGCTCATTTCATTAAAATTTAAAAATAAGGAACAAACAAAGTTCATTGCAAGTACACAAAATAACGTAAGGAAATTACAAACAACGGGAAACAAGGCCTAGTGACTAATCGGTGACGAGGAGGAGCTATCCTATCACGAAACACTTGGCTTTAGGGGAGTGTCTTGTCATTCTCATTCTTCAGCCACTTTTGTCATGCTCAGGCAAAGGATTGTCGACAACATTGGGATTGATGTCTTTGAAAGTGAGCAGCTTCGTTCTAACCAACTCCTGAACTCTTTCTTTCAGAGGGAAACATCTTTCCAGATCATGGCCTGCCGCACCTTGATGAAAAGCGCAATGGAGATCAGACCTGAAACCGTCAAGGAGAGGGTTTCGAGGCGGAGGCATAGATCTTGTTGCAATCAACCCCTTGTCGACCAAAGCTGGATACAACTCAGTATAAGTCATTGGAATAGGATCAAATTCAATCCTATTACGAGTCTGATTCGGGTTAACAGCTTGAGGTCGAGGAGCTTGAACTTGCGGAACTTTGGTCACAGGAGCAACAGTAACTACAATTGGTTGATCATAGTTATCAGTCCTTTGACGAGGTTTTCTTCCTTCATCACTCACAGCGTTTGTTTCTCCTTCTTTTTTCCTATGGAAGTTTCCAAAAGACTTCCTTGCCCCATTAGAGGATTCAGCAGCATTGGCAATTTTGCCATTCTTGATTCCTTCCTCTAGCCTTTGACCGATAGTCACCAAGTCAGTAAAATTTGAGGACATACTTCCAATCATCTTCTCCCAATAGAAGTGTGAGAGAGTATCCATGAACATTCCAGTTAATTCCTTTTCAGCCAAAGGGGGTTCCACTTGAGAAGCTAGCTCTCTCCAGCGTTGAGCATACTCCTTGAAGGACTCTCTTTCCCTTTGGGACATACTTTGCAGTTGACGGCGATCAGGAGCCATGTCTAGGTTATACTTGTACTGTTTCATGAAAGCATCAGTCAGATCTTGAAAGCAATGGATACAACTCTTCTCCAGTCCCATATACCACTTTAGAGAAGCACCAGTTAGACTATCTTGAAAACAGTGGATAAGGAGTTTGTCATTCTTGGTATAAGCAGCCATCTTGCGGTAGTACATGGTCAAATGGCTTATTGGGCAAGTGTACCCTTTGTACTTTTCAAACTCAGGAGTTTTGAACTTGGCAGGTATGACCAGGTCGGAAACTAAGCACATGTTCTCAGCAGCGACCCCAAAGTAATCAACGCCTTCCATAGCTCTTAGTCTTTTCTCCAGGATTTGATATTGTTCTTTGACTTCATCAATATCACCAGCTTCTTTTTGGCTTTAACTTTGATGGTCTCCAGGCTGGTATTCAAAGAGAGGATTCCCATAAGCGGTCTGGGCAGCAGTGTGCACAATTGGCTGAGACTCAGTCATGATCGGAGCTTGGAACATTGGTCGTGAAGTTTGACCCAACATAGCAGCAGTAGCGTGAGGTGGAGAATAATCAGGAGGTAAACCAAACTCGGGCCAAGTAGTGGCGGGCCTCTGAACAGGAATAGGGTCTTCAACATCGTCGGCGACCTCTTGAATGACAGTCCTTTGAGGTGGTTCTCCTCTAGCAATCAGAACTTGCAACATCTCGGTGAGTTTAGTCATTCCTGACTTTAAATCTTCAATTTCCATTCTGACTTCAGCATTGTGTTGCTCTTGATCTGCCATTCTTCTTCTGACGTTGGCTCTAGTCTCGTACTCGTGTGGAGGAACCAGCTTGACGGTGAATAGAAGACTGTTGAAGATGAATACAGACGACATGAGTTGACAACTCGAATGAATATGGATGCATGAATTTTTTGTTATTTTTATGCAAAGATGTATGCCATGTTATGTAATGTATGGTTTACATGTAATGGATTTCAAATCATATGGAACAGAAACATTCTGATTTATCAGCACAAAGTGGCACACAACGGGATAGTTCTAAGGTTCTTCCCAACAAGGTTCTAGACACGGTTCTCAGAGTTACAAGCTCCTTTTGAAAACTCAGTCATCTAGTAAATAACTTACCATCCAACTGTGTTTTCAAATGAAACCTATTCTGAGTGTGGTTTTCGCACTTACCCACGGTAATAGTTATGTTACGCAAGTTAGGTGCGAAACCACCATTTCCTAAAAAGTTATGGTTCAAGGGTTTTTCTAAAGGTCCCTAGAGTTAACGATCCAAATTGAAAACATCATCACTCAAGTAAATAACTTACTTAACCAAAGACATCTTCTCAAAGGACCTACTCTAGGCGGGGTATTAGTACCTCCCACTTGACACTACGTCAAGCAAGTTTAATACTAACCCACCATCTTATCTTATGTGTTTCTTGAGCTCGGGTGTAGAGCTTTGTCCATAAAGTGCCAATGATCAAAATATTCCAACCATACAATAAGAAAACAAACAATAAAGGAAATGAATAAGCAAATAAATACAACTAACAATAATACAAAAAACTAAATTAGGGTTGACTCTCTAAGGTAGTCCCCAGCAGAGTCGCCACTTTCTGTAGCGGTAAAAAATGTGACTCGACGCGTTTTCGCGCGTTCGAAGTACAACAGAGTCGCGACCGAACTTTATTTATTCCAAAAAGGAAAGGGAAAATATCGATAAAACCCACGAATAAAAAAAATGGATAAGATGGTCATCGCAACCAAATTAGGGTTCGGGAGTCGGTTAAGCAAGGGGAAGGTATTAGCACCCCTCACCTCCATCGTACTCGATGGGACCCATTTAGTTAATCTTGTGATTTATTGTTAGCTTATTATCTACTTTATTTATTTATAAGGTTGGAAAGAAGGAAGAAACAAAATAAGATTTTTTATTATTGTGCTCGCCAAGACGTTTGTATCTTGTGCCTACGTATTCCCTAGTGCAATGGGAAAGTCAGAGCAATCGTAGTTCGGGCTAAAACGCCGAATTTGTTGGTTGATTTTAGCGAGAGGTACTCGATCGCATTCAAACAATACTATGCGCACATGGATAGTAGGTTGTTTGCATCACTACAAGAATGGATGACTAAATCGCAGTTCAAACAGGATTTTGGCCATCATCGCATTCGAGTGGAAAACATTCGTTCTTCACATGTGGAAGTATAATTGCATTTGAATTTTGACTAAGTGTCTCGTTTATAAAAAAGGTTTTAAAATTAAAGGGTGTGAATAAATTGAAGTTGTTTAAGAGAAATCAAACATTTAAACAAAGGCTTAACGGCCATCGCCTAAATGCTTGAAAGAGAAAATTGTACAAGTACGTACAACCCCCTCGTAGGTGATGAAAAAGATTGATTTGAAGAGTTGAAAGACATTTAATTGGATCCAAGTATTTAAACAAAGGCTTAACGGCTATCGCTTAGAATACTCGAAAGAAGAACTCGCTAAAACAAGTTTTTTATGAAGTCTTTTAATGGAGTCTACGCGCTCAAACAATGGCTTAACGACCATCGCTCAAACACTTGAAGAACAACTTGTACAAGTACGTACAAACCCTTCTTCATTATCCATTATAGACTAAATTTGGTTTGATTAAAAGAAAAGCGTTTTTGTAAAAAAGAGTGAGTTAAATAAATTTTTAAGAAGTCTTCAACGGAGTTTAAACATCCAAACAAAGGCTTAACGGCCATCGCCTAAATGCTTAAAGAACAAATTGTACAAGTACGTACAAACCCTTCTTTCCATTATAGATAAAATGATTTAATTGTTTAAAAGAATGTATTTTGTAAAAAAAAAGATGAATTAAATCGAGTTTTATGGAGCGTTTAATGGAATCCAAGTATTCGAATAAAAGCTTAACGGCCATCACCCAAATACTTTTAGGACAAATCGTACAAGTACGTACAAACCCTCCTTTTCCATTAGAACTCAAAACTCGATTCGATTAAAAAAGCAATTTTTGTATCATTTTGAAATATTTTTGATAAATCCCAAACATACATCTAAAGAAAGGAATATGGTCATTTAAAAAATCTAGTAAATAAAATAAGCAATAAATATTTTTGTGATTTTTATATGAAAAGAGTTCTAATAATAAAACGTTAATTGTTAGTTATATATAAAATCAAGATAATAAAAAGGATAATAAAAACTAAAGAAGTGGGCCATGGGAGATGCTAAACCCGAATGGAGGGTGTAAGGCCCAAAAATGAACAAAAAGAGAACCTGGGGCGCTGGACAGTGAGGCCCAAAGTAGTCGGGTCGGATCCGACCCAGCATTTTCACTAAACCAAATTACTGGCCAGGGAACCCTAATTTCGGAGCAGCCCTCTTTTGAAAAACAAAAAAAAAAACACAACGCTCCTGACTCTATTCTCTGAAAAAAAGGACAATGGCAGAACAACAAAACTCTCTTCCTCTCGATCGCTCTCTTTCGTTCTCTCCATGGAACACCTCACGTCGCTCAACCCTCTCGATTCTGCCATGGCTGCTCGCTCTCGATCGATTACGATTTCACCATGGATACAACAGCAATAGAAACACTATAAACCCCTATCCCGCAACAACCCTAAATCCCCAAGTTTTCAATATGCCTCAAAGTTACAAGTTTATATGATTAAAACTTCAGAGAAGGAGGATAATAACAATAGCTACAATGACAAAGCATAAACAAAAATCAGAGAAGGTGAATAGAACATAGGTACGGGTATGCTTGCTTCGACCTCTTTCTTCTTCTAGTCGGTTCTACGCTTTTGAGTGTGTTTTTTTTCTGATATTGTTGTGGCTCTGTGTTGTTGCTGTGTGTGTTGTATTGTTCGGTTCTGAGTATTGTGAAAGTGAGGTTTGGTTTTGCGTTTTGGTTATTATGGTTTCGGTATGATAATGAGAGGTTGTAGTTGTGATGAAGTATTGTGAAGGGTTATGGGTGAAGGTTGATATGGATGGAGAAGGTGAGGTTTGTTTTTGAGTATGTTTCGGTTTTGACAGTATGAACAGAGATGAGGTGAAAGGTTAGAGGTTAAGTGATTTAGAGGACTGTGAGAGGTTGTTGAAGACAGGGGTGAATGATGGATTATGGAGCTGTATATGTTCTGTTAGTGGAGGTCTGAAGGGTGTTGGAATGGTGTTGGCTGGTGTGAAGAAGGTTATCAATGTTTGAATGTTGAAGATTTGAGGTTCAGCCCCCTCGTGTGATTTCCGTCGCCTCCTTTTATAGATAGAGTGAAGGGAGTTTTAAGGGGGGAAATGTTGTTGAATTTTGAACAATTATGGAATACTAATCTATGCTTTATGCTGCAGGTTTGTGATTGTCCATTTTGGTGCAAGTATTGGACCGTTGCAATGCTTTTGTGCAGGTTTATTGGACTGTAATGGCATGGTTGGTACAGAGACAACAGCATGGCATAGCAGGGCGCAGCATAATGGTAGCAGGGAGTGAAGACAAGAATTTTGTGTTATTTTTTGTACTATATTTTTTTATGGTGTGATAACAAATAAATAAAAGATGGGCTTTAGAAAAAAAGGTGTATTTTGGGCCTCAACATATAAAAATCTTTTTTGTGTTATTTATTTTGTGTAGATAATAATAACAATAATAATGATACTAGTAACAATCCTAAGAACTATACTAAATAATAATGATAAAGATAAATAAAAGAGATTAGAATAAAAGAATAAAAAAGATCAAGAAATACAAAAATGGACTAAAAGACAAAAATAAGAAGAAAATTAAATTATTAAAACAAATCTAAATTAGAAATAAAATATAAAAAAAATTTCATTTAAAATGATAATGAATAAAAAACTATTAACTATATGAAACAAAATTTCGGATAAATGATACTCCGAATAAACTATGCAAAATATATGAAGATGCGAGCTATTTTTGTCGACTTTAATAAGTCTATTTTTTTTAGAATAAGCACTGATGTAATGATCGAACAACGGACGCGTGCAAAATAAAATATGCGATACGTCCGTATGAATGAAATGTATGGGCAAAAATTGGGGTGCTACAGATGCCCCCTATTTAATTATCTCTAGCTAGATAACATGAAAGACGTTGGTCCTCATGGTATCTTAGCGGAAGATAATTAAATACAAAAAGACCCGAATTTTTGTCTTTCTTATGAAATGCAATGCATGGATTTTTTTTTTGACACTCTTTGTGGGTATGATATGACTTGAGAGACAGACTCTGTGGGAATAAAACTTGATGCAAGAAATCACACCAAAGACATTCAGAAGTAAAACGTGAATGAATCTGGAAAGGAGGATAAACAACAAAGGCAATCAGGGTAAAGCATGATTGAGCTTTGGGAAAAGAATATATGAGATGCCCAAGATAAAACATGAACGAGGATGTATTAAGTGACAATCAAGGTAAAACATGATCGAAGAACATCAACGGAAAGTCAAGGTAAAACATGACTGAAAGAACGTCAAAAAATAATCAAGGTAAAACATGATTGACGGATATCAAGATAAAACATGATCTAAGATAACCAAGATAAAACAGAACATCAAGATAAAACATGATCAAAGACGAACCAAGGTAAAACATGATTGACTCAGGTATTAGATGGGAATCAAGATAAAGCATGACTGAAGGAATATCGAATGAAGATCAAGGTAAAACATGACCGAAGAATATCAAAGAGAATCAAGGTAAAACATGATTGAAGGATATCAAGATAAAACATGACGGAAGACAATCAAGATAAAACATGATTGAAGAAATATCAAATGACAAATCAAGGTAAAACATGACCGGAGATATCAAGATAAAACATGACCGAAGAATATCAAGATAAAACATGACTGAAGATCATCAAGATAAAACATGACTGAAGATCATCAAGGTAAAACATGACTGAAGACAACCAAGATAAAACGTGATCGACTCATCAAGATAAAACATGAATGAAGCAACAAAAGTCAATTGAGGTGAAACATGATTGGACTTTGAAAAGAAAACATCAAAGACATTCAAGGTAAAACATGAATGAAACAACAAAAAACAGACAATCAAGATAAAACAGGATTGGATTTTGAGAACACACTATTAGGGACACTCAAGGTAAAACATGAATGAAGAGAAGTTTGACAAATGCCAAGTAAGTTGGCTTTAGATTATACGGTAAGATGTTTTTTTAAAAAAAACAGCAAGACTCAGGAAGATACACATGAATATGCATGGTATATGAATCTTTTTGTGCATGATATATGAATGATCAATGTAATGCAATTGGTCATGACAACCAAATGGAGTAGGTGACCATGCCTTTCGGTGAATTGAACATTCCTGGGGAATTCTGACACTAAGTCTTTTAGTTCATATGGTACCGTTGAGATGTTGATTCGGATGTAATTTCGGGTGGCGGGAGCCATTACCTGCAAAAACAAAGGTAAACTCTTTGATTCTTGAAGTGTTTTGTGAGAAAATGATATGCTTATGATGCAAACATGTGGCACACAAAAACAAATCAAACAATAGCCTTAGGTTTAAAGGCTTGCATGGAGCTGATAGGTGATACCCTCCCCACTGAAGTTGAGTTGGTTAAAACCTGTCCTAGAATAGTATTCGTGTTCTATGATCCTTGGAAGTAACATCTCAATACGGCGCTCAAGCGGCCGATCAAAATATTCCTCAAGGATAACTAACTTCGATCAATTTCAAAGCTAGCCACTTAATAGGCCATAAGTCAAGTTCAACTAAAAAGGTTCTAAGACAAATTAGTGTTTAATGACATTTCGGAAGCCTAATATACTCCTTGATCGTTTTCAAGGGACATCAGTATAAACCAAAGTATCGCACTAATGATGACTACCAGATCAACCGCATCAGTACATGCCGTACAGTTTCCTTGGTGTATTGTCATATACTTAAGGTATCTCGAGATTCGGGTTAGAATCTTCCACACAAGCAAAATACCCAAACAAACCTTTGAAAAATAGAGCAATCAAGTCAAACAATTGAAAACATCGAAGTAATCTATTCTCTTAAGGTAACCCCTTTAGAAAACATTTTGTTTTTTGAAAGTGACTCCCCAGCAGAGTCGCCAGTTCTGTGGACCTCTGTTTTTCGGGCCATACCTCTGAGCGGGAGAGATACGTGAACTGACTCTTTTTTATCGCTTATGCTTTCGCATTTTTGAAAATTCACAGAGTCGCCACCGACCTTTTATTTTATCCAATTAAGGAAAGGTTTATAAAAGAAACAGAAAAAAGACCTTTAAGAAATTCTGGGTAAGGGGGTAGGTTATACAAAGGGAAGGTGTTAGCACCCTTTGTATCCATGGTTATCCATGGGCTCTTAAGTTTGCTTAGCTCACTTGTTTTTCGATCACTTTTCAATTGCTTTAGAATGCTCATATGTGGTTTCAAATACCTTTATAAATTGAATTTGTAATGATCCTTGTGCGGATGTATACAAAATGTTTGTTTATCTTTCGAAAGATGTTTTGAAAAGAACGTTAACTTTGTAATGATCCGTGTTTGGATGTATACAAAATATTGTCTTTTTGGAAAGTTTTGTTTTGAAAAACAACAGTGTATGAGAATTTTGTTTGTTTTGATTTGAGCAAACAAACTAGGAGGTCTACCCTGAGTTGTAAGGTCTTTATCCTATTTCCTTTAAAAATCTATCCTTTCACCGGATACAAACAAAAGGTTCGATTTTGTACTCGAAATAGTAGAATTTTGACTTTGATTTTGAAAAGAATGAGAAGGAATTACCTTAAGAGGTGCAAGAGTGATTGTGATTGGATTCAGATATTTTATCTTTGAAGTTAGTGATCTAACGGTTCAATTTTATCTTTGACATACACGCAGTTTATATTTGCTGGAAATTAAAATGCGGAAATGTAAAGTGCGGAAAGTAAATCTACGCTATTACATCAATTGTGCAGGAAATGTAAACTAGCCTATTTACATGATTTTGACAACCTATACATTTATCTAGGAATTTAAATTGCAATAAGATAAATAGAGAAATGCATGTTTTTGGTTGTTTTTGATGATTGATTTTAATTTAAAATTAATGCATAATTAATTAAATTAAAATGAGAAAAAGAAAATAAATTTAAACCTAGAAATTAAGCTTAAAAATATGTTCAAATGTGCTTGTTAATTAATTTTAAAACAAAACTAATTTTTTTGGAATTTTTGAAATTGATTTGAAGTTTATTAAGTTAATTAAGACATAATTATGCAAATAATTGTACAAATAATTAAAACTTAAAGAGAAAATTATCCTAAATATGTACAAAATTAGTTTATAATATATAAACAATATTTAATATAAAGAACAATTTTTTTATGATTTTTTTGATTGGTTGAAAATAATTAAAAAGCAAATATATAAATATATACTAATTAATTATGCAAAATATTGGAATTATGAAGAAAAATAAAATATTTTTATTTCAGAAAATAATATATTATTTTAGAAGCTTAAAAATATTTTTTGTGTATTTTTTCGATTTTTTAAACTATTTTTAATTAATTTTGCAAAGAAATTAAAATAGAAATAAAAAATAAAAGGATACTAATCAGATGTGGTTGATTATGAGGGAGTATGATGTTCATGCATGATCTGGCGCGTTGGATTGGATGGAAAGTGGATTAGAAGGCTCAGATTTTGAGGCGCATGGCAATCAGTATACCTGCAAAACACTTGATTAGAGGAAAATTTAAAAGAACGCGCGCGCTGGCTGGCCAATGGGGTGAGGACACGCATCATCTTCAACCTCCAGACACCACTTTTAACAGCGCTTTCTGGCTAGAAGCGCTGTAATAGATTAAACTCATCCCTGCAAAATAGCGAATAGGTGTAAACAAGCATAGAAATCAGGCGCGATAGGACCATTAAATTCGTCTTGTTCCACTGAATGTAACCATGCCCTTAATTTGGTTTAATTTTGGCTCTAATGAAGAACCCTAAATTTGAGCTTAGAAACCCTAAAATGGTGGTTTTGTGCAAACGGTCATTAAAACTTAATTAAAGCTCCAGAAACGACCAGAGCACCAATCTAAACACAAATATATATCTACATCTTGTTAAATGTGCGTGTATGATCAGATATGAGTTGGTTTTTGTTTGAGCAAATCGTGACCTGTGTAGCTCGATTCAATGAGGTTTAAGACTTGCAATTGATTGGAATAGTTTCAGTGAAGCTCAGAAATGATGTTTGAATGTTTAGTTTGTATTGAAATTGACTGAAACTTAAAATTCGAATTTTAAGTTTCTTTGAATATTACAAGTTGTTACAAGAGTGATATATGCTTATGAATGCTTCTGAATTCGTCCTCCTTTGATTGTGAAGTGTTATAGCCTTTATATAGACTATGTCGTGCTTAGAATTGAAGCTAAGAAGCATCTTGTTTTTGTTGAATTTTTGACTTTCAAGCTTAAAATTTAAGCAACCCTTGCTTAATTTTACACACTCTTGCCATAGACTTTCCTTGCACCTTCCTTGCTGCATAATTGAAGATTCCTTGGTGGCTTTAGCTTAGAAAATAAGCTATGCTTTATCCTTCCATTTTTCCTTTTTATTTAATCTTAAAATAAGATAAAATTAAGCCAAAAATGGATAAAAATGGTTTGGGCTTTGTCTTGGTCGTGGGAGGCCCATAATATCATGGCAAACATGTTTGAACCATGAAAACTTGGCCCCATTTGGAAAAAAATACATTTTTGAGCAATGTTGGTTTCATGCATTTTCCCAAAATTTAGCCAACTTCAACAAGGTGTAAATCCCTCAATTTTTGTCATATGAAGGCGTTATTGCACTTTTTGAAAACCTCAAAGAGTCCTATAACCAATGTCTTTGGTCTCATGTCAAAATGATTTTTGATGCTCCTTGTGTGTCCTTTTGAAAAAAGTGTCTTTTTGTTGACTTTGAAAATGACCTGTAATGTCTTTGGTCATATTTTACAAATGGTGAATGCAATGACCATGGGATCAATTGAATTTGAAAGATAATTGAATTTACTTCAAAATGAGCTTTGGTTTGAATTTTTTGGATGAAGGATGAGAGAGTTATGACCAGTCAAAGTTGAGTTGACTTTTCAGGCAAAAACCCTAATTTTGAATCTTAGGGTTTTGTTGATTTTTGATCTTTCCTTGATGAATTATGATCATCCAATGATAAAATGATGAATCCTTTGACAAAATATGGACTTTGACAAAAAATTTCATTTTTGACTGTCTGTTGACTTTTTGGTCAAACGGGTCGTCTGTTGACTGTTTGAGCTGCTGACGGTGCGTCTGAGTGAATTGAAGTTTGAAAATTTGTATGATGGTACTTTGAGATATATGGATGTGCATGAAATCCATTTGAGGTCTCAAAAACTTGTTTCTCCTGTAAAAACAAGAAAACCCTAGTCAGGGACTGTTTGTGTGGGAGACAGTTAAGCGTACCTGATTTTTGTGCAGTGTTGAGTCTCTGCTAATCGCGTGATATTCAGAAGACTTCTAGAATAAAAATCTTGGAATTTTGAATTTCAATAGATTGATTTGATTGATGGTACAAAACACTGAGAATTGTACTGCCAGCAGTTTGGCTGTCAACTGACTGTTCAGGTATTGACGTAGCAGTTAGAGTGAAAAATCAACAGTCAAAGTTAATTTTCTTTTTTTTGTTGTTTTTGTTTTATGTGAAAAATGAAAGTTTATTTACATGACTTGTTAAAAAAACACAGACATAGTAAATAACTAATATTTACTTGTTACCAGTACAGTCTGAGTTTCCTGATTCTGCGCCTGCAAAAGATTTAACTCTGTACCAATTGTGTCTGTACTATTTATCTGTAAATAAATAAATAGCATGTGTGAAGTAATAAACAGTACTTGGCGTTTGCGTAAGAATAAATTCAACTGCAAGCCAAATTACTGTATAAGAAAAATTCTAAAACTAAGTATTTCATATGTCAGGATATTTGTTGAAATAAAAATCCATGATTATATGAGACTCTTAATTTTCAGATTGGAGTTTTCTTGAAAAAAGATGCGGGCAAATTTTGGGGTATAACACTGAGCTTGGGCCTGGGTTGAGTATGTTGCTGCTGCTTGGGTGGTGCTGTTGGTGAAGGGAAGAGGAGATGAACAGTCTTCTAAAAAAAACTCAAATTTTGACCCGGTCAACCATCATGTCAAACTTAACTAATGTTTAATTGGGCTAACCAACCTAATTAATCAATTAATTGAGTAACCCAATAATTTAATCAAACTAAATCTCAATAACTAAAATAAAATACCACACTGTATCATAAAAGGACGGATTGACTTTAGTCCAATGGGCCCTAGAACTCTTCTCTTTTTTTCAATTAGGCCCCAACGAATTGCCTTGTCCAAGAAACAGAATGGGCCTGCTGCAGATTTCCTGATCAATTAGTTCAATACGCAACACATTCCACGTATCTTCACTTGTGCCATTAGGCCCCATGGTATTTATTTTAAATTCCCCTTTCTAATACTGCTTAAATCATATTGATTATTTACTAACAACCAACGAAATAATAATTAGTGAAAATGACGAATGATAAATGTTGCGAATTAAATTATAGTGGAATAGATAAAACCTTGGAATGAGATAAACGGGCCAGTAGTTTGGGCTCAAAATTTATACATTTAATAAAAAGGTTTTATAAGAGGATGGATTTAACAATAGATATGTTAAACCCCATAACTCTCAATTTTAATACCTTTAAATAAATTAATAGACGCAAACTAGATCGGGCAAATTTTGGGGTATGACACTTGCATGCTTTCATAAATAACCCCAACTGAGCTTTCATCTTGGCAAACTCCCTACAAAGTTGTTCCATGACTGATCTTTTGAACACACAATAAGAACAAGTCGAATCTGTGAGTCAGGTGAGAGTACCAAGTCTGAATAAGAGATCCTCAACCCTGAACACCTGTTATGCATGAAATGTGTAGATGTTGTTGATTGGCTGTAATTTTTGGTAAAACAAATCGTGGTTCTATCATGTCAAAATCAGTGTCATGACATGCTTTCCGTTGTTGTGAAGTCCTTCCTAATGCAGGCCTTTACCTGATGTCAAGGCCGATGTCATGACATTCACAGCTGTTCGTTATTTTCTATTACTACTTATGATTGTATGATCTGATAAGACCTTATGCGCTATATTTGGTATTAATGGATTCTGATCTGTTTCAAGGTCTTGGATGATTACTATTATCAGTTCCTTGTGTAATGGAGATTTGTTTTAATTAGGGCAAAAACTATTCTGTGGATCCAAGGCCCAGTTGGTGTATTGTCTGAAGGCTATTTAATCCATGCAGGTGCTGCTGTTGCCGTCAGGGTTTTTTTGGTTGAGAAACTGTTAGAGTTATTTTTGATTTAGTTTTCTCGTTGTAGTTTTCTTGTAAGCCAAACAATCATCATGATGATTGTCTTGGTCTAGGTGTTTTATTTTGAGTTGTAAGAAGTACTCAAAGCTTTTAAGCAAGAGTACTATTGTACTTGATCAAAGCTTTTAAGCAAGATCAAGTTGTGTTTTTGAAGAGTGTCTTCTTTTGTTATTCGTCTGTTAGTTCTTCATCACTGCTGTGATTGAGGGGGAGTGAGTAGGATCTCTGGTCTAAGTTGTTTAGATTGAAGTTGCATTGGGTAGATATTAAGTGAAAGGAGTAATATTGAGTTGTATTACCTTGAATTGATATTACTTATAGTGGACTTCCTCCCTGGCTTGGTAGCCCCCAGATGTAGGTGTGTTTGCACCGAACTGGGTTAACAATTTTCCTGTGTTGTTTTCTGTTTACACTTTGTTCATTTGTTTAAAAACATTCAGATAGTGATGTCGTGACATCCTGTAAGACATCGCGTGTCTGAGTCCAGAATTTCAAAATGTATGAGATATATGATATGAATGCAATGCCATGTTCATTAAATTTCCAAGGAATCCTCGTGTTTTGATTATTTTTAGCAAGTAAAAGATGGAAGAGCTCGATACGAGGCGTAAAGATGTGATTCCTTGGAAATGGAAGGAACATGTATGCTGTTATTTTTTGTACATCATTTTCTCAAAAGTAAATATGCAATGATGCAAAATGGTGGGAACCACAATACTGAATATAGTTGCACTACTGCAAAATTACACTGCCCAAGTTCAAAGGTTCGGCGTAGTTTCAGAACAATAAGAACCAATTAACCGTTGATAGAACCACTCCTATTGTACCACGTCTGAATAGAACCAAAAGTAATAGGATCAAATCTTTGCCGCCGTTTCTGAATACCAAAACATCAAGCACAATGAGAACAGACCAAATAAAGGTCCGTCCCTAAATCTGGAGAAGCAAATGGTATGTAGGAGCCAAGGTTTCCTGTGCCATCCCAAACCTCACGGGTATGTATTCTAGACACAAACAGGATGTCCCTAATGGTCGCCCAGAATCCTCTAGTCGGACACCTTGCGATCTGCACTAAGGGTGTAGGGCAAAGGCATCGTCGAGAGAATTGAATTCGGGTTATGGTGTCTCATGTCTCCTCATACGTGTCAAGGGCCACGCGATTTGACATGAGTATCCACACTAGCCTAGGTGTACACTGGCCTGGGGATTGGGCCTTTATCTCACAGTATCAACCCACCCGCCAAACAGAAGACAGCCACCAAGGGGCGCAACAGTATATCTAGAATGCAAATGCATGCAAACATAGAAAGCCAATCAGTAACACAAATGCAAATGCAATGCAAGAATATATACAATGATAAATGGCAAAGGAAACAACACACACATCCATAGAAAAGAAAGCAGACAAAAGCTAGGATCGACTCACTAATTTCCCCAGTGAAGTCGCCAGCTGAAGCAACTGGAAAACTCATCGAAACAAATAACAATGAAGTTGCCATCGAACATCTATTTATCCTACAATAAGGAATGGAAAATATCGAAGAAAACCAGATAAACAAGCAATGGTCTCAGAGAAAGGGTAAGGGTGTCTGTTACGTGAGGGGAAGGTATTAGCACCCCTCACGTCTGTGGTACTCCACAGGATCCATTCTTGCTAGTTTTCTAATCTAAGGGTGTGTGTGTGTGTATCAAGCTATGTGTAAAGGGAAACATGCAATGGAAGATATACAAATAAAAGGAAACATTCAAATAATAGGAAAATAAGATAAGAAGAAAAGGCTGGACAAAATAAAGGAAAAGAGAAAGGATCGCTCACTAGGGTGTTCGTACTCTGTGCCTACGTACCTCCAATGTGCGGTAGAGAAATCAGAGCGCCGTAGTTCGGCTCAAAAGTTCTTGTTTTTATCTCAATTCGCGTCTCTGATCAGTGCATTTTAATGCACGTTCTTCCATGTTTGTACTCAAGCATTTATTCGGTTTGTTTTATTTATTTTTATGTTTTAATATGTTTTTATATTTTATTTTATTTTTGCACTTATTTGTTTTTCGTATTAATTTTTCAGCATTAACAGTCTGCACGGAAACGATCATATCTGGAGTTCCAGGAGTCCGATTGAGGCGTTCTAATAATCGCCGGAAAGCTAAGAGAAAGAGCTACAATTCTTATGTTGGAGTCAAAGTCAGAATCGGACTGTAGAAGGGCCAGAATATTCGTTGAAGTTGCAGCACTAGTTTTATTTCAGTTTCGGGTCATTAGTTTTGGGACTGGGTCGTATGTTTGACCCAGTTGGATTGTAAAACGGGTTGTCTTAGTTTCTCCTAGGGCAGCAGCCGAAACACTATTGACGAATACACTGTTCACGATTTGGATAGGGGGCTTTTACGAACTCATGGAGAACTAATCGCATTTGAGTCGATCTACTGTAATTCAGGTTCCAATAATTGAGATTATTATAATGTTAATTCTAGTTTAATTCCTTTTGATGATGTTTTGTGTTCTTGTTTGCTTAATTCAATTACATGAAATATATTGATTAAATTTGGTTGATTGTATGATCCTAACCTAGGCACGATACGTTTGTTTAATCCGTTTTTGTGCCTGATCAATCATGTTTGCTTAATCCATGAAAATCTATCCCGTTTGCTTAACTCGGACAATAGGATCATACCTCTCACAAACTTAACCGCTTGTCAATGAGTTTGTATCCAAATAGGAATAGACAATCCGCTTAGGGAATTAAAATTATGATAATCGATGATAGTAGGAACTGATTCAGTAGATTGGCTTATTTCAATAATCATTTTTTCAAAACAGCTTATTTCAGAATCACTTATTTTAAGCGCTTCTTTTTCTGTAATTCGACCACCAAACCAACCCCCCCCCAAATTCGACTTTGCTTTTAGTTAATAAAATCAAGAATCCTTGCGATACGACTCGAGCCTTTGTCGCTATACTACGTTTTTGAAAACTACTCGTTTTGACCCGCGAGCGACAGCGGACCAGTCTCCTAGAGAAACGGAACCGAGATCCCTAAGGGAGCATGCAAACAAGGAGCGTCATAAAGATCCTAGCAAACACGGCATGTGAACAGGCATCACAGATAAGAACATGCAAACAGGCATCGCAAACAGAAAAGAGACGCGTAACAGGCATACACGAATGTGAGTGTGTGAACAGGCATCACAAGTGATATCATACTAACAGGTATAGCAGATAAGTGACATACACGTAACAGGCATACATGCATGACAAACATGTAACAGGCATACACGTCAAATGTGAACAAGTATCACAAACAAAAATGCGAACAAGCATCGCAAACAACATGTAACAGGCATACATGTGCAAGTGTGTGAACAAGTATCACGAATAGAAATGCGGACAAGCATCGCAAACAACATGTAACAGGCATACATGTGCAAGTGTGTGAACAAGCATCACAGAGACATCAAACTAACAAGCATAGTATATGCAAAGATAGTGAGCAAGCATCACAAAGATATGTGTAGCAACCTGCCCTAAAAATATAGATTTAGAGTCGCCACCTATTCTGAAGGGCGAATAGGAAACTCCACGCAGTATAGAGATCAGGGTAAGATACTATATTCAGGTCGAGGGAAGGTGTTAGGCACCCTCAACCCTTTCCTAAAGGCTAACATCCCAAAGATAAAGGTTTATGGCTAGACATAAAGAAAAGTGACAGACAGTTAATAGGGTTAAAAGGCTAATTATATGAACATGATTAGAGTTTGGAAGAGGGGGACTCGCCTTGTTGCCAAGTGCCTACGTACCTCCTTATGGAGGATCAGAGTCTACGTAGTTCGGGGGACGGGTTGTACGCCCTTAAGGTTTGAAATTTGTTTTGAAGGTTTGAAGGCTTTGAATAGCCTATCGTAGATAAAAATCTGTATTCGGAGTTTGAAGTTTGAATGGATTTTAGAATTATTTTAGGGTTTGGGCGTACAACCCTGATTTGGCACAATTAACCGCAATGATCAATGGGTTTGATCACCATAGTCAAAAGATTAGGGGTTTTGTACCATTACCAATTCAAATCGATTGATTCGATTATCACTAATAATGAATTAATGTGTTTTATTATTTTTTATGAATTTTATTTTTGTATTGTTACCCCTCATAACCGATTAATACGATTACGAATAATAACAAATTAAATTTAGAACAAGGGAGGATTAATCATCACAATCAATAAGATAATTGCAACCATTTAATCGAATATAATAGAATTTTATTTTAATTAAATAGTATTTTAATTAAAATCATTGTTAACCATAGCGATCAATCGATTTAATCGGCACGAATAACAAATTAAACATTTTAATATAAATATCATATAATAATTCATTTATAAAAATAATTATTATATAATTAATATATATTAAAAGGTATTTTAATTAAAACAAAATAAATAATTAAAATTTATTTAAGTTTTATTAAGGTTGTAATCCTGTGTGATAATGATGAGGATACATGGTATAAACCATCGGATTAGGGACGTTAGATTAGGCTGAGTGGAGATCTAAGGGCCAGATCTGGCAAGCGCATGGTGGTCTACGCTCAAGTGCATGTACTGGATCAGGAAGTAGTTTTTTCAAAAAAATAATGAAGGAGGGAAGGCTCGAACCTGAGACCCTCCACTCCCAAATGCGCTCACTTACCACTCCAACCACGTTGCTTCACTGTTTGCAATACGCGGTTCTTACTATGTATATTAACATCATGGGCACACACTGGAAAGCGCGCGCGAATTCAAACGCACGAACCAGATGATGACAACACAGCATCTTCCCCAAAACACCTGCAAAAACCCTATAACTTTTGCTACGGTTTTGCTACTGAAACTCTCGTAGCAAATAAGACCTGAAAAACAGCGATTAGCGTACACCTTCACATAAATGAAGCGCGACCCCATCATCCCCTTCGTTGCAATCATGCAAAGCTATTGGCAACCTCAATTAATCCTAATTTCACCTCTATCAAAAAAACCCAATTATGAACCCTAAACCTTAACTCGGCCTCCCATGGCCGATTACGTTTTGGGCTATTAAACTTTAAACCAAGCATGCAGAAACGATCACAACATCCATATTAACCATAATATGCAATTAAATTAACATGAACATGCGTGGATTGCTGCAATCGAGCCAAGTTTCAGAAACACGTACCTTGGCTTATATGGAGAAGTTCTGGGGTTGTTGATGCTATGCTAGTATCCAGATACGTTCCAAATCACTTGAGGAACGTTTTGCACTCCTTAATTCTTCTTGCAAATGCTTGATTCTCCAAAACCGAATCTCAAATTTTGATGAAATTTTGAGTTCTTGCACTATGCCTCTTGATCCGAATTCGCAACCCCTAGTCCTTTGGCTTGTCTTTACTACTTATAGGGAACAAGATTAGGTCAACAAAAAGAGCCCAAAGCCTTTGCATCCAATCTTGCCATATTTATGAAAATTTGATTTGCTTCTTGATTCCAAACCTTCTATTTTGGCCAAAATTTGTATAAATCTTTCCCCATTAGGTTATGCACGAAAATTGAAATATATTTTACCATTAATATTAATTGGAAATCACAAAAATATGTTTTCCAACAAAATATTTGATTTTCTTTTAATTAACTTATTTTAAATCAGTAAAAAATGAAATAAAATTATATATTAATTAAATAGAAAGTAAAATTTGTGGCATGGGGTTTGGGTAACTTGTGGATCAAGTTTGAGTTGTAAAACATGGGCCCATTTGTAAAATTTCTCAATTTGAAACTTCTTTTTTCACATTTGGTCCTCAAAAATCACCCGACTTTGATCGATCACATCTCACTCAATTTTTAAGCTATGAGGGAGTTCTAATACTTTTTGGAAACCTCAAGAGGTCCTCTATAAGCCAATTTGGAATATACTTTTCATTTGGAGCTTTTATCTTGATCATATCCTCTTTGGGAAAAACTGCTTTTGGAGGATGCCTAAAAATGACCTGTAATCTTTTGCATTGTATCTCTCAAATGAATCATTTCTAGCCCTGGCTTGTGAGAGACAAAGTTGTAGGGAATCCAATTTCCTTCAAAATAGGCTTTGAGTGGGGAATTTTTGATGTTCCATGTGAAAGTTATGCCCAGTCAAAGTTGGGTTGACTTTCTCCTAAGAAACCCTAATTTGAACCTTTTTGCATTTGTTCATCTCTGAGTTTCTATTAATGGAATCATGATCAATCTTTGATCAAATGATGGTTATGCACCTCTATACTTGATGTTTGACCAATGATCATAGTTTGAATCATGCTTTGATTGCAGTTGACCTTCAAGTTTGAATCAGTTGACTGTGGATCTTGGGGATTGTTTGAGCAAAGCTTTGGCACTGAATCTTGAACCTTGAATCATTGTGAATGGAACATGGAGGGCAAATTTTGGGGTATGACAATATGGTCTACGATCGAGCTCCGCTCGATAATCAGACAAACTACCGAAGTAGTGATCAAACAAATGCACAACAATGGCACACAAACGAGCTCCACTCGTAAAGCAAACAAACTACTGGCACTGGCCAAGTAGTAGAAAAGCGGTCCCGCCATAACAAAGGGGAGCGAATCACCCGAGTCAACCAAGCATTAGACCTCGCGAAAGTGATCGGGACATAGACAAGAGGAGCGGGTCCCTTTCAGCAACCAAGCCGTCACGGATCTGAAAGGAAAACGGTGCGTGCGTACACTAAGCATCCACGTCGAACGACGCGAGCTATAGGAAATGCGGCGGTCCGGTTACATGAACCATTTTCCTGACATACTCGATAACAAGATCTTTTGCAGGTTCAGAAGCGAGCCACATGTAGCGTGCGCATACCAAACAGACTCGATGAGACTGGGCGGGGGTTGATTGCTAACCCTTTCCGCGTGCCTTCCATGAGGACTTAACAGAGTGCCATATAGGACTTATTACACCGTGACTCCCTGCCGCAAAGCACAAATATAAACACACCAACAAAAACAGAGCCTCTTTCGAGGGCTTGGCCAGATGAATGCCTAGGTCCTACTTCTCATGGCAAATATGATGCTGCATGCCTAACCTGCTTCTCATGGCAAGATATGGTGCACTAAAGTGTAAAAAGGACAAAGGGGATACCAAGCGGATAGCAAGTCCGCAGTGAGCTAGCAACGCAAGCAGAACTAAGAAACTTCACGTAATCTAACATCCAGCAAAGCCAGGAGTCCAGCATAAGCGTCAAAGCGATGCGGTGTGAAAATAAATCACGACCGCTATAAGGTTCGTATCAAACACAACCACACAAGCAACCTGCAAGAGAAACACAATCCAGACAATACAGGAATATACATCTCAATCAATGAGAGATCAAGTGAATCGTATCGGGAAAAAATTCGTGTTCCACAAATAAAGTGGAACACAATACAAGTCAAGTCGCATCGGAAGCGAATTCGTGTCCCACAAATAAATTGGAACACGAAGCAATCAAAGGCTCTCTCGAAGTACCTCGAATATCTCAGCAAAGAAATCAGTAGTAACAAGGAAGCACGCTATAGAAAATACTAGCAATTAAGTTCTAATTAAATCCTAAACAAAAATCTAACAAGATTAAATTGTTTTTTATGACATTTCAACTAAAACTAGAATAGAACTATGTAAGAAAACAATTAAAGTCCAACAAGCAAAAGATTACATGTTTTTTTATTATCTTCTTATCAACCAAAAATCTAATCAAAAATGGATTGTTTTTATACATTTTTATCTAAAAAGTAACGGAACAAAACTATGTACAAAACAATTAAATTCTAACAAGAAAAATACATGTTTTTGATTATCTTTTATTATCAAAAACAAATATAGAAAAACAAAATCTAATTCTAACTAGAAAAGAATACATGTTTTTATTTATTTTTTTATCAATGCTAAAAATCTAACAAAACAATTGATTTTATTACATTCTATTTCTTAAGAAAAATAAGCAAAAAGAACCAATTCTAAACATGAATTCTATGAGAACCAGGGGGTTTCTGCATGAAAACAAGGTATAATAGTGATAAGTGCGCATGGCCCAAACAGATGGTGGCCCAGGCAGTTTTTGTATCACAATTCTTTCAGCCAACAAAAATGTGGCGTGTGATGGGCTTCTATGGGGGTACAGCATAGCAATGAATTTGTGTGTATGGCCCAAAGGAATTGTCTATCCAGATTTTTTCATCAGATTTTATGATTCAATTAATTAAGTAATTAATTAATACTAACCTTATGCCAGATTAATGTGTTAATACAATGCTAATGAAATTAAATTAAAAAAAAGTGGAAAGAGGAATTAGGGTAAGGTTTGTGACGCATCAGATTACCTCTGAAGGACTCATCTCTCTCTCTCTCGCGCGAAAGCACAGACGGCGGCCGGAATCGTCGTCCCGTCTCCGATTGCTCACTCCGTGTCACTCTCGATCACTCTCCGAATCAAGTTATCCCCACCTCAATCTCTCTCAATCTCAAATCTGTTCTCAAACTTTCTCTGCTATCGATCTCAAATCGCTATCACTCTGATTTCTTCTTCTTCTTCCGTTGCTTCTCCTCTCCGTTCAATCTCTCTCGGTTCAAGCTTCAATTCGTTTTCGATTTGACTCAACTCTTTCCGCCACAATCTCTGCTTCAACTCCGATTCGATATACCGGAGAATGTTTGATGCATTTTCCATGGTACCGACGAGGAGAAAACTCCACCGTTAAAGACAGGTATCTCTCCAATCACGCGCTTCTTAGATTATGCTTTTTCCCCTTTCTTTTCATTTGTAGTGAAGCTGTTGTCGTAGCCTGATGATGACAATGTCGTTATTCTGAGATTTTCTCTTTTTTGCATAATCGTAAGGTGATTGGAGAATCAGAGGAAGCTGTGTGATGGTTGAATCGTGAGATGAGATTGAAGAATGAAGGTTATTGATGACAAATGTGATGCGGTTCTTGCGATGATTCGTAGAAAAAGGTTGTGAAGCTGCGATTGTTGTTCTGAGATGTAAAAATCGTTAGAGTCTTGAAGATTATTACGTGAAGGTGTGATTGAATGAAGAATCGGTGGAGAGTTCTTGGAGATTGAAGAAGCGATGAAGATGATGAGAGGAAGATGAAGATTCAATGGTGAGAGCAAAAGTTTGTTACGTTTTCTGTTATTCTCTTTTCTCCTTCCCGATTTTCTCTCCGTTACCTCCCCCTTTTTCTGTTTTCCAATTCTATTATACTGAGTTCTCCCCTCTCTTTGTTGTGTCGAATCTCTTTTGTTATTGAATTTTGTTCCGATCATTTCTTTCTAATTTTTCGGTTATGAACTCTTTTCTTCTGCCAATTTTTGCAGGTGGTGATAAATGAATGATTGGTTATGGTTCTTGCTATCGGTTCCCTTTGTTGTGTCGGATTTTGTTTATTTCTTCTTCTCTTCTTTTGTGAATTCTGTCTTGGTTCGAACCGGTTTCGAATTATCGAGTTGGCTTGAACTTATGCGTGAAGAGTATTTGAACCGGTACAATTTCCCATTTTGCAGGTTGAGCACATGGTTTTGGAAACAAAGAGTTCATATGGTATGAAAGAACTTAGCCAAGAAGAATTGATCCAAGATTCTGAGCATTATTTATAGAATTTAAGAGAAATATCTTTTCAAAAAGTTAGGACCTAGAGTTGAATGATTGAATTTGAATTATTGATGTAATGATGGACTATTGGTGGATGTAAATTGTAATGAATATGATTTTGAACATTCTTGATTCTTCTCTTGTAAAGAACTTCGAACGTAATTCTGATTTAGATTACTTCGAACATCAATCAATAAACTCTAATCAACTCTCCATTTCAATGAAACTTGGTTCACTTGGTAAATCTTCGCTTCTAAACTTCGATGACAACTTTGAATCCTTAACCTTAATTCTCAAAATCTCAATTAACTTGTGATTGAAGTAATAAGTATTTGATGAGAACCAGAAAATGTATTGGCCAAAGCAAATGAACAAGTCAATCTCCTATGCTACCGCACTCGTATTTCAAAACACCGCAACAACAATGCATCGAAGAACCCTTGAAGAAGAAAATATTTGAGGCGTAGGGGAAACCTCAACATATAAGCCAATTAACCTCAATCGAACCTCCACAAATTCAAGCACTCAGATGAGAAACCATTTATTATTTTCTTTAATGTTGAATGACGAAATAAACGTCATTTATAACTTATAGCTCAACTAAAGAGGGCAAATTTTGGGGTGCAACAGTATCCAAACATTTTCAATGAACATGATGTAGTATGCAAAAGAGAAAGTCCCTTGGCCTTCCATTATAAACAGTTTCAGAGCAAGCATGTTCCCGACATTGTCATGACATCGACTGAAACTTCCAAATCTGAAGCATCAGCCAGCAAAGCAGAAGTCATAGCGATGTTAAAAGAGACTTGTAAAGAGCTGGAATCTAGAAAGATATCTCTTGAAAAAATGATAAGTACTCTAGAAATGGATGAGAATGAGGAATTTGCAGATACTGAAGAGATGGCAGATAAAGATGAACAAGAGAAGGAAGGATAATTAGAAAAAGAATTGGAAGAAGAAAGTGCCAGTCCTGCTGATGGCTCTGAGAAAGAAAGTACTGCAGGCACCTCAAATGGGTCTGACTCTGGGAAGTAAATGCAACTAGAGTCCTATTTGTTTTGTTTTTTTTTGTCTTTTTTTGCTCACTTTCGTTTAGTTTTGTTTGCATTTTATTTGTTTTATGTTCAGTTTTAGTTTTGATTGAACCTATTAGAATTTTGGGGAGAAGACAGTTGCTTGCTTTGGCAACTTTTGTGGCCAAACAGGGGGAGAAGTAGTATTGTCACCCCAGAACAACAAGTATGGTGTGTGTGTGTGTGATCAACAATTCTGATGTGTTTATTTTTGTGTTGATCTATTTGTGCTTGTATTGCTCTTAGGTGGTTTTGATCTGGTTGAGCACTGTGTGCATACTGGGTATGATGTCTATTCTGTGTTAGCTCTGATTGTGTTTTGTTTAATGTGTTTCTGCTGCAAGTATTTCTCTGATATGGTGTGACAGGTTGTTGTAGCCAAAAATTTGCCAAAGAGAGATTGTAGATGTTTTCATGTTGGATGTTTTTGTGGTAAAACATGCCTGGGTGTTTAATGTCTTGACTGATGTCATGACATGATTTTTAATGTGTAGTGCAGGTTGCATTTGTGTTTAGGTAATACAGGTTCAGTCAGTGAATGTCATGACCGATGTCATGAGATCCGTGTCTGACAGCAGGAGCTGTTATATTTTATTAATTGTGTTTCATGATTTCTCTCAATCTACAATTTAGAAAATCTTTTATTGTATGCTGAATATTTCGTCCAAAAGATTTCGGTGACAGCACATTCTGTAACAACCAGATGGCGTATGAATTAGGTTAACTTGGTTAACCCTAATGTGTTTCTAATAAAGCCCAAGGCCCAAGAGCTACATATAAAAAGTCTGCAATCCTAATTTGGAACGCAGAGGGAAGGATTGTTAATTGTGAAGAACCATAGTTCTGTAGCTGTCTCTTGTACTCCAAGCAATTGTCTTTGATGATTGCGTTGGAATAGGTTGTTTTTGTTAATTGTCACTCTAAGCTTTTAAGCACGAGTGTGTGTCTCTTGATTGAAGTTTTTAAGCAGATCAAGGTGTGTTTTTAAAGTGTGTCTTCTCTATGAATTGTTTTATGTTTATTTGTAATCACTGCTGTGATTGAGGGGGAGTGAGCGGAGATACTCAGGTCTAGGAATAGGTTGGAATTTCATTGGGTAAGTTTTAAGTGAGGATTTGTAAACGGGGGAGTTTAACTCCGAATTAATTTTGCTTATGTTGGATTCCCTCCCTGGCTTGGTAGCCCCCAGAGTAGGTTGTTTGAACCGAACTGGGAAAACAATTATGTGTGTTCTTTATTGTTTTTAAGCGCTTCTGTTTTAGTTATTTGTGCTGTGTAATTGTGGATGTCATAACATCCAGTACGACATCAAGCGTGATTTACTAGAATTTTCAAAATGAACACCTTTCTTTCCAGATGGACGACCTGGAAGCCCAAAGACTGACAATGTGAATTGACTTCTTTCATTTACATTTACAAGATTTCTTATGATTCTTGGAGTTAACATCAAACTGTTGAAATAGTGACTGCATAAATGTGATGTCTCCTGATGTAAGTAATGTGAACATATTGATCCTTAAACTCTAGCTTTATTTTTCACTGATCTCTTAGAATCACCCATAAACCTTTCAAATAGATACATCCACCTATAATGAACAGGTCCTCCAAGATAAGCTTCGTATGCAAGATGCACAGGTAGATGTTCCATGGAGTAAAAAAAACCAGGTGGAATATTTGTTCCAACTTACAGAGAATGACTGGAATATTTTGGTCCAACTTAATGATGTCATCCACTCTTAAAGTTGACGCACAAATAATTCTAAAAAAATAACTAATTTTAGTTAGTGGATTAAGCACATGTTTGGGTAGAGAACCAAACACAATTGGTAGCAATTGTTCCATGAATATGTGGCAATCATGACTTTTCATACCATGCAACTTCCTAGTGTTAGTGTCGGCACACCTTGATAAATCTGAAGAATACCCGTCAGGCATTCTCTATTCTTTTAACCATCTACAAACTGCTTTAGCCTCTTGTGAAGTCAGAGTGTAACTAGCCTTGGGTTTTAATAATTTTCCATTCGGTTGAGGCTTCAACTCCAACTCTTTTCGATTACACCACTTTTCCATGTCTTTTCTAGCCTTCTCATTATCTTTTGTTTTGTCTTTAACATCTATCACCGTGTTATATACATTATCAAAAAATTCTTCTCAATATGCATAACATCCAGATTATGGCGCAAGAGATTATCTTTCCAATACGGGAGGTCCTAAAATATACTTCTTTTTGTCCAGTTATGTTCGACCCCGTATCCTGGAATTCTACATGCTTTACCAGTATCTGCAAATTTTGGTAGATGGCAAACTTGGTCCCATACTGCACTTGGTGACAATCGAGGCAGAGGAAGATCTTTTACCACATCGTCTTTTTTGAAATCTGTCTTGTTTCTTCGATAGGTATGATTTCTTGATAGGAATCTGCGATGACAGTCAAACTACGAGCTCTTCCCCCCTTTATCTAACGTAAACACCTTAGAACATCCCATGCAATGCGGACAACCCATTTTGCCATGTGTACCCCAACCAGACAACATGCCATATGCTGGAAAGTCGTTAATGGTCCACATCAAGGCTACTTGCAAAGTAAAGTTTTGTTTACGGGATATATCATAGGTGCATTCTCCAATACACAACCTTTTCAAATAATCAATTAGAGGTTGTAAGTACACATCAATTCCAGCTTTTGGACTCGACGGTCCTGGAATGATACATGTCATAAACATGTACGATTTTGTCATGCACATCTCAAGAGGGAGGTTGTAAGGGGTTACAATAACTGGCCAACAGGAATATGCAGTTCCAGACCCTTGCACATATGGAGTAAATCCATCAGAGCATAATCCAAGCCTGACATTTCTAGGTTCTGCGGCAAAATCAGGATGTATTCGATCAAAGTGCTTCCAAGCCTCACCATCAGATGGATGTCGCATAGTGCTTGGACTTGTTTTGTTTGTATGATGCCATGTCATCTGACTTGCACTATGCATTGAAGCAAACATTCTTTTTAACCTTGGTATAATCGGAAGATAAAACATGGACTTCACTGCTACACGTGTTTGCTTACGATTAACAGCTTTACTTTGAATTTGATATCTTGGACTCTCACAGAACTTAGATTTCACCAACAATCCATCATTAGTACCAAACTCATTATCATAAAACAACATGCAACCATTAATGCAACAGTCAATTTTTCTTACACTTAAACCTAACTTCGACATCAACTTCTTTGCATCATTAAAAGTTATAGGCAAGTTGTCTTTCATAGGAGTCGAGTCTAACATCATTTTTGTGAAGAATTCTAAAAGCTGATCAGGAACATTCCAATTTGCCTTGGCAGCCAATAATCTCACACACATTGATAATTTTGAGTCCAACGACCCCTCAAACAACGGTATATACATTTCATTCAACAACTGATAAAATCTTTGCGCTTCCTCATTCGACAACTCTTCCCCATCAACATCTTCAGGTTGATCATAGGTCACATTCAGACCAAAAGCATCCTCAACCATGTCACCGATCAGATTAAAGTTTTCCTCATATTCCATAGTCGGTCTACTACTTGAAGCATGTGTATTGCTAGTCTCTGGCACATTCATCGACAGTTTTTCACCATTAGAAGTCTAAACCCAATAATTTTTAATGAAACCCCTTCTATGCAAATGACGTGTTACTTCCTCTAGATCACTAATTATACATCTACATTCACATTTAAGACAAGGACACCTAACCCCCCCCCCCCCCCCTTCGCCTCGACAACATTCCTGAACAAATGCCCACTTGATAAACCCATCAACCCCTTCGATGAATTTGGGTTTAAGTGCACGTCTTCCTGGTTCCAATCTATCGTACATCCAACTACGATAGTACATATAATATTCCATACTGCATATTTGTACAATCATACAATTTCATATGAGTAAATTTTTAACTATTTAATATATGCTCCACTAATACATTATATACTAATATCTTTTTTTAAACTAATCTAAATTTAATTAGTCTACATTATATACTAATACATGCTACAATTAATAATATGTTTTTTAAATACAAATACTACAAATAATACATATAATAATATTATGTGTTTGTTTTAAATACATATTTAATAAAATATTTTAGTACATAACTATTTATTTTCTATTTAAAAAGAATATAATAAAATTCTAACATATAATACATACTATATATTCTATTTTTTAAGTTATGTTTTAATCTAATATAGTAAACAAAATTATAATATTTAATATATACTTATATCAATACATTATATGTTACAAATAATAAAATATTTTTGAAATAAAAATATAACAAATAATACATATAATAATATAATATTATGTGTTTGTTTAAAATACATATTTAATAAAATACTTTTAATACATAGCTATTATTTTTTAATTATAAAACATGTAATAAAAATCTGACATATAATATCTATTCTATTTTTTTAAGTTGTGTTTTATTCTAATATAATAAAAAAAACATACACATAATATAGATTTTATTCATATTCTAATATAATTAAAAAACATATAATATTTAATATATGCTCAAATAATACATTATATACTAATAACTTTTTTAACTATTTCAAATTTAATTAGTCTACATTATATGTTACAAATAATAAAAAAAATTTTAAACACAAATTATACCTATAATAATATTATGTGTTTGTTTTAAATACATATTTAATAAAATATTTTTAATGCATAACTATAATTTTCTAATTAAAACAACATATAATAAAAATCTAACATATAATACATATTATGTATTCTATTTTTTTACAATAAATTCTGTTTTTATAATATATATTTTGTTTTTACAATATATTTTGTTTTTACGATATATTCTATTTTTACAATATATATTATTGCTATAATAAATTCTGTTTTAAATGAAATAAAATATACTATGTTTTTTTAATAAATTTAATTATAGATTTTGTTTTAGTAACTATTATATATTTAAAAATATTTATTTTTACTAAATAAAAAATATTCTGATTTTTAATAAATAATAATATAGATTTGAAAATAAAAATATAATTTGTTTTATAATAAAGAAAATATTTTCCTATTATAATCAAACAATAAACACTAAAAACCTAAACAAACAATCAACATTAAAATCCTAAGCAAACAACAATAAACATACAACACTAAAATCCTAAACAAACACATACATCACTTAGAAATTATAGGGATAAAGTTGAAAACTTACCTCTATGAAGCTTTCAAATAAACTCTCAAATGGATAAAAAATGCTTGAAATCTTGAAGTTTAGTAAACCTTTACAACAACAAAAAATCAAATATTAGAAATAATTTTTTGTTTATACGAAAATTAAAAATAAAATATTACCTTGTATTACGTTTGTGGAAGGAAGAAGAAGAAGTTTTTTTGTATGATTAATTTTGTGAAGGAAGGAGAAGTAAAGAAATATGGTGGAAGAAGAAGAGAGGAAGAGAATGGGAAGAAAGAATGGGAAAGGAAGAATGAGAAAGGAAGAATGAGGAGGAAAGAAGTCTGCGCTTGTGCTATTTAATGGGGGAACTAGCGACGTGGTTTTCATGATGCAATACAGCAAAGTGAAAATCACGTCGCAACCTGTAAACTGTAAAAAATTAGCCACGTCAAGGGCTTCAACGGTCTTCAAGTCTCACATGGACCCCGACAGTCATCTGAATTTAAAATTTCAAAAATAAATATTATGTGTACCGACATGGCTATCACGTCGCAAGTTTCCCACATGGTCCCCACGTCGCTACATCCTCCAATGGTTAACATTTTATGTAATGCCCAACTGCATCATCTGCTTTTTACTTTTCAAAAATAAATAGTATATTAACCGACGTGGGTTTTATTTCGCAAGATAACGACATGTTTTTCACGTCGCTATGTCCCAAATATCTTTTACTCTTACTTTTTCATCTACCATTACCTTTAATAGAAAGAGAGAAAGAGATCTTCATTGAGTCTCAACAATTTCTCATTGATCAAAAGTTAGTTACAAAAGATAACTAACTTGCTTTTATATTACAAAGATTTGACCTGCTATAGCAGGTTAGGGATATTGACAGGTGTCAGTCATCCTTAATATATCAACTAATATAGCTACTCCTTAATGCATCTAATACCCCCCCCCCCCCCCCCCCCCCCCCCCCCGCCCCCCAAAAACTCAGGAGGTTGTAACAACTCTGATTTTGTGTCTAAGTTCCAAAAACTTGGTAGATGCTAAAGGTTTTGTAAGGACATCAGCAATCTGATCAGTGCCAGGAATGTGAAGAACATAAATTTTCTTGGCTAAGACCTTCTCCCTAACAAAGAACAAGTCAATCTCTATATGCTTAGTCTTGGAATGCATGATGGGATTATGGGCAAGCAGAACAACAGAGAGGTTATCACAGAGCACAATAGGAGGCTTGGTGACTATGTGAAGTTCTTGTAGCAAAGTCTGAATCCAAAGCAAGTCAGCAGTTGCAAGAGCAAGAGATATGTATTTAGATTCTGTGCTAGAACGAGCCACAACCAGCTGCTTTTTAGACCACCATGTAATGAGATTATCACCAAAATATATAGCTGCTCCTGAAGTACTTCTTCTATCATCAGGGTCAGAGGCCCAATCAGCATCACATAAGACTTTTAGAGAAGGAGGAGCAGAAGGATATAAGGGAGAAAGGCACAGTCCATGACTGATGGTGCCCTTCAGGCACCTTAATTTTCTTTTAACAGCAACCCAATGTGTTTCCAAAGGATGAGACATGAATTGACAAACTTTGCTAACTGCATAAGCAAGCTCATGTCTTGTAATTGTGGCATACTGTAATGCACCTACAACAGACCTGTAGAAAAAAGGGTCAGAAAGGGTAGCAGACCCAGTTTTGGTGAGTTTGCATGTGGACTGCATAGGAGTGTTCATTGCAGAAGCTTCTAACATGTTTGTTCTTTGGAGCAAGTCTCTAATGTACTTGGACTGAGTAAGGAGCCATTGGCTGCATGTTTTACCTCAATGCCAAGAAAGTAGTCCAAATCACCCAGGAATTTAAGAGAGAAGGCCTGATTCAGCTTGGACACTATAGAGGAAATAAGAGACTCTGAGCTGCTAGTGATGATTATATCATCCACATAGGCTAGGAGGTAGACAGTATGACCATTAGCCAAGTAAGTAAACAAAGAAGGATCACACTTACTAAGCTGAAAGTGAAGAGTAATGAGAGCCTGTTGAAGCTTCTCAAACCATTTCCTAGGAGCTTTCTTTAGTCCATAGATGTCCTTGATTAACTTGCAAACTAGAGTGGAGTCTTTATCTGCAAACCCTTGAGGCTGCTGCATGTAAACCTCTTCATCCAACACACCATTAAGGAATGCATTGTTAACATCTAGCTGCTTGATAGGCCAAGGATGAGTGAGAGAAATAGTGAGTATGAGTCTAAAAGTGACTGGTTTAACCACAGGAGAGAAAGTCTCTGTGAAGTCAAAGCCCTGCTTCTGATGAAAACCCTTAGCCACCAACCTAGCTTTGAACTTATTAACACTGCCATCAACGTTTTCTTTGACCCTGAAAACCCACTTACACCCTATAGCCTTTCTGTTAGAAGGTAGAGGCACAAGGGACCAAGTCTTATTGGCAAGAAGAGCATCAAATTCTGCTTGCATAGCAGAGTGCCAGTGATGAGTGGACAAGGCCTGCTTAACTATCTTAGGCTCAATATGTGTCAAGAGTAGTTTTGGTTGCAACCTGGGTTGAATGAAACCTGACTTAGCCCTAGTTGTCATGCTATGTTGATTGACAGGGATAACAGGGACATGAACATCTAGAGTAGGAATAGCCTTGGGACTATCAGAGGAAGATGAAGACTGAGAAGAGTCACTGCTGCTGGAAGAAGGAGTGGAACTAGGTGTAGACTAACTTTGAGAGGAAGGAGTAAAAGACTGCCCAGCAGAAGTGGACTGAACAGAGGACTCAAGATTGGATAGAGGATGCACTGTGAGGCAAGGAAGTATCCATATTAGGTGTAGAGTGATGAAAAGGAAGAGCAGAGAGGGTAACTCCAGTCGGAGCAGAACTGGTAGGAACAGACTTAGGAAAAAGTTCATGAAAAGGAAATTTTGCTTCATTGAAGATTACATCCTTAGAGATGTATAATCTTCCGGTGGAAGACAAGCATCTATATCCTTTGTGAGAAGGAGAATAGCCAAGGAAGAGACACTCTTGAGACCTAAAATCCAACTTGTGAGTATTGTAAGGCCTAAGTAAGGGAAAGCAAGAATAGCCAAAGACTTTAAGAAATTTATAGCCAAGAGACATATGAAAAAGGAGCTGAAAAAGGGACCTGAAAGTTCATAGAGGCAGAAGGCAACCTATTTATAAGAAACACAGCAGTAGTGAAGGCATAATCTCAGTAGGAAATAGGAATAGAAGCTTGATTGAGAAGAGTGAGACCAAGATCAACTATATGCCTATGTTTTCTCTCCACAACACCATTTTGATGATGAGTGTGAGGGCAAATCAACCTATGCACAATGCCCAACTCAGAGTGATAGTTAGTAAAAGGTCTAAACTCACCTCCCCAATCAGATTGAACAGTTTTAATAGGATAACCAAGTTGCAGTTCAACCATAGCTTTGAATTGTTTGAAAGTAGGTAATGCCTCAAACTTAGATTTAAGCAAATAAATCCGGGTGAATTTAGAGTAAGCATCAACAAAGGAAATATAATAGTGAAAGCCCATAGCAGAGGGACCAGGGGAGGGTCCCCATAGATCACTATAAACAAGCTCAAGAGGTGTGGTGTATGTGGTGTGTGAGGCATAAGAGTGTAAACGATGTGCTTTACCCATACAACAAGCAGTACAAAACAAAGAATGATCTTTATTAGAAAAGGGGATATTACAACTTTGTAAAACAAGTTTCAAAATTTGAAGATTAGGATGCCCTAACCTAAGGTGCCACACATTAGGCAAACTAGATTCTATACTAGAAGAAGTAGCACTAGGTACATCAGATTTGTTTGCTGAAAAGGAGGGAAGAAAACTAGTTGACTTGGCAGAGTTAGACAACTGGACATTAGGGAACTCATAGAGACCATCACTTCCAACAGAACCTTGAAGAAGCACATCATTGGTAACCTGAGATTTAACATAACAAGTATCAGCATTGAACAGAAAATACACATTGTTATCTCTACAAAACTTACTAACACTCATGAGATTTTTAGTAATAGAAGGGACAAGTAACAGATTCTTGAGTGTTAGAGGTGTGTGTGGCTGATAAGGGGAAGAAAAAGTGCTAGAACCAGCTGACTGGATGGGCAAACCTTGTCCATTCCCTATGAAGATCTGTTCATGTCCTTCAAAGGGAGTTAGTTGCTGCATATTTTTTTGGCATCACTAGTAACATGATAAGAGGCTCCTGAATCAGAAAACCAACCTGAGGAACCAGAGGGAGCAGCATTTGCAACAAAGGTACTAGGTGCAAGCATAATAGGAGCAGCCATTTTTGCAGGTCCAAGAGCTCTAGTCCATACATGAGAAGCCTGAGAGGCCCAAGCAACAGGTGCAGCTGGAGTGTAGTAGGTGCTAGGCATAGGAGCTTGCTGAGGCTGCTGAGTTTGAGGATAACCACTAGACTGCTGAGGCTGGAACTGCTGATTGTACCTGTGCCAACAATTCAAAGCAATGTGACCTACTTTAAAGCAAACCTGACACTGTACATTAGAATTGCGTCCACCACGACCTATGCCATTTCTTCCACCACCTCTACCAGGTCTACCACCTCTAAAACTATTGTAATCTGGTTCTGTGGAGGGATTAGTATGAGATGGAGGAGCTTCCGTGCTAACAACAGTTGTAGAATCAGTGGATGGAGGAGCTTCAGGTGAAAATTGAGTGAGATTCAAGGTAGCAACATCTGAAACCTTCTTGAACTTGGATAACCTAAGTTCATGAGCAACAAGAAGAATCTCAACCTCATCAATGTCCATGACTCCAAACTTACTATCAATAACAGAAACAACCAGTGCAAATTCAGACGGAAGGCCTTCAAGAATAACATCTATGTGATGTGAGACTGGAAGAGAATCACCTATCGAAGCAAGAGAATCAACAATCATGCAAATCTTGAGAAGATAATCTTGAGCGGAAAGCGATTCAAGCTTCATCGCACGAAGTTCAACTCGTAACTGACAAGCACGTGTTTGCTTCTGAAAGTACTGAAAGAGACGATCCCAAATTTCATGCGCGTGAGTGCAACCTAGAACTCTAGAAAGGATCTCACTCGATAACGTGGATTGTAACCACGAGAGAAGCATTTGATCCTTCTGAAGCCACGCAGAGTAAGCCGGATTCTCAGATCCAAAATTGCAAGCTTCATCATCAAGAAAACGAGGCGGAACACGCGTGCAAACAAAGAACTCGGTGAGTTCGTGCGCGTTGATGAACGGTTCAACTTGTTGCCTCCATAGATGAAAATTCTTCTCATCTAATTTCTGCGAAAGCTTAAGAGCGAAATTGAAACGGCGAAAATCGTCAGAAATGACCGGTGCACTCTTCGCCGGTGACGGATCTTCATGATCGGAAGCGGAGCTAGCGGTGGAAGGCGACGACGCCATGGCCACAGAACGAAGAAGCTACGACTTAGTCTACTGATACCATAATAGAAAGAGAGAAAGAGATCTTCATTGAGTCTCAACAATTTCTCATTGATCAAAAGTTAGTTACAAAAGATAACTAACTTGCTTTTATATTACAAAGAGATGACCTGCTATAGCAGGTTAGGGATACTGACAGGTGTCAGTCATCCTTACAATATCAACTAATATAGCTACTCCTTAATGCATCTAATAACGTGCAGCAGTTAAATCAAAGTCAGAGTTAAAGTTAAAGTTTTGCGACGTGGTTCCCACATCACAATATAAAATTTGAATTTTGAAATTTTCCCACCAACGTCCTTTTATAGATTTCAACATTTTCATTTTCACAAGCTTTTTTTTAATTAAATATTATTTGAATCCCCTGATGGTAATGTGATATTGTATATTAATCATTAAAATATTATTGTGACGTGCTTCCCACGTCGGAACATTGATTTATTTGCCACATGCTTACCACGTCACAAAATCGAGCCGAGTTTTAGCTAAACATATTCTTATCGAGTCGAACCAAACCGAGCTAAGACGAGTTTGACTCGCCTCGACTCATTTTAAGGCTTACTTAGTATGATTATCAAAAGTAAAATAATTTTTTGAAAATAAATAAAGTTTTAATAAATTAGTTATAGCCTTGTGAGTGTGATATATGGCTGTTATCCTCTTCTTAATTGGTCGTGCATGAAGTTTATGATATATCGTTAACAGCATTGGCCAATTACAGAATTGTAAGATTATGTTATCTTAGAAACGTGCATACTGCATAGTAAAATGAATTATAACCGAAGATTATCAAAAAATTCAGATACATAAACTTGATTAGAGTGTATTCATAAACACATTCAATCATTGTTTCTAGAAGCGGAATGGAATTGACACGAATAACAATTACCACTACTATCTTAAAATGAAACGTAGTAGAAGATTATCAAAACTTGATTAGACTGTATTCATTGTTTCTAGAAGCTGAAAGGAATTGACAGAAATAACAGAAGAAAATTATCATGAGCATTCTCTCATTGTGAGTATTTGCAAATTACTGAAACAAAAAACAAAAAATAGCACAGAACTACAATGAATGTACATAAAGATTTTTACATCTTCTTCGTTTCAAGACCTTCAATTCCTTCTATGAACAAGAAATTAAAGAACACAAAGCAGGAACAAGAAAGAAAGATATCAACCTCTATGAATATACATAACCAAACGCCTTCAATTTCTTTTATGATTGTGATTAATGAGTTCAACGATCAATTCCTTCTGCCTTTCTTTCATCTCCTTTAACTTTTCTTGCAGTATCTTCATATCTTCTATCTGCTTCTTCAATCCTTTCACCCCAAAAACAGGTCTGGTTGAATTAATATAAAGTCTCAGTGCTCCTATTTTTGTTTCAACATTGATGCAATCAAACGATAGCTTTGAGAGTTCTATCGTGTTGGACTCTTTCTTGTTCTCCATTTTTTCTTTCTTCTTTCTTCTCACCTGAATTCACTCTCTCACTTAATCTAGACAAAATTGCATTGATAGAACAAAATACACGCTCACACTATTATATATATAGACTAATCCAAGTAACCGTGTAGGTTAATTAATTGGTATAATACTTACACTAATCCAAATAAATACTATATTTATTTATTAAATTTAATTAATATTATTATTATTATTATATATATATATATATATATATATATATATATATATATATATATATATATATATATATATATATATATATATATATATATATATATATATATATATATATATATATATATATATATATATATATATATATTCAATTCTTAATTAGAATGATTGTGGTTATATAAAAAATGACACATAATTCGAGGAAACCCTTTGTCCGAAAGTATGAGGTCTATGAAAGAGAGTTAGATATTTGCTTAATCTTTAGGCATCAAGAAACATTCTTGGTGAGTAAAAAATGTGTAACTTGAGAAAGACATAAGTTTCGAGAAAGTCTTTTTAAAGAATAGTTGATTTATCACATAGAGGATATGATATCATCTCTAATTCATAGGCATCAACAAAAGCCCTCAACTCAGGGCCGATTCATTAATGTATGCTCGAGAAGGACATGCGATTCAAGTAATCCCTCAGGCCGACATGTTAACACCTCATAAAGCATACGAAAATCTAAGTAGTGGGTCGAGTCAGTGTTGTCAAACTTAGGCATACATAACAAGGGCCTTATCTAAGGAATAAGTCTCGTGGTTGAAAAGTTGATGCCTCACAAAGAGAATAAGTCATTTTCTTAACTTGAAAACATTAAAAAAATTGAAGTCTTGTGTCATTTATTATACAAGACCGAAAAAGACATGTAATTTAAACAATATCTCCAGTAAAGGCTTCAAGAATAGATTAAGAACTTAGGCATGAACTAGATGCATTAAGCAAAATAATAAGCTTGTAGTTGAGTCAGTATGCTCGGACCCTAAAAGGCATACAGTAACACCCTTCTAAACCCCACCACTACTACGAAAAACTCCTTACACAATGATTGGAAAAGGGGTACCATTACGCGTGCCATAGCGTTGTTACGTATTTATTTATTAAATTTAATTAATATTATTATATATATATATATATATATATATTCATCCTAACCTCTCTAGAAGGATATACAATTAAAAAAATCTCTCTAGTATAAGTCTCAATAGGATCTCCAGCTTAACCAATAGGAAGCGAAAAAATATTCAAGTCTTAAGTAGAATGGTTGTGGTTATATAGAAAATGACACATAATTCGAGGAAACTCTTTATCCCAAAGTATGAGGCCTATTAAAGAGAGTTAGGCCTCTACTTAATCTTTAGGCATCAAGAAAAATTCTTGGTGAGTAAAAAAATGTTGAACTTGATGGAAAGACAAAGTTTCGAGAAAGCCTTCTTAAAGAATAGTTGATTTCTCATAGAGAGGATATGATATCTTCTCTAACTCATAGGCATCAACAAAAGCTCTCAATTCATGGTCGACTCATTAATGTATGTTCGATAAGGACATGCAATTTAAAAAACCTCTCTAGTATAAGTCTCACGAAGAGAGTAAGATCTCCGGCTTAACCAAAAGGAAGGTTAAGTAGAATGATTAGACCAAAAGTTATGTTATCCTTTATCCAAAAGTTTGAGGCCTATTAAAGAGAGTTAGACCTCTTCTTAATCTTTAGGCATCAAGAAAAATCCTTGGTGAGTAAATAAATGTCGAATTGAGAAAGACATAAGTTTCGGGAAAGCCTTCTTAAAAAATGGTTGATACCTCACAAAGAGGATATGATATCATCTCTAACTCATATGTGTGGTGTCGTTTTTTTTTACCTCCCCGTTTCACTTGGGAGGATGGTACGCTAGACCCTTTACGCACAATTTGGAAGGAGAATGCGCCCGGGGCGGGATGAATTTTGTTTCAGTTCTTCCTACGATATCACACGAACTTTTTAATTGTCCTAACGAGTAGGAAAGGGGAAAAAGATCTCAAATTGACCCTATGAGTATGATAATTGTGGGGATTCACCTAGACTAGAAATTCTGGAGTCCGGGGGGTCGGTTATACATAGGGAAGAGTTTAAGCACCGTATATATCCGTAGTACTCTACGGAAACATTCTCTGTGTCATTGTGATTGTGTTTACTGCTAATGATTGGGAAAGTTTCTCCTTTGTGTTAGGAGAGAGAGTTGAATTGATTTAAAAAAAAACAAACAGACAGACAAACTAACTATTTTTGGTATTTTATTAGCTCGCTGAGATTCCTTGTGAACCTCATGCCTACATATCCCTAATGGAAGTCAGAGCTTAAGGTAGTTCGGGGAACTAATTAGGGATTTTAAATGATTTTTGGGTACCTTGCTTGAAGCTCAAGGTTGAAGCTTTGAATTAAATCTCTGTTTACAATAAAGAGACATGAAATCATCTTTACAGAGAGGTATTTCTACTATTCCACCACAAACATTTTAAAGTGACAGAAAAGCTAAAAAAATGATGTTTCATTAAGAGGGGAGTCCACTTGGTTGATCAAGTATGACAGCCATCGTGCCTCTAAAATGAAAGATTCTCAACCAAATTAGGGAAAGGGTCGTACAAGTCTGGGTGTGTTGCTAGAGCATGCCTTTCAGTGTCCTAAATGGGAGAAATGATGATTTGTTTGAAATGATGATTGTTTGAAATGATTGTTTGTTTGTGGTGAGATAAGAGAAATATCTACCTATGAAGATGAGTTATGTCTATCTATTGTTTGAGAGATTTGATTTTTAGCTGGCTTGAATGAGTCCCAAGCTTGAGGCTTTTGATTGGTTTATTGACTTATTGAGAGATAACTCTACTGGAGAGAATTTAAACTAAGGTGTTTTTGTGTTCTGTGCAAAGCCCAGAATTGAGGATGACTTTAGTTGGAGAGTGTTTATTTTATGGGTTTTATTTGGTGTTCTGTACAAAGCCTAGAGTTGTGGCTGACCTTACTTAGGGGGACTCTATTTTTGTGCCTTTTATGAAGCCCAAGGTTGTGGCTAACTGCTGAGGAAGCTGAGTTTTTTGAAGACTATGGATGACTCTATTTGTGTGCCTTGTACAAAGCCCAAGGTTGTGGCTGACTCTTAACTGTGGAAGTTATTAATTTGTGCCTTGTATGAAGCCCAAGGTTGTGGCTACTCTAGCTAGGGGAAAGATTATTTTCTGCTTGTACAAAGCCCAAGGTTGTGGCGGACTCTTAAATTGACTGAGTATGGAAGACTCTTATAGGGAAAAGATCCTAGAGATTAGGAATCTTTGACACAGGGAAATATGGTTTATCTGCCTTGTACAAAGCCCAAGGTCGTGGCTACTTAATGACAAAGGACTCAATGGGAGAGTTTTATTCTGCTAGAGCTTTTAACAAACCGTTTTATTTTTTTATGTTTTTTTGGAAGCTAACCTTTTCCAGGGGTTTTGACTCAGCTGGAGAAATTGTCTATTAAAAGACTGGATTTTTAGAGGCTAACCCTTTCCAGGGGTTTTTGACTCTTTTGGGGAATTTATCTTTTAAAAGAATGAATCTTTGAATTTGAAGGAGTGATTTTGGAGGCTGACCCTTTCCAGGGGTTTTGTTAAAAATGAAAGAATGATGTGGAGGCTAACCCTTTCCAGGGGTTTTTGTTAAAATGGCAGAAAGGTTATCTAGTGGAGACTTCTTATTTTAAAGCCCAAGATTAAGGCTGACTCTGACTGAGGATAAGCAAACATGGATCCTAGACTCTGCTAAGGAAGATTGATGAAGATAAGGGTGACAGAGACTGTCCATGCCTCTCATTCCAAAAAGTGTACTCAATATGAAATTGAGACAATCTTAGCTTGTTTAAAGTCTGGTTTAAAGAATGGAAGAAACTCATCAGGATAGTCTAAAAGGTAACTAAAGACCTGTTCTTATGTTTATAAGAAACCTGATGGGTCCTTGTATACAAGCTCAAGAGGAAGCTGGAAATGCTTTTAAGAAGCCTGTGGGTCCTTGTACAAAGCCCAAGAGGAGGCTAATCGAGGGTCATCGAGGGTCCTTGTTGTAGCACAAGAGAAAGCTATGTGGTTTTTGAACTTATTTTGGCTTTAAGCAAATGGGTAAGAGGTTTCACCGGGAATAATTCCTCTTTGGGTGGATGTGTCCTAGTTTTTGTTCTAAGGCTTTTGACAAGATGTTTCACCGAGAATAATTCATCTTGGGGGTTTGAACTACAGATCTCTAATTAGGAAAGAGCCTTCACCGAGAAGACATTCTCAATCCTAGGCCATATTCCTATAATATATATATATATATATATATATATATATATATATATATATATATATATATATAGTTAACTGTCCTAGGGTTTTCACTCAAACGTAGTTCTAAACAATATATAAGCAGTTCTATATTTGACAGTAATTTAAATAAAGACTATAAATTGAAAGCTTGTAAAGCCTAACCTGGATGGAGTGGAGGCCTTTGAAGAAGTATGTACAAAGCCTCAACAACAATTTTTGTTGTTTTGTTGATAACAATTGAATACTTATTATAAACAGTTAAGGGTTTTTGAAAATAGAAGAAGTGAAGATGGACAAAGGTCACATAGGTATCTGAAGAGTTTCACCGTAATAATGCCCTTCAAATACCAGGAGAATGTTTTGAAAACAGAAAGAAGATTTTGTAAATACAGATTTTGAAAACAAACTATGAAATGAAAAAGGTGCTGGGTCTTACACTCTATTAGAGGCCCAATGAAAATGATTTTCTGTTTGTAAGAAACAGTTATTTGAAAATGATATACTGTTATGGTAAACAGTTTTATTATCTGTATAAAATGAAAAGGGGTTGGGACTTACACTCTATTAGAGGCCCAATGAAAATGATTTTCTTGTTTATGAGAAACAGTTGAGAAGATGCAAGGTTCTATTGTTTGACAACCTCGATCGTCTGTTTATTTTGAAATATGAAAACAATTTTGAATTTTGACAAAAGTCAACTTAATTAGGGTAAAGATGAAATCTAAACCTAATTGAGACCTAAATGGCTTAGGGTTTTATCACAAAATATTTATGAGGTATTAGGCTTTTGAAGAGTTAAATGAAAATATATATTAAAACATATTTTAAACACTAAAACAACACCATTTTCAACCTAATAAAAATGTACAAAATAAATAATATTTTTGTGATTTTTTGATTTATTCATGAAGTATATATATTAATCAACAAGTGTGTGAAAAATGAAGTGAAAATGACTTAGTTTAATAGGTGAAATAATTGGCTGAAGTTGTGAAGAAAATAAGTGAGAAAAGTGATAAAAAAATGGTTTTGGCCCTAGGGAGACTCGAACCCACGCCCTTAATGACCAACATTCAAAACCTGGCCAACTGAGCTACGTGCTCAGTTTGTATAACATACGCAATGAATTGATTATATTTTAAAAAGACCCAGGAGATTCAAATTTGCGCGCCACCATTGTCATCTTCTTCCTTGAGCTCGTGAGAATTCAAAATTCTAACTCTCTGGTTTCTCAACCAAATGGTACGATGTAAACATCAATTTTGCTCGTTTTTGGACGAGGAACATGATCATGGGTTCAGAATTCATTTATTCTAAGTGTAGCTAACTAATTTCAGTATGAACACGAAGAACATATAAACCCTAAATTTAAAATTAAATGACAAACAAGATGAATAAATGAATGATGATAGAGGGTTTTCAATCCTCTGATGATGCTGAACAAGATAGGATCGAGCTATATGAGAAAGAATACTCAAATAAGTGGGTTGGAGTTTGAAAATATACCTCTGAAAATGGAGGTCGTGAGGATAATGAGAAACACCTGGGCTTGTGTGAGTGATCCTAAAAGCTTCCTTGGGACTCAGTGATGCTAACTGAATGCTTATTGTGACTTCAATCCTTATGAATTTCTCTACCCGACACCTTCGATTTGAGCTTGAAGTGAACATGGAGGATGATGAATCTTTAGTTACAGATGAGCTGGAGCCATCTGAACAGCTTCACTATGCCCTAAGGAATGTGTCTGGATGCTTGGCTTTGCTTGAAACCTTCTGAATTGCTCTATGGACCTCCAACTGCAACAACTCCAAAGTGAAAGCAACAATGGTGTTCCTCCACCTACAGAATTGATCCAGGTGCTTGGATCACCTCAAATGAGCCCCCTTGAGATGTTAGAATGCTTACTTTCCAAAGAGAAGCTCTGGTTTGAAGAAAACGATTCTTCTTGCCAAAGAACTTTGAAAAACCATAAGCAAGAGAAGAGAAAGAGAAAGCAAGGAATATAGTTGCTTTGGTGTGTATTGTATGAAGGATAGCACTTGTATTTATAGGAAAATAGTTCAGTATAGTTGCAGATGAGTGTGGTTGCTTAGTGAGGTTGATTTGGTTTCTTGGCTATGAAGGAATTCAAAAATATCCAAAATGCAATGATGGGAATTTTGATTCCATTTGATCAATCCCCTAGCCATCAATTTTGCTTGATCTTAGGGGACAAATCTGAGACAGAAATGAGCTCCAATTGGTTGGGAAGCGATTCCTTTGGTGATTCATCATCTTGCCATAAATTCTCAAATGTAATCATTACATAATCACATGCCTTTGTTTTTGGGAATATTCTCTAATCCTTATGCAATGATGAAAATGGATGTATGGTGTGCTTGCAGATGTATTAGAGGTCGGGTAGCATCATTTAGTGAAGTCATTTGCACAAAATTGCAAAGTTCCAAATTACACATGACCTATAATTTTCACTTCAAGTGCCCAACTTTGATCAATCATATCTCTTAGCTCAAAATGAATTTGGAGAAGGTTGAGCATAATTTGGAAAGCCCTTAACATGTACTTCAATTTATTAGTTTGGTGTTTGCCCAAATTCTTTAGGGAAATTAGTGAAAAAGTCCCATAAAGTTTGAAGAAAACTAGGGTTTTCTTGCAAGTTTTGTGAAGGCAGCCACTTTGAAGCTCCATATCTCTTCAATGGTTGATTTTTAGCCAAAAAATTATTTGTTTCAAAGTTGTTTATTGAATCAAAATCTACAACTTTCATGTTGGAAGTTTCTTCCAGTTTGTAGGTGAAATTTGTAGTATGAAAAGTCAAACTTTTGACTTTTGATTCTTGATTGATTTTCTTGATTTTTCTTGATCAAATGACTTCAAATATAATATACTGATGATTTAAAACTTCAAAAGTCATGGTTGACCAAAATTTCCAAAAAGTCAAAGGTGATCCTATACAGTTGACTTTTTCCAGATGAAGTGAATTCTTGGACTTTTGTGATGAATCAAACTCTCCTCTTCAAATGAGTGATGTGAATGGATTATATTGAGGTAATAGAAGCTCTTGAGTCATGCTTTGAGTTTTGGTTCCATGTCCTGATTAAAAAGTCAACTATCTTGGTGAATTAGGTCAAAAACCCTAATTGTCGACCAGATGAAATTGATGACTGTAGGCCTTGGATTGAAGTGTAATGCCCTATGGACATTGTCATATGAACTATTTGAGGATGATTGAAGCCTTTGAGTGATTCCCTTGAGCTTTCTAGGGTTTCCCAAATGTGATCCCTGATTTTAGTCCTTGATGAGCTCAAAACCCTAGACTGGTGAGGTAAGCAATCCTGAGTACAGGTGATGGGTATCTAATCATATATAGGTGAATAGAATGAAGATTTTGAGTCCCATAGTTGTATTAGAAACCATCCCTTTTACTGATTGGTCATTTGCCTTAGTTCTTTTGTTCATGAACACCCTTGACTAAGTACTAGATGAACAGGTGACTGCTCTGAGGATCTGCTTTGACTTTGATGAAAAGTAAAAAGATATGACATCTCAGGGGGGGTCAAAATTAGGGTATGACAGATGCCCCTATTTAAGTTTCTTTCAACTGGAGGGAGAGAGATTAATATCTCGATTGCTTCAGAGTGAAAGAGACTTAAATACCAAAGAATGCCCGAATTTTGGGCGTTCCTAAGATGTTGTAGTGATAAAACCTTTGCATGACTTGATCCCGTTGTCGCATTTGGCGGGGGATAGGGAGACAAACTCCTGTAGAGACACGTAATGTGGATTCGGGTGAATGGATGGCAAAGTAACATGCGAATCCATCTTCTTTAACTAAGTGTCGATACTTAGAAAAAGGTAAACAACCTCCCCTCGTTTCGGATGTCCATATCTCGAAACTGGTCTCAGTTGTGATAACCTCCCCTCGATCCGGATGTCTATATCGCGGAACTGGTCTCAATTATAATGACGATAAACAACCTCCCCTCGTTTCGGATGTCCATATCTCGAAACTGGTCTCAATTGTGATAACCTCCCCTCGATCCGGATGTCTATATCGCGGAACTGGTCTTAGTTATAATGACGATAAACAACCTCCCCTCGTTTCGGATGTCCATATCTCGAAACTGGTCTCAGTTGTGATAACCTCCCCTCGATCCGGATGTCTATATCGCGGAACTGGTCTCAATTATAATGACGATAAACAACCTCCCCTCGTTTCGGATGTCCATATCTCGAAACTGGTCTCAATTGTGATAACCTCCCCTCGATCCGGATGTCTATATCGCGGAACTGGTCTTAGTTATAATGACGATAAACAACCTCCCCTCGTTTCGGATGTCCATATCTCGAAACTGGTCTCAGTTGTGATAACCTCCCCTCGATCCGAATGTCTATATTGCGGAACTGGTCTTAGTTATAACTTGGACAATATCTCAGATAAAGAGAAAATTTCCAAAGATTTGTTTCCTCACCAAACTTCTCATCAGCGCTTGTTGGAGAGACGTCGTTTGATGATTGATAAGAAACTTCACCATGCTTTCTTTTAATTCAAAGCTCTTGAATGAATGCCATATGATCATGCGTCCTTTTGAGGGGCTAATGACTTCGCTTGAAGGTGGATGAACTGTTTTCCGAAGAAGGACCATCTTTGGTCGATCTGCTGGGGTGGAAACAAATCGTTTTCTGAGGTGAAAACTATCATTCATCGACTCGTGCTGAGGAATTTGAACTATCTTCTTGAAGAAGATTACCATTTACTGACTCCGCTGGGGATTTGTTGAAGCATCTTCATGGGAGAAAATTTGTCGTTTGTCAACTTCTCTGGGGAATCAGAGTTATTTTCCTGACGAAGACTGTCATCCATTGACTCCACTGGGGATTTATCCAACGACTCTGTGAGGAAGGCAAATGCGAAACAAACTATCTTGTCGAGTGTCGCTCTGCGGGAGAATCTCAGCAGGGGAACTCCAAAAGTGAACAAACTATCTCTTTAAAGGAGATTTCCATTTGTTGACTTGCTCGGGGAGATCTTTGTGTATGAACTGTCGTTTCGAAGAAGAAAATTCCTCCACGACTCGCAGGGGAAACTCGAGTACATGCCTCAATGACTTGGGCTCTAACTAGATTATGCTAACTATGCAATTATGATGTGATGTATGCATGAATATTATAAATGTAAAGTGAATGTGAATAGAATTGTCGCGGATGTGAAATCCTATGATACGACTTGAATCTTATGACGATCAGAAGATGTCTTCTTCTTGCAATTTGCACTCCGTTGGAGATATCTGGTAATCAGATGTCCGCTATTTTGAAGTGATTGATATGACTTGAATTGAAGATCCGTCACCAGGAGATGTTCGCAAAGCGACCTCATGGGGAAATCTGGGTTCCCGGAGTCTCAACCGTTCTCGGAGCAATTGTTTGCATTCTTCCTATTGTTTGTAGTCTTTAGAAAGAAATTTAACCTTTATTCTTGCAAGTAAATTCATTTTATTTTATGAAAACATTTGTTTCAAGAAAATGACTGTTTAAACTTAAAATGCATTTCAAGAAACTGAAAAAGACTTGATTGCAAAGAAAAAGCACAAGACTCAAATTATTATTTATGAAATGGTTGAAGGATAGAAAAACACTTAGAAAGGGGGGGGGGGGGTTTGAATAAGTGTAGCTTTAAAAACTTGGACGATAAAAATAAAATGCACAATTATTTTTATCCTGGTTCGTTGTTAACTAAACTACTCCAGTCCACCCCCGCAGAGATGATTTACCTTAACTGAGGATTTAATCCACTAATCGCACGGATTACAATGGTTTTCCACTTAGTCAGCAACTAAGTCTTCCAGAGTCTTCTGATCACACACTGATCACTCCAGGAACAACTGCTTAGACACACTCTAAGACTTTCTAGAGTATACTGATCCACACGATCACTCTAGTTACAACCTGCTTAGAAAACTTCTAAGACTTCCTAGAGTATTCTGATCCACACGATCACTCTAGTTCCTTACAACTTAATGTAATCAATTCAAGAGTATTACAATTGCTTCTTAAAAGCTATAATCACAAACTGTGATATTTCTCTTATCGTTTAAGCTTAATCTCACTAAAATATTACAACAGCAATGAAGTGAGCTTTGATGAAGATGAAGATTCTGAGCTTTGATTTAAACAGCGTTTCAGCAAGTTGATATTCACAGAATAGATGTAGAATTTCGTTAACCTTGCTTCTCATCAGAACTTCATATTTATAGGCTTTGAGAAGATGACCGTTGAGTGCATTTAATGCTTTGCGTGTTCCGTACAGCATTGCATTTAATGTTATACGCTTTTGTCAACTACCTCGAGCCTTGTTTACGCTGTGTCTACTGACGTTGCCTTTAATAGCTTTAACGTTCCTTTTGTCAGTCAGCGTAGCCTGCCACTTGTACTTCCTTCTGATCTGATGTTTGTGAATACAACGTTTGAATATCATCAGAGTCAAACAGCTTGGTGCATAGCATCTTTTGATCTTCTGACCTTGAAGTGCTTCTGTTGCGTGATACCATCTTCTGAGCTTCAGTGCTTCTGATCTCATGTTCTTCTGATGCTTCCATAGACCCATGTTCTGATTCTGCTTTAACCATCTTCTGATGTCTTGCCAGACCATGTTCTGATGTTGCATGCTGAACCCTTTGAGACAAATCTTCTGAGCGCTGAATTATGCATACTCTTTATATATTTCCTGAAAAGGAAATTGCATTGGATTAGAGTACCATATTATCTTAAGCAAAATTCATATTATTGTTATCATCAAAACTAAGATAATTGATCAGAACAAATCTTGTTCTAACAATCTCCCCCTTTTTGATGATGACAAAAACATATATAAATGATATGAATTTGCGATCAGAAAGAGCAGACGGCAAAAGACAAATTACACAGCTATAGCATAAGCATATGAATATGTCTCCCCCTGAGATTAACAATCTCCCCCTGAGATAAATAATCTCCCCCTGAAATAAATACTCGAAGAACTTTAATAAAAGACTTCCCTGATTATTTCGGTAGAGACGATCACATAAGCTTCTGCCTTCAGAGAATTCATAGCTTCTGACTTCTGCTTCCATTGGACAGCTTCAGAACTAGAATTTCTTTAGATCCTCAGAACACTCACAGCTTCTGATTCCTGCTTCCATCTAGGACAGCTTCAGAACTTGAATTTCTTTGATCTTCAGAACATTCACAGCTTCTGATTTCTGCTTCCATCTAGGACAGCTTCAGAACTTGAATTTCTTGATCTTTTTAGAACATTCACAGCTTCTAATTTCTGCTTCCATTCAGGACAGCTTCAGAACTTGAGTTTTCTGGATCTTTTTAGAACATTCACAGCTTCTGATTTCTGCTTCCCTCGGATAGCTTCAGAACTTTGAATGTCTATCAACATCACTTCATGCTAGATTTGTATCAGAACATTGTTGAATGTACCAGAGCATCATCAGAGCATCTCTACATCCTGAAATGTTACTGAACAAAAAACTAAACGACAAAAGTCAGCATGAACGAGTCAGAACATAAAATGTATATTAGAACACATGATATGTATCAGAGCCATATATATATCAGAGCTATATAGGCTAAAATAATGTATCAGAGCAAATAGAGTTTTGTCAAAGCAAATAGACAAATATGGATCAAATTCTATTATCCGTGCTTCTGATTCATTTTTCTTTCTTGCTTCTGATATCTGAAGCTTGACAGCACTCAGCTTGCTTCAGTTTCCAAGAGCTTTTTCTTTTTACAGAATAACTCTTCTTATGGTTTTGCTTCTTGTGTTTGCTTCTGAAGATTCTCTTCTTTATATCTGCACAACACTTAAAAACCATATAGAACTTGCAGTTCTTGTTAGTAAATGTGTGGGAGCTTTACCCAGCAACTGATAGATTAATCAAATCATTTATCATTTATCTTCTCCCCCTTTTTGTCATAACATCAAAAAGAATATTTCAAAAGATTCAGATGTATAAAACGACAAATAAAATTACTGGAATGTAAAAACAAAGAAACTTTTTCATTGATAATCAACAGAAGAATTACAAGAGGTTCCTATGTTTAACAAGATGAGAAACATTCCTAGCAAATACATAAAAAGTCATCCAAAGAGGAAATGACTACAAAAATTAAAAACAAAACCCTAGCTAGACACATTCTGTGTCACCCCATCAAGAGTCCTTGAGGACTTCTTGTCTTCCAGACTAGAACCTCCACTGTAGGAGAGATCCTAGAGACCAAAGAGGAAGAGAGGGACAGTTCACAAACAGAGAACTGCTGTAGCAAACAGGGCTTTCCCTCAACATAGACGTTAAGAATATCATTCTTAACCTCTTCCCATAACTCGAGAAAGTCTTCTGTCTTTGGATGAAAGTTGATAACAACATCAAAGAAGAGATCTGACTTGAGAGGTATTAGGAGAGCCATCCCGAGATATACAGAGATCTGCCGTCTTTGAGTCATAGATTTTCAACAAGCTTAGAGCATGACTAAGAGATCCAGACAAAGGATTCAAGATGAACGCTAGGTTTTTTTAAAAAAATGTTTGAGCAAGAGAAGAAAAACAAGAGAGAGAGAATAAAAACTTGAAGAGGAATGCAAAGAGATAGGAAAACAAAAACGTTTGAAGAGTATTTAAAAGAAAATAAAATTAAGCAATTGATGAATAGCATTTAATGTTGCGTGAAAAGAGGAGAGATAATAAAGACAAATGAGGTGACTAGCACAGTTACCTATGGTCGGCGTCCCTTCAACTGCACGCACGCTTATCCATGAACAGTAATGACAAGTTTACTATCCCAAGATAAAACGATACAACTGTTTTTGCTTTAAAAGAGGTTCTGAATCAACTTAGACAATGAAACGTTAGTAATAACCGAATCATATTTTCTAAAAGATTTCAATCAGAACTTCTGATAAAAAAAAAACATTCATTTCAGAAGATACTCATACATAAGAACTTCTCATCTTCTCATTCTGGGCATAAATCCATACTGATGTTCTTCAGAATGAACTTAAACCTATCTTCAGCCAGGGGTTTTGTAAAGATATCAGCCCATTGATGGTCTGTATCCACAAAGTTTAAAGAAATAACACCCTTCTGAACATAGTCCCTTATGAAATGATGTTTAATCTCAATATGTTTAGCTTTTGAATGAAGAATAGGATTCTTAGATAAACATATAGCAGAAGTATTATCACAGAATATAGGAATGTTATTCTCATATATCTGATAATCTTCTAACTGACTCTTCATCCAGAGCATCTGTGTACTACAACCAGCAGCAGCGACATATTCTGCTTCTGTTGTTGATAGAGCAATAGTTGCTTGCTTCTTGCTGTACCAGGAGATCAAATGACTTCCAAGAAATTGGCAACTTCCTGAAGTACTCTTTCTTTCAATTCTGTCTCCAGCATAGTCAGCATCGCAGAATCCTACTAAGTTGTATTCTTTAGATTTTCTGTAAACTAAGCCAACATTAGTAGTACCTTTCAGATACCTTAAAATTCTCTTAACAGCAGTTAAATGAGATTCTCTAGGATCTGATTGGAATCTAGCACACAAACAAACACTGAACAGAATGTCAGGTCTAGAAGCAGTCAAATATAGAAGAGATCCAATCATACCTCTGTATAACTTCTGATCTACCTTCTTACTTACCTCATCCTTACCTAGGATGCATGTTGGATGCATAGGAGTTTTGGCTTCTTTGCAGGCTAGAAGATTAAACTTCTTCAGAAGTTCCTTCACATACTTGGTTTGGTGAACATACGTTCCTTCTGATGTTTGATTTATTTGTATTCCAAGGAAATACTTGAGTTCTCCCATCATGCTCATTTCAAACTCAGCCTGCATAGACTCAGCAAACTCCTTTCCAAGTGTAGCATTAGATGTTCCAAAAATAATATCATCTACATATATTTGACAAATTAAAATATCCCTTTTAAAGGTTTTACAAAAGAGAGTAGTGTCCACTTTTCCTCTAGTGAAACCATTGTCCAGAAGGAAAGAACTTAAGCGTTCATACCAAGCTCTGGGAGCTTGTTTTAATCCATACAACGATTTCTTTAGTTTAAAAACATGATTAGGAGACATAGAGTCTTCAAAACCAGGAGGTTGATGGACATAAACTTCTTCATCTATATAACCGTTTAAGAAGGCACTCTTAACATCCATCTGATAGAGAGTGATGTTATGTTGAGTGGCAAATGAAATTAATAGACGAATAGATTCTAACCTGGCCACTGGTGCAAAGGTTTCTGTATAGTCAATTCCTTCTTGCTGACTATAACCCTGAGCCACCAGTCTGGCTTTGTTCCTTATTACTTCACCTTTCTCACTGAGCTTGTTTCTGAAGACCCATTTTGTACCGATTATATTGAATCCATCTGGTCTAGGAACAAGATCCCAAACATCATTCCTTGTAAACTGATTCAGTTCTTCTTGCATAGCAATTATCCAGTCTGGATCTTCTAGAGCATGATCAACAGAAGTTGGCTCGATCAAAGATACAAGACCTAATTGGCAGTCTGCATTGTTCTTAAGGAATGCTCTTGTTCTGATTGGATCATCCTTCTTTCCAAGAATGACATCTTCTGAATGACCAGAAGTGAGTCTGGATGATCTTCTGACAGATGGTTCTTCAGAAATGCTTAGATTGTCCAGAGAAGCTGATACTTGATCTTCAGATTCTTTGCTTCTGAGAAGCTCTGCTTCTGAAGCGTTGCTTCTTGGCTCAACAACTTCTGATATGTCAATATCATAATCTGCAAAATTATCAAACTGCTTTGGTTTTTCAGAACCAAGCTTATCATCAAACCTGATATTGATTGATTCTTCCGCAATCAATGTTTCAGTATTGTATACTCTGTAGCCTTTTGAGCGTTCAGAATATCCAAGAAGGAAACATTTTTGAGCTTTGGAATCAAACTTACCAAGATGATCTTTAGTGTTCAGAATAAAACATACACATCCAAAAGGATGGAAATATGAAATGTTGGGCTTTTTATTCTTCCACAATTCATAGGGAGTCTTATTTAGAATAGGTCTGATAGAGATTCTATTCTGAATATAGCATGCAGTGTTTATTGCTTCTGCCCAGAAATGCTTAGCCATATTGGTTTCATTGATCATGGTTCTGGCCATTTCTTGCAAAGTCCTATTCTTTCGTTCTACAACTCCATTTTGCTGTGGAGTTCTAGGACAAGAGAAATCATGGGCAATACCATTCTCTTTGAAGAATTCTTCAAAGGATCTGTTCTCAAATTCACCACCATGATCACTTCTGACCTTTATGATTTTACACTCTTTTTCAGATTGGATCTGAATGCAGAAATCAAAGAACACTGAATGAGTCTCATCCTTGTGTTTCAAGAATTTTACCCACGTCCAGCGACTATAATCATCTACGATGACTAATCCATATTTCTTCCCTCTGACAGATGCTGTTTTGACTGGGCCAAACAGATCAATGTGCAGGAGTTCTAATGGCCTTGAGGTAGAAACAACATTCTTGGACTTGAATGCAGGTTTGGAGAACTTGCCCTTCTGACATGCTTCACAAAGAGCATCTGATTTGAATTTCAGATTAGGGAGTCCTCTGACAAGATCCAGTTTGTTAATCTGAGAAATCTTTCTCAAACTAGCATGACCTAATCTTCTGTGCCAGACCCACTGCTCTTCAGAAACAGACATAAGACAAGTCACCTTCTGACTCATAAGATCTTGCAGATCTGTCTTATAAATGTTATTCTTCCTCTTGCCTGTAAATAGGATTGAGCCATCCTTCTGATTTACAGCCTTGCAGTACTTTTGATTAAAGATTATATCATAACCATTGTCACTCAATTGACTGATAGATAAGAGGTTATGTGTTAATCCTTCTACAAGAAGTACATTAGAAATGGAAGGAGACTTACCAGACTTTATAGTTCCAGAGCCAATTATCTTGCCCTTCTGATCTCCTCCAAACTTGACTTCTCCTCCAGACTTAAGCACCAGGTCTTGGAACATAGACCTTCTTCCTGTCATGTGTCGTGAGCATCCAGAGTCCAGGTACCATGACATGTTGTGCTTTGTCCTTTTTGCAGCCAAGGATATCTGCAATAGGAATAATCTTATCCTTAGGTACCCACATCTTCTTGGGTCCTTTCTTGTTAGATTTTCTCAAGTTCTGATTGAACTTGGGTCTGACATTGTAAGCAATAGGAGGAACAGCATGATAATTTTTAATGTGAGTCTCATGATATTTCCTAGGTTGTGTCACATGCTTTTTGGTGTGTGTTATGTGAAAACTTTGAGCATGTGAAGTGTGCCTAATATCATGGGAGTGGCCATACTTGAACTGATCATACAATGGCTTGTATGTGAGTTTCATTTCATCAACAGGTTCAAGTTTGTATGGGGTTTCACCCTCATAACCAATGCCAACTCTTTTGTTTCCAGACACAGCATATATCATAGAAGCTAGCTGACTTCTGCCAATACTTCTAGATAAGAACTTCCTGAAACTTAAATCATATTCTTTCAGAATATGGTTTAGACTAGGAGTGGATTTTTCTGAATAAGAAGGAGATCCAACATCATTGGATAATTTTAAAAGTTTTTCTTTTAATTCAGAATTCTCCAACTCAAGCTTCTTTGTTTCAAATTCAAATAGCTTTTTCAGCTTTTTGTATTTGAGACTAATCTGAGACTTGAGTTCCAGAAGTTCAGTTAAACCGGAAACTAACTCATCTCTAGTAAGTTCAGAAAATACCTCTTCAGAATCTGATTCTGATGTAGATTCTGATCCGTCATCTTCTGTCGCCATCAGCGCACAGTTAGCCTGCTCATCTTCAGAGTCTGAATCATCTTCTGACTCATCCCAGGTTGCCATAAGACCTTTCTTCTTATGAAACTTCTTCTTGGGATTTTCCTTCTGAAGTTTTGGACATTCATTCTTGAAGTGTCCTGGCTCATTGCATTCATAGCACATGACCTTCTTTTTGTCAAATCTTCTGTCATCAGAAGATTCTCCATGTTCAAATCTCTTTGAACTTCTGAAGCCTCTGAACTTCCTTTGCTTGCTCTTCCAGAGTTGGTTTACCCTTCTGGAGATCATGGATAGTTCATCTTCTTCTTCAGATTCTGATTCTTCAGGATCTTCTTCTCTAGCCTGAAAAGCGTTAGTGCATTTCTTGATATTAGATTTTAATGCAATAGACTTACCTTTCTTTTGAGGCTCATTTGCGTCCAGCTCTATTTCATGACTTCTCAAGGCACTGATCAGCTCTTCCAGAGAAACTTCATTCAGATTCTTTGCAATCTTGAATGCAGTCACCATAGGACCCCATCTTCTGGGTAAGCTTCTGATGATCTTCTTTACATGATCAGCCTTGGTGTATCCTTTGTCAAGAACTCTCAATCCAGCAGTAAGAGTTTGAAATCTTGAAAACATCTTTTCAATGTCTTCATCATCCTCCATCTTGAAGGCTTCATACTTCTGGATTAAAGCAAGAGCTTTAGTCTCCTTGACTTGAGCATTTCCTTCATGAGTCATTTTCAAGGACTCATATATATCATAGGCCGTTTCCCTGTTTGATATCTTCTCATACTCAGCATGAGAGATAGCATTCAGCAAAACAGTTCTGCATTTATGATGATTCCTGAAAAGCTTCTTCTGATCATCACTCATTTCTTGCCTTGTCAGCCTTACGCCACTGGCATTTACTGGATGTTTGTAACCATCCATCAGAAGATCCCATAGATCACCTTCTAGACCAAGAAAGTAACTTTCCAGTTTATCTTTCCAGTATTCAAAGTTTTCACCATCAAATACCGGCGGTCTAGTATAACCATTGTTACCGTTGTGTTGCTCAGCAGAGCCAGATGTAGATGTAGATTTTTCAGTTCCATCAGCCATCTTTTACTGAAGCGTTTTTCTCTTCCTGAATCTTTTCTAAACACGGTTAAGTGCTTGCACCTTAGAACCGGCGCTCTGATGCCAATTGAAGGATAGAAAAACACTTAGAAAGGGGGGGGGGGTTTGAATAAGTGTAGCTTTAAAAACTTGGACGATAAAAATAAAATGCACAATTATTTTTATCCTGGTTCGTTGTTAACTAAACTACTCCAGTCCACCCCCGCAGAGATGATTTACCTCAACTGAGGATTTAATCCACTAATCGCACGGATTACAATGGTTTTCCACTTAGTCAGCAACTAAGTCTTCCAGAGTCTTCTGATCACACACTGATCACTCCAGGAACAACTGCTTAGACACACTCTAAGACTTTCTAGAGTATACTGATCCACACGATCACTCTAGTTACAACCTGCTTAGGAAACTTCTAAGACTTCCTAGAGTATTCTGATCCACACGATCACTCTAGTTCCTTACAACTTAATGTAATCAATTCAAGAGTATTACAATTGCTTCTTAAAAGCTATAATCACAAACTGTGATATTTCTCTTATCGTTTAAGCTTAATCTCACTAAAATATTACAACAGCAATGTAGTGAGCTTTGATGAAGATGAAGATTCTGAGCTTTGATTTAAACAGCGTTTCAGCAAGTTGATATTCACAGAATAGATGTAGAATTTCGTTAACCTTGCTTCTCATCAGAACTTCATATTTATAGGCTTTGAGAAGATGACCGTTGAGTGCATTTAATGCTTTGCGTGTTCCGTACAGCATTGCATTTAATGTTATACGCTTTTGTCAACTACCTCGAGCCTTGTTTACGCTGTGTCTACTGACGTTGCCTTTAATAGCTTTAACGTTCCTTTTGTCAGTCAGCGTAGCCTGCCACTTGTACTTCCTTCTGATCTGATGTTTGTGAATACAACGTTTGAATATCATCAGAGTCAAACAGCTTGGTGCATCGCATCTTCTGATCTTCTGACCTTGAAGTGCTTCTGTTGCGTGATACCATCTTCTGAGCTTCAGTGCTTCTGATCTCATGTTCTTCTGATGCTTCCATAGACCCATATTCTGATTCTGCTTCGACCATCTTCTGATGTCTTGCCAGACCATGTTCTGATGTTGCATGCTGAACCCTTTGAGACAAATCTTCTGAGCGCTGAATTATGCATACTCTTTATATATTTCCTGAAAAGGAAATTGCATTGGATTAGAGTACCATATTATCTTAAGCAAAATTCATATTATTGTTATCATCAAAACTAAGATAATTGATCAAAACAAATCTTGTTCTAACAATGGTAACCAGCCAAATGCTTGATCCCATGGAGTATTTACAAAGTTGGAAATGTAAGTTTAAGAGTGCACCTAAGAGGGGGGGTGAATTAGGACTTTGAAGAATTATCCGGTTTTAGAATACTTGTACTTATTTTTGGTTAAGTGTTTGAAGATTTTTGAATGGTTCTTTTCTTTTCTTGGTAATAGTGATGTAAGCGGTAAAATAGGAAAAGTAAAGAACACAACGATATATACTGGTTCCCCTCACAATCCGAGAGTACTCCAGTCCCCTTTCAACATGAAAGAGATTTTACTATTGTTAGATCTTTGTACAAGCCCACATCAAGACTCCTACTACAATCTTCTAACAAAACCACCAAGAACAATCCTCTTGGATTTCCACTAAGTACATTAAGAGAACAATCCTCCCTTAATGACTTTCTTGTTTCCAACAATCCTGGACAACAAGAACAACCAACCAAGTAGAACAAGAAAACAATCCTTTCCTTTCTACTAACTTGTTTCCAACAATCCTGGACAACAAGAATTTACAAAACAAATCTGGATAATATTTGGGTGATAAAGTTGATGAACATATATCAATCTATAAGATTGATCTTCTCTTTCAAGCAAGACAATTTACAATGATATAATAGTGCTCAAGTGTTTAGGTATGAATGAGAAACTTTTCTAACAATGTGTAGAAAAAGGTTCAATGAAAGTTTAAGTATGAAACACTTGTATGAAAATATATGATGAAAATATATGATAAAAAATGTGGTAAATTGTAATGAAAGAGGTGAGATTTAAATCTGAAGTTTATGGTATTTATATAGGTATTTACACCCTTTAGAAAGAGTATAAAATGATCAAACAATGCAATGTTTATGGTTTGAAAAGATATCCACGTTTGAACATGAAGCAAAGTGAAACAAGGCAATGGTTCAACAGGTAATCGGTTACCAAAAGCAGGGTAATCGGTTACCCACTCCCAACGTTCATATTTTTGAATTTTTCAACTCAGTAACCGATTACTGAAACAAGGGTAATCGGTTACCCATACAAAAAACAGTGGGAAAAGTTTCAGTAACCGGTTACTGAAACCAGGATAACCGGTTACCTCAGCATAAAAGGTGAAAAAAGCATGTTTTTCAAGGTTGGAAACTTATGCCATGCATATATAAGTTTGGGCATGCATATGTATGAAAGTTTATATGATTTTTGAGCACTAAGAAATATCAATGTAAAAGGAATTAGCTTGTACCATTATGACATGAAGATCAATCAATCAAAGCTAATCTTCATGAAGGTTGCAATCTTGATCCATAGCTAATTTGATCTTTTTGCTCATCCTTTATTGATGCATGCTCATGATAGTTGTCTTCACTAAGAAATATCAATGTAAAAGGAATTAGCTTATACCATTATGACATGAAGATCAATCAATCAAAGCTAATCTTCATGAAGGTTGCAATCTTGATCCATAGCTAATTTGATCTTTTTGCTCATCCTTTATTGATGCATGCTCATGATAGTTGTCTTCATCAAAACATAGTATTGTAGAAGCTTGCCTTCACATTCTCCCCCTTTTTGATGATGAAAACCTTTAAAATATGAAGTGTAATGCTCTTATGTGAATGCTCCCCCTAAATTTGATAACCCCCCCTTGATCAAAGCTCTCCCTTGATTTATAGAGAATTTTACTTCTTTGTGGCTGCAAATGTTAGAGACAAGCAAGCATACACATATACACAAATATCTTCTCCCCCTTTGTCATTATCAAAAAGGATGGGAAAAAGATAAATTATTTATAAAATATGAACATAATTAATTCTTTACCTATGAGTTTTACCTCATGAGTGACTTCATCAAACATTCATCTTTGGTGAATATTATTTTGAAGCTTTTGTCACAAAGTTGACTTTTGTTTAGAAGATTTTGCTTTAGTCTTTCAACATAAAGTACATCTTCAATTGATATGAAAATTAGTGCTTCAACTTTGTCAATGCCAAGAATTCTTCCTTTAAGGTATTCTCCATATGTGAAATCACCCTTGGACTTTATAACTAGATTTGAAAGTTAGTTTAAGTCTTCCATCAAATGCTTAGAACCACCACTTGTCAAAAAAAAACACCATAGAATTTAAGTGGTCCTCAAGCAAACCTACAAAACAAATTAAGTTTGATTTGGTACCCAATATGCTTCGGGTCCATCATAGTTAGTTCCTTTCTTAACCCACACATAATGACCACTTGCCACACTGAAATTTCTTACATAGCAAGCATTAGGTGTATGACCAACAATACCACAATAAAAACAAGTAGGAACAAAATTGCTTTTATATCTAGGAACATATGGTTTCTTTTTAGGAAACCTTTTAGGATGATGATGAACCTTTTATGCTTTATCCAATTTGTTGAATTGCTCACTTGCCTTCACAAAGATAGTTTTACTAGTACTTGGTTTGTTAGACTTTGTATATCCAAGACCATTTTTATCATTAGGGAATCTTTGTTGCCTAAGGACACCTTCCAACCCAATTTGTCCTTTCTCATACCTTTCAAGTACTCTCTTTAATTGAACAATTTGAAAAGAAAGTGATTCACATTTATTACATGTATATTTTTGTTCAACATATTGTTTCTTTTCAACATCAAAATCTTTCTGCATGGTATCCATTTTCTCTTCAAGAGTTTTGATTTGTTTCTTTTGAGTTGATACGGTTTTATACAAGATTTTGCATTCATTCAATAATTCATTTATAGCACCTTGAACATCATTATCAAAAAGGGAAAATTCATTACTAACCTCATTTTCTTCAACATCAGAATAGTGTGTTGCTACCAATGCAAGATTCACATGTTCTTCATTTGAAGATGAACTTATTTCATTGTCATCCCATGCTACATATGCTTTCTTTGATTTTTTATCCTTATTTTTCTTGAAGTATTTGTTCTTCTTTTCAAGTTTAGGGCATTCACTTTTGACATGTCCTCTTTCTCCACATTCAAAGCATTTAATCTTCCTTGTTGGTGCTTCCTCTTTAATGATCTCCTTTTTCCTTTCTTTTCTTAGAAATTTTTCAAACTTTTTGATAAACTCATTATCTTCTTCACTAGTGGATTCATCCTCTTGATTGCTATCATGATGCTTAACTCTTGTCTTCAAGGCAATATCTTTTGAATCTTTTATTTGAATTTCATGCGTTTCAAGTCTTCCGAGTTCTGTTTCATATTCTTGAAGTTTACCGAACAAGGTTGCAGAAGTCATCTTTGATAGATTCTTTTTCTCGGATATCGCCGTTACTTTCGGTTGCCATTCTCTTGTTAAAGATCTAAGCACCTTTAGATTTAGTTCTTCAGTAGTGAGGGTCTTACCAAGTGCCTTCAAGTGATTTGTCAAATGAACGAATCGTTTTTGCAATTCGAGAATAGTTTCTCTGGGCTTCATTCTAAACAGTTCGTATTCTTGACTTAAGGTATTCAATCTTGATCTTTTAACTTCGGTGGTACCTTCATGAGTTTCTACAAGAGTATCCCATATTTCCTTTGCTGTTGTACATGCCGATACTCGGAAAAATTCATCCATACTAAGAGCACCTTGAATAAGATTGATAGCCTTTTTGTCAGCAAGAACCTTCTTTCTATCATCATCATTCCAGGAAACTTTAAGCTTTGTTGATTCAACACCATCGACAACAGTTGTAGGAACAAAGGGACCATTTTGGACTACTTCCCATACTTCTTCTCCTTGTGCTTCTAAGTGAGCCTTCATTCGGGTTTTCCAAAAGTCAAAGTATTCACCACAAAATAATGGAGGCTTGTTGTTACTACCACCATCTCTAAAAACTCGATTTTGATTTGCGGAAGCCATTCTGGATCTTTAGGAACAGGTAACCTATAACCTGCTCTGATGCCAATTGTAAGTTTAAGAGTGCACCTAAGGGGGGGGGGGAATAGGACTTTGAAGAATTATCCGGTTTTAGAATACTTGTACTTATTTTTGGTTAAGTGTTTGAAGATTTTTGAATGGTTCTTTTCTTTTCTTGGTAATAGTGATGAAAGCGGTAAAATAGGAAAAGTAAAGAACACAACGATATATACTGGTTCCCCTCACAATCTGAGAGTACTCCAGTCCCCTTTCCACATGAAAGAGATTTTACTATTGTTAGATCTTTGTACAAGCCTACATCAAGACTCCTCCTACAATCTTCTAACAAAACCACCAAGAACAATCCTCTTGGATTTTCACTAAGTACATTAAGAGAACAATCCTCCCTTAATGACTTTCTTGTTTCCAACAATCCTGGACAACAAGAACAACCAACCAAGTAGAACAAGAAAACAATCCTTTCCTTTCTACTAACTTGTTTCCAACAATCCCGGACAACAAGAATTTACAAAACAAATCTGGAAAATATTTGAGTGATAAAGTTGATGAACCTATATCAATCTATAAGATTGATCTTCTCTTTCAAGCAAGACAATTTACAATGATATAATAGGGCTCAAGTGTTTATGTATGAATGAGAAACTTTTCTAACAATGTGTAGAAAAAGTTTCAATGAAAGTTTAAGTATGAAACACTTGTAAGAAAATATATGATCAAAAATGTGGTATATTGTAATGAAAGAGGCGAGATTTAAATCTGAAGTTTATGGTATTTATATAGGTATTTACACCATTTAGAAATAGTATAAAATGAACAAACAATGCAATGTTTAAGGTTTGAAAAGATATTCACGTTTGAACATGAAGCAAAGTGAAACAAGGCAATCGTTTAGCAGGTAATCGGTTACCAAAAGCAGGGTAATCGGTTACCCACTTCCAACGTTCATATTTTTGAATTTTTCAACTCAGTAACCGATTACTGAAACAAGGGTAATCGGTTACCCATACAAAAAACAGTGGGAAAAGTTTCAGTAACCGGTTACTGAAACCAGGGTAACCGGTTACCTCAGCATAAAAGGTGAAAAAGCATGTTTTTCAAGGTTGGAAACTTATGCCATGCATATATAAGTTTGGGCATGCATATGTATGAAAGTTTAAATGATTTTTGAGCACTAATAAATATCAATGTAAAAGGAATTAGCTTGTACCATTATGACATGAAGATCAATCAATCAAAGCTAATCTTCATGAAGGTTGCAATCTTGATCCATAACTAATTTGATCTTTTTGCTCATCCTTTATTGATGCATGCTCATGATAGTTGTCTTCATCAAAAAATAGTATTGTAGAAGCTTGCCTTCACAGGAAATTGGTAATTTTATGGGAAAAAGGCTACGACGAAACGTGACGACCGTTATCTTTCCCTTCCACTCTGAATTGCGCTGTATTCGTGCTTCGTTGATGATGACCTACTGATGATGAATACTCCGTTATGGATTTCGAATGATCAAGTTTGTCCTGAACACAGTTACTTGCCATATATCCCTAACTTTTGCGTAAACTACCCCTTTCGGGTTTTAAGTCTACCAGGATTGATTATAATATTTTTTATGTCTCTAACTTTTGCCTGAATCGCCCTTTCGGGTTTTCGATTCACCGAGACGCTCTCTTTTGCCTAAGTCGCTCTTTGCGAGTTTTCAACTTAGCGAGCTGTTCTTTTGTTTATTTAGGCGAAGTATTTCTTGACTGCGTCAACGTTCATAGGACGGGTGAATTCTTCTCCATCCATAGTCGTGAGTATTAAGGCTCCTCTTGAGAAAGCTCTCTTGACCACGTATGGGCCGTCATAATTGGGAGTCCATTTCCCTCTCGAATCTGTGAGAAAAGATTGAATCTTTTTGAGTACAAGGTCGCCTTCTTTAATTGTGCGAGGTCGAACCTTTTTGTTGAAAGCTTTCTTCATTCTTTGTTGATATAGCTGTCCGTGGCATAAACCTGTCATGCACTTTTCTTCGATTAAGTTCAATTCATCGAATCTGCTTTGACACCACCCGACTTCTGTTAATTTTGCCTCCATCAAGACTCTCATTGATGGGATTTCAACCTTTATGGGTAGGACTGCCTCCGTGCCATATACAAGGGAGAAAGGAGTTGCTCCAATCGAAGTGCGTACAGATGTACGGTAACCGTGAAGAGCAAACAGGAGCATTTCCTGCCAATCTTTGTAAGTGATGACCATCTTCTGAATGATTTTCTTGATGTTTTTGTTAGCTGCTTCTACAGCCTCATTCATCTTTGGTCTGTAAGGAGATGAGTTATGATGTTCAATCTTGAATTCTTCACAAAGCTCCTTCATCATTTTTTTATTCAAATTTGACCCATTGTCAGTGATTATCTTGCTAGGAATGTCGTAGCGACAAATGATGTGATTCTTGATAAACCTGACGACAACTTGTCTTGTAAAGTTTGCATAAGAAGTTGCTTCAACCCACTTGGTGAAATAGTCTATGGCTACCAAGATGAAGCGATGTCCGTTGGACGCTTTCGGCTCGGTCATTCCAATCATGTCGATTCCCCACATGGAGAAAGGCCAAGGGGAAGAGAGTATGTTGAGAAGAGATGGCGGCACGTGAATTCTATCGGCATAGATCTGACATTTGTGACACATCTTTGCATACTGGTAGCAATCTGACTCCATCGTCAGCCAATAATATCCTGCTCTTAGTATTTTCCTTGTCATGGTATGTCCGTTGGTGTGAGTACCAAAGGAACCTTCATGTATTTCTCTCATGAGTATTTCTGCTTCTTTCTTGTCAACGCATCTGAGCAGAACCATGTCGAAATTTCTCTTGTACAAAATATCTTCATTCAGGAAGAATTTTCCAGCTAACTTTCTCAAAGTCTTTCTATCTTTCTTTGATGCCCCAAGAGGGTACTCTTGTCTTTGGAGAAATTTTTTGATGTCGTGATACCACGGTTTATCGTCGATGACTGCTTCTACGGTGAAAACATGAGCAGGCCTATCCAGGCACATAACATCGATCTGAGGAATGTCATTCCAATGATTTATCCTAATCATGGAAGAGAGTTTGGCTAATGCATCAGCCAAGTTATTTTCTTCACGAGGAATGTGATGAAAATCTACTCTGTCGAAGAATGGTAACAATCTTCTCACGTAGTCTTCGTAAGGGATTAGCCCTGGTTGGCGTGTTTCCCATTCTCCTTTGATTTGATTGATGACCAAAGCAGAATCTCCGTATACATCCAAGTGTTTGATTCTTAGATCCACGGCTTCTTCGAGACCCATGATGCAAGCTTCATACTCGGCCTCATTGTTTGTGCATTTGAAAGTCAATCTGGCGGCAAATGGAATATGGGTACCCTGAGGTGTAACAATGATTTCCCCAATTCCTCGTCCATAAGCATTGACAGCTCCGTCAAAAATTAAGCCCCACTTGGATCCTATCTCAGGTCCTTCGTCTGGCAGTGGCTCGTCGTAGTCTTTCATCTTAAGGTACATGACGTCCTCGTCCGGAAAGTCAAAATTTGTTGATTCATGACCATTGAGTGGATGGTGAGCCAGGTGCTCAGCTAGGATACTTCCTTTCACGGCTTTCTGTGCGTGATAATCAATGTCATATTTTGATAACAACATCTGCCAACGGGCAATTCTCCCAGTTAAAGCAGGCTTTTCAAAGATGTACTTGATTGGATCCATATGAGAGATCAAACAAGTAGTATGTCGAATCATGTACTGGCGGAGACGCTTGGCAGCCCATGCCAACACACAACAGGTTTTCTCGAGCATGTAGTAACAGGATTCATAGTTAGTGAATTTCTTGCTCAGGTAGTAGATGGCATGCTCTTTTCTCTTTGTCTCGTCTTGCAGTCTAAGGACACAACCCATGGAATCTTCTAAGACGGTTAAGTACATTATTAAAGGTCTTCCTTCCACTGGAGGAGATAAAATGGGTGGTTCGAGCAGATATTCCTTAATGCTGTCGAACGCTTTCTGACAATCGTCTGTCCAGATGCAACTTTGATTTTTCCGTAGAAGTTTGAAAATTGTAGCACAAGTTGCTGTCATGAGATATATGAATCTCGAGATGTAATTCAGACATCCAAGAAATCCTCTAACTTGTTTCTCGGTTCTGGGTGAAGGCATTTCTTGAATTGCCTTGACTTTGTCTGGATCTACTTCAATTCCTCGTTTGCTGACGATGAAACCAAGGAGTTTTCCTGAGTAGACACCAAAGGTACACTTATTGGGGTTCAGGCGAAGATGAAATTTCCGTAAGCATTGAAACAACTTTGTCAGATTCTGTATGTGATCTTCCTCATTCTCTGATTTGGCAATCATGTCATCCACATAAACTTCCACTTCCTTATGCATCATGTCGTGGAAAAGTGTAGTCATGGCTCTTTGATAAGTTGCCCCTGCGTTCTTTAGTCCAAAAGGCATAACGCGATAGCAGAACGTGCCCCAGGGGGTGATGAAAGTTGTTTTCTCCATGTCTTCAAGTGCCATTTTGATTTGGTCGTATCCTGAAAATCCGTCCATGAATGAGAAAACTTTGGATTTTGCTGTACTGTCAACTAACATGTCAATATGTGGTAACGTAAAATCATCCTTAGGGCTAGCTTTGTTCAAATCTCTGTAGTCGACGCACATGCGGACTTTTCCGTCTTTCTTATGAACGGGAACAATGTTAGCTAACCACTGAGGGCATTCTGAAGTGACGAGGAAACCAGCGTTGATTTGCTTTTGAACTTCCTCTTTGATTTTCATGGCCATCTGCGGATGAGTCCTTCTCAATTTTTGCTTGACCGGAGGGCAATCTGCTTTTAATGGTAAGTGATGCTCCACTATACTGGTATGCAACCCTGGCATATCCTGATAAGACCAAGCGAAGATATCTGAGAATTCTCTGAGCAGCTGTATCAAACTCTCTCTAATCTCTGAACTGAGCGAAGCTCCAATCTTAACCTCTTTTCTGTTTCCACCGGAACCAAGGTTAATGATCTCTAGAGGCTCATTGTATGGATGAATGGACTCTTCCTTTTGTTGAAGTAACCGTGAAATTTCCTTTGATATTTCTTCGTCTTCTTCTTCCTCTGCCTCGAATACAGGAAACCCAAAGCTTGGAGAAGTCATACGGTCGCACGTTTCAACGGGGTATTTTATGATTAATCTGCATATGTGTGATAAATTTTATTTAGACAATGAGGGAAGACTCGGTGTATGCAATTAATGGAATTTTTGATGTTTTTTAAGGTGTTTTTTAGGATTACCAATTTCCGAAAAAAGAAAAGGAAAAACTAACGAAGGAACATAATGACATTTTTTTTTATTTATTGACAGTCATTTCTTGAAACAAAGACCCTATAAAACAAAACTCTATTGCTTTGGGCGAAGCAAAGAGGGACATTTTCCTAAGAAATAGTAAAATGCAAAGCCCTATGAAACATCTCTTCACCCTGGGCTATGGTGAGAGGACAAAATAACGGTGAAAGTTCCTACTTAGGAGTGCGAACAACAGTCGTAACTTCAACAGCTGTCCAATAGTGGCGAACCCCATTGTGCACTAGATAATCTGGAACCTTAGGCTTAAGCTGGCCTGTGGTAGGTCTTGATTTACCAACCACTGTCTTTGCAACACTCAAACGATCTTCTTCTACTTCAGCAGACTGAGCGGTGTGAGCATACCCATTTCCAGGTGGAGTATGTCGGTTTTTCTTTTGAGGAAACTTCCAATCTTCTGAATGGAGAGACTCGTTGTCGGAGACACTTTCGAGATCATCCTCTTATGTATTTTGGTCTTGCTCTTCTCCCAAGATAGCATTGACTAGGTATGTGAACTCTAAATCAGTAGCCTCCGAAGGTGACTTGGGGATATAATCCTCAATGACGACTTCACCAGTCGATGATGATGAATAGCAAGGGTTATACATCTCTTTTGGCTGAGGGAGGTACTCGTAATCAATGTTCCATCCAGTTGGAACAATGTCTTCAAGAGATATTTTTGAACTTTCAGGAGCGGAGTATTTTACCATGTGTCCCAAGTTTCTTCGGGGATAGGAGGAACTTCTTTTGATGAACCATGACTTCTGGTGGTGAAGCTGTTAGTAACTTCATCACTGCTTGGTTGAGTCTTACTTTCAGATCCTTTAGTTGGATAACAACAAGTTGAATCAGACTCTGATAGGGCTATGTATCCTGCCTCAAGAAGGTAGGATCTTCCGTACCGATGGTGTTGACTGTTTGTTGAACAGGTTGAAGAAAACCTCCACTGCGGAAAGTTTCTTGAATTGGAAGAACTACCTCAACTCCTGGAATAGCCTTTGATGGTGTTAGAAAGAATCCAACTCCTGTTCTGTTCTTGTTGTTGGCAGGAATATCAATGTGCCCCCAACCATTGATAATGTCATCCTTTACAACTTGGATTGCATATTTGTAGGAAGAAATAGACGCTGCTTTCTCCTTCCCTTTTTCCTTGTCCAAGGAAAGTGCTTGGAATTTAGTTCCAGTGACTTCTTTTGGTTCTATGTCGGAGAATAATGACAAGTTATTGACGATCAAAGCTCGTTCTCCACATATGGTTACCAATTTGTCATTTCTTATGAACTTCAGTTTCTGATGAAGTGTTGAAGTAATTGCCCCAGCTTCATGAATCCATGGGCGACCTAGCAAACAACTGTATTGTGCCAGGATATCCATAACTTGGAAAGTGATCTTGAACGTCTGAGGTCCAATAGTTATGGGAAGATCTACTTCTCCGAAAACTGACTTTCTTGATCCATCAAATGCTTTGACGATGACGTGACTGTCCCTCAATGGGTAATCTTTGAAGGATAATCTTGACAATGTTGATTTAGGCATGACGTTGAGAGAGGATCCATTATCTATTAGGACTCATGTGAGTACATCATCCATGCAGCTAACTGAAATGTGAAGTGGGAGATTATGGTCCGCTCCTTCTTCAGGAAGATTTTCGTCATAGAAACTTAGGTTAGTTCCTGCGGAAATGTTGGTAATGATACTGTTGAATTGCCCTACAGTAACACTTGGTTCTACGAAAGCTTGTTCCAAAACTTTCTGTAGAGCTTCCCTATGAGCTTCAGAACTCAATAGTAGGGAGAGAACAGATATCCTAGACGGAGTATGTAGTAGCTGGTCTACAATGTTGTATTCACTCCTCTGGATTAACTTCAAGATCTCATCATTTTCTTTCGCTTGAGTAGCATTGGTCGGATGATTGTCTTGCCTATGTGGTACTTCTTCTCAAGGCTTTTCCACATTTTCTGTTGCTCTGTTGAAGACTCGTCCACTCCTGGTGACTCGACTGACATCAGCAATGGTATTCACTCATAGTTTTTAATCTATTTATTTTTATTATTTCATTTATTTCAACTATAAGCGATCATTTTCATTTTATAATATTAACTTTTAATATACTATATGATATATATTATATCAAATCTATGATTTATTAGTATTTTTATAATATTAATAAAAATATAATTTGTAATTTGGATATCAAAAAATCGATCCAAATTAAACCGCATTAAATTGGATGGGATCAGATTGGATTTTTTTAACATATCATGCAAAGCGAACCAAACCGCAAGTAAATTTATTTTTGGATCGGATGAGTTTTTGCCTTAAAACCGATCCAAACCGAACCGCAAACACACCTAATAGCGACGTGGGAAGCTGCAACCCTAAAATTAAAAGAAAAATAAAAAAGGTGCTGACATTCACATGGGGGAGTTTGAAAATTTTCAAATTTTAAGTAGTGACATGAGAATCGCATCGCTAAAAAAAGGGCTTACTTGACTCTGATTAGAGTAGGCTTTTGTAGGTGAGAGAATCTTCTTTATTACTGTTGATCACGTTGCAACGTGAATTCCACGTGTGTAAGTTGCGACGTGAAATCCATGTCGCTGATTGGCGTATAAATTAATGTGTTTTCTCTTTCTCCCAGCCAAACCCATTGTTCCAAATGACATGCTCTTTCATACTCTTTCTCCCTTCCATACTCAAATATTGGGAGACTAAAGAGTTTCTGGCTAAATCTGAAAATGCAAAGAAGATGAGAGCATCTGAAAAAGGGGGTTGCCTTAATGGTGTTGGAAGTATAAGAACTGTTGAGCATCTTCGATGCTTGGTAATAGTTATTACCACTTTTAAAGTTATTATTTGATTTAGAGTATATATTATTAATTATTTAGGCTAAATAATGAATAGGCCGCCTCTGATGACCGAGCTGGTTATAAAGATTCAGACAAAGAAAACGTTGGGTTTTATTGACAATGGTACACAAAAAGCTTTGGTAAGTTATTTAATTTAATTACGTTGTTCTTATTTTTTTAATTTATTGGCAACTTTTGTGGCATGATTTCACGTGGCATGTGAGATGTTGTGGCATGAACATCATGTGGCAACTTTAGTTGCGACGTGAAAATCACGTGTCTATTTTTCATATATTATTTAAGTAAATTTAATTTAATTCAAATTATATTTAACTTAATTTTTTATTGTATGTGTAGGATGATTATCAAACATTGCTTGTACAATTTATGAATATTAATCCTCAGTTTACTCCGAGACCGGGAGAGTCATTTCATTCGGATGTGGACTTTTATATTTGGAGTGAAGTCATTGGTGGAAAGGGGTCTAACGAGTGTTTTTTTGGTGGTGGAAATTTGGCAGGCACCTTGAGAAGTGATGACAGAACTCAATATCAAAGAGTTATTGACGGGGAAGGAGGTTCACGTCCATTAAATTTGACACCTGAACAACGAGAAATCGTAAGACGGTAAATGAGGCGAGACGCGAGGCGGCGGAACGTGAGGCGGATTTGAAGGCCCAAATGGAGGAAATGCAGAGTGAGCATCAACTGAAAATAAAAGTCGTGGCGAAGAGGCAATCTGATATGGAGACGCAAATGCGGAAATTTATGCAATCGTTTGGTGGAAACCAAAATGCGGGTAGTTATGCGCCGACGGATCAGGAGAAGGAAAATGTTGATAACTTTCCCGACCCTGACTGATCGTTGATTTAATTTTATTTTTATTTTGTTGTTATTTTTTATTTTGAATTTTTGTAAGATATTGATTAATTTATAATTAGATTATATTTAGTAATATTTGCTTTATAATTTTAGTTTATTAATTTATATATTTTACTATATTTAATTTATTAATTTAATTTAAATATTTTAGTTTCAGAATTAAAAAATAATAATAATTAGTTTCAGAATTTAAAGAAAATAATAATAATTAGTGACGTGATTTACATGTCATAAGGTAGTGACATGAAAATCACGTCGCAATTCACAATAAATTCAAATATTAAAATTTAAATAATTGCTATATAGTGATGTGATTTAAATGTCACTAGGTAGCGACATGAAAATCACGTCTCAACTAAAGTTACTTTTTTTGCACATCATTTGTTGTGCTCTGCTACACCTGCTCCGAGTAAAAGTGTATGAGTATCTGTGCAAGCTTTTGCGACGTGATATTCATGTCATTAATTAGTCACATGAATTTCACGTCACGACATAGTTGCCACCCGCTCTCCTGCGGCATAATTAATCACGTTGCAAGTTATAGTTTGTGAAGTGTTTTTGCTTGTTGTGGTGTGAATTTCACGTCACTACTGAGTTTCTTTTGTAGTGTAATGAAGAAGAAGAGAAAAAATGAGTGCTAGGGTTTACCAATACAAGATGTGACGCAACTGTCAAAAAGTGAGTTAATTCGTTTTTATATGAGTATAATATTTCAGAACGGAGTTTGGTTATGCTCAGTTTGTAAAACGGTTGATAATTGTAACTTTTTCTTTTGGAATACCATACCACTCCTTTGTTTTAGAAGGTAGGGGCTTTCCGTGTTCTAACTTCGAATGGAGTATCCCTTATACTCCTCTTATTGGAATAATTGCTTATAAAAAAACTAACAATCGTAGTGGTATCCCTTTTATTATTTATTTAAAAATAAATAAAAATGAAAAAGGCGCGTCTTAACGTTAAAGGAATAAAATATTTGAGGGCGCTGAGGTTCGAACCCATGAAAGGTTCATTTTATCACCACGGTTAAATGATCCACCGTTATTATATGTTAATATTTTTTAATAAAAAAATAAAAAATTTGTTAGCGTCTCAGTTTAGATATGTCACCACAGTGTATTGGTGAACTGTGGTGACTTTGATGTTGTCGTATGTGCGTTTTGTAGTAGTACATGTATAATTTATGAGTAAATTAATTAAAACAAACTATAAAAGGGTGTCACACTTCATAAAAACAATATAAATATACTGCTCCGTGATACGAGTTACAAAATTTAAGATTCAACTTCTCAAACAATACATATTTATGATGCTTATACGACATCAATGCTCATTTAAAAGCGTCGCAACAAAATCATCATCATTTAATATCTATAATATAAGAAAATTTGATGCTCTGGAATTCACTATTTTACCCTTTGATCTACTTTTGCCACATCACTATTTTGGGGTCAAAACTTGTCTTTTTCTGGTTTTTTCCAACCAAATGGGTTATTTGGTTGGAAACCAATGGAGTATTTTGAATAATAATGGTTAAACGGGTAGGCAAGTCATATTTTCTGGTTATTTCCATCTAACTACCCCATATATTTGGTTCTCCATTAAAGAGTACTTTGCTACATACACTTTGCTGCTCTTTCCCAAAATTTTCAGAAATTGTTTGAAAAAGTCTGCTATGCCTGCAAACATGACCGCCTACACACGCTACACCATCTTTTATCATTTCAGTTCATGTCTTCCTAACAACATTTTGCTATCATCTCTCTCAACTCATTTTTCAACACTTCATATCTTTCCATATCTTCTTCCATGCTTCAAGCCAAAACCGATAACTGTTCAAAAATTTCAACTGCTTTCCACTTCAATTTGTTATTTAGTTGTGTATTTGGTTTACAAACCCAGATTCTCCAGATTATTTAGTTATGTATTTCATGTTTGTTAACCCAGATTGTCCATTTTTTTTTATGTTCATAAGTTTGTTCTGAGCTTTTGCTATTTTTTTTCTGGATTCACCATCTATTTTTTCTCATTCTTGTGTCCGTTCGCAGGTTTTTATGATTTTGCTTACTAATGGCTTTTGTGCTGTTGTTAATAATGTTCACCGTCTGACATGAAGGTGTTGCTTACTCAGTTGTATTCTTTCTTACATGGAGTTTTTGGTGTGAAGATGTTGCTTACTCGGTTGTATTTTTTCAGATTTAGTTTTTAGGTGTGAAGATGTTCAAGTTCATGTTCGTTTCCTTCTTCTAGATTCAGTTTCTTCCTTTTTCATACGAGATATGATTTATGTTTATTTTTGTTTTAGATAAGTTTGGTTCTTGAAAATAGTTACATATGTCTTAGATATGGTGATGAAGTTGAGTGAGAATTTTTTGGAAGCTCCAAGATGAATGATATTTGTTTCTGAGATTTGAAACAGGAGTTCATTATTTTCATATGCCTGACCATACATTACAGGATCTTGGATTCTTCCTTCTTGCGGTTTGTTACGGCTAACAATAGAGAGCATAGTTAAAGCTCAAGAACTAACTAAATGGTGGTTTATGTGAGAGACATCCAATTGCACGATTTAAGCTGACAGTGAAGGTTTCCAGTAAGCTGACGATGGCGGTGTTGTGGACTGCAAGTTAAAACTTTGTTATTATTATAATTATGTAAATACATGTTTTGTTTGCTTTTGTAAGTTTAATGAGTTTTATAAATTTTGCAGATGCATTTAGTGAGAGTGGACCTTGAGAGTAAATATATTCTTATCATTTGTGGTATTAGACTAATGCAACAATTCAATTAGATTATATTCTTAAGATGTATCAGTCTCATGTTTTTTTCTCCGTAGCTGTTTCTTTGTTGAACCACGAGATTGATAGGAAACACTGCAGAAGCATGACAAAGGTTTTTCAAGTTTAATGAGATTTGTTTATGTATATTGTTTTATGATTTCATTATTTTTATTGATTTGATGTTCATAAATTATTGATGTTGGTTTTGAATGGTTTGCCATTGCTGCTTGTGTGGAGCAATTGTAAAATCGTAAACACCGACGCGGGTTGATGAAGAAGCACATTAGTTTTGTTATTTGCAAAAGAATCTCACTAACATTATGCTTCTGAATCATTGTTTTTTATTCTGCTTTCTAGGATAAGGCTTGATTTGTTATTGTTCTGGTCCTCACTCTTAAAATTGAGCATGAAGGCAGAGTTGGTAACTTTGTTCTCAGGGTTATGGGTGCATACCAATTGTTGGAATGTCGGCTCATGATTTACGTCAAATAATAAAGCAGGTCTTAGATACAAATCATTGCACTCTATACTCAGCTCATTTATATTTGCCTCTGCTATATAATCTTTGTATAATGAATTAATGATCAATTCATGCTACTGTTGAAATCCTAAAACTCAATATATTTTGTACATGGCAGCCTATTAACATGAAATATATCTTACACAACAAATTCTCTTAATCTATTTGATACTGTCCATAATTTATAGCAACAAATAAAATAATATCTTCCTTATACATACATCAATATCCTTTCCATTCTTATATTATTAAAGACCATTCTAAAGTACTAATACTATATTTATCCTTGCTGAATTTAACTTCTGTCATTTATGTTTTTTAATTTGGCCTACATTAAACTATTTGGAGTTTGTAACATGTCACTATGGAAAATGATTCTATGACACTAAAACTTGCAAAACTTGTACCTTTATACGTGCAATACTTTTATCAACCAATTGAGTATATCTTGTAGGCATAACAAAAGATCAGCCTGAATTTATGTCTATCAAACTGATGTACCATTTCTCTGCAGCAGGTTTTTCATAGTTCCAGCTTAACTATGTTATTACTTTGGTCAGTTTGGAGCATGGTTGAATTACAACTGTGATTAAACCAGTGTGACAGCATTGATGTATATGTTAAATTTCGCTAACCGGCTTTGATTCTTCTCACTCTATATAAGTTTTTATGGATAATGCTAATTCTGCTCTTTTACTGCAGTCCATTAATTTTGTTGCTTCTGGAGTTAGCCTCAGTGGTTTAGAAACAGCAAGAAACCCTTCGGTTGCTTCTGCTTGGCTTACTTTAGCCTTTGGCTCAAAATCTTTCAGTCACTCTGCTTTTCTTGTAAACTTTCAGGTTTCTGATTTCAGTCATGGAAAAGATACACTCATACATATTTGTTTAGAAGTATTGAAATTATAAGCTCAAATCTTAATACTAGACTAGAGTAAGTTGACGTCTGACATAACTTGAGGTTGAACATGTACTAGCATTTTATTGACTTTGGCTAAATATATCTTAGGTATGTGCATGTGAAATTGTTGAGTATACACACATTAAGTGAGAAGTAGCTATGCTGAATAAAAACTCTAGGAAACCTTCAATCCATATTTCAAATAAGTCACACAGTAATTTTATCTTCTCAGTAGTTAAGCGGAAAATAAAATATTTCAGTTCAATTCAAAAAATATTATATCATTTCAGATAGGAAGTATGATGTGAAATTGATAAGGTAATTTAACTTTGATTATAAAAAAAATGACAGAGGCTGTCGGATTATAGTTATATGAAATAGCATATAATAGAGTTGATTTTATTCAATCTCTCAAAACACTGTAAGTGTGTAATTGTGGAGGTTTATGTACACCTTTGGATTTTTCCTACTTTTGATATTTAAATCACAACTTACGTGTGATGTTGATAAAACCAATCTGATAACTAAGTGTCAAAATACACAAGATTATATATAATTTATTTTTCATAAATTTATTTTTAATTGGAAGTATAAATTAATTTGAAAACAAAATCTGTTGATGATATAGTTTGTGATAGAAGAGTATTTTATGTTAGACGCTGGCCTAAGGATCTAGAGGGGGGGTGAATAGATCCTACACAGTTTTTCCGGGATTTTTACAGCTTATAGCGAAAGCGGTTCTGAATCGACTTGCGTCTATTCCGGACCGCTATTGCAAAGGGTTATATGTGTTACGAAACCACAAAATATTTGAAATCACAGATAAAGAGATATGCTCTCGAGTCAATACGCGTCACAATTGAATATCGATTACGTTCTAGATTGACAAACTTTGATTTGCAATGCAGTAAGGTGGATTAAACAAATAGGCAAACACTTGGTGACAATATTCAAATTGATGCTTATTCAAGATGTGGTGAATTGTGATGTTTATGCAGAACTTTTAATTCACAATTTTAACACTTGAATCATTGATCAATTTAGCAATTATACCAATTATGAACAGAATGAAAAGGAAAAGATAAAAGCGATAAGAACACGGTATTTGTTTAGGCAGTTCGTCGACCGTCCTCGCTACGACTACGTCTGCCCCCAATTTCAAATGAAATTGGGAAAACTTTCATTAATGTTGAAAGCAGTTTATACAAAGAAGATAACAAAGCGATAAACGATAAACCAATTATGTCGATCCTTTGAATCTTCTTCCCCCTTAATCTTGAGCAAGATCAAGGTTATCCAAGAGCTTCACTTCGATTCCCTTCTGCAGTGTCTTGATTCCTTGAACTCCCCGTTCCTCAATCGTTACACTCAGCCGAATCCTCAATGAACGCCTCTTGATAAAAACCCCCAAGAACCACCCGTCGTGGAGGACAAAACCCGCAGATTTTATTCACCAACAAACCCCACAAACCTTCACCCACTAGGAATCTTCAATTCCGTTCCATGGACGTTATCGAACTCATCACTAACCCACAATGTAACACCCTTCTAAACCCCGCGGAAATTAATAAAATAACTCAGAGTAAAACATGAAAACAAGGGTGCCACAATTCCAATTATAACAAATTTATCATAAATCAATTGTCATGCTTCACTTAGGGGAAAATCATCCATTTAACAAAATCATGTTTCTATACAGCGGAACATTAATCAACAGATAAGCATAACATCATCTACGCAATATCTCACAAAATTACTCCAATAACAACAAAATAGAGTATCGTCATAAACTCAAAACTAGCGTTCCCCCAGTGTTACAATATCAGAGCATGATATCGACGCTATACCAAATAAACTGACTCATGAGCTAATCCTCACCGAGCCAAAAGCCGCTACTCGCCAATCTGAAATCATCAAAGTAAGGGTGAGTCTCATTCACAATTAACAAATGTTATCGAATCATAAACAATAACACGTCATAGTCACATTATTCATCCAATTTCATTATATTCAGATTGTCAGGAAGTACTCATCAATACACAACAACGAATAGAATACATTACCAAGAGACAACACCACAATTCATCCAAACAAATCATAACCATTATACAATCATCACATATTATAACATTGGACAATCTTCCATTCATGTTATAATAACACAAGTAGCCTAATGCAAATGCAACTATATGCATGTGGTACCAAAATCTGGGATAACCCATCTCACCGATCCACCATCGTCAAGGATACGGCAACACCCACTCACTAATTCCACACAATGGGAATTAGCTACCACTGATCCACCATCGTCAAGGATCAGCCACATAATGATTATGAAATGCATGTATCAACCATAACATGCTCATCATCAACATAAAGCAACCAAATGTCATAATCATCAACCACCACAATAATCAATAGCCACACACAGTTATGCTATTTCTCAACCATAATAAAATACATATTTTACATCAACAATATATGTATAACAAACACCAATTACAACCACCACATCATAACAGGTAAATCATTTATCATACAGTGCAACAACAATAACACCCCTCACGATCGTGTACCAAGTACGACAAAGCAACTCATCAATTTACCTCATCATTCCTCAAAACACATGATAACTATATTTACCATGAACAACACCCATTTGCACAATTAACAGAAGCAACCACATTATCACAACATACATCATTGCACGTATTCAATTATGCACACAACAACCATTGCACCTCATCAGCTATGCAAAACCAGAATAAACCACATTTGAAGAAAATAATACTTTTTAAAATAAAATCAAGTTGTTATTGTTTTATTCGTTTCATATGGTAGAACATTCAATTTAAGGAACAACGTCCAAAACGGCGTCTAAAACGGACTTACGGTTTGAAAGTTACACATCTTTACATTTTTCAAAGAAAACAACTATCGCTACAGCACGCGACGCCACCCACAGTCCGCGGCGCGTAACGAATAGAAAACACGTCTTCGCGGCGCAAACACAGGTTCGCGGCGCGGAACGAGAAAAAGTTACGCCTTCACGGCGCGCACCCACCTTCGCGGCGCGAACTGGCAAAAACCAGAGATCTCACATCGATTGACAGCATTACGGGATTCCTCCCAAAATTCCCAAAACCCAAATCAAGTTATATCATGAACCTCAAATACCACCATATCAGCCACATACATGTTATAACACACAAAGAGGATCATTCAATCATCATAACAGCCATATAATCATACAATTCATCACGTCAAACAATTCCCATCAAAATCATCCCAAAACCCCAACCTAACATATAACCAATTGACACAAACAATGCATCTAAATCAGTCTCATCATCTATAATAAGATAAAAGATGTTAACCGGAAGAGTCCCCCCTTACCTTAGCCAAAGATCTTGATTAGCCCTCTTCCTCTCCTGTTCCTCTTTCACGTATCAGCTTTCCAATCTCCCATCTCCTCTGCTCTTCTTTTCACGTTCCTTTTTCCTTTTTCCCAATTTTCTTTATTTCCTTTATTTTATGAAAACATAAAATAATTATTAGCGGGCTTACTCACTTAGCACCCCCATACTACTAATCTCACCATTCCAGCCCAATGGCCCTTAATCCATAATTCTCCAAGAATTCAACAAAATACCAAATAATTCTAAATAATAATTTAATTTCCGATTAAATTAAAATTAGAAAATATGGGGTGTTACAACTCTCCCCCACTAAAAGAGTTTTCGTCCTCGAAAACATACCTCAAGTAACCAGCTCGTATAAGAGTCCTTCACCTGAGTCTCCAGCTCTCAATTAACATTACCATCAGTCAATCCCCAAAAATCCATCTGACATAACCAACAGGAAACATGTTTCATACATTCAAATCCCAGTTCTTGTGTCGCATTTGACTATCCAAAAGTATACAACTCGCTTTATCTCCAAAAAGGTTAACAACAACAGAACATTGAGGTACAACCTATACAATACGCTCAACAAACAAGTAATACAATTACACAATTTATAGTATGATCACTCTTTATCAACAATACAGTAATGGATCCCTTCTACCAAACATACCAACCTTAGACACGCTTTTCCATCTGAGCGATACGGTAATACTTACACTTTTCACCAACCGCTTCCTTCAAGAAACTCAATACTCATATTCCTATACCATTGAATTCCAATTATCTGACTCCTCTTAAATCACACCAGTAATTATCCAACACGTTACATTCCGCTTTTTCCGCACTACTCTGACTACTCATCATAATCATCTATACCAAATAGATTTCTGAGTTTTACCCGATTCCGACTCTCTTTACTCATTCGTTTCAAGAATCATTCTTCATCATTCATGGTACTAATCTACCATTTAGCAATCCTTACTCGCCTCCAACGAAAACCAATTCCTGATTTACTTCCTCTATTTAAACATCCTAACCATCAGAACAAGTACACTCTCACCAGCCTCAATATACCCTCGCTTACAAAATAGCTCAACTAAGTCACGCTCTCTACTAAGAATCAAATCAACTCCGTCCTTCATAGAGTGTAATTCCCCATTATATATGGAATTTACAATATCACCTCAATAACAACACAAAATTATTACAGCATCATATATTATCAATCCTTCGTTTTAATTTCGCCGAATACATACTCGTTAACTACGTACAACCGTAATGACCTAATTATCATCTCGGGAATGATCCAAAAGAGTTATAATTCTTCGACACGACATCCTTACATCCACTGGATTCTAAATCCAACATATAGATCAATACATATTCAACATAGTGAGTGATTATTCTCACGGCTTAGTATTCATCACATCTTAAACCATTAAGGTAACAAAACAAGCTTATCTCTTCTATATGATTCCATCTACTACCAACAAGAGATTTAGGGTGATCAAGTCCTAAATTTGTCAATATTAGTTGAAAATCATATTTAAGCATAAACCGTCGTTACTACATAATAGTGTCCATTTCCGAGTTTGCACCCAAACTCATTAACATCGTCATAGTTCAATAATCCACTACGGTGTCCTTCTTCTAGAATATTCTTCCGAAGCTCAAAACATCAGAAACACAAATCCAATCACTCAACCTCATTACATCGTTTTCGTCGATCCTGAATTCGCCGCCTTTACTTTGGTAATTCAAAGTCAACCTATCGATCAACTCAACATCATCTTTCTGACCTTCTCTAATCTCGTTAAGAATACCACTAGTCATCTCTAGCATACCCAAGCTAACACTATTAGAAGTGCCTTCACATACCAACTCAAGTCTCAAAATTGTCCAATTCAATCCAACTCATTCAACACTGACACTGACATCCCGTGCAGTACCAATAAACAAGTCTAGTTATAAGAGCAAGAGTAACCGTAACTTCGCCTCCTTCCAACGTCATCCTGTCACAATTAATTATGTTACAGCTGCTGCAACCATTTTTATAACAAAGTTTATCTCGTTAGCTTTCCGACGCTTCAAACGGAACTCAATTCGGATGTCCAGAACTCCAGTTATGAATTTTCGAAGTTCCGCAGCTATTCAGCAATTTTCCTGCGTTTTGCTTACGAAAATCTCTCTCCAAAACTCATTCTCTTCAACTCGATCACATTCCAAACAGCTCCTTATCATATCTCTTTACTTTCAAACATTATTATAACTTGAGCAACACTTCCCATCGCCGAAGCGCAATTTCTGGAACATTACTACATCAATCCTCTTCGCAAACTTGCAGCTGAACCTCTTCTGAGTCGTAAGGCTACTCAACTGACAGCTTCGCAGCACACCAGCAGAGCTGACACATTGCAACTTTCCAATTTCCTTCTCTTACAATAACTGTCAATTACCTCTAATCATCTTCCTTCAAGATGTTCCAACTCAATTCCCAGTGAAGTCTTAATTCCAAGTCACCTTTAATTCGGAAAACAACAAACTCCGACAACGCTCGCACTGTTGCCAACAACAGCCTACTGAATCAATCTTCTTACAATTGAAACATAACCGAGAAGTGAAGCTTCTCCCCCACTTGTTTCAATCCAACACCTGCAACAAACAACCAAGTACCGACAGTGATTCACTCACATGTCGCGTACCAAGGAATAAAATGCCGACAATATACAACTATCGCGCAACTCAACTGACTCAACAATTGGCCGGACGGACCGACCTGCTCTGATACCACTATTGTAACACCCTTCTAAATCCCGCGGAAATTAATAAAATAACTCAGAGTAAAACATGAAAACAAGGGTGCCACAATTTCAATTATAACAAATTTATCATAAATCAATTGTCATGCTTCACTTAGGGGAAAATCATCCATTTAACAAAATCATGTTTCTATACAGCGGAACATTAATCAACAGATAAGCATAACATCATCTACGCAATATCTCACAAAATTACTCCAATAACAACAAAATAGAGTATCGTCATAAACTCAAAACTAGCGTTCCCCCAGTGTTACAATATCAGAGCATGATATCGACGCTATACCAAATAAACTGACTCATGAGCTAATCCTCACCGAGCCAAAAGCCGCTACTCGCCAATCTGAAATCATCAAAGTAAGGGTGAGTCTCATTCACAATTAACAAATGTTATCGAATCATAAACAATAACACGTCATAGTCACATTATTCATCCAATTTCATTATATTCAGATTGTCAGGAAGTACTCATCAATACACAACAACGAATAGAATACATTACCAAGAGACAACACCACAATTCATCCAAACAAATCATAACCATTATACAATCATCACATATTATAACATTGGACAATCTTCCATTCATGTTATAATAACACAAGTAGCCTAATGCAAATGCAACTATATGCATGTGGTACCAAAATCTGGGATAACCCATCTCACCGATCCACCATCGTCAAGGATACGGCAACACCCACTCACTAATTCCACACAATGGGAATTAGCTACCACTGATCCACCATCGTCAAGGATCAGCCACATAATGATTATGAAATGCATGTATCAACCATAACATGCTCATCATCAACATAAAGCAACCAAATGTCATAATCATCAACCACCACAATAATCAATAGCCACACACAGTTATGCTATTTCTCAACCATAATAAAATACATATTTTACATCAACAATATATGTATAACAAACACCAATTACAACCACCACATCATAACAGGTAAATCATTTATCATACAGTGCAACAACAATAACACCCCTCACGATCGTGTACCAAGTACGACAAAGCAACTCATCAATTTACCTCATCATTCCTCAAAACACATGATAACTATATTTACCATGAACAACACCCATTTGCACAATTAACAGAAGCAACCACATTATCACAACATACATCATTGCACGTATTCAATTATGCACACAACAACCATTGCACCTCATCAGCTATGCAAAACCAGAATAAACCACATTTGAAGAAAATGATACTTTTTAAAATAAAATCAAGTTGTTATTGTTTTATTCGTTTCATATGGTAGAACATTCAATTTAAGGAACAACGTCCAAAACGGCGTCTAAAACGGACTTACGGTTTGAAAGTTACACATCTTTAAATTTTTCAAAGAAAACAACTATCGCTACAGCACGCGACGCCACCCACAGTCCGCGGCGCGTAACGAATAGAAAACACGTCTTCGCGGCGCAAACACAGGTTCGCGGCGCGGAACGAGAAAAAGTTACGCCTTCGCGGCGCGCACCCACCTTCGCGGCGCGAACTGGCAAAAACCAGAGATCTCACATCGATTGACAGCATTACGGGATTCCTCCCAAAATTCCCAAAACCCAAATCAAGTTATATCATGAACCTCAAATACCACCATATCAGCCACATACATGTTATAACACACAAAGAGGATCATTCAATCATCATAACAGCCATATAATCATACAATTCATCACGTCAAACAATTCCCATCAAAATCATCCCAAAACCCCAACCTAACATATAACCAATTGACACAAACAATGCATCTAAATCAGTCTCATCATCTATAATAAGATAAAAGATGTTAACCGGAAGAGTCCCCCCTTACCTTAGCCAAAGATCTTGATTAGCCCTCTTCCTCTCCTGTTCCTCTTTCACGTATCAGCTTTCCAATCTCCCATCTCCTCTGCTCTTCTTTTCACGTTCCTTTTTCCTTTTTCCCAATTTTCTTTATTTCCTTTATTTTATGAAAACATAAAATAATTATTAGCGGGCTTACTCACTTAGCACCCCCATACTACTAATCTCACCATTCCAGCCCAATGGCCCTTAATCCATAATTCTCCAAGAATTCAACAAAATACCAAATAATTCTAAATAATAATTTAATTTCCGATTAAATTAAAATTAGAAAATATGGGGTGTTACACACAACGCAAGAATGATTATGTGTAATTGTGTTGGAGATGACGAAGAACGAAGATGAGAAGCGTTTATGTATCTTTCAGTCGTTGGTGTTGCTGAATAATTAACCCTTGCACAATATATATGATTGCATAACAGTTGGAACCAAGAATAACTGAATTTTGGACTTTCTTGATCAATTAGGTCGACCTCTTGTAGAGGTTAGGTCGACCTAGCAGTGCTTGCTGAATTTTGCTCCCAGTTAGGTCGACCTGTTGAAGGAGTAGGTCGACCAGAATCCTCTTCAGGTGCGTTCTGGGAACATTTTCTCAGATTAGGTCGACCTAGTTGCTATGTAGGTCGACCTAACAGACTGATATGAAGATTTCTTCATTTTGAGTCGACCTAAATGGTCTGTGAGTCGACCTAGCAGAAGTATATGGATTTTCCTTCATTTTAGGTCGACCTGGGTTGACAGTAGGTCGACCTAACTGCTGATTTTCTGCATTTTTCATGTCCAGCTTGTGTTGAGTCGACTTATATGCATAGTGGATCATCTTGTGCTTTCATGAGTGATCAAATGCTTTGCTTTTCTGATTCCTCCTTGTTGTTTGGATGCTCATTTGAGTTTGCCATAAATCAAAAACATCTTTGAGTGTAATCTTGTATTCACATACTCCCCCTTTTTGATGATGGCAAACCAATAGTCAAAAGCTTTGGTAGTAAGAGATGAAGACTCAACAAGGCTCCCCCGTACATCCAGCATCTATCTCTCAACCAAGAAGTCTCTTCACAAAGCTCCCCCGTACACTCAGCATCTATTGTATTTATCTCCCCCTTTGACAACATCAAAAAGAGAAACAAGAAAACAGAGTAGGAGAGTAACAAGAGAAATAAAGAATACCGGTAGTCATAGAGATAGATAACATGTAAATGGTGAAATCATAAGAACTAAACATGTTTTAAAGAAAACCAACAACATACATAGTAGTCCAAGAGATTAATAAAAGACAACAAAGAGTACTACATCATATAATGTTTTAAAAAAAACTTAATAACATGAAATGCAATGAAATGATGATATGATAAACAATGCGTCCTAACGCCTGCCCCTTCTTCCTCTTCCTCTTTGAAATGTATGAGGTCGATCTTCTTCAACCTGTTCCAACAAATCCAGCACAGACATGTTAAGAGTGTTGAAGCTTTGGCTTATGTTAGCATGGCGATGCAATGCCGTTTCCTCAAACTGATTTTGCCTCAATACAGAGTTGGATGCAAACGTCTCAAAATCGTTCTTTTGTTCCTGAACCAAGCTGTACAACGATTGATATTGATGTTGTTGTTCCTCATATCTATCTTGTTGAAGCTGCTGCATTGTTTGAAATTGAAGTTGTTGGGTTTCAAAGTTCTGCTGTTGTTGAAGTTGCATAGCTTCAAGCATAGATATTATGTTGGATTGATCAGGAGGAGGTGGAGCTGTGTATCCCCAAGGGATATCCTCTTGTTGTGGCGGAACATATCTCCAATTTGCATCCGTGTCATGAGCTGCATCTTCCATGGTATGATCCTCATCATTTGCTATTTCTTGATCATTTCCTTCTTCTTCATTTTCTGCAGTGTGACCAAATTCTGTAGGATCATCATAGTTGTAGATGATTTTTCCGGTCCCCTTTTGAATGAGATAATAGGTTCCCCTATTTGGATCCCAATTATATCCCATGAGAGTTAAGGTTGTTTGGGAAAAGTCCTGGTTCTGTTTCATGCTAATGTATGATAATCCATTGAGCTTCATGCCGAAATGGTTCACAATTGTTTGTATGATCGAGCCATAACAAAGAGCAGTGGTCTTCTGCTTTACTTCCTCAAACTTAGCAGTTAGAAAGTGTGGCCAGTGCACACGTGTTCTGTTTTGAATCAAGTACATCAACATAATCTCATTCCTTTCAATTCTGGAAAATCCGCCTGCTCGTGGTCGAATGACTCTTGAGATGACCCAATTTAGAAGCCTAGGATCTCTCTTCAGGTGACCGGCTGTTATTGTTTCATTAGGTTTGTCAAAGACGGAAGGATCTTTGAGAATAGACTTCATGTAGGCCACATGATCATAGATTTTATCTTATTGCTTCTATTATTTTAAATACTATCAAGATTTTTTCCAACTTTATTATGAATAAAATTTTGATCATATTTATTTATGAGCTTTTTTTAATTTTCCGTTTGGACTAAATAATTTAACTTTATGTATTGTTTCCCAATTTTTCTAGAGTCATTACAACTTTATTTCATATTCCACTTTTTTTTATAGTAATTACAACTTTCTTTCATTAATAATTTTATGTATTATTCATGATAATCATTTATATATATTTTTTTCAATTTTTTGTCCTTATTAACAAATGCGATCTTAAACCATGGCGCAGGGCGTGCCAGAATCCGTGCGTATGCACAGGTTTGTTACTAGTTTATTATAAAATAAAACACACTTTGAGTCTTAAGAAATTTAACTCAAAACAAAATATACATAGTTTAGCAAATTGTTTCCAAAATAAACTACATCGTAGTTTAAGCAAGTCAAACGTTAACCCAACTCGGTTTTACATGATAGAGCAGAAATCACTAAATAAAATGATAACTAAGGAAATATCTTCGCAACTAGCTCCCATTTACTTCAACAGAAGTACTGTTGGGCATCTGCATGTTACCCACGTAGAGGCAACATTCAAATAGAAGGGGTGAGTCATCATAATCAATTATAAAAGATATAAGACTTGCAATAGTTATAAGCTACAAGTCAACAACATAGAATAAATCATAAACTCACACCCCAAACATCACAAATAACTCATATACAACTTCCATCACAAGGCTCACTAATAATCACATAACAAATGCATATATCACCAAATCATATAACATCAACAAAATTATGCAATGCCATATAGAATGTTATGTAACAACACTGAATGAATGCATGTGATACTATTTTATGAAAACGCAGGTTCATTTCGCTCTTTGCTCCACCAACATGAATATAGGACTGTTGAAAGAGTATTGTGGTGTACTTTTCGTTTATATCGTATCCACAGGGATTATTGCGATATCACCGCCGTTCTATAGCCTATTTTGTCTTGAGTTAATGTTACTTTAGGTTTGGGTTTGCAAAAGATCATTCAACACTTTTAGTAGCAAAGAGTAAAGTAATGAAAGTTCTAAGTTAAAGAAAATGTATCAAGATTCGATTTCATCAACCTAAATTTGTATGTCTCCTTATAAATATACGTATATGAACTTGGTAACGATCAACATAATTACGTATCGACGCCTATATCATCCGTGTCCGCAATGACATAGTTAGATTTACCGTATTGTTTAATCGACGATTTCTCCATCCTTTAAACAATACAAATAACGTTTTAAAACCGATACTAAGTAAACATCAAACGCTAAATCCATGTCTGCAATTTATAGTTTGATAGATGATAAAGTTAGATCTAGATACAAATATTGATGTCTCAAACACTTATACCAAAGAAAAGCTTTACTTAACAAACTAAACCATCTATATTGATCATCACATGTTCATACATAATATATTCACAAGAAAACATACAAAAAGCTAGGAAGATTACATCTTATCTTGATACAAAAGAGATTTAGCTATCCATGAAAATGGTAGCTTGCTCAAGAAGTAAAGGATGAAGATCAACAAGCATCAAAGGCGATTAATCGACGATCAAGACTTCTAATCTTCAACTCTTAGTTTGCTACAGTGTTTAGGGTTTATAATCTCTGAAAAATGTCAAGAAGAATCTCAAATGAAACAATTACTCCTTAAATAGAAAAACAGATTTCTGTCCAGGGCGCGTCGCGCCCTCCAGCGCGCTTCGCGCCATTCCACTTAAGAAATATAAACCGCCAATGCGCGCGACGCGCGCAACTCTCTGCTTTGAAGCTCCAAAATATCTTGCCAGGGGCGCGACGCGCCCACATCTCCGCGCGACGCGCACATACTTCTGCCAGGCACTCTCTTTTCAAGGTCAAAACAAGCTTCCAACTTCCCAAAAATGGATAAAACCTGCAAGATCACAACTAAAACACATATTATCATTAAAAGAAAGCTTAAAATTATAAACTATAAATAATTATCTAAAACTTCAGGGAATTGTACGAATATACGATAAAAACGGTCGAAAGGTGCCATTAATTAAACTGAATATTAACAATATTTGGCACCTAACAACTCTCCCCAACTTAAACTCTTGTTTGTCCTCAAACAAAACAATGATAAATTACCGGGAACACAAAATTTCACAAATGAAACAATCAGGCAGAAACAAGAACAATTGAGTGGTTCAAATTCCAACAGTACAGAAAGATCAATCCTTACCAGTTTCCATCGAAGCACCATGATAACAATGCTAATCCTATATACAAATTTTATGTCAAAAATTCCACAAGCAAAAGAAGTTCAAAAATGAATCACACCTACGCACTTCCCTCTGAGAGAACAAAAATGGAGGATCCTAACACTCACCAGACAATGACGCTAACATACCGAATTAATTATGAACTCATCTAAGCACAGAATAAATAAAAAAGTATATAAGCATGAATCACTAAGGACTTTCGGGTTGTAGCTTGGCTTGGTTAACAACGAAGTGTCATATCTCACGGCCATTGAATCGAAAGGGTCAATACCTAAGAGAGCATTCAAATACACTTACATTCACACCTCCTTATCAACAGATCACACAAATTTATTGCTCAAGAGTTCACCTTTTTATTTTAAAGTAACTAGCTATATACAAAGCTTTTTTCTTTTTCTTTTTCTTTTTCTTTTTCTCTTTCTTTTTTTTTTTCTCTTGAGCAATCAGTTATTTACTTCTCATTACCAATACAACCAAATTTTTTTATTCTCCCCAACTTGAATATTACCACCACATAATCACGAATGCTCTCTATTCTAAGGCGAAAAGGAATCATTCCTAACCACAATTAATGGTGCTCTTCAAGGTTGAAAGAAAATCATCAAGATTCAGATAAAAAATCGGAAAATATAAACAAGGAATTGATACCGATTGAATCTTGGCAAAAACGGCTCAAAATGGTTATCAAATGCACACACACTCACCGGGTAGGTTATATATGGTAGAGAAGTTATACTCGTAGTGCAGAACAAAACGCCTTGATCACTTTCATGCTTAACACAATTTAATAATAAATGCAAGATTAATCATAATAAAAACGAGTTAAAACGCACATTGCTGGTATTGAACACAATTATTATATATCTACATAGTGGAAAGTCTTCTCACAACTACAGCTAGGCTAAAGTGATTCACAATTGAACAAATTTTATCAACAGAAATTAATGACAAATAATTTGTACAATTAAAAGCATCAGAATCAACGATACTTGATAAACAAAACGATAAAGGATGTACCTTGCATGTACAGTTTTCAACTTATATCATCACCACTCAAATTGCGTTGCATCACCCAAATTCATCGTGACACAAAAATTCATGTTCCAACTAATTAATCATCAGGACACTTATCAAAATTAATTATATCTTAAATATAAATACTAAAAAAATAAATGCGATAAATAAAGTAAACTGAACTTATATAAATAATTAAAAAAAAAACCACACCGCCCGGTGTTAACTATCCAAAGGCGTAAACTTAGCCTTTCAAAGTACCTCATCCAAAGGATGGAACAAAATTAAAACAACTAACTAACAAGTTCTAACATAAACTAAAAAAAAACAATAAAGCATAAAAACAAGAAAGCATAAAAATCTACTCCTCATCAGAAGTATCCTCATCATCATCAGCCATCCCCTCCTCAGGATCTGGCCTGCCCTCAGGCCATGAAGCATAAGCAGATAAATCATCCCTGGTACCAACAGGCTGCTGCACAGAAAGCTGCCGGATAGAATCCTGCAAAAACATAAACGCTCTCTGATGCGCCATATGCATCTGATAGTTCCAATCACTTGCATCACCATACTGAGGACCAGCAGGCGGTGCAGCAGCAACCGGAACAGCCTGAGCAGCATCGGGAAGGTCAGGTGCATTTTGAGCAGCACCGAAAGGACGACCTCCAGGCAAACAGTACCTGTTAGCAAAAATATTATCTATAACACCATCCATGGGAATCATACCACCAGATGGGAACCGGACACCAGCCTTCCTGCATAAACCCATAATTAATCCAGGAAAAATCAACCTACATTTGACCCCATCATCATGAAGAGTCCCATTCAGGGCGACTCTTTTCAGCTCATTTGCCACGATCCGAGACACGTCAATGTTATCACCTTTCAAGATACCCTGAACCAGACCTGTCGTATCAATGGTGATGGAGGAAGTGTGACTTCGTGGCCTTATGTTGTAAAGGACCACCGAGGTCACCAACTGAGCCTCCTCCGTCAACTGACTACGAGTAAAAGTCTTTGGCAGCCCAGCCTTAGTCAGAGTATAGGTGAAACCAGCCCTGCAAATTCTCTCCCTAATGCTCTCCGCATCCCAATTTCCTCTATTCAACCTGGGATGGTACTCACACTCTTCTACCAAAGCAAGAGGGTTATCCAGAAAATCAAAAATTGCCTCTTTGCTAAAGTCAATGGTCTTACCTCTCACCCACGTTCTAAACGGGTAAGCTTCAGTACCTACCCAACTGCTCGGAGGCAAGGCATTTGCATAGAACTCTCTGACAATCTCCACCTGATAGAATTGTGGTGGAGTGAACAACTTGTCCCACCATGTTTCAGACAAAGCAGTCCACGCTGAAAGAGTATTGTGGTGTACTTTTCGTTTATATCGTATCCACAGGGATTATTATCACCGCCGTTCTATAGCCTATTTTGTCTTGAGTTAATGTTACTTTAGGTTTGAGTTTGCAAATGATCATTCAACACTTTTAGTAGCAAAGAGTAAAGTAATGAAAGTTCTAAGTTAAAGAAAATGCATCAAGATTCGATTTCATCGACCTAAATTTGTATGTCTCCTTATAAATATACGTATATGAACTTGGTAACGATCAACATAATTACGTATCGACGCCTATATCATCCGTGTCCGCAATGACATAGTTAGATTTACCGTATTGTTTAACCGACGATTTCTCCATCCTTTAAACAATACAAATAACGTTTTAAAATCGATACTAAGTAAACATCAAACGCTAAATCCATGTCTGCAATTTATAGTTTGATAGATGATAAAGTTAGATCTAGATACAAATATTGATGTCTCAAACACTTATACCAAAGAAAAGCTTTACTTAACAAACTAAACCATCTATATTGATCATCACATGTTCATACATAATATATTCACAAGAAAACATACAAAAAGCTAGGAAGATTACATCTTATCTTGATACAAAAGAGAATTAGCTATCCATGAAAATGGTAGCTTGCTCAAGAAGTAAAGGATGAAGATCAACAAGCATCAAAGGCGATTAATCGACGATCAAGGCTTCTAATCTTCAACTCTTAGTTTGCTACAGTGTTTAGGGTTTATGAGCTCTGAAAAATGTCAAGAAGAATCTCAAATGAAACAATTACTCCTTAAATAGAAAAACAAATTTCTGTCCAGGGCGCGTCGCGCCCTCCAGCATGCTTCGCGCCATTCCACTTAAGAAATATAAACCGCCAACGCGTGCGACGCGCGCAACTCTCTGCTTTGAAGCTCCAAAATATCTTGCCAAGGGCGCGACGCGCCCACATCTCCGCGCGACGCGCGCATACTTCTGCCAGGCACTCTCTTATCAAGGTCAAAACAAGCTCCCAACTTCCCAAAAATGGATAAAACCTGCAAGATCACAACTAAAACACATATTATCATTAAAAGAAAGCTTAAAATTATAAACTATAAATAATTATCTAAAACTTCAGGGAATTGTACGAATATACGATAAAAACGGTCGAAAGGTGCCATTAATTAAACTGAATATTAACAATATTTGGCACCTAACAAGGACCCCCAACATAGGATTTGGTTCACTCTTGAACCAGAGAACATCACAAAAATCATTACCGTCACCGCAAATAACGCTTCAGTAATTCACAATCATAGGAAATTAGCTACTCGCACCCAAACCATCTTTGACACCTGCATGCTAGACCCATCTTCGACTACAGCATGCACACTTCGACGTCGGCATGTGAACAACCTTCAACTTCATTCTTAACCCTGTTGAACTGTCGAACCAGAAAGCTACTCTTCGATCATACTAGAGTTCCATCCAATATCTCACAATTCTTCACCTTGGATCTAACTCTACAACATCAAGGAAACAAACTAGATTTCTTCATGCAGCTTTATCAACTGCATACGGTGGAAAAACTTGCAACTCAGCAATGGTTTGGTGATCATATAAGCAGCATTGTGATCTGTCGAAACCTTTAGCACTTGAACTTCTCCATGCTCGATTACTCCTCTGACAAAATGCAACCTCACATCAATGTGCCTAGTTTGCTCATGATATGCTGAGTTCTTCGACAGGTGAATTGCACTTTGACTATCACATTTAACAGTGATACCTCGACCTTGAAGTTTCAGCTCCTTCGCAAAACCTTCAAGCCACAATGCTTCTTTCACAGCTTCAGTTAGGGAAATATACTCTGCTTCAGTGCTTTGTGGGACTTGCTCGTGGATGGTTACAAACATCCTGTGAAAGCTAGTGGAGTAAAGCTCACAAGACAAGAAATGAGTGATGATCAGAAGAAGCAATTCAAAAATCATCACAAGTCAAGGATTGTTTTGCTGAATGCTATCTCTCATTCTGAATATGAGAAGATATCTAACAGGGAAACTGCCCATGATATATATGAATCATTAAAAATGACTCATGAAGGAAACGCGCAAGTCAAGGAGACCAAAGCTCTTGCCTTCATCCAGAAATATGAAGCCTTCAAGATGGAAGATGATGAAAACATTGAAACAATGTTCTCAAGATTTCAAACTCTAACTGCTGGATTAAGAGTTCTTGACAAGGGATACACCAAGGCTGATCACGTCAAGAAGATCATCAGAAGCTTGTCAAGAAGATGGGGTCTTATGGTGACTGCATTCAAAATTGCCAAGAACCTGAATGAAGTCTCTCTTGAAGAGTTGATAAGTGCTATGAGGAGTCATGAAATTGAGCTAGATGCTAATGAACCTCAGAAGAAAGGTAATTCTATTGCATTAAAATCTAATTATAAAAAATGTAGGCTAAATTACAGTTTTGGTCCCTCTGTTTTGGGTTTTTCACGATTTTGGTCCCCCTATTTTCTTTTTAAACAGTTTTGGTCCCCCATTTTCTTTTTAAACAGTTTTAGTCCCTCTATTTTCTTTTTAAACAGTTTTGGTCCCCCTATTTTCTTTTTAAACAGTTTTGGTCCCACTATTTTCTTTTTAAACAGTTTTAAATAGGGGGACCAAAATCGTGAAAAACCTAAAACAGGGGGACCAAAACAGTTTTGGAAGCAGAAGATCTGACAAGAAGAAAGTCACTTGCTTCGAGTACAATGAGCCAGGTCACTACAAGAATGAGTGTCCAAAGCACCAGAAGGAGAAGCCCAAGAAGAAGTTTCATAAGAAGAAAGATCTTATGGCAACTTGGGATGATTCAGATTCATCAGAATCAGAATCAGACTCTAAAGGCGAGCAGGCTAACATTGCGCTGATGGCCACTGTGGATGATGAAGCATAATCTACATCATCAAGAAAACGAGGCAGAACACGCGTGCAAACAAAGAACTCAGTGAGTCCGTGCGCGTTGATGAACGGTTCAACTTGTTTCCTCCATAGATGAAAATTCTTCTCATCTAATTTCTGCGAAAGCTTAAGAGCGAAATTGAAACGAAGAAAATCGTCAGAAACGACCGGTGCACTCTTCGCCGGTGACGGATCTTCATGATCGGAAGCGGAGCTAGCGGTGGAAGGCGACGACGCCATGGCCACGGAACGAAGAAGCTACGACTTAGTCTACTGATACCATAATAGAAAGAGAGAAAGAGATCTTCATTGAGTCTCAACAATTTCTCATTGATCAAAAGCTAGTTACAAAAGATAACTAACTTGCTTTTATATTACAAAGAGATGACCTGTTATAAGAGGTTAGGGATACTGACAGGTTTTAGTCATCCTTACAATATCAACTAATATAGCTACTCCTTAATGCATCTAATAACTTGAAGCAGTTAATTCAAAGTCATAGTTAAAGTTAAAGTTTTGCGACGTGGTTCCCACGTCCCAATATAAAATTTGAATTTTGAAATTTTCCCAACTGCATCATCTGCTTTTTACTTTTAAGAAATAAATAGTATATTTACCGACGTGGGTTTCATTTCACAAGATACCGACATGTTTTTCACGTCGCTATGTCCCAAATATCTTTTACTTTTACTTTTTCATCTGCCATTACCTGCAGCAGTTAAATCAAAGTCAGAGTTAAAGTTAAAGTTTTGCGACGTGGTTCCCACATCACAATATAAAATTTGAATTTTGAAATTTTCCCACCAACGTCCTTTTATAGATTTCAACATTTTCATTTTCACAAGCTTTTTTTTAATTAAATATTATTTGAATCCCCTGATGGTAATGTGATATTGTATATTAATCATTAAAATATTATTGTGACGTGCTTCCCACGTCGGAACATTGATTTATTTGCCACATGCTTACCACGTCACAAAATCGAGCCGAGTTTTAGCTAAACATATTCTTATCAAGTCGAACCAAACCGAGCTAAGACGAGTTTGACTCGCCTCGACTCGCCTCGACTCATTTTAAGGCTTACTTAGTATGATTATCAAAAGTAAAATAATTTTTTGAAAATAAATAAAGTTTTAATAAATTAGTTATAGCCTTGTGAGTGTGATATATGGCTGTTATCCTCTTCTTAATTGGTCGTGCATGAAGTTTATGATATATCGTTAACAGCATTGGCCAATTACAGAATTGTAAGATTATGTTATCTTAGAAACGTGCATACTGCATAGTAAAATGAATTATAACCGAAGATTATCAAAAAATTCAGATACATAAACTTGATTAGAGTGTATTCATAAACACATTCAATCATTGTTTCTAGAAGCGGAATGGAATTGACACGAATAACAATTACCACTACTATCTTAAAATGAAACGTAGTAGAAGATTATCAAAACTTGATTAGACTGTATTCATTGTTTCTAGAAGCTGAAAGGAATTGACAGAAATAACAGAAGAAAATTATCATGAGCATTCTCTCATTGTGAGTATTTGCAAATTACTGAAACAAAAAACAAAAAATAGCACAGAACTACAATGAATGTACATAAAGATTTTTACATCTTCTTCGTTTCAAGACCTTCAATTCCTTCTATGAACAAGAAATTAAAGAACACAAAGCAGGAACAAGAAAGAAAGATATCAACCTCTATGAATATACATAACCAAACGCCTTCAATTTCTTTTATGATTGTGATTAATGAGTTCAACGATCAATTCCTTCTGCCTTTCTTTCATCTCCTTTAACTTTTCTTGCAGTATCTTCATATCTTCTATCTGCTTCTTCAATCCTTTCACCCCAAAAACAGGTCTGGTTGAATTAATATAAAGTCTCAGTGCTCCTATTTTTGTTTCAACATTGATGCAATCAAACGATAGCTTTGAGAGTTCTATCGTGTTGGACTCTTTCTTGTTCTCCATTTTTTCTTTCTTCTTTCTTCTCACCTGAATTCACTCTCTCACTTAATCTAGACAAAATTGCATTGATAGAACAAAATACACGCTCACACTATTATATATATAGACTAATCCAAGTAACCGTGTAGGTTAATTAATTGGTATAATACTTACACTAATCCAAATAAATACTATATTTATTTATTAAATTTAATTAATATTATTATTATTATTATTATTATATATATATATATATATATATATATATATATATATATATATATATATATATATATATATATATATATATATATATATATATATATATATTCAATTCTTAATTAGAATGATTGTGGTTATATAAAAAATGACACATAATTCGAGGAAACCCTTTGTCCGAAAGTATGAGGTCTATGAAAGAGAGTTAGATATTTGCTTAATCTTTAGGCATCAAGAAACATTCTTGGTGAGTAAAAAATGTGTAACTTGAGAAAGACATAAGTTTCGAGAAAGTCTTTTTAAAGAATAGTTGATTTATCACATAGAGGATATGATATCATCTCTAATTCATAGGCATCAACAAAAGCCCTCAACTCAGGGCCGATTCATTAATGTATGCTCGAGAAGGACATGCGATTCAAGTAATCCCTCAGGCCGACATGTTAGCACCTCATAAAGCATACGAAAATCTAAGTAGTGGGTCGAGTCAGTGTTGTCAAACTTAGGCATACATAACAAGGGCCTTATCTAAGGAATAAGTCTCGTGGTTGAAAAGTTGATGCCTCACAAAGAGAATAAGTCATTTTCTTAACTTGAAAACATTAAAAAAATTGAAGTCTTGTGTCATTTATTATACAAGACCGAAAAAGACATGTAATTTAAACAATATCTCCAGTAAAGGCTTCAAGAATAGATTAAGAACTTAGGCATGAACTAGATGCATTAAGCAAAATAATAAGCTTGTAGTTGAGTCAGTATGCTCGGACCCTAAAAGGCATACAGTAACACCCTTCTAAACCCCACCACTACTACGGAAAACTCCTTACACAATGATTGGAAAAGGGGTACCATTACGCGTGCCATAGCGTTGTTAAGTATGTGTGGATTTAAGTTCGTTGTTTCCACCATGGTCTGGAAACAATAATTGTAAGGCAGGGCGCATGCTACATATCACAACGGCTATGCTTATAAATTGTTGTGATATATACACGTAGGTATTGGGTTCGAAACCCATCAATAACAAATAATTTAAAACATAAATTACTTTTGATAACAGTTACAATAGTTAATTGGTCTTGAAATTACCCCGAGTTTTTTATATAATATGTAGATTACTTGTTTTTCCAAACACCTCAGTAAAAAAAAATACAAGCATTCAAATTCATGAAGAAGTCTATAATCTGAAAATTAACTATTCTTGAGAATCAACTTAAACAAACCATTGTTTTTTGATTGCATGCGTCTCATCGTTCATTTCATGCTCTTTTACATATAGACTGTGGTTTATTGGTCTAATTCCTTCGATACATCTCTATCTTCGATTATAGTTAAATTTACATAATAAGAAGACATTCGATAATCTGTTTTGTCATCATCAGTTATCATCATAATTTTTATGACAATAGAAATTCATAAAAATTACGATTATAAGTGTTGATGACGAGACAAATTATCCAATTAATTCTTGTTAGTGTAATTTAACTATAATCGAAGATAGCAATGCATCTAAGAATCCAGGTCATTATACCATATTCTATAAGTAAAAGAGCACGAAATGAAAGATAAGATGCAAGCATTTCGAAAAACATTGATTGATATAACTTGGTTTTCAAAAATAACTTAATTTACATATTATAAGTATCTATGTCAATTTTAGTGAAACAAATAATCTACATAGAATATAATAAACTCCACCTAATCTTTTGGCTCTTAGAATATTAATCAAAAGCACCAATATCATACAAAAGCAATTATCAACAAAACAACATCATACAACACAACCAAATATTATAAAATGTTTTTAGGAGACACCTTTTATTGAAGCTAATCGTACATGGAATAAGAATCAATTATGAGGTTCATCTAGGATGAGAAGTAATGAAAAATAAATATAAGGAGTAATAATTTACACAACAACTTCATACTTCTTATATTTCTTCTCATAGTTTCTCAATTTAGATGAAGCTTGTTGCTGTTGTTTCTTCATTTACTTTTCTTGTGACTTAACAATGTATTGTTCTTGTTTTGAGTCCTACAAACACCATGAAATTTATCAAGATGTGAAATCAAAAACTTAATTTTCAACAAGAAATAAATTCAACAAAATAAAAACACTAACAAAAGTATGGAGTTCATATTGTTGTGAAGCTATGAAGAAGAAGTACAAGGTAGATGAAGTTTTAAACATAGCTTCATACTTCTTGTAGTTTATTCCTGTTAAGGTCGTGAAGAAGAATATAAAATAAAAAGAGAACTTTCAACAAGATGGAACAAAGATTAATACCTTATGTATGAAGAACAAGAATCATAGCTAATAACACTACGAGAAATACTCTCCCTAGCCACGTGAAGTACTGACGTGATTATCACGAGGATAAAAAAAAGCCAGTTGCGACGTGATAATCACGTCATTATAATTTTTAATATTAAAATAACATTCATAACGTTAACATGGTGAGTGTCATATTTTTTATTTAAAAAAAAAATAGCGACGTGGGAATCACGCTGCAACCCTAAAATTAAAAGAAAAAAAAAAGGTGCTGACATTCACATGGGAGAGTTTGAAATTTTTCAAATTTTAAGTAGTGACATGAGAATCGCATCGCTAAAAAAAGGGATGACTTGACTCTGATTAGAGCAGGCTTTTGTAGGTGAGAGAATCTTCTTTATTACTGTTGATCACGTTTCAACGTGAATTCCACGTGTGTAAGTTGCGACGTGAAATCCATGTCGCTGATTGGCGTATAAATTAATGTGTTTTCTCTTTCTCCCAGCCAAACCCATTGTTCCAAACGACATACTCTTTCATACTCTTTCTCCCTTCCATACTCAAATATTGGGAGACTGAAGAATTTCTGGCTAAATATGAAAATGCAAAGAAGATGAGAGCATCTGAAAAAGGGGGTTGCCTTAATGGTGTTGGAAGTATAAGAACTATTGAGCATCTTCGACGGTTGGTAATAATTATTACCACTGTTAAATTTATTATTTGATTTAGAGTATATATTATTAATTATAGTTAATTTTATTATTTAGGCTAAATAATGAATAGGCCGCCTCTGATAACCGAGCTGGTTATAAAGATTCAGACAAAGAAAACGTTGGGTTTTATTGACAATAGTACACAAAATGCTTTGGTAAGTTATTTAATTTAATTACGTTGTTCTTATTTTTTTAATTTATTGGCAACTTTTGTGGCATGATTTCACGTGGCATGTGAGATGTTGTGACATGAAAATCATGTGGCAACTTTAGTTGCGGCGTGAAAATCACGTGGCTATTTTTCATATATTATTTAAGTAAATTTAATTTAATTCAAATTATATTTAACTTAATTTTTTATTGTATGTGTAGATCAAACATTGCTTGTACAATTTATGAATATTAATCCTCAGTTTACTCCGAGACCTGGAGAGTCGTTTCATTCGAATGTGGACTTTTATATTTGGAGTGAAGTCATTGGTGGAAAGGGGTCTAACAAGTGTTTTTTTGGTGGTGGAAATTTGGCAGGCACCTTGAGAAGTGATGACAGAACTCAATATCAAAGAGTTATTGACGGGGAAGGAGGTTCACGTCCATTAAATTTGACACCTGAACAACGAGAAACCGTAAGACAATTGACGGTAAATGAGGCGAGAGGCGAGGCGGCGAAACGTGAGGCGGATTTGAAGGCACAAATGGAGGAAATGCAGAGTGAGCATCAATGGAAAATAAAGGTCATGGCGAAGAGGCAATCTGATATGGAGACGCAAATGCAGCAATTTATGCAATCGTTTGGTGGAAACCAAAACGCGGGTAGTTATGCGCCGACGGATCAAGAGAACGAAAATGTTGATTACTTTCCCGAACGTGACTGATTGTTGACTTAATTTTATTTTTATTTTGTTGTTATTTTTTATTTTGAATTTTTATAAGATATTAATTAATTTATGATTACATTATATTTAGTAGTATTTGATTTATAATTTTAGTTTATTAATTTATATATTTTACTATATTTAATTTATTAATTTAATTTAAATATTTTAGTTTCAGAATTAAAAAATAATAATAATTAGTTTCAGAATTTAAAGAAAATAATAATAATTAGTGACGTGATTTACATGTCATAAGGTAGTGACATGAAAATCACGACGCAACTCACAATAAATTCAAATATTAAAATTTAAATAATTGCTATATAGTGATGTGATTTAAATGTCACTAGGTAGCAACATGAAAATCACGTCTTAACTAAAGTTGCTTTTTTTGCACATCATTTGTTGTACTCTGCTACACCTGCTCTGAGTAAAAGTGTATGAGTATCTGTGCAAGCTTTTGCGACGTGATATTCATGTCACTAATTAGTCACATGAATTTCACGTCACGACATAGTTGCCACCCGCTCTCCCGCGGCATAATTAATCACGTTGCAAATTATAGTTTGTGAAGTGTTTTTGCTTGTTGTGGTGTGAATTTCACGTCACTACTGAGTTTCTTTTGTAGTGTAACATAGAAGATGAGAAAAAATGAGTGCTAGGGTTTACCAATACAAGATGCGACGCTACTGTCAAAAAGTGAGAGTTAATTCGTTTTTATATGAGTATAATATTTCAGAACGGGGTTTGGTTATGCTCAGTTTGTAAAACGGTTGATAATTGTAACTTTTTCTTTTGGAATACCATACCACTCCTTTGTTTTAGAAGGTAGGGGCTTTCCGTGTTCTAACTTCGAATGGAGTATCCCTTATATTCCTCTTATTGGAATAATTGCTTATATAAAAACTAACAACCGTAGCGATATCCCTTTTATTATTTATTTAAAAATAAATAAAAATGAAAAAGGCGCGTCTTAACGTTAAAGGAATAAAATATTTGAGGGTGCTGAGGTTCGAACCCATGAAAGGTTCATTTTATCACCACGGTTAAATGATCCACCGTTATTATATGTTAATATTTTTTAATAAAAAATAAAAAAATTGTTAGCGTCTCAGTTTAGATATGTCACCACAGTGTATTGGTGAACTGTGGTGACTTTGATGTTGTCGTATGTGCGTTTTGTAGTAGTGCAGGTATAATTTACGAGTAAATTAATTAAAACAAACCATAAAAGGGTGTCACACTTCATAAAAACAATATAAATATACTGCTTCGCGACATGAGTTATAAAATTTAAGATTCAACTTCTCAAACAATACACATTCATGATGCTTATACGACATCAATGTGTCATACCCTAATTTTTGACCCCCCCTGATATGTCATATCTCTTAAACTTTTCATCAAAGACAAAATAGATACTCAGAGCAGTCACTTGATCATCTGATACCCAGTCTAGGGTTTTGAGCCCCATCAAGGACTAAAATCAGGGATCACATTTGGGAAACCCTAGAAAACTCCAGGGGATCACTCAAAGGCATCAATCATCTTCAAATAGCTCATATGACAATATCCATTGGGCATTACAATCCAATCCAAGATCCACAGTCATCAATTTCATCTGGTCGATAATTAGGGTTTTTGACCCAGTTCACCTGGATGGTTGACTTTTAATCAGTACATGGATCCAAAACTCAAGACATGGTTCAAGGACTCCCACTACCTCAATATAATCCATTTACATCACCCATTTGAGGAGAAGAGCTTGATTCCACACAAAAGTCCAAAATTTCACTTTATCAGGGAAAAGTCAACTGTATGGGATCACCTTTGACTTTTAAGATTTTTGGTCAAAACATGACTTCTAAAGATCAATATCATCAATATATGGTTATTAAAGTCATTTGACCAAAGAAATTCAAAGAGATTCATCAAGGAGCAAAAAGTCGGGAATTAGGGTTTTTGAGGGCATTGTGGGAACTCGAAATTTCACCTACACAACTCAAAAAACTTCCAACATGAAAGTTGTAGATCTTGCAAAATAAAACAACATCTTACAATGCAAATTTTTTCAAAAAATCAATCATTTAAGAGATTTGGAATTTTCAAGCTTTAGGTTATAAAAACTTGGAAATTTTTCTAAGTGTTTTTAACCTAGTTTTCATCCAACTTTGGGCTCATTTTTCACAATTTTCCCAAACGATTCTGAAGAAACCATAAACTAATGATTTAAAGTAGATGTTTAGGGCTTTCCAAATTATGCTCAACCTTCGCCAAATTCATTTTGACCTAGGAGTTATGCTTGTTCAAAGTTGGCCTCATGAAGTGAAATTATAGGTCATGCCTCATTTTGGAACTTTGAAATTTTGTGCACATGACCTCACTTATGGATGCTACACGACCCATAACACATCTGAAAACATGCCATGCATTCATTTTCACCATAGCATAAGAATTGAGGAAGATTCCCAAAACAAGAACATGTGATTATGTAATGATTACATTTGGGAATTTATGGCAAATTGATGAATCACCCAAGGAATCTTCTCACCAACCAATTAGAGTTCACTCTGCATCAGAATTGTTCCCTAAGATCAGATAGAATCAAGGGATGGGGGGCTGGCTCGAAAATGCAATGATCACATTTGGATATTCTTTGAAATTTCTTCATGGCCAAGAAACCAAAACTCTCCCATTAAGCAAGCTCACTCTCTCAATCAGTAGTGAACCATTTGCCTATAAATAGAGGGCTCTTTCTCATTCAGAAAACACACCAAAGAAACCATATTCCTTGCTTTCTCTTTCTCTTCTCATGCTTATGGTTTTTCAAAGTTCTTTGGCAAGAAGAATCGTTTTCTTCAAACCAGAGCTTCTCTTTGGAAAGTAAGCATTCTAACATCTCAAGGGGGCTCATTTGAGGTGATCCAAGCACCTGGATCACTTCTGTAGGTGGAGGAACACCATTGTTGCTCTCACTTTGGAGCAGTTGCAGTTGGAGGTCCATAGTGCAATTCAGAAGGTTTCCAATCAAGCCAAGCATCCAGACACGTTCCATAGGAGGTAGTGAAGCTGTTCAGATGGCTGCAGCTCATCTGTAACTCAAGATTCATCACCCTCCATGTCCACTTGAAGCTCAAATCGAAGGTGTCGGGTAGAGCAATTCAGAAGGATTGAAGTCACAATAAGCATTCAGTTAGCATCACTGAGTCCCAAGGAAGGTTTTAGGATCACTCACACAAGCCCAGGTGTTCCTCATCATCCTCACGACCTCCATTTTCAGAGGTATTTTTTCAAACTCAAACCCACTTATTTGAGTATTCTTTCTCATATAGCTCGACACTATCTTGTTCAGCATCATCAGAGGATTGAAAACCCTCTATCATCATTCATTTATTCATCTTGATTGTCATTTAATTTTAAATTTAGGGTTTATGTGTTCTTCATGTTTTCTGGAAAATTAGTTAGTTATAGTCGATATAAATAAATGTTAGTTACATATTTGAAATCGTGAGAGAATTTAGAGCAAGTTTTCTCTTTACATCTTTGCAAATGGTTGAGAATTGAGAGAGTTCAGAAATTCAAAATCTAAAAGCTAGAGGTTGAAGATGACAATGGTGGTGGCGCGCAAAATTCAAATCCAGGGCTAATGTTTATTTTATTTTGAATGGTAGTTGTTTCATAAATGACTAAATCGTTATAGCCCAGTGGTAAAGAGTGTTTGTGTGTTGCGCGTGCCCAAGGTCTAGGGTTCGAATCCCCCTCGCCCCAGACCTTTTGATTTTATTTCTTTTTTTTGCTTCTATGCACTTGAATACTATATGTATTGCAATGTAACCATTACCTTGTCACCAAGCGCGCGTTGGCTCAGTGGTGTTGTTTTGGACTGGTAACATAAAGGGCGTGGGTTCAAACCTGGTTGGTGACAAAACCCTATTTTTTATCACTTTTTCCACTTGATTTCTTCACAACTTTAAACAATTATTTAACCTATCAAATTAATTCATTTTGATTTCATTTTTTACACACTTGTCATTTAATATATCTATTTTGTGAATAATAAAAAAAATCATAAAAATATTATTTATTTCATGTGTTTTTATTAGGTTTAAAATAGTATGTTTTAAGTGTTTTCTTAAATACTTTAAATATACATTTTTATCTTGTTTTGACCAAACTACTTTGTGAATAATTTTATGATAAAACCCTAATCATATAGGTCTTAGTTAGGTATAGATTTTATCCTTACCTTATTTAAGTTGACTTTTTGTCAATTTTCAAAACTGTTTTCAATCTCCGATTAAACGGATGATTAAGGTTTTCAAACAACAAAACCTTATATCATTTCAACCATTTTTCAACTGTTTTCATAAACAGTAAATCATTTTCACTGGGCCTCTATTAGAGTGTAAGACCCAGCACCTTTTTCTTTTTATAGTTTGTTTTTAAAAACTGTATTTACAAAATCTTCTTTCTGTTTTCAAAACATTCTTCTGGTATTTGAAGGGCATTATTCCCGGTGAAACTCTTCAGATACCTATGTTACCTTTGTCCATCTTCACTTCTTCTGTTTTCAAAAAAACCTTTAACTGTTTATAATAAATATTCAACTGTTATCAATAAAACAACAAAAATTGCTGGTAAGGCTTTGTATATACATCTTCAAAGGCCTCCACTCCATCCAGGTTAGGCTTTATAGCTTTCAATTTACAGTCTTTATTTAAATTACTGTCAAATATAGAACTGTTTATATATTGTTTAGAACTGCGTTTGAGTGCAAACCCTAGGACAGTTAAACTATATATATATATATATATATATATATATATATATATATATATATATATATATATATATATATATATATATATATATATATATATATATATATATATTATAGGAATATGGCATAGGATTGAGAATGTCTTCCCGGTGAAGGCTCTTTCCTAATTAGAGATCTGTAGTTCAAACCCCCAAGATGAATTATTCCCGGTGAAACATCTTGGCAAAAACCATAGAACAAAAAAATAGGACACATCCACCCAAAGAGGAATTATTCCCGGTGAAACCTCTTACCCATTTGCTTAAAGCCAAAATAAGTTCAAAACTACATAGCTTTCTCTTGTGCTATAACAAGGACCCTCGATGACCCTCGATTAGCCTCCTCTTGGGCTTTGTACAAGGACCCACAGGCTTCTTAAAAGCTTTTCCAGCTTCCTTTTGAGCTTGTATACAAGGACCCATCAGGTTTCTTATAAACATAGGAACAGGTCTTTAGTTACCTTTTAGCCTATCCTGGTGAGTTTCTTCCATTCTTTAAACCAGACTTTAAACAAGCTAAGATTGTCTCAATCTCATATTGAGTACACTTTTTGGAATGAGAGACATGGATAGTCTCTGTCACCCTTATCTTCATCAATATTCCTTAGCAGAGTCTAGGATCCATATTTTCTTATCCTCAGTTAGTGTCAGCCTTAATCTTGGGCTTTAAAACAAGAAGTCTCCACTAGATAATCTTTCTGCCATTCATTTTAACAAAACCCCTGGAAAGGGTTAGCCTCCAAACATCATTCTTTCATTTTAACAAAAACCCCTGGAAAGGGTCAGCCTCCAAAATCACTCCTTCAAATCCAAAAATTCACTCTTTCAAAAGATAAATTCCCCAAAAGAGTCAAAACTCCTGGAAAGGGTCAGCCTCCAAAAATATGATAAAAATTCAGTCTTTTAATAGTCAATTTCTCCAGCTGAGTCAAAATACCTGGAAAGGGTTAGCTTCCAAAAAAACATAATAAATAAATTAGTTTGTTAAAACCTCTAGCAGAATAAAACTCCCTCAATGAGTCTTTCATTTTTAGCCACAACCTTGGGCTTTGTGCAAGGCAGATAAACCATATTCCCCTGTGTCAAAGATTCCTAATCTTTAGAATCTTTTCCCCATAGAGTCTTCAATACTCAGTTTCTTTAAGAGTCCGCCACAACCTTGGGCTTTGTACAAGGCAGAAAATAATATTCCCCTAGCTAGAGTAGCCACAACCTTGTGCTTTGTACAAGGCACACAAATAGAGTCATCCATAGTCTTAAAAAACTCAGTTATCCTCAGCAGTTAGCCACAACCTTGGGCTTCATACGAGGCACACAAATAGAGTCTCCCTAAGTAGAGTCAGCCAGAATTCTGGGCTTTGTACAGAACACCAAATAAAATTCATCAAATAAACACTCTCCAACTAGAGTCAGCCTCAATTCTGGGCTTTGTATAGAATACAAAAAATCCTTAATTTAAATTCTCCCCAGTAAAGTTATCTTTCAATAAGTCAATAAATCAATCAAAAGCCTCAAGCTTGGGCCTCATGCAAGCCAGCTAAAAAATCAAATCTTTCAAACAATAGATAGACATAGCTCACCATAAACAAACAATCATTTCAAACAAATCATCATTTCTCCCATTTAGGACACTGAAAGGCATGCTCTGGCAACACACTTTTAAAATGTTTGTGGTGGAATTGTAGAAATACCTCTCTGTAAAGATGATTTCATGTCTCTTTATTGTAAACAGAGATTTAATTCAAAGCTTCAACCTTGAGCTTCAAGAAAGGCACCAAAAATAATTAATTTCCCTAGTTAGTTCCCCGAACTACATTAAGCTCTGACTTCCACTAGGGGTATGTAGGCATGAGGTTCACAAGGAATCTCAGCGAGCTAATAAAATACCAAAAATATTTAGTTTGTCTGTCTGTCTGTCTTTTTAAATCAATTCAATTCTCTCTCCTAAACACAAAGAAGAAACTTTCCCAATCATTAGCAATAAACACAATCACGATGACACAGAGAAGGTTCCCGTAGAGTACTACGGATATGTAGGGTGCTTAAACTCTTCCCTATGTATAACCGACCCCCCGAACTCCAAAATTTCTAGTCTAGGTGAAATCCCCACACTTAGCAAACTCCTAGGGTTTAGTTGAGATCTTTTTTTCCCTTTCCTACTCGTAGGACAATAAGAAAGTTCGTGTGATATCGTAGGAAGAACTGAAACAAAATTCATCCCATCCCGGGCGCATTCTCCTTCCGAATTTCGCGTGAAGGGTCTAGCGTGCCGTCCTCCCAAGTGAAACGGGGAGGTAAAAAAAATGACACCACGGAAAAATGGCGTCTCTGCTGGGGATATAAGTGTTAAAAACCTTGGTTTTTCATCCAAACCAATGGTTGACCTGTTGTTGGTCCAGCCCCAATGAGGAACTAGGGATGCCAAATTCCCCCTCAAACAAGAGAGGTCCTGCCTAACCTCTGTGTCATTTCATGTGTTTGTTGCATATTATATTTGTTTATTTTGTTTATTCTGTATCGGGAAAGGGCTTGATTCCCCCTTGTGGTGAGAAATCCTATACCCGGATTTGAGTGCAACATAAGATAGGATGGAGGATGTCTTCCCGGTGAAGACCCTCTAATCTTGGTTTCCAAATCTACTCTTGGGATTTGCCTGGCTGGTTGTGATTAACTGCGCCAATGCATTCCGAGACTGATTTGTACCAGGAGGACCTAGATACACATTAACCCAACTTAAAGCCTTTTTTAGGACGTAGAGTGGTGATTACGGAAGTAATTGTCACACAGATACTACACTCGGAGAAAAATCTCTTATAGATACCAATCAAAGTATCTTTAAGGTTGAGCAAAAACTCTGAGACCCCTAGAACCCGTTCTACAGGTACAAAAATCCTTATCCTTAGTTTACCATTGGGGCGATGTTTGCGTTGTGACTTCATGACCACTATACCCTTCAACGCCATGTTTGTTTAAAAACTCTTGTGTGTGCATTCATGCATTCATGCATTCATTCATCATAATAATTAAAACAAAAAAAAAGAGTCTTTTTCGAGTCGTTTTTCAAGGAAACTAAATAATGAACGTTTTGAACTTCATAGAAAGAGAGAAACGGAGAAAGGACTTAAGGATCTATACCATGGATTACGGAAGAAAGAGAGCTAGGAAATACACCTTCAAAATTCCTAAGGTAGAGGAATTGGAAAAGCTCAGAAAACTGGTGGTCGACCCCCAGGCTTTCAAGGAGAAGTATGGAAAACTTCTGCCTCTTCTCAGCACTAACATTGTGGATGGGATCCTTCCCACATTGGTGCAGTTTTACGATCCAACGTATCACTGTTTCACATTTCCAGATTATCAACACATGCCTACGTTAGAGGAGTACTCTCGTCTGATTGGAATACCCGTGTACGCGCAAGATCCGTACTCCGGTTTGGAAAAGAATCCTGACGACATTATCATTGCTGTAACTACTCCTTTGAACATAGTCGACATCAGAACTCATATGGTGAGTAGAGGAGGAATTCAAGGATTGCCCTCCAAGTTCTTGTTTGATCAAGAACTCATATGGTGAGGAAATCTTGGCTTTGCTTATCTACGAATTGTTTTTGTTTCCTAACATTAACGATTTCATCGACATCAACACAATTAAGATCTTCTTGATTGGAAATCCAGTTCCAACCTTGCTCGCGGATGCTTATTACTCTGTACATTCAAGAAACCTGCAGCGAGGAGGATTAACCACATGCTGCAAACCGTTGTTATACGAATGGTTCGTCTCGCACCTGCCAAAGTCTAGCACTTTCTAAAACATGAGGGATGGCCTTTACTGGTCACAGAAAATCATGTCTCTCACTCATACAGACATTGATTGGTGTAGTCCTGACAACGACGAAACCAAAATCATCTTCAGTTGTGGAAGTTATCCCAACGTACCCCTTATTGGAACTAAGGGAGGAATCAGCTACAATCCAGCTTTAGCCCGTCGTCAATACGGCTATCCTATGAAAAACGTTCCAAGTAGTATCCAATTGGAGGGTCTGTTCTTCAAGAACATAGACGATCATGGTAACATGCTGAAGAAGGAAATTGTCCAAGCCTGGCGTCTTGTTCACACAAAAGGGAGAAGATTGTTAGGAAAACATCTTTGCATCTCTTTGGATCCTTACCTTCAATGGGTACGCGTCAGAGCATTCAAGCTCAGGATGCCATATCAACATCAAGAACCTATTCCCCTAAGGGAACCAATTTACCTTTTCTTCACCGATGTTGAAAAACTACAAACGGCATTAAACAAGGTATGCCAAGAAAGGAACGCTTGGAGAAACAAGTATCGAATCGTCAACACGGAAAATGTTGAGATTTAGAACATCCTAAGAAGGAAGAATGAGTTACTTGAAGTACTCGATCGACAAGCGACACAATCATCACTTTCTCATCATATCCCTTCTGCTTCCTGGATCATCGATCAGCTCACGTCAAAGAATGCTCTGCTCAAGAAAAAGAAGAAAATGTTAGAACATGAAGTCGGCTCATCGTCAAAGTTTTAGAGTCCTTTCTCTCAGTTTCTCTGTATTTCCCTTTTCAAAGTGTGTAAAAACGGCGTTTTTCGCTTAATTAATAAAAGTTTGATGTTTCATAACGTAATTATGGTGTTTCCTTGAAAAATAATAACTTAATTACATATCATGCATCGCTTTAGTTATACGCACTGAAACGAGAATTGTCGCAGATCTAATAGTCACTTTCCTTTCTCCAGAAAGAGAGGAGGAGAAGGAGGTGATCAAAGACTTTCAAGCTGTCTCATCCATACAACACTCGTTCAAGTCGCAAGAAAAGAATGGAAGACTTTGAGCAAGAGAATGAAGAACTCAGAGAAGAGATTAATACTCTCAAAGGTACTGTTGAAAGGCTCAATAGTATGGTAGAAGCCCTGGTAGTTGCGCAGAATCAACCAACACCAGAAGAACTGCAAAGGACTGTGGTTTCCGAGATTGTTTCTACTCCTATTCCTCAGTATACCATGCCGCCCAATCGACCTTGGGGCATGCCGTATAACTTTACTCCAGAAGGGTACATACCTCCAGCTTCTGAAGTTCCAAAAGTCACCATGAATATGCGTCCACCGGAGGGTTACAAACCTCTGGAAATTGAAGTTCCAAGAGCAACGGCAATGGGTTTCACACAACAAAATGCTGAGATACCAAGATCTGCTGTCATGGCTTCTCCGCGACCTATTATGCATACTTTTCCTCCACAGGGCGGACAAGTATATCATCACGCTCCAAGTGAGGACGCTGGCGTGTATGAAAGATTGGACGAGTTCCAAGAACAGTTTCTGCAAATGCAGAAGGAACTCAAGACTCTCCGAGGATAAGATCTATTTGGGAAGAATGCTGCAGACCTCTGTCTGGTTCCAAATGTTAAGATTCCTCACAAATTCAAAGTACTAGAGTTTGAGAAGTACAAAGGGAATTCATGCCCACAAAGTCATCTCTTGATGTACGCTCAAAGAATGTCAACTCAGACTGATAATCAACAATTGCTCATTCATTATTTTCAAGACAGCCTGACTGGTGCTGCACTCAAATGGTACATGAACTTGGACAGTTCAGAGATTCGTACTTTTCGAGACCTCGGAGAGGCCTTTGTCAAACAGTATAAGTACAATCTGGATATGGCTTCCGACAGAGATCAACTCTGGGCCATGACTCAAAAGGATAAAGAAAGCTTCAAGGAATACGCTCAGAGATGGCGTGAAGTCGCTGCTCAAATTTGTCCACCACTTGAAGAGAAAGAAATGACAAAAATCTATCTCAAATCTTTGAGTCCATTTTACTACGGACGAATGGTCGCAAGTGCATCAAGTGACTTTACCGAGATGGTAAACATGGGTGTACGTTTAGAAGAAGCAGTTCGAGAAGGACGCTTGAACAAAGAACCAGAATCTTCTATTGGTCCAAGGAAGTATGGAAGTTCTCTCCAGAAGAAAAAGGATCAAGATGTCAGCAATGTCTTGCACAAAGTTAGAAAGAGGTTTCAACCTCAGGTTGCTACAGTAACTCCAGTTGTTAACTCAGCGCCAACTTATCAACCTCAGGTTTCGCAACAACCATTTCAACAAAGGTCGTAACAACCTCAGCAGCAGGTTTGACCTCCAAATTTCAACAACAATCGGGTTTCAAGGTATCCTCCTTTTGATCCCATACCAATGCCATATGCGGAATTATTTCCAACACTACTGGCTAAAGGACTCATTCAGACAAAGAGCCCTCCAAATACTGCAAATGAATCATCACATTGGTTCAAGGCTGACCAATCTTGTCCCTATCATCAGGGGGCACCAGGTCACAACATTGAGAGATGTCTCAATTTCAAGATCGACGTTCAAAAATTAGTGAAGAGCGGAAAGCTATCCTTCAAAGATACTAATCCTAACGTCCAAGCGAATCCTTTGCCGCAACATAAAGAAGCTTCTGTAAATTTGATTGATCAACACCCCAATGTCATTCAAATCTACGAGATCCGTCAGATAGGGGAAAATCTTGTCAAAATGCACGCTAGACAAGCTGGATACGGTCATATACCACCTCACAACTACTTCACATGTGAAATTTGTCCGAAGAATAATCAAGGATGTGCTGTAGTTCAAGCTGCATTACAAGAACAAATGGACTTAGGATGGATTCAACACACTCGAGTCAAAACTGAGCACGACGTCAACATGGTACAAGGATGTCAAGGAGAATACAAAATCTACAAAGTTGAAGACCTCGAAGGATCGGTAGTCAGGTTTCATAAGACTTTAAATGGACTTGCCTACTTTGGAACGGATTTCCATCCTTACAGTAGATGCGAATTCTGTCGAAGAAATTCACGAGGATGTTTGCATGTTCGCAACGACATTCAGAAACTGATGGATGATAATACCATTACAGTTCTTGCCAGCAGAGAAGATGACGAAGTCTTTACCGTGTCTCCTCAAATTAATCAAGTTGAACCTATGCAAGTCAAGTATGACAGCAGGAAGACACCAATTGCTCCATTAGTCATCTACTTACCAGGTCCTGTACCGTATGAGTCTGACAAGGCTATACCATACAAGTACAATGCTACATTCATTGAAAGTGGTAAGGAAATACCATTACCGTCTGTTGTCAACATTGCTGACATTAGTCGAGTCACCAGAAGTGGACGAGTCTTCAACAGAGCAACAGAAAATGTGGAAAAGCCTTCGGAAGAAGCACCACATAGGCGAGACAATCATCCGACCAATGCTGTTCAAGCGAAAGAAAATGATGAGATCTTGAAGTTAATCCAGAGGAGTGAATACAACATTGTAGATCAGCTACTACATACTCCGTCTAGGATGTGGTGGTCGTTTTCTTTACCTCCCCGTTTCACTTGGGAGGACGGCACGCTAAACCCTTCACGCGAAATTTGGAAGGAGAATGCGCCCGTGGTCGGATGAATTTTGTTTCAGTTCTTCCTACGATATCACACGAACTTTCTTATTTGTCCTACGAGTAGGAAAGGGGAAAAAAGATCTCAACTAAACCCTAGGAGTTTGCTAAGTGTGGGGATTTCACCTAGACTAGAAATTCTGGAGTCCGGGGGGTCGGTTATACATAGGAAAGTGTTTAAGCACCCTACATATCTGTAGTACTCTACAGGAACCTTCTCTGTGTCATTGTGATTGTGTTTATTGCTAATGATTGGGAAAGTTTCTCCTTTGTATTAGGAGAAAGAATTGAATTGATTTGAAAAGACAGACAGACTATTTTTGGTATTTTATTAGCTCGCTGAGATTCCTTGTGAACCTCATGCCTACATATCCCTAGTGGAAGTCAGAGCTTAATGTAGTTCGGGGAACTAACTAGGGAAATTAATTATTTTTGGTGCCTTGCTTAAAGCTCAAGGTTGAAGCTTGAATTAAATCTCTGTTTACAGTAAAGAGACATGAAATCATCTTTATAGAGAAGTATTTGTACTATTCTACCACAAACATTTAAAGGAGTGACAGAATAACTGAATTCATTTCATTCAAGAGGGGGACCTTACTTGTGTATGTGCAAGTATACCAGTCAAATGCCTCTTAAATGAAAGAAAGATGCTCATCCAAATTAGGGAAAGTTACCACATGTCTGGGTTTTACTGCCAGCTCATGCCTTTCAAAATCCTAAATGGGAGACTTGATTAAAATTGAAATTGAAATTGAAATGTTTGTTTAATTGAATGTGGTAGAGTAGTAAAAATATCTCTCTATAGAGATAAGCTATGTCTATCTACTGTATAAAAGATTTGACTTTAGCTGGCTTGAATGAGGCCCAAGCTTGAGGCTTTTTGATTGATTAATTATTATTATTCATTGACTCTGGGAGATGACTCCACTGGGGATTAATTACAGGGTATTTTTGTGTTCTGTACAAAGCCCAGAATTGAGGCTGACTCTATTTAGGGAGACTCTATTTGTGTGCCTTGTACAAAGCCCAAGGTTGTGGCTAACTGCTGAGGATAACTGAATTTTTGAGACTATGAATGACTCTATTTTGTGTGCCTTGTATAAAGCCCAAGGTTGTGGCTGACTCTAGCTAGGGAAAACATTATTTTCTGCCTTGTACAAAGCCCAAGGTTGTGGCAGACTCTTTTAAATGAATTGAGTATGGATGACTCTATGGGGAAAAGATCCTAGGTGTTAGGAATCTTTGACACATGAAAATATGGTTTATCTGCCTTGTACAAAGCCCAAGGTTGTGGCTACTGAATGATGAAGAACTCACTGGGGAGACTCTATTATCTGCCTTGTATAATGCCCAAGGTTGAGGCTGACTCTTGACAGGGGAGTTTTATTGTTTGGTGCCTTGTATGAAGCCCAAGGTTGAGGCTAACTGTTGATTTGACTCTACTGAGGAGATTTTATTTATTAAAAGACTATTTTTCTTTGGAAGCTAACCCTTTCCAGGGATTTTGACTCAGCTGGTGATTTTGTCTGTTAAAAGACTGACTTTATCATGTTTTTTTTGGAGGCTGACCCTTTCCAGGGGTTTTGACTTTTTTTGGGGAAATTATCTCCTAAGAGAATGAATCTTTGGTTTTTGAAGAAGTGATTTTGTTGAAATGAAAGAATGATGTTGGAGGCTAACCCTTTCCAGGGATTTTTATTGAAAGGATGGCAGAAAGATTATCTAGTGGAGACTTCTTGTTTAAAGCCCAAGATGAAGGCTGACACATGCTGAGGAGAAATAAACATAGATCCTAGACTCTGCTAAGGAAGATTGATGAAGATAAGGGTGACAGAGACTGTCCATGTCTCTCATTCCAAAAATGTACTCAATGTAAAATTGAGACAAACTTAGCTTGTTTAAAGTCTGGTTTAAATTGGAAGAAACTCACCAGGGTAGGCTAAAAGGTAACTAAAGACCTGTTCCTATGTTTATAAGAAACCTGATGGGTCCTTGTATACAAGCTCAAGAGGAAGCTGGAAATGCTTTTAAGAAGCCTGTGGGTCCTTGTACAAAGCCCAAGAGGAGGCTAATCGAGGGTCCTTGTTATAGCACAAGAGAAAGCTATGTAGTTTTGAACTTATTTTGGCTCTAAGCAAATGGGTAAGAGGTTTCACCGGGAATAATTCCTCTTTGGGTGGATGTGCCCTATTTTTGGATTCTAAGGTTTTTACCAAGATGTTTCACCGGGAATAATTCATCTTGGGGGTTTGAACTACAGATCTCTAATTAGGAAAGAGCCTTCACCGGGAAGACATTCTCAATCCTAGGCCATATTCCTATAATATATATATAGTTTAACTGTCCTAGGGTTTATACTTAAACATAGTTCTAAACTAATATATATGCACAGTTTATATTTGACAGTAATTTAAATAAAGACTGTAAATTGAAAGCTTGTAAAGCCTAACCTGGATGGAGTGGAGGCCTTTGAAGAAGTATATACAGAGCCTCAACAGTATTTTTTGTTGTTTTGTTGATAACAGTTGAATATTTATTATAAACAGTTAATGGTTTTTGAAAACAGAAGAAGTGAAGATGGACAAAGGTCACATAGGTATCTGAAGAGTTTCACCGGGAATAATGCCCTTCAAATACCAGAAGAATGTTTTGAAAACAGAAAGAAGATTTTGTAAATATAGTTTTGAAAACAAGCTAAGAAGAGAAGATGTTTGGGACTTACACTCTATTAGAGGCCCAGTACTTTACAGTACTGGTTACAACAACAATTTGAAAATGATTTGAAATGATATAAGGTTTTGTTGTTTGAAAACCTTAATCATTTGATTTAATCAGAGATTGAAAAAAACAGTTTTGAGAATTGACAAAAGTCAACTTAATTAAGGTAAAAATAAAGATTTTTAACTAATTAAGACCTAAACAATTAGGGTTTTATCATAAACTTATTTACAAAATAATTAGGTTAAAACAAAATGAATATATATATTTAAAGTTTTTTTAAGAAAACACTTTAAAACATACTATGTTAAACCTAATTAAAATACATGAAATAAATAATATTTTTATGATTTTTTTGATTATTCACAAAATAGATATATTAAATAAAAAGTGTGTGAAAAATGAAGTGAAAATGATTTAATTTGATAGGTTAAATAATCATGTGAAGTTGTGAAGAGAATAGGTGTGAAAAGTGATAAAAAAATTAGAAATGTCTCCACCAAGGCTTGAACTCACGCCCTTTAGGTCACACACCCAAAACCAACACCACTGGGCCAGCGCGCGTATGGTGATAGTAAAATGACTCCTTTGCAACTCATATGTTATTCAAGTGTATGGAAGCAAAAAAAAGAAAATAAAATCAAAAGGTCTGGGGCGAGGGGGATTCGAACCCCAGACCTTGGGCATGAGGAGACTAAGAGCGCATGTGTGGACACTGGGGCAAGTTATTCATTCGTTTATGAAACGCATATCATTAAATATAAAATAAACTCTGTTCAGAGATTTGAAAAATGGCGCCACCCTCCATCTTCTTCTTCAACCTCAAGCTCCAACATTTTTGAAATTCTGATTCTCTCAAATCTCAACCAATGGCCCAGGTGTAAACATGAAACTTGCTCTAAATTCACTCACGATTCTAAATATGTAACTAATATATATTTATATTAACTACATCTAACTAATTTACCAGAAATCGTGAAGAACCCTAAAATTTAAAAATCAAATTAAATGGCTATGCTGAAAGATAAATGAATGATGATAGAGGGTTTTCAATCCTCTGATGATGCTGAACAAGATAGAATCGAGCTATTTCATAAAGAGTGCTTAAATTAAAGAGGTGGAGTTCAGAAACTTACCTCTGAAAATGGAGGTCGTGAGGATGATAGAGAGCAACTGGGCTTGTATGAATGATCCCAAAAGCTTCCTTGAGACTCAATGATGCTAACAGAATGCTTGTTGTAACCTCAATCCTCCTGAATTGTTCTATGGACCTCCCTCGATTTGAGCTTCAAGTGAACATGGAGAGTGATGATTCTTGAGTTACAGATGAGCTGCAGCCATCTGAACAGCTTCACTACCTCCTATGGAACGTGCCTGGATGCTTAGCTTGATTGGAAACCTTCTGAATTGCACTATGGACCTCCAACTGCAACAGCTCCAAAGTGAGAGCAACAATCGTGTTCCTTGTAACACCCTTCTAATACCCCGCATAAATAATAAATAATAATCAGAGTAAACATGAAAAAGGGCATTACAACTTCCAATTAATTAAACAATAATACTCATGTCATGCCATAAAGGAGAACGTCAACCAAATTTATTCAGATTCATCATGTTAACACAGCGGAATTATCTTAACATCTGAATAACAAACAGCCAAGTCATAGACTTAAAGCATCAACATAAAAATCCATCCAAAATAAAAAGTTCAACAAATAATTCTAAACGACGCCCCCAGTGTTACACGACCAGAGCATGACACGGACCCAACTGACTCTAACACTACTTGACGAGCTAATCCTCACCAAGTACGAGCGCTACTCCTCAATCTGAAAAATAACAACAGTAAGGGTGAGTCTCATTCACATTTAACTAATGTTATAAGATATAGATAATAAAATATCATTTCACATGCCATTCACCCAATTACAGTTATGATCAGATTCAAACCATACAATCAGCAAGCAAACAATCAAATTAACACGTATTATAACATTGGACAATCTTCCATTCATGTTATAATAGCAAAACAGCCTAATGCAATGCAACTACATGCATGTGGTACCAAAATCTGGGATAACCCAACTCACCGACCCACCATCGTCAAGGATACGGCAATACCCACTCACTAATTCCACACAATGGGAATTAGCTACCACTGATCCACCATCGTCAAGGACCAGCCACCAAATGATTATGAATGCATGCATCAACCATAACATGCTCATCACCCACACACATCGATCAATGTCATAATCATCAATAAAGCACATATTTCATACCAACAATATATGTATAATAAACACCAGTTATAACCACAACATCATACAGGTAAGACATTCATTAGTGTACCTATAAGCATATCTCACCATAACAACAAGATCAAGTGTTCTAAAAATAATTCAAACCACAACTCAAAACACCATTTGATTGTATAAATTATTTGATTAGCTTCACTGTGCTCGAAACGGCACCAAATTCCGGCTTACGGTTTAAAAGTTACACTTCTTTAAAATTTTTCAAAATGGACAGTCGCATCAACTAACAGCACGCGGCGCCACACACGGTTCGCGGCGCGGAACGAATAGGAACAACGCCTTCGCGGCGCAAACAAGGTTTCGCGGCGCGGAACGAGAAGAAACTACGCCTTCGCGGCGCGGCCATACCCTCGCGGCGCGTACTGAGCACAACAAAACTTCCTGGCCTTCTGCCACGCAGTTCGCGGCGCCAACTCCTGGACGCGGCGCGAACTGGCGAATTCCAGCGCTCCGAATAGCAGAAAACAGCCTGCGATTTCGTCCCCCTTTCACCGAATCACCACCAAACCAATCCCACTCCAACCAGATTTCGCATACAGTGGAATAACACATATTATAGCACATTTATAATACATTCAACCATACAATTATCACCAATACATGATCAATATAATCATTATGCATCAATCCTCCCAAAACCTAACATTTCTACAACCTAAGCACAACCCAATTGATACGAATAACACGATCAAATTCTATCATACTACCTATAATCCCATAATAGAAGATAAACGGAAGAGTCCCCCCTTACCTGAAGGTTGATTCTTCGTTCTTCCTCGGTCGCACTTCTCCGTTCCTCTTCTCTTTTCACGTTCAGACTCTTTTCCCAAAATGTTGTAACCCTCTCTATTCCACAACTCCTCCTATTTTATTAAAATTGAAATAAAATTGTTTTAATTAGTAATAGGGCCTACCAATGCACCCCCTTCCTTACTAACCACAACTCAAGCCCAATTGCTTAATTCCTCATAATTCAATTAATTTAATTAAATTAAATTATGAAAATAAATGGAGTGTTACAACTCTCCCCCACTAAATAGTTTTCGTCCTCGAAAACATACCTTAGGCAAATAACTCTGGATAGGAATCCTTCATCTGACTCTCCAATTCCCAAGTCACATTCCCACCTGCTGGTCCTCCCCAAGCTACTTTGACCAGTGCTATCTCCTTGCCACGCAATTGTTTCAGCCTTCGGTCTCCAATCCTCATAGGCAAAGTTTCAACTGTCAGATTGTCCTTTACCTGTACATCATCGACTTGGATCACATGAGATGGATCAGCAATGTATTTCCTCAACTGTGATACGTGGAATACATCATGCAGATTCGCAAGCGTCGGTGGCAACGCAATACGATACGCCACTTCTCCCACCCTCTCCGTAATCTGGAACGGACCAATGAATCGCGGAGTCAGCTTCCTTGATTTCAGTGCTCTACCAACACCAGTTGTGGGAGTCACCCTCAAGAACACATGATCTCCTTCTTGAAATTCAAGTGTCCTCCTTCTTTTATCATGATAACTCTTCTGACGACTCTGAGAAGTCTTCATCTTCTCCTGAATCATCTTGATCCTTTCTGTTGTCTCCTGAACAATTTCCGGCCCAATCACGGCACTTTCGCCAGATTCATACCAACATAAAGGCGTTCTACACCTCCGACCATACAAAGCTTCAAACGGAGCCATACCAATACTCGAGTGAAAACTATTATTGTAAGTAAATTCGATCAAGGGTAGATAACTATCCCAAGCACCGCCTCTTTCCAACACACAAGCACGCAACAAATCTTCTAGTGATTGAATAGTTCTTTCCGTCTGTCCATCCGTCTGCGGATGATAAGCAGAACTCAATCTCAGCTTAGTACCCAAAGCCTTCTGCAAACCTTCCCAGAATCTGGATGTAAACCTTGGATCTCTATCCGACACGATACTCGAAGGAATACCATGTAAACTCACTATCTTCTCAATATACAATTGAGCCAGCTTCTCCATTGGGTAATCCATTCTCATTGGTATAAAATGGGCAGACTTTGTCAACCTGTCTACAATAACCCAAATAGCTTCACAATTCTTCACCGTCCTCGGCAAACCGGAAACAAAATCCATAGATATACTATCCCACTTCCATTCTGGAATAAATAACGGTTGCATAGCTCCATACGGTTTCTGATGCTCAATCTTCGACTTCTGGCAAGTCAGACAAGCATAGACAAATTCAGCTATTTCCTTTTTCATTCCAGGCCACCAAAACAGCTTCTTTAAGTCATGATACATCTTGGTAGCACCAGGATGAATACTCAATCCGCTACGATGTCCTTCTTCAAGAATACTCTTCCTCAATTCGGCAACATCAGGAACACAAACACGATTACCAAACCTCATTATACCATTCTCGTCGATTCTGAATTCACCTCCTTTATCTTGATTAATCAGAGCCAACTTATCAACCAACTCTACATCAGTCTTCTGACCTTCTCGGATTTCCTCAATAATACTACTAGTCAGCTTCAGCATACCCAATTTAACACTGGTAGGAGTGTCTTCACATACTAAACTCAAATCTCGGAATTGCTCAATTAAATCCAATTCTCTCACCATAAGCATAGACATATGCAAGGACTTCCTACTCAATGCATCGGCAACAACATTTGCTTTACCCGGATGATACTTCAGTTCAAAATCATAATCTTTGAGAAATTCTAACCATCTTCTTTGTCTCATATTCAACTCTTTTTGGTCAAAGAGGTACTTCAAACTCTTGTGATCACTAAATACTTCAAACCTTGAACCATATAGGTAATGCCTCCACAACTTCAACACAAATACCACTGCTGCCAACTCTAAGTCATGAGTCGGATAGTTTCTCTCATGCACCTTGAGTTGTCTCGACGCATAAGCGACTACCTGTTGATTCTGCATCAGTACACCTCCTAATCCTGACAACGAAGCATCACAATAAACAACAAAAGATTCCGCCGGATTCGGCAAAATCAAGATCGGCGCACTAGTCAACCTCTTCTTCAACTCTTGGAATCCTTCTTCACATTTCGAATCCCAAACAAACGCTTGACCCTTCCTGGTCAACTTAGTTAACGGTAATGCTAACTTTGAAAAACCTTCAATGAACTTTCTATAGTAACCCGCCAGACCAAGGAAACTACGGATTTCGGAAACTGACCTCGGAGTTTCCCACTGAGACACTGCTTCTACTTTCGTTGGGTCAACGGCAATACCATCCTTAGAAATTACATGCCCAAGAAAGCTCACTTCGTTTAACCAGAACTCACACTTTGACAGTTTTGCAAAAAGTTTCTTTTCCTTCAATAGTTCCAATACCACTCTAAGATGATCCGCATGCTCTTTTTCATTCTTAGAATATATTAAAATATCATCAATAAATACTACTACGAACTGATCCAGAAAAGGATGGAAGATCCTATTCATATACTCCATGAAAACCCCCGGCGCATTGGTTACTCCAAATGGCATCACTGTATATTCGTAATGACCATACCTCGTTCTAAATGCTGTTTTCTGAATATCGTCCGTCTTCACCCGAATCTGATGATATCCCGACCTCAAGTCAATTTTGCTGAACACACATGCCCCAACTAGTTGATCCATCAAGTCATCAATCCTCGGCAAGGGATACCGATTCTTGATAGTAACCTTGTTGAGTTGTCTGTAATCCACACACAACCTCATTGAACCTTCTTTCTTCTTCACTAGTAACACCGGTGCACCCCACGGTGAGACACTAGGACGAATAAATTTCTTCTCAAGTAAATCTTCCAATTGATTCTTCAACTCATTCAATTCCGATGCCGACATACGATAAGGTGCCATCGACACAGGATTAGTTCCAGGAATTAGTTCAATAGCAAATTCTACCTCCCTCTCTGGCGGCAATTCTCTTACATCTTCCGGAAAGACTTCTGGAAATTCACATACTACCGGTAAGTCACTACTCACCGCTTTCTTTTTCACTTCCATGGACGCAATTAACATGAACACGACAGCTCCGTCCTTCATTGCTTCATCCACTTGTCTAGCCGTCATCGCTAAATCATCAACACTGACATCTTCAGGAAAAATAACCGTCTTCGTGAAACAATTGATATGAACCCGGTTAAATTGCAACCAATTCATACCCAAGATAACATCAAGTTGTTCCAACGGAAGGCACACTAAGTCCATTCCGAATTCTCTACCAAAAATATCAATTGGACAGTTCAAACAAGCGAACGAAGTAGTCACTGAACCCGACGCAGGAGTGTCAATGACCATACTTCCATTAATCTCAGATATTTCCAAATTCAGTCGTTTAGCACAATCCAATGAAATAAACGAGTGAGTTGCCCCAGTATCTATTATTGCAATTAAAGGAGTGCCATGGATAAAACACGTACCTTTAATCAACCGATCATCTGGAGTAGTCTCTGAACCAGATAAGGCGAACACCTTACCACCAGCTTGATTCTTCCTCGGTTTAGGACACTTAGGACTGATATGACCTTCTTCCCCGCAGTTGAAACAAGTTACAGTGTTCCCTTTGCACTCAATAGCAATGTGACCTGCCTTTCCACATCTATAGCACTTCTTTTCTTCACTCTTGCATTCGTGAATGCGATGTCCAGGTTCTCCACACTTGAAGCACTTAATAGGAGCACTAGAGTCTCCCCCACTAGGCTTCTTCCAGCCTCCAGCTTTCTGGTTACCCTTACCATAAGGCTTACCGCGATCCATCTGCTTTTTCCCTTTCCTGTCGACTAACTCGCGAGAGTGCGACGACTTCAGTTTAATATTGTCCTCTTCAAAGATTCGGCTGCAGTCAACCAAATCGACAAACCTGCGAATCCTCTGGTATCTGATACCCTGTTTAATCTCATCGCGGAGACCATTCTCAAACTTGACACACTTCGAGAATTCACTAGCCTCATCATTATTGTAGTGGACATAATACTTTGCTAGCTCAACAAACTTGGACGCATACTCTGGCACAGTCATGTTACCTTGTGTCAGCTCCAAAAATTCAATCTCTTTCCTGCCTCTAACATCCTCAGGAAAGTACCTCCGCAAGAATTCTCTCTTGAACACAGCCCAAGTGATTGCAACACCTGCAGCTTGCAGTTCGTCCCTACTAGCCATCCACCAATCATCAGCTTCTTCAGACAGCATGTGAGTCCCATATCTCACCTTCAGATTTTCGTCACAATCAATCACCCGGAAGATCCTTTCAATCTCTTTCAGCCACTTCTGGGCGCCTTCGGGATCGTGAGTGCCTTTGAACAACGGAGGGTTGTTCCTCTGAAAACTATTCAGCTGTCTGTCAGCACCAATTCCAGCTCCATTGGCATTCCCTCCCAGCACACCAGCAATCATGCCCAGAGCCTCAGCGATAGCATCATCGTTTCTTCCTCCTCTTCCAGCCATTGTTCTGCTAAATATCAAATAATATCTATTAGAACCAGAAGTATCGACAGTGTCAACCTTACACTAATCGCATACGAGGGGTTAACCGACACTAAGACTCTGACTCAAACGACCGACAATGCTCTGATACCACTATTGTAACACCCTTCTAATACCCCGCATAAATAATAAATAATAATCAGAGTAAACATGAAAAAGGGCATTACAACTTCCAATTAATTAAACAATAATACTCATGTCATGCCATAAAGGAGAACGTCAACCAAATTTATTCAGATTCATCATGTTAACACAGCGGAATTATCTTAACATCTGAATAACAAACAGCCAAGTCATAGACTTAAAGCATCAACATAAAAATCCATCCAAAATAAAAAAGTTCAACAAATAATTCTAAACGACGCCCCCAGTGTTACACGACCAGAGCATGACACGGACCCAACTGACTCTAACACTACTTGACGAGCTAATCCTCACCAAGTACGAGCGCTACTCCTCAATCTGAAAAATAACAACAGTAAGGGTGAGTCTCATTCACATTTAACTAATGTTATAAGATATAGATAATAAAATATCATTTCACATGCCATTCACCCAATTACAGTTATGATCAGATTCAAACCATACAATCAGCAAGCAAACAATCAAATTAACACGTATTATAACATTGGACAATCTTCCATTCATGTTATAATAGCAAAACAGCCTAATGCAATGCAACTACATGCATGTGGTACCAAAATCTGGGATAACCCAACTCACCGACCCACCATCGTCAAGGATACGGCAATACCCACTCACTAATTCCACACAATGGGAATTAGCTACCACAGATCCACCATCGTCAAGGACCAGCCACCAAATGATTATGAATGCATGCATCAACCATAACATGCTCATCACCCACACACATCGATCAATGTCATAATCATCAATAAAGCACATATTTCATACCAACAATATATGTATAATAAACACCAGTTATAACCACAACATCATACAGGTAAGACATTCATTAGTGTACCTATAAGCATATCTCACCACAACAACAAGATCAAGTCTTCTAAAAATAATTCAAGCCACAACTCAAAACACCATTTGATTGTATAAATTATTTGATTAGCTTCACTGTGCTCGAAACGGCACCAAATTCCGGCTTACGGTTTAAAAGTTACACTTCTTTAAAATTTTTCAAAATGGACAGTCGCATCAACTAACAGCACGCGGCGCCACACACGGTTCGCGGCGCGGAACGAATAGGAACAACGCCTTCGCGGCGCAAACAAGGTTTCGCGGCGCGGAACGAGAAGAAACTACGCCTTCGCGGCGCGGCCATACCCTCGCGGCGCGTACTGAGCACAACAAAACTTCCTGGCCTTCTGCCACGCAGTTCGCGGCGCCAACTCCTGGACGCGGCGCGAACTGGCGAATTCCAGCGCTCCGAATAGCAGAAAACAGCCTGCGATTTCGTCCCCCTTTCACCGAATCACCACCAAACCAATCCCACTCCAACCAGATTTCGCATACAGTGGAATAACACATATTATAGCACATTTATAATACATTCAACCATACAATTATCACCAATACATGATCAATATAATCATTATGCATCAATCCTCCCAAAACCTAACATTTCTACAACCTAAGCACAACCCAATTGATACGAATAACACGATCAAATTCTATCATACTACCTATAATCCCATAATAGAAGATAAACGGAAGAGTCCCCCCTTACCTGAAGGTTGATTCTTCGTTCTTCCTCGGTCGCACTTCTCCGTTCCTCTTCTCTTTTCACGTTCAGACTCTTTTCCCAAAATGTTGTAACCCTCTCTATTCCACAACTCCTCCTATTTTATTAAAATTGAAATAAAATTGTTTTAATTAGTAATAGGGCCTACCAATGCACCCCCTTCCTTACTAACCACAACTCAAGCCCAATTGCTTAATTCCTCATAATTCAATTAATTTAATTAAATTAAATTATGAAAATAAATGGAGTGTTACATTCCTCCACTTACAGAAGTGATCCAGGTGCTTGGATCACCTCAAATGACCTCCCTTGAGATGTTAGAATGCTTACTTTCCAAAGATAAGCTCTGGTTTGAAGAAAACGATTCTTCTTGCCAAAGAACTTTGAAAAACAATAAGCATGAGAAGAGAAAGAGAAAGCAAGGAATATGGTTGCTTTGGTGTTTTTTTCTACTGAAGTATGCCCTTCTATTTATAGGCAAATGAATGTAGATCAATTGGCTGTGGTGAGCTTGCTTAGTGAAAGAAGTTTGGTTTCTTAAGCATGAAGGAAGTTTGCAAATATCTCTTATGCAATGATGAGAATTTTGATTCCTTTTGATCAATCCCCTAGCCCTCGATTTTGCTTGATCTTAGGGGACAATTCTGAGACAGAAATGAGCTCTAATTGGTTGGTGAGAAGATTCCTTGGGTGATTCATCAATTTGCCATAAATTCCTAAATGTAATCATTACATAATCACATGTTCTTGTTTTTAGAATCTTCTTCAATTCTTATGGCATGGTGAAAATGAATGCATGGCATGTTTTCAGATGTGTTATGGGTCGTGTAGCATCCATAATTGAGGTCATGTGCACAAAATTTCAAAGTTCAAAAATGATGCATGACCTATAATTTCACTTCATGAGGCCAACTTTGAACAAGCATAACTCTTATCTCAAAATGAATTTGGAGAAGGTTGAACACAATTTGGAAAGCCCTAAACATCTACTTCAAATCATTAGTTTGGAGTTTCTACAAAATCCTTTGGCAAATTTGTGAAAAATGAGGCCAAAGTTGGAAGAAAACTAGGTTAAAACACTTAGAAAAATTTCTAAGTGTTTATGACCTAAAACTCCAAAATTTCCAAAACTCTTAAATGATTGATCTTTTGAAAAAAGTTCCTTTGTAAGATGTTGTTTTATTTTGCAAGATCTACAACTTTCATGTTGGAAGTTTTTTGAGTTGTGTAGGTGAAATTTTGAGTTCTCACCATGCCTTAAAAAACCCTAATTCCCGACTTTTTGCTCCTTGATGAATTTATTTGAATTTCTTTGGTAAAATGACTTTAATATCCATATATTGATGATATTGATCCTTGAAAGTCATGGTTTGACCAAAAATCTCAAAAGTCAATGGTGATCCCATACAGTTGACTTTTTCCAAATAAGGTGAGATTTTGGACTTTTGTGTAGAATCAAGATCTTCTCCTCAAATGAATGATGTAAATGGATTATATTGAGGTAGTAGAGACTCTTGAATCATGTCTTGAGTTTTGGATCCATGCCCTGATTAAAAAGTCAACTATCTAGGGGAATTAGGTCAAAAACCCTAATTGTCGACCAGATGACAATGATGACTGTAGACTTTGAATTGAGGTGTAATGTCCAGTGGATCTTGTCACATGAGATATTTGAAAATGATTGATGCCCTTGAATGGTCCCCTAGGGCTTTTTAGGGTTTCCCAAAGGTGATCCCTGATTTTAGTCCTTGATAGGCTCAAAAACCCTAGTCTGGTGATCTGAGTAACTCTGTACTTAGATGACTGGGTGTCTAATCAATCATAGGTGAAATAATGAAGCTCTTGAGTCTTATGATTATATTAGAGACTAATCCTTCTATTGATTGATCCTTTGCCTGAGTTTTCTTGTCTTTGAACACCCTTGATTGAATGCCAGATGAGAAAGTGACTGCTCTGGGTACTTGCTTTGACCTGATGAAAATCCTAAAGATATGTCATCTCAGGGGGGTCAAAAATTAGGGTATGACATAGGATATCTGTTCTTTCCCTACTATTGAGTTCTGAAGCTCATAGGGAAGCTCTACAGAAAGTTTTGGAACAAGCTTTCGTAGAACCAAGTGTTACTGTGGGACAATTCAACAATATCGTTGCCAACATCTCTGCAGGAACTAGCCTGAGTTTCTGTGACGAAGATCTTCCTGAAGAAGGAGTGGACCATAACCTTCCGCTTCACATCTCAGTTAGCTGCATGGGTGATGTTCTCACAGGAGTCCTGATAGACAATGGATCCTCTCTCAACGTCATGCCTAAATCAACATTATCAAGATTATCCTTCAAAGATCACCCGTTAAGGGATAGTCACGTCATCGTCAAAGCATTTGATGGATCAAGAAAGTCAGTTTGTGGAGAGGTAGATCTTCCCATAACTATTGGACATCAGACGTTCAAAATCACTTTCCAAGTTATGGATATCCCGGCACAATACAGTTGTTTGCTAGGTCGCCCATGGATTCATGCGGCTGGGGCAATTACTTCCACGCTTCATCAGAAACTGAAGTTCATAAAGAATGACAAATTGGTAACCGTATGTGGAGAACGAGCTTTGATCGTCAGCAACCTGTCATCATTCTCTGACATAGAACCAAAAGAAATTGTTGGAACTAAATTCCAAGCACTTTCCTTGGACAAGGAAAAAGGAAAAGAGAAAGCAGCGTCTATTTCTTCCTACAAAGATGCAATACAAGTTGTAAAGGATGGCACTATCTGTGGATGGGGGCACATTAATATTCCTACCAACAACAAGAACAAAACAGGAGTTGGATTTTTTCCAACGTCATCAAAGGCTATTCCAGAAATTGAAGTAGTTCTCCCAATTCAAGAGACTTTCCGCAGTGGAGGTTTTCTTCAACCTGTTCAACAAACAGTCAATACCATCGATACGGAAAATACCGATGAAGAGGAATGGCTATCCTATCTTAACAGAGCAGGATACATCTCCCTATCAGAGTCTGATTCACCCTGCTGTTATCCGACTAAAGGATCTGAAAGTAAGACTCAACCAATCAGTGAAGAAGTTACTAACAGCTTCACCACCAGAAGTCATGGTTCATCAGAAGGAGTTCCTCCTATCCCCGAAGAAACTTGGGACACATTAGGAGAACCAAGCGGAAAATTCGACTACATGGTGAAATACTCTGCTCCTGAAAGTTCAAGTATCTCTCTTGAAGACATTGTTCCAACTGGATGGAACATTGATTACGAGTACCTCTCCCAGCCAAAAGAGATATATAACCCTTGCTATTCATCATCAGCATCTGGTGAAGTCATCATTGAGGATTATATCCCCAAGTAACCTTCCGAGGCTATGGATTTAGAGTTCACATATCTAGTCAATGCCATCTTGGGAGAAGATCAAGACCAAAATACAGAAGAGGATGATCTCGAAAGTGTCTCCGACAACGAGTCTCTCCATTCGAAGGATTGGAAGTTTCCTCAAAAGAAAAACCGACATACTCCACTTGGAAATGGGTATGCTCACACCGCTCAGTCTGGTGAAGTAGAAGAAGATCGTCTGAGTGTTGCAAAGATAGTGGTTGGTAAATCAAGACCTACCACAAGCCAGCTTAAGCCTAAGGTTCCAAATTACTTAGTGCACAATGGGGTTCTCCATTATTGGACAGCTGTTGAAGTTTCAACTGTTGTTCGCACTCCTAAGTAGGAACTTTCACCATTATTTTGTCCTCTCACCATAGCCCAGGGTGAAGAGATGTTTCATAGGGCTCTGCATTTTACTATTTCTTAGGAAAATGCCCCTCTTTGCTTCGCCCAAAGCAATAGAGTTTTGTTTTATAGGGTCTTTTTTTCAAGAAATGACTGTCAATAAATAAAAATGTCATTTTGTCCCTTCGTTATTTTTTCCTTTTCTTTTTTTCGGAAATTGGTAATCCTAAAAAACACCCTTAAAAAACATCAATATATCATTAACTGCATACACCGAGTCTTCCCTCGTTGTCTAAATAAAACCTATCACACATATACAGATTAATCATAAAATACCCCATTGAAACGTGCAACCGTATGACTTCTCCAAGCTTTGGGTTTCCTGTATTCGAGGCAGAGGAAGAAGAAGACGAAGAAATATCAAAGGAAATTTCAGGGTTACTTCCACAACAGGAAGAGGCCATTCAGCCATACAATGAGCCTCTAGAGATCATTAACCTTGGTTCCAATGAAAACAGAAAAGAGGTTAATATTGGAGCGTCGCTCAGTTCAGAGATCAGAGAGAGTTTGATACAGCTGCTCAGAGAATTTTCAGATGTCTTCGCTTGGTCTTATCAGGATATGCCAGGGTTGGATACCAGTATAGTGGAGCATCACTTACCATTAAAAGCAGAATGCCCTCTGGTCAAGCAAAAATTGAGAAGAACTCATCCGGAGATGGCTATGAAAATCAAAGAGGAAGTTCAAAAGCAAATCAACGCTGGTTTCCTCGTCACTTCAGAATACCCTCAGTGGTTAGCTAACATTGTTCCCGTTCCTAAGAAAGACGGAAAAGTCCGCATGTGCGTCGACTACAGAGATTTGAACAAAGCTAGACCTAAGGATGACTTTCCTTTACCACATATTGACATGTTGGTAGACAGTACAGCAAAATCCAAAGTTTTCTCATTCATGGATGGATTTTCGGGATACAACCAGATCAAGATGGCGCCTGGAGACATGGAGAAGACAGCTTTCATCACCCCCTAGGGAACGTTCTGCTACCGTGTTATGCCTTTTGGACTAAAGAACGCAGGGGCAACATATCAAAGAGCCATGACTACACTTTTCCATGACATGATGCATAAGGAAGTGGAAGTCTATGTGGATGACATGATTGCCAAGTCAGAAAATGAGGAAGATCACATATAGAATCAGACAAAGTTATTTCAACGCTTACGGAAGTTTCAGCTTCGCCTGAATCCCAATAAGTGTACCTTTGGTGTCTACTCAGGAAAACTCCTTAGTTTCATCGTCAGCAAACGAGGAATTGAAGTGGATCCAGACAAAGTCAAGGCAATTCAAGAAATGCCTTCACCCAGAACCGAGAAACAAGTTAGAGGATTTCTTGGACGTCTGAATTACATCTCGAGATTCATATATCTCATGACTGCAACTTGTGCTCCAATTTTCAAACTTCTACGGAAAAATCAAAGTTGCGTCTGGACAGACGATTGTCAAAAAGCGTTCGACATCATTAAGGAATATCTGCTCGAACCACCCATCTTGTCTCCTCCAGTGGAAGGAAGACCTTTGATAATGTACTTAATCGTCTTAGAAGATTCCATGGGTTGTGTCCTTGGACAGCAAGACGAGACAAAGAGAAAAGAGCATGCCATCTACTTACTACTTAAGTAAGAAATTCACTAACTGTGAATCCCGCTACTCCATGCTCGAGAAAACCTGTTGTGCTTTGGCCTGGGCTGCCAAGCGTCTCCGCCAGTACATGATTCGACATACTACTTGTTTGATCTCTCATATGGATCCAATCAAGTATATCTTTGAGAAGCCTGCTTTAACTGGGAGAATTGCCCGTTGGCAGATGTTGTTATCAGAATATGACATTGAGTATCACGCACAAAAAACCGTGAAAGGAAGCATTCTAGCTGAACACCTGGCTCACCATCCACTCAATGGTTATGAATCAACTAGTTTCGACTTTCCAGACGAGGACGTCATGTACCTCAAGATGAAAGATTACGACGAGCCACTACCAGACGAAGGACCTGAGATATGATCCCAATGGGGCTTAATTTTTGACGGAGCTGTCAATGCTTATGGACGAGGAATTGGGGCAATCATTGTTACACCTCAGGGTACCCATATTCCATTTACCGCCAGATTAACTTTCAAATGCACAAACAATGAGGCCGAATATGAAGCTTGCATCATGGGTCTCGAAGAAGCCGTGGATCTAAGAATCAAACACTTAGATGTATACGGAAATTCTGCTTTGGTCATCAATCAAATCAAAGGAGAATGGGAAACACGCCAACCTGGGCTAATCCCTTACAAAGACTACGCGAGAAGATTGTTACCATTCTTCGACAGGGTAGATTTTCATTACATTCCTCGTGAAGAAAATAACTTGGCTGATGCATTAGCCACACTCTCTTCCATGATTAGGATAAATCATTGGAATGACATTCCTCAGATCGATGTTATGCGCCTGGATAGGCCTACTCATGTTTTCACAGTAGAAGCAATCATCGACGAAAAACCGTGGTATCACAACATCAAGAACTTTCTTCAAAGACAAGAGTACCCTCTTGGGGCATCAAAGAAAGATAGAAAGACTTTGAGAAAGTTAGCTGGCAGATTCTTCCTGAATGAAGATGTTATGTACAAGAGAAATTTCGACATGGTTCTGCTCAGATGCGTTGACAAGAAAGAAGCAGAAACACTCATGAGAGAAATACATGAAGGTTCTTTTGGTACTCACACCAATGGACACACCATGACAAGGAAAATATTGAGAGCAGGATATTATTGGCTGACGATGGAGTCAGATTGCTACCAGTATGCAAAGAGGTGTCACAAATGTCAGATCTACGCCGATAGAATTCATGTGCCACAATCTCTTCTCAACATACTCTCTTCCCCTTGGCCTTTATCCATGTGGGGAATCGACATGATTGGAATGATCGAGCCAAAAGCGTCCAACGGACATCGCTTCATCTTGGTAGCCATAGACTCTTTCATTAAGTGGGTTAAAGCAGCTTCGTATGAAAACGTCACAAGACAAGTTGTCGTCAGGTTTATCAAGAATCACATCATCTGTCGCTACGGCATTCCTAGCAGGATAATCACTGACAATGGGTCAAATTTGAATAACAAAATGATGAAGGAGCTTTGTGAAGAATTCAAGATTGAACATTGTAGCGGGGAAAATCTGAGATCAAAGCCATAGGATTGACTCGACTCAATATTTCAGTGAAAGTCGCCACCGCGCTTTATTGTTTCCAAAGGAAAAGGGAAAAGAACGTAAAACCCAAAGTTTTGTTTTTAAAACAAGAAAGAGATCTCAGGTACTGGTGTTGATTATATGAGGGGAAGGTTTAAAGCACCCCTCATATCTGTGGTACTCCACAGGAACCTTTTTGAAAATCTGTGTCGTGTGTGCTAAAAAGGGTTTGTTTTTATTTTTAAAATAAGCTCGGCAAGACATTAAGTCTTGTTCCTACATATCTCCTTGGTGCAATGGAGAAGTCAGAGCTAATGTAGTTCCGCTTAAAAGGAGAAACGGTTTTAAAAAGCGAATAAACACTTCATCGTCGTCGGAGAGAAATACTCAGCCATTGATCTTGAGCATGAGAACAAACGAGTTCTTTGCATCGCAAATGAAAGAAGGGCTCCAACTCGGATAAAATAGACGAGTATGCCACTAGCTTTCTCACGCGAAAAAGATCTCATTATATCAATAAATTTCAAAATCGTGGGGTATAACCACTCGTTTCGACAATTAACAGTGTCTAAACTTTTGAAGAAAAGGCTACTAAGGGCAAAAGATATTTTTAAAGAAAAGGTTTTGAAAAGGTTGCACACATAAGAAGGTTTTTGAAAAAAGGAGAAGATTTTGAAAATTAAAGAATGGGAGGAGATGAAGAGGCTATCCTATTGCGTAAAATAAAAGCTAAGGAAAGAAACGATCTAACCAAAAAAAGAAGCCAACACTTGACATTATGAGTCAAGGTAGATTTCCCATCCTTTGGAATATCAATGCCAAACCAAAACATTACCACTTGGGGATCCAGATGAACTTATTATCTTAGCACCACTTTGCATTAAGCACATTTAAATTCTGACGAAAATCGGGCAGAGTAACAGTTGTTTTCGGGTAAAATCCTTATATCAATGCCTTGGAATTAACCATCAAGAGCTTTCAAGGAAATACCTACACACAAACAGACAATAATCCAATTCCAGACAGACAGAATAACAGTAGAGTAACAACAGAGAGGGTTCAGAGGTCCTAAGTCCATAAGTCCAAATCTCCAAAATGCTCGGGATAGTAACCAATAGTCCGAAAGAGAGCCTTAAGTGTTTTTTAGATTTTTGTTATTTATTAGTGTTTTAGCATAAAAGTAAAGTATGGTCCAAGTGGAGAAAAAGAAAATAGCGGAAACATAAACAAAACGTCCAAATGGACAAAGAAAAAATAGCGGAATGTAAATATGATGAAATGATAAAATAAAGAGATAAAGCGAGAAATATAAAGAGCAATATAATAAATTGCGGTAATTAAAGTCAATTGTTAGATGTTAAAGATAACCATCTTGAAACTTGTCAAGTATGTTATCAAAGTTAGTAGGAAAGATCGATGGTGAGTGAAGGATGTCCTCGGATTTAAATTCAATAGAAATTTATCAGAAGCTTGATAAAATCATAGCGACTACACGATAAACCTCTATAAGTCTTAAATCAACCGCATACAATTCTCTTCCATATTTGATCTTTTTGATTCGGGACACGAAATATTGCGCTATGTTAAGCAGATCGCCGAGTGATTTATGTAGAAATCCCCCTACAACGAGGCCGGTCAAAACTTTATGTGCTAATGCATGCGAGAAGAACGATATGTAGATCGCTTTCCGAAAGCAATACCGCACAAAAGGAAAAATGGTGAGTGATCTAGTCTTTACTAAGAATCCATAAGAATTCTCAAGGTATTAAGACTTTCATCGATCAAAATAAAGAGAAAAAAAAGATGGAACCACATTAAAAGCTCCTTTCATCCATAATTTCAATCACTTAATTTTGCGGATTTGGATTCTCATCCTATCGACGCCCTAAGTCCATTGAAATTAGAGAGAAATTAGGTCTCTAATTTGTGATTCAAAGAAAATATCAAAAGCAAGGAGTAGAAGATGAGTTAGAACCAAAAACAAGTCAAAAACCACAAAAACAAGCATTCTGCCCAGATGTAAATCGATTTGTGCAGAGTGTAAATCGATTTGCATAACTCTGTTTTCAAATCTGTGCAGTTTTTCAGTTGTGAAAATCGATTTGCATTAGATGTAAATCGATTTGCACAACACAGTTTTAAAAAAAAACAGCAAATAAAGAGAAGAAAACTTGTTTAAACATAAAACCAAACACCTTGTGATCTTGGATCAATTTTTGCACGAAAATGTATCAAGTAAGCAAGCAAAACTCATCAATAAAGCACCAAAGGTGCATCAAGCATAAACAACAATGGATCACATCTTGGATTATGGAAAGGATCTAGAATTTTACCAAATCTTTCACAAACTTTGAATCTTCTCAAGAACACACAACCACAAGCCTTGATCTCTCACAATTGATGAAGAAAGTAGTGTTTATGTTGAGGTTTAGCTCTAAATTAGTGAGGTTCAAGATGTAACTCACTAATTTTTGTGGAAGAAATGAGAGCTTTGAGTGAGGGGTTTGGAAGAGGTGAGGAGAGAAAGAGCGAGAGTTTTCTTGGTTATCAAAGCTTTAAAAATGAAGAGGGGAATGGCTCAATTTATAGGAGCTAGGCTTGGGAATTTTTGTGGTTTAGAGTTAGGATTGGAAAATAGAATTAGGCTTGGGAGATGGTTTTGGAGCCAAAAAAGAGATCCAATGGTCTTGATGCAATCACATGAGGGTTTGTGATCAAAAGATGTAGGTAATCAAATACAAGAGATAAGTCATGCTTCCCATGCTTGCAAATGATGTCAACACTTTCAAAAGCTGAAATTTGCCTTCATTTTTCCAAATTCGCACTGGTGCAATCGATTTACACTTTATGCAAATCTATTTACGTTACTGAAAAAGGCAAAATCTGGGGCAAAATAGTTATGTAAATCGATTTGCACATTATGCAAATCGATTTGCACTGATGGCAGAAGCAAAATCTGGTGTAGAATCAGTTGTGTAAATCGATTTACACCTTATGCAAATCGATTTGCATAGTGAAATTGTTGAAAAATGCTCCTTTTGATGGATACTTTGACTTGGTACCTACAAAACACAAACATACAAAAGCACAAGGTAATATTTTTGGTATTTGGTTAGTAAAACAATATATACAAGACAAACATTGGCGCTTGATGCTTCTCCTTACAGATGAAGTGAGCATAACACCGAGAGTAGAGCTTTAGGATGAAAATCTTGATTGATAATTGATATGAAAATGATGTATGATCTTAGGGTCAAAAATTAGGGTATGACAGATGCCCCTATTTAAGTTTCTTCTATCCGGAGATGTGAGGGATAAAATCCTCGGCTCGACGTAATTGAAGAGACTTAAATATAAAACACACAATTTTTGAACCCAAGGTATGATGCGATGCTAATGGATTCATCAAGTATGATTATGGAATAGAAAGAAATATAACACCACTGGGGAGATAAGAAAGGATTCCACTGGGGAAAAGGCATGTGTTATCCAGGAATGGCACTGGACTTCATGGGAGAAAGAGACAGTAAACATAAGCACCCAAAAACATGACTGAATTTGGAAAGGACATCCAGGAAAGGCACTGGATAGAAAGGATCACGATATTCAAGAATAACAGTGAATAAAGTGAAGATCACGACATCCGAGAATAGCATTGAATGAAGTGAGAAAATGATATCCAGTAATGGCACTGAATAAAAGGATCACGATATTCAAGAATAGAAGTGAATAAAGTGATGATCATCTTCTAGGAATGTCGCTGAAAGTACAAAGGGACATCTAGGAATAGAACTAGATGGAGAAGACAAACAAGTATATGTTTTTGGTAGGTGCCAAATGAGTTGGACTTTGATCTCAAGGTAAGATGTTGATAACAACAAGACCTCAGAAGAATGTAAATGAGTATGAATTTTGCATGATGTTAGATCTTTCTATGCATGATGTTTAATTTTTCTATGCATGATATATGATCAATGCAATGCAATTGTTTGTTACAACTGAGGTAGACTCTTTTGTGAGGCATGATAGGAACTCTGATTCCTCAATGTGGGAGCTTTGCCAACTCTGCTTATGAAGAAGATGCTTGAACAAACTTCTATCACATTGGTAATTGTATCAGACGGGTGATCCTCTGAGAAGGACTGATGAACCGCTTGGGGATTGCGGAAGGAGATTGCCCCTGATTTACTAATTGTTGCAAGTTAACTTATCATGTCTTCAGTTGAACTATACTAGGGGATGAACTGATCATGGCTTTAATTCTTGAAATGCATGTTGGGATGGCTTGCCCCAGTATGAGTCTTGAAAGGATATTTTAATCAATAAATCTTGACTGAACATCTGAACAACAGGATCTTGAAGTAACGTGCCCCTGATAGGATCACTGATCAAGTTTCTCGACTGTTTGAACTTCCTGAAAGATGAGTGCTTACTTGCAAATAAAATGTTCATTCAAGAATAGTAATTTTAATGCAATGCTCAAAGCATATTTTTGAAATCAAAATCATTATTGGAATGATGTTATTGAGGTAAAGCAAAGTAGAATCACAGGTCAAAACATAAAGGTTAAGACATTCAAAGTGAAAGATAAAGCAAAGGCATGATATCAAAACAAATGATTGGAAAATCTCATGGGAGTCAGCTTACGCAACCTTGTTGTAGTATGCTTTCAAACAAACCTTGCTTCAATTAGGTCTTTTAAAGGTTGTAACATGGCCTGGTTCACGGTTTCAGAAACATAGGATATAAGGCTCAAAATTTGATTGTACCCACCCCATCTTCGTGATGATCTCCAGTCCTAAAACTCAGTTAATTTAACTTATGCATTCAGGTTCCAAGAGACTTCTGGAATTGCACCTTTTGATGATGATGATAGTTCACAAGAAAAGAGAACTTTCGAGATAGCATTCACTTCTTCCTTTTGGTAGACACAACATTTTGTTGTTTAGGAGTTATTGACTTCTCTTTTTTCATCTTTTCTTTTTATATCCCTAACTTTTTCCTGAACTGTTTATTTTTGAACTTACAGTCAGCGGGATGCCCTAATTTTTGCCTAAGTCATATTTGGTTTTGACTTAGCAAGCTTTTCTTTGATTATATATATTTTTTTGATACATTTGTTTTTGAAAGATAGTGACTGCCTTGCTTAATGATTAAGAGGAACCATCATTGGCTTTTGATTGACATGTCCAACACTTGTTTGATGTATGCGGAGGAACGCTTGCGATTGAAACCTTTATTGAAAGGTGTACTGAATGATTCTCTTGAAATAGAATGCACAGCCAAATTAACTGAGAACTACCCTGCCCTAGGTTAAAAATGCGGTTTTTTTTCCGTACAGAAATAAACACCAACTTCGAAGGCTCAAAGGGGTTGACAAGGGACTAACTTCCTTATTTCTCCAGTGTTTGGGAATTGAAACAATGTCTGTACATCATCAACAGAGTTTTATTTGAAAGCATACATTTCAACAACTTGGGTATTTCGTTGTCATCATCCTCCCTCCAATCTTTGCATAAAACACAAGTTTAATAGAGAAAGCAAATGGAAGAATTTCTTTTTGTAAAAGAAGGAATAAACGTAAACACAGTGGATAAGAATGAATTCAAAATATGCAATGCTCATTTCATTAAAATCACCATTCAAAAACAAACAAAGTCTAAAAGTAAACAATACAATAAAGGAAAAACAAACAGTACAGAAACAAGGCCCAGTGATTAATCAGCAACAAAGATGAGCTATCTCGTCTGAAACACTTGGCTTTAGGAAAATCGGGCTTTAACTTGTCTTCAGCCACTCTGATCTGGTAATGGATTAGTGACAACATTAGGACTCATTGAAGGATAGAAAAACACTTAGAAAGGGGGGGTTTGAATAAGTGTAGCTTTAAAAACTTGACAGATAAAAATAAATTGCATAGTTATTTTTATCCTGGTTCGTTGTTAACTAAACTACTCCAGTCCACCCCCGCAGAGATGATTTACCTCAACTGAGGATTTAATCCACTAATCGCACGGATTACAATGGTTTTCCACTTAGTCAGCAACTAAGTCTTCCAGAGTCTTCTGATCACACACTGATCACTCCAGGAACAACTGCTTAGATACCCTCTAAGACTTTCTAGAGTATACTGATCCACACGATCACTCTAGTTACAACCTGCTTAGATAACCTCTAAGACTTCCTAGAGTATTCTGATCCACACGATCACTCTAGTTACTTACAACTTAATGTAATCAATTCTAAGAGTATTACAATTGCTTCTTAAAAGCTATAATCACAAACTGGGATATTTCTCTTAACGTTTAAGCTTAATCTCACTAATATATTACAACAGCAATGTAGTGAGCTTTGATGAAGATGAAGATTCTGAGCTTTTGGTTTAACAGCGTTTCAGCAAGTCTTTTTGAATAATCTTGTTCAGAGTCATTAACCTTGCTTCTCATCAGAACTTCATATTTATAGGCGTTGAGAAGATGACCGTTGAGTGCATTTAATGCTTTGCGTGTTCCGTACAGCATCGCATTTAATGTTATACGCTTTTGTCAACTACCTCGAGCCTTGTTCACGCTGTGTCTACTGACGTTGCCTTTAATAGCTTTTAACGTTCCTTTTGTCAGTCAGCGTAGCCTGCCACTTGTACTTCCTTCTGATCTGATGTTTGTGAATACAACGATTGAATATCATCAGAGTCAAACAGCTTGGTGCATAGCATCTTCTGATCTTCTGACCTTGAAGTGCTTCTGAGCGTGATACCATCAGAACTTCAGTGCTTCTGATCTCATGTTCTTCTGATGCTTCCATAGACCCATGTTCTGATTCTGCTTCGACCATCTTCTGATGTCTTGCCAGACCATGTTCTGATGTTGCAAGCTGAACCCTTTGAGACAAAGCTTCTGAGCGCTGAATTATGCATACTCTTTATATATTTCCTGAAAATGAAATTGCATTGGATTAGAGTACCATATTATCTTAAGCAAAATTCATATTATTGTTATCATCAAAACTAAGATAATTGATCAGAACAAATCTTGTTCTAACAATCTCCCCCTTTTTGATGATGACAAAAACATATATAAATGATATGAATTTGCGATCAGAAAGAGCAGACGGCAAAAGACAAATTACACAGCTATAGCATAAGCATATGAATATGTCTCCCCCTGAGATTAGCAATCTCCCCCTGAGATAAATAATCCCCCCCTGAAATAAATACTCGAAGAACTTTAATAAAAGACTTCCCTGATTATTTCGGTAGAGGCGATCACATAAGCTTCTGCCTTCAGAGAATTCATAGCTTCTGACTTCTGCTTCCACTGGACAGCTTCAGAACTAGAATTTCTTTAGATCCTTAGAACACTCACAACTTCTGATTCCTGCTTCCATCTAGGACAGCTTCAGAACTTGAATTTCTTTGATCTTCAGAACATTCACAGCTTCTGATTTCTGCTTCCATTTAGGACAGCTTCAGAACTTGAATTTCTTTGATCTTCAGAACATTCACAGCTTCTGATTTCTGCTTCCATTTAGGACAGCTTCAGAACTTGAGTTTTCTGGATCTTTAGAACATTCACAGCTTCTGATTTCTGCTTCCCTCGGATAGCTTCAGAGCTTTGAATTTCTACCAACATCACTTCATGCTAGATTTGTATCAGAACATTGTTGAATGTACCAGAGCATCATCAGAGCATCTCTACATCCTGAATTGTTACAGAACAAAAACTAAACGACAAAAGTCAGCATGAACGAGTTAGAACATAAAATGTATATTAGAACACATGATATGTATCAGAGCCATATAGGCTAAAAATAATGTGTCAGAGCAAATAGAATTTTGTCAAAGCAAATAGACAAATATGGATCAAATTCTATTATCAGTGCTTCTGATTCATTCTTCTTTCTTGCTTCTGATTTCTGAAGCTTGACAGCACTCAGCTTGCTTCAGTTTCCATGAGCTTATTCGTTTTACAGAATAACACTTCTTATGGTTTTGCTTCTTGTGTTTGCTTCTGAAGATTCTCTTCACTTCTTTATATCTGCAAAACACTTAAACCATATAGAACTTGCAGTTCTTGTTAGTAAATGTGTGGGAGCTTTACCCAGCAACTGATAGATTAATCAAATCATTTATCATTTATCTTCTCCCCCTTTTTGTCATAACATCAAAAAGAATATTTCAAAAGATTCAGATGTATAAAACGACAAATAAAATTACTGGAATGTGAAAACAAAGAAACTTTTCATTGATAATCAAAAAGAAAAGTTACAAAAGGTGAATGCAGGAAAACAGATGCAACAAGAAAAGAGAACTACTAAGACCAAAGGACTAAGATCCTAGCCTACGCAAAATCTGCACCAGAACATCATGAATCCCGTCGGTGCTTGTAGTTTTCCTTGCCATGAAGGAGCGAAACTCAGCATTGGCTACTTCTTGCGCGTCCAATCGAGAAGCCAGCCTAGCTTGATTCTGATGAAGAGCTTCCAAGGTCTCCAACAGAGCTGAGGTTTCACCAGAAGAAGAGGCACCTGAATTTCTGCCAAAAGGGACAGCAATCTCAGCAGGGTGATCTTTTGGGAGATCGTCAGCTTGTGCATCTTCCATTTCCTCATCTGAGTCTGACTCAGAAGTAGCCTTAGCATATTCTGGTTCAGGCAGCTCAGAAGATCCAACTTCCAACGCTTGAAGAATAGCTGCTAGGTTTGTTGGAGGAGTAGGACCAGCAACTTCAGCAGGATAGACTATTACTGGAAAGACCATGGGAGGTGCTTTTTCAGAAGGGTTCATTCTGAACCAGTTAAACAGCCACTGAAAATCTCCAGTCAGCACAGGAAACCATGGTTTCCACACCACGATGTCTCTGCAGAGATTTTCTTCTTCCAACTCATCTGCAGGTATCTTCTTCTCAAGAACACTTCTGTTCCTGATGAGATGGTGATGGCTGCTTTCACCAACTTCCAACCGAAGACCATGAGTACCACGAGCTTCAGACATGATCCTTCTCTGAGTGTCTGTAGCCCTAACAAGAAAATCCTGACGAAAGGTATCCCAAAGGTTGTTTGTAGCATACTCATCCAGATGGTTAAGGTGAGCAGCACCCAGAATCTCCAACCAGCCATTTACATCAGAATGTAAAAGCTCCTGAAGTGATTGAGTGGTAGGGGTTGGAGGGTTGACAGTGAACCTGGAGTCGGGAAAAACAATACTATAGGGATTAGGTGTTCTGGTGGGAAAAGGGTGTGAGAGAGGTGAAGAAATATCTGATGGATGGGTTGAGGGAGAGGAAAGGTTAGATGAGGAGGAAGTTGAGTCTTGAAGGTAAAAAGATGAGGAAGACGATGGAGATGATGGAGGGCTTTCACCAGGGGTTTGAAACACACGTCTAGAATAGTTTCCAGATAACTTTGCTTCGATTGAATTCACCTTGAGAGGGTCATAGGTGATCTTTATCTTTTTGGGTTTGGTTTCTGGTTCAGCAGTTGCCTTTCTCTTTTGTTTCCAATCATTATCTTGATTCCCAGAGCTTGACGATGGATTCATGATGAAGTTGCAGATATTGGAAACTGCTAGGGTTTATGATATGAATGCAGAGAGAGAGAACGAAAAAGAAACTGAATGCAAAGTGAGAGAAATATAAGAGGGAAAAGAACCGTTTGAAGAATATAAAAAGAAAACTGAAAGAGAGTAAATGATGAAAAGCATTTAATGTTACGTGACGTGAGGAGAGATAATAATGACAAAAGACGTGATTTGCACAGTTACCTAAGTAGACGTCCCCTCAACTGCACGCACGCTCGTCCAGGAATAGTGAACACGTGTTTACCATCTGGATAGCCAGTTACAGCTGTTTTGCTTTTAAAGAGATTCTGAATCAACTTAGACAATAAAACGTTAGTAATAACTGAATCACAATTTCTAATTGATTTCAATCAGAACTTCTTATAAAAGAAATTCCATTTCAGAATATACTCATACATAAGAACTTCTCATCTTCTCATTCTGGACTTGTTTCTGAAGACCCATTTTGTACCGATTATATTGAATCCATCTGGTCTAGGAACAAGATCCCAAACATCATTCCTTGTAAACTGATTCAGTTCTTCTTGCATAGCAATTATCCAGTCTGGATCTTCTAGAGCATGATCAACAGAAGTTGGCTCGATCAGAGATACAAGACCTAATTGACAGTCTGCATTGTTCTTAAGGAATGCTCTTGTTCTGATTGGATCATCCTTCTTTCCAAGAATGACATCTTCTGAATGACCAGAAGTGAGTCTGGATGATCTTCTGACAGATGGTTCTTCAGAAATGCTTAGATTGTCCAGAGAAGCTGATACTTGATCTTCAGATTCTTTGCTTCTGAGAAGCTCTTCTTCTGATGCGTTGCTTCTTGGCTCAACAACTTCTGATATGTCAATATCACAATCTGCAAAATTATCAAACTGCTTTGGTTTTTCAGAACCAAGCTTATCATCAAACCTGATATTGATTGATTCTTCCACAATCAATGTTTCAGTATTGTATACTCTGTAGCCTTTTGAGCGTTCAGAATATCCAAGAAGGAAACATTTTTGAGCTTTGGAATCAAACTTACCAAGATGATCTTTAGTGTTCAGAATAAAGCATACACATCCAAAAGGATGGAAATATGAAATGTTGGGCTTTTTATTCTTCCACAATTCATAAGGAGTCTTATTTAGAATAGGTCTGATAGAGATTCTATTCTGAATATAGCATGCAGTGTTTATTGCTTCTGCCCAGAAATGCTTAGCCATATTGGTTTCATTGATCATGGTTCTGGCCATTTCTTGCAGAGTCCTATTCTTTCGTTCTATAACTCCATTTTGCTGTGGAGTTCTAGGACAAGAGAAATCATGGGCAATACCATTTTCTTTGAAGAATTCTTCAAAGGATCTGTTCTCAAATTCACCACCATGATCACTTCTGACCTTTATGATTTTACACTCTTTTTCAGATTGAATCTGAATGCAGAAATCAAAGAACACTGAATGAGTCTCATCCTTGTGTTTCAAGAATTTTACCCACGTCCAGCGACTATAATCATCTACGATGACTAATCCATATTTCTTCCCTCTGACAGATGCTGTTTTGACTGGGCCAAACAGATCAATGTGCAGAAGTTCTAATGGCCTTGAGGTAGAAACAACATTCTTGGACTTGAATGCAGGTTTGGAGAACTTGCCCTTCTGACATGCTTCACAAAGAGCATCTGATTTGAATTTCAGATTAGGGAGTCCTCTGACAAGATCCAGTTTGTTAATCTGAGAAATCTTTCTCAAACTAGCATGACCTAATCTTCTGTGCCAGACCCACTGCTCTTCAGAAACAGACATAAGACAAGTCACCTTCTGACTCATAAGATCTTGCAGATCTGTCTTATAAATGTTATTCTTCCTCTTGCCTGTAAATAGGATTGAGCCATCCTTCTGATTTACAGCCTTGCAATACTTTTGATTAAAGATTATATCATAACCATTGTCACTCAATTGACTGATAGATAAGAGGTTATGTGTTAATCCTTCTACAAGAAGTACATTAGAAATGGAAGGAGAGTTACCAGACTTTATAGTTCCAGAGCCAATTATCTTGCCCTTCTGATCTCCTCCAAACTTGACTTCTCCTCCAGACTTAAGCACCAGGTCTTGGAACATAGACCTTCTTCCTGTCATGTGTCGTGAGCATCCAGAGTCCAGGTACCATGACATGTTGTGCTTTGTCCTTTTTGCAGCCAAGGATATCTGCAATAGGAATGATCTTATCCTTAGGTACCCATATCTTCTTGGGTCCTTTCTTGTTAGATTTTCTCAAGTTCTGATTGAACTTGGGTTTAACATTGTAAGCAATAGGAGGTACAGCATGATAATTTTTAATGTGAGTTTCATGATATTTCCTAGGTTGTGTCACATGCTTTTTGGTGTGTGTTATGTGAAAACTTTGAGCATGTGAAGTGTGCCTAATATCATGGGAGTGGCCATACTTGAACTGATCATACAATGGCTTGTATGTGAATTTCATTTCATCAACAGGTTCAAGTTTGTATGGGGTTTCACCCTCAAAACCAATGCCAACTCTTTTGTTTCTAGACACAGCATATATCATAGAAGCTAGCTGACTTCTGCCAATACTTCTAGATAAGAACTTCCTGAAACTTAAATCATATTCTTTCAGAATATGGTTTAGACTAGGAGTGGATTTTTCTGAATCAGAAGGAGATCCAACATCATTGGATAATTTTAAAAGTTTTTCTTTTAATTTAGAATTCTCCAACTCAAGCTTCTTTGTTTCAAATTCAAATAGCTTTTTCAGCTTTTTGTATTTGAGACTAATCTGAGACTTGAATTCTAGAAGTTCAGTTAAGCCGGAAACTAACTCATCTCTAGTAAGTTCAGAAAATACCTCTTCAGAATCTGATTCTGATGTAGATTCTGATCCGTCATCTTCTGTCGCCATCAGCGCACAGTTAGCCTGCTCATCTTCAGAGTCTGAATCATCTTCTGATTCATCCCAGGTTGCCATAAGACCTTTCTTCTTATGAAACTTCTTCTTGGGATTTTCCTTCTGAAGTTTTGGACATTCATTCTTGAAGTGTCCTGGCTCATTGCATTCATAGCACATGACCTTCTTCTTGTCAAATCTTCTGTCATTAGAAGATTCTCCACGTTCAAATTTCTTTGAACTTCTGAAGCCTCTGAACTTCCTTTGCTTGCTCTTCCAGAGTTGGTTTACCCTTCTGGAGATCATGGATAGTTCATCTTCTTCTTCAGATTCTGATTCTTCAGGATCTTCTTCTCTAGCCTGAAAAGCGTTAGTGCATTTCTTGATATTGGATTTTAATGCAATAGACTTACCTTTCTTTTGAGGCTCATTTGCGTCCAGCTCTATTTCATGGCTTCTCAAGGCACTGATAAGCTCTTCCAAAGAAACTTCATTCAGATTCTTCGCAATTTTGAATGCAGTCACCATAGGACCCCATCTTCTGGGTAAGCTTCTGATGATCTTCTTTACGTGATCAGCCTTGGTGTATCCCTTGTCAAGAACTCTCAATCCAGCAGTAAGAGTTTGAAATCTTGAAAACATCTTTTCAATGTCTTCATCATCCTCCATCTTGAAGGCTTCATACTTTTGGATTAAAGCGAGAGCTTTAGTCTCCTTGACTTGAGCATTTCCTTCATGAGTCATTTTCAAAGACTCATATATGTCATAGGCCGTTTCCCTGTTAGATATCTTCTCATACTCAGCATGAGAGATAGCATTCAGCAGAACAGTTCTGCATTTATGATGATTCCTGAAAAGCTTCTTCTGATCATCACTCATTTCTTGCCTTGTCAGCTTTACGCCACTGGCATTTACTGGATGTTTGTAACCATCCATCAGAAGATCCCATAGATCACCATCTAGACCAAGAAAGTAACTTTCCAGTTTATCTTTCCAGTATTCAAAGTTTTCACCATCAAATACCGGCGGTCTAGTATAACCATTGTTACCGTTGTGTTGCTCAGCAGAGCCAGATGTAGATGTAGACTTTACAATTTCATCAGCCATCTTTTACTGAAGCGTTTTTCTCTTCCTGAATCTTTTCTAAACACGGTTAAGTGCTTGCACCTTAGAACCGGCGCTCTGATGCCAATTGAAGGATAGAAAAACACTTAGAAAGGGGGGGTTTGAATAAGCGTAGCTTTAAAAACATGACAGATAAAAATAAATTGCACAGTTATTTTTATCCTGGTTCATTGTTAACTAAACTACTCCAGTCCACCCCCGCAGAGATGATTTACCTCAACTGAGGATTTAATCCACTAATCGCACGGATTACAATGGTTTTCCACTTAGTCAGCAACTAAGTCTTCCAGAGTCTTCTGATCACACACTGATCACTCCAGGAACAACTGCTTAGATACCCTCTAAGACTTTCTAGAGTATACTGATCCACACGATCACTCTAGTTACAACCTGCTTAGATAACCTCTAAGACTTCCTAGAGTATTCTGATCCACACGATCACTCTAGTTACTTACAACTTAATGTAATCAATTCTAAGAGTATTACAATTGCTTCTTAAAAGCTATAATCACAAACTGTGATATTTCTCTTAACGTTTAAGCTTAATCTCACTAATATATTACAACAGCAATGTAGTGAGCTTTGATGAAGATGAAGATTCTGAGCTTTTGGTTTAACAGCGTTTCAGCAAGTCTTTTTGAATAATCTTGTTCAGAGTCGTTAACCTTGCTTCTCATCAGAACTTCATATTTATAGGCATTGAGAAGATGATCGTTGAGTGCATTTAATGCTTTGCGTGTTCCGTACAGCATCGCATTTAATGTTATACGCTTTTGTCAACTACCTCGAGCCTTGTTCACGCTGTGTCTACTGACGTTGCCTTTAATAGCTTTTAACGTTCCTTTTGTCAGTCAGCGTAGCCTGCCAATTGTACTTCCTTCTGATCTGATGTTTGTGAATACAACGATTGAATATCATCAGAGTCAAACAGCTTGGTGCATAGCATCTTCTGATCTTCTGACCTTGAAGTGCTTCTGAGCGTGATACCATCAGAACTTCAGTGCTTCTGATCTCATGTTCTTCTGATGCTTCCATAGACCCATGTTCTGATTCTGCTTCGACCATCTTCTGATGTCTTGCCAGACCATGTTCTGATGTTGCATGCTGAACCCTTTGAGACAAAGCTTCTGAGCGCTGAATTATGCATACTCTTTATATATTTCCTGAAAAGGAAATTGCATTGGATTAGAGTACCATATTATCTTAAGCAAAATTCATATTATTGTTATCATCAAAACTAAGATAATTGATCATAACAAATCTTGTTCTAACACTCATATCCTTGAAAGAGAGCATCTTTGATCTCACCAACTCTTGAACTTTAGTCTTCAAAGCATAACAACCTTCTAAATCATGGCCAGCACCACCCTGATGGAATTCACAATGAAGATCAGGTCGGAATCCTTTTGAGGGAGGATTTCGAGGAGGAGGCATAGCTCTTGTTGTAATCAACCCTTTATGAATCAATGCAGGATACAATTCAGTGTAAGACATAGGAATAGGATCAAAGTGAGTCCTATCGCGATTCTGATTCTGATTAGCATTTTGAACTTGCACAGGAACAACAACAACTACATAAGGTTGATTAACATTCTGAGGTCTACGACGAGATCCCCTTCTATCATCTGACACAGCATTAGTCTCATTCTCCTTCTTCTTGTGGAAGTTTCCATAAGGTTTCTTCGATCCACCAGAAGATTCAGCAACATGAGTAACTTTCCCATTCTTGATTCCTTCTTCAAGTCTCTGGCTAATGGTTACCAGGTCTGTGAAGTTGGAAGATACACTGCCAATCATCTTCTCCCAAAAGAAAGGTGAGAGAGTGTCCATAAACATGCCAGTCGGTTCCTTTTCAGCTAAAGGTGGCTCTACTTGAGAAGCTAGCTCTCTCCAGCGTTGCGCGTACTCTTTGAAGGATTCTTTCTCTTTGTGACACATGCTTTGCAATTGTCAGCGATCAGGTGCCATGTCCAGATTATACTTATATTGTTTCATGAAAGCATCAGTCAGATCTTGGAAGCAATGAATGCGACTCTTCTCAAGTCCCATATGTAACACCCCAATTCTACCCAAAGCATTTAGGCAAGAAAATATCAGAGTATTAAAATTTCATACAACACAATTAGGATGTTACGCTAAGTAACCAAACAAACACCTTGAAAACAAACGGACATCACCGATGCCAAAAGCAAACACACCTGCCAATAACATGATACATAACACATGGAAGATATGAACATATATATATATGTATAGCTCTCACTCTCAAAGAGGAGTTTTCCAAAATAAAGTGTTTACAATACATAATGGCACGTTATCACATATACATGTTCAAAAGAGTCATATACAAATAAATAACATCAGACTCCCGACTAACCAGTGTTACATATCAGAGCGACCGACAAGACCAATTGGAGAACTACCTCTTCCAAAAGACTCCCAAAGCGGCTAATCTGCAGGATGCCACTCAAGCATCAAATCAGCAGAAGGGTGAGAATATAATTTATAATGAAAAGCATGATAAATATAGTAATGCCAATAAGTATCATCAAGAATCATACAACAAAGTAATCCACTCATTTAACCACAATCAATATAAAAGTAATGCGACACATGAATGATAACATAAATTATAAAGACAGACAATGATGAATGAGACTCGACTATGCATATGCATGTGGTACCAAATCCGGAGTAAACTCCTCCTTGTCATTATGACAAATACACCTTTGCCGAGCATTATGCTGGGACTTCTTTCCCTGATGTCATCGAGCATTTAGCCCCCACTGATGACCTCTTACCACTCGGGCAAATGCACCTTTTTACCGAGCATTAAGCCCCCACTGGTAATAATTGCCAATTCAGGCCACATGTTAATAGCACTCCGCCATTAACGTATTGAAATGTTATGCTGTGCAAATACATGACTCTATTACATGACAACAACATCATCAACAATATAACACGGTCACATACTCACGTTACACCGTTTATATTCTATCCAAAAGGATACATCATTAATTAATAACATTGTTATCAATTATATCACACCATAATTACCACACAGGCATTAATAAACACACAACACACAGTCAGCGTCAAAACATACTAGCCACATCGGCATAAATGATCGCATAATTGCATCACATCAAATTAATATTGGCCATTGGCCCACAACTCCATCAATACATCATCAACGAGTTGTAATAACAACAATTTAACAATGATAATACATCATTCTCATAACAACAATTACTTGCCATAAGGCCACGCATCATGTTAATAACAAACAACCAAACATCGTCACATATCAAGAATGAACATTCATTAATACATAACACATATGAACATGATCTCAGGTTATCGACAACTAATCACATACCTCGTACCAATACGATAACATTCACACAACACATCATCATGATTTATCATGCACTAGTCCACAAAACCATTTATGAAAATCAACCAACCACTACTACATCCTACATCATCATATGTAGCATGGAAATAGCTTCCGAACGTTTCAAACAACACATAAAATGAACACCCGAGTTAAAAGATACGACTTTTCAAAGTTTGGAAAACATAAACATACTTCATAAATTAACCCTACATAGTTCTATCGCTAAATCCAAATAAAAATAATAGGATACTACATCCTATGAATCATTTCATTAAATCATAGTATAGTTCATTGCGTTATCTTTCCAACGCTTCGAACGGCGACAAAATCGGAGTTACGGTTCAAGAGTTACGAACTTTCAAAGTTTTGGAAAATTAGAAAATGCTGTTGGCCGCTTGAGCTCCGCTCAGCGGACCCTGCCAGAAGCGAGCCAAAGAAAACTCCGCTCAGCGGACCCCCCTCTGCTCAGCGGACCTGCGGAAACCCAGAAAAAACCAGCACGAACCAGAACTGTTCTAATCCCCTTATACCCTCCAAAACCACTCTAAAACAACATTATAGCACCAATACAACACATACAAACCATAGAAACAACCTAACATCAAACTTTTCATGGTTGATTCATCAATATTTCTCAAAACCTAACATTTTATTCAAACTCAATCAAGCCATGGAAATGGAAAACAAACATGATCAATCACCATAACACAACAAGGATATGATTCTATACAAAATACCAACCAAGACATGTTTGAATCTTGCTATATCATGAAAACATCACAACTTCTTACAAAACAAGCAAGAATGGAAAACATGGAAAGGATGAAGAAGATGAACAAGAACAAAAACAAGAACAAGACTATAAGAATCATACATCCAAGATAAATTAGATTCACCCCCTTACCTTTGTTTGATTCTTCATTTTCTCCAAAATCCCCTTCTTCACTTTCTCTCCATCTTTGCTCTTCTTCTTTCTCTCTTCCCTCTCTTTCTCTTCTTTCTTTCCTTTTCCTTTCCATCCTTTTTCCTTTCTCACAAATATCTCTTTCTTATAAAGAAAATATCTACCACGCGGAAATGACCAAAATGCCCATACGCTCAAATATCGTTCAAACGCCCCCAAAACACGGAATATTACCTTAATAATATTTCTAGTATCAAAAATATGAAAACCTTCAATTAAATATTAGTCCGCCATCCCGAACTAATACCGACTGAAACGACTCCAAAAACGGTAAAATTCCAATAAACATCACAAACGTCCAAATTAAGCATATACTTATTTTTCCTGGCGTTACAACTCTCCCCCACTTAGAACATTTCCGTCCTCGGAAATATCCCAAACGCAAACAAACTTGGATACGCTCCCGCATCCGACTAACCAACTATCAAGCCACGGAAGCAACGACACAATCAACACCAACAAAGAATCACTCTAGATAAAAGCCAAACAACCAAAACACAACAACGACAACGAGATGCAATGCCCATACAATGCACTCATCGACTAACACCAAAACACAAGAAATAATCAAGACACAGACAACAACCCGGTCGCACAACATCCAAATAACCATGCCAAGACATAGCAGTCAAACATGTAACCAAAACATCTGGTGGCCTTATAATTCCTACCATATCCACTGTCCACAATTCGAACTCTAACAATTCAAATACATACGAACCGCGTCATTTCACACTCCCGATGCGCACTCTGATTTCCCACAACAAACAGATTTACCAATTTCATAACCAACTTCCAACTCCTTCTAGTATTCACCAGAAAATCATTGTTCTCTCTTAACATACTCAACCTCTTAATATGTTGTATCAGCTTGCACACAAGACAAAAGTCTTTGTATTATCCAATCAAAGGCAAAAAGCTAATCCAAACACATCCTTGTTTCACAACACAAGCCCTCATAGATCCTTAAGTGATCAAAATCGCCCTCTCAGTCTGACCATCCGTTTGAGGATGATACGCCAAACTCAAACGCAACTTCGTACCCAAAGTACTTTGAGAACCTTCTCAAAATTTCCGAAATAAACCTCGGATCTCAGTCTGAACTTTACCTTACGAAACATCATGCAAACAAACAACCTGACCAATATACAACTTGCAAGTACTTCCATCGGTTAATCCATTCTCATCTGAATAAAGTGAGCATATTTCGTCAATATATCTACAATAACCCAAATCACCTCACAATTACTCGAAGTCCTCGGCAAACCAGAAACAAAATCCATAGAAATGATATTCCACTTCTACTCAGGAATGGATGACCGTTACATCAAACTAGACGACTTCTGACAAGTCAAACACAAATAAACAAATCCCTTCATATCTTTCTTCATTACCTTGCCACTATGACCTTCTCAAATCTTGATACATCTTAGTAGCATCAGGATGAATACTCAAATCACCATGATGCACCTCATCCAAAGTCCTCTTTTCAAATCCGAACATTAGGAATACAAACTTGATCATGACATCCCATGACATTGCTCTTATCTATCCGAAGATCACCATCTTTATCTTTGACTAATAAATGTCATCTTATCAACCCATTCAAATCCGATTTCTGACCTTTTCTAATCTCATCAAGAATACCATAAGTAAGCTTTCACATATAAAGCTCAACACCTGAAGAAGTCTCTTTACAAACCCAACTCAAATCCCACAACTGTTTCAAATATCACAATACTTGAGTCATCGACATAGACGTATGCAATGGTTTCTCATATTTAACTTGTTCTGATCAAACGAATACTTCAAACTCTTGTAGACACTTACACACACAAATCTCTATCCGAATAATTAGTGCCTTTAAATTTCCCAAACATAAATAACAACTGCCAACTCTAAATCTTGTGACAGATAAATCCTTTCAAAAATCTTAACTTGCATAAAAGCATAAACCTCCACTTACCCCTTGAACATTCACTTCACTCAACCAAAAACTCACATAAGGAAACTTAGCAAACAACTTCTTCTTCCCAACACGGACAAAACAATTCTCAAATACTTAGCATGATCATCTTGACACTGATGATATCCATACTTCAAATTAAACTTGCAAAACAAACAAGCTCAAACCAACTTGATCCATCAAAATATCAATCCTCGAAAGTGGATACTTTTCCTTAATTGTCACTTTTCTCCATTGTCTAAAATCGACACAAAGCCTCATAGAACCTTCCTTCTTAACCAACAAAACACGTGCACCCTACGGCAACACGCTCGAACGAACAAACCTCTTCTCAAGAAAATGCTTAAGTTGACTCCTCAACTCTTTCAACTCAAAAGATGGCATCCGATACGGAACCCTCGACACAACAATAGTTCTAGGAACTAAATCCGTCAAAACAGAACTCCAAGACAGAATTCCTCTTTTCGATGATGAATCAATTAAAACTTCAAGAAACATACAAATGCGCAATTGTAACACCCTTCTAAACCCCGCGGAAAATTAATAAAATAATTCAGAGTAAAACATGAAAACAAGGGTGCCACAATTCAATTTAAAACAAATTATCATAAATCAATTGTCATGCTTCACTTAGGGGAAAATCATCCATTTAACAAAATCATAATACATAAACATCTCATGTTAACACAGCGGACAATTCATCATTCGGATAAGCATAACATCATCTATGCAGTATTCCGCAGAATTAATACAATAACAACACGATAGAGTATTATCATAAACTCTAAACTAGCGTTCCCCCAGTGTTACAATATCAGAGCATGACACCGACGCTATACTAAACGAACTGACTCATGAGCTAATCCTCACCGAGCCAAAAGCCGCTACTCGCCAATCTGAAATCATCAAAGTAAGGGTGAGTCTCATTCTCAATTAATCAATGTTATGCATTCATAAGCAACAAAACATCATAATATATCATTCACCCAATTTGTCATATATTCAGATTCACATCTATTATTCATCAATTCACACAATAATAGAATACATCACCAAAAGACAACACCACAACAATTACACCATCATCAAATATTATAACATTGGACAATCTTCCATTCATGTTATAATTATACACAACAACCTAATGCAAATGCAACTATATGCATGTGGTACCAAACATGGGATAACCCATCTCACCGATCCACCACCATAAAGATTCGGCTACTTCTCTCACCAATTCCACACAATGGGAATTAGCTACCGCTGTCCCACCACCATAAGGGATACAGCCCACAACATGATTATGAAATGCATGTATCAACCATAACATGCTCACCATCAACATTAAACAACCAATGTCATAATCATCAACCACCACGATAATCAATAGCCACACACAGTTATGCTATTTCTCAACTTTAAATAAATACATATTTTACATCAACAATATATGTATATCAATTATCAGTTACAACCACGACATCATAACAGATAGAACATTCACCACACAGTGCAACAACAATAGCACCCCTCACAATCGTGTACCAAGTACAACAAATCAACCCAACAATAACAGAGCATTTACATCATCATTCATCAAAACACATGATAACCATATTTACCATGAACAACATCCATTTTACATAACAAGCAGAAGCAATCACATTATAACAACACCCATCATTGCACATATTCAATAATGCAAACAACAAACCATTGCACCTCATCAACTATGCAAAACAAGAATAAACCACATTTGGAAAAACGATACTTTTCAAAATAGAATCAAGTTATTGTTGTTATATTTATTTTATATGGTAGAACATTCAATTTAAGGAACAACGTCCAAAACGGCGTCTAAAACGGACTTACGGTTTGAAAGTTACACATTTTTACATTTTTCCAAGAAAACAATTATTGCTACAGTACGCGGCGCCAACCGGGTTCGCGGCGCGAAACGAGAAAAAGTTACGCCTTCGCGGCGCCAACACATGTACGCGGCGCGACCTGAGCGTATCACAACTTCCTAGTTTTCTACCCAACAGTTCGCGGCGCAAACAGAGGTTCGCGGCGCGACCTGGCGATTTGCAGAATTACGGGTCTGCGTTCAGACTCTGCGATTTCACATCCTTTTCACCCAAAAACGATTCCAGACATCGCATACAGGCATATAATCATCGAATTTCTCACCACACATCATTATACATCAAAACAACACATCAATAACCAACAACTATACAAATTCATCAATTATCCCAAATCATAACATACCTAACAATATCAAATCCCAATATACCCAATCGAATCGAATCATACGTTAATCCATCCTATTACCCATAATCACATAATAGAAATTAACCGGAAGAGTCCCCCCTTACCTTAGCCAAAGATCTTGATTAGCCCTCTTCCTCTTCTGTTCCTCTTTCACGTATCAGCTTTCCAATCTCTCATCTCCTCTGCTCTGCTTTTCACGTTCCTTTTTCCTTTTTCCCAATTTTCCTTATTTCCTTTATTTTATGAAAACATAAAATAATTAGTAATGGGCTTACTCCCTTAGCACCCCCATACTACTAATCTCACCATTCTAGCCCAATGGCCCTTAATCCATAATTTTCCAATAATTCAACAAAATCCCAAATAATTCTAAATAATAATTTAATTTCCGATTAAATTAAAATTAGAAAATATGGGGTGTTACAGCAACTATCCGCAATTCCCACAATTGCTATTCCTCAAGAACATCCAAAGTCGTCGACAACATAAACAACGTCGTACCACCTTGCACCGACTCATTCACTTCCAATATTATCAAACTAGTGAGATAAGCCTATCACGTCCAATACGATCCCGTCCACTATCAACAAGAGATTAAGGGTGATCAAGTCCTCAATTTGTCAATAGATAGCCGACAATCATAATAGAGTATAAACTATCAGTACCAACATTAATAATATTCTTTTCCAACTTTTGCTCATAGCACAGAAGCACTATGATTCCATAATTCACAACTCTCCCAAGATTACCTGAGCCAGCTAACACCGACGTCCGATAGCTAAGTACCAAAACACTTCTAACAAATCCTAAGAATAAAATTCCTGAGATCCTACTCAACTCTTCATATTCCTAATTCTTACTCGAGTTTTAGAACATTTCCAACAACGACACCTCACACAAGGCTACTCAAACAATAACTTCATAGTCCATCAGTAGCGTTAGAGCATCACAACTCTCTAAATTCCATTCCTTAGAAATAACCAAAATCTACTCCGAGACACTCCAACTTGATTAACAACCAAAGTCTTAAGTCCAAGTCGCCTTCACTTCAGAAAACAACAAATTCCAACAACACTAGTAATGTTGCCCTCAGTAGCATACTAACATCTTGCAACTTAAACATATCCGAGAAGCATATCTTCTCCCCCACTAAGCTTCAAACCACTCCTGCACACAACCGGCTAGAGGCACAATAAGTACTGACAGTGCTCCACACACTTATCACGTACTGAGGAATTGAACAACTTTAGACAACACTGGCCGGACAGACCGACCTGCTCTGATACCACTAATGTAACACCCCAATTCTACCCAAAGAATTTAGGCAAGAAAATATCAGAGTATTAAAATTTCATACAACACAATTAGGATGTTACACTAAGTAACCAAACAAACACCTTGAAAACAAATGGACATCACCGATGCCAAAAGCATACACACCTGCCAATAACATGATACATAACACATGGAAGATATGAACATATATATATATATATATATATATATATATATATATATATATATATATATATATATATATATATATAGCTCTCACTCTCAAAGAGGAGTTTTCCAAAATAAAGTGTTTACTCACTATGGCACGTTATCACATATACATGTTCAAAAGAGTCATATACAAATAAATAACAACAGACTCCCGACTACCCAGTGTTACATATCAGAGCGACCAACAAGACCAATTGGAGAACTACCTCTTCCAAAAGACTCCCAAAGCGGCTAATCTGCAGGATGCCACTCAAGCATCAAATCAGCAGAAGGGTGAGAATATAATTTATAATGAAAAGCATGATAAATATAATAATGCTAACAAGTATCATCAAGAATCATACAACAAAGTAATCCACTCATTTAACCACAACCAATATATAAGTAATGCGACACATGAATGATAACATAAATTATAAAGACAGACAATGATGAATGAGACTCGACTATGCATATGCATGTGGTACCAAATCCGGAGTAAACTCCTCCTTGTCATTATGACAAATTCACCTTTGCCGAGCATTATGCTGAGACTTCTTTCCCTCAGGAAAATACACCTTTGTCGAGCAGTAAGCTACGACAAAATGTCATCGAGCATTTAGCCCTCACTGATGACCTCTTGCCACTCGGGCAAATACACCTTTTTACCGAGCATTAAGCCCCCACTAGTAATAATTGCCAATTCAGGCCACCTGTTAATAGCATTCCGCCATTAACGTATTAAAATGTTATGTTGTGCAAATACATGACTCTATTACATGACAACAACATCATCAACAATATAACACGGTCACTTACTCACGTTACACCGTTTATATTCTATCCAAAAGGATACATCACCAATTAATAACATCGTTATCAATTATATCACACCATAATTACCACACAGGCATTAATAAGCACACAACACACATTCACCGTCAAAACATACTAGCCACATCGGCATAAATGATTGCATAATTGCATCACATCAAATTAATATTGGCCATTGGCCCACAACTCCATCAATACATCATCAACGAGTTGTAATAACAACAATTCAACAATGATAATACATCATTCTCATAACAACAATTACTTGCCATAAGGCCACACATCATGTTAATAACAAACAACCAAACATCGTCACATATCAAGAATGAACATTCATTAATACATAACACATATGAACATGATCTCAGGTTATCGACAACTAATCACATACCTCGTACCACTATGATAACATTCACACAACACATCATCATGATTTATCATGCACTAGTTCACAAAACCATTTATGAAAATCAACCAACCACTACTACATCCTACATCATCATATATAGCATGGAAATAGCTTCCGAACGTTTCAAACAACACATAAAACGAACACCCGAGTTAAAAGATACGACTTTTCAAAGTTTGGAAAACATAAACATACTTCATAAGTTAACCCTACATAGTTCTATCACTAAATCCAAATAAAAATAATAGGATACTACATCCTATATATAATTTCATTAAATCATAGTATAAAACAACATTATAGCACCAATACAACACATACAAACCATAGAAACAACCTAACATCAAACTTTTCATGGTTGATTCATCAATATTTCTCAAAACCTAACATTTTCTTCAAACTCAATCAAGCCATGGAAATGGAAAACAAACATGATCAATCACCATAACACACCAAGGATATGATTCTATACAAAATACCAACCAAGACATGTTTGAATCTTGCTATATCATGAAAACATCACAACTTCTTACAAAACAAGCAAGAATGGAAAACATGGAAAGGATGAAGAAGATGAACAAGAACAAAAACAAGAACAAGACTATAAGAATCATACATCCAAGATAAATTAGATTCACCCCCTTATCTTTGTTTGATTCTTCATCTTCTCCAAAATCCCCTTCTTCACTTTCTCTCCATCTTTGCTCTTCTTCTTTCTCTCTTCCCTCTCTTTCTCTTCTTTCTTTCCTTTTCCTTTCCATCCTTTTTCCTTTCTCACAAATATCTCTTTCTTATAAAGAAAATATCTACCACGCGGAAATGACCAAAATGCCCATACGTTCAAATATCGTTTAAACGCCCCCAAAACGCGGAATATTACCTTAATAATATTTCTAGTATCAAAAATATGAAAACCTTCAATTAAATATTAGTCCGCCATCCCGAACTAATACCGACTGAAACGACTCCAAAAACCGTAAAATTTCAATAAACATCACAAACGTCCAAATTAAGCATATACTTATTTTTCCGGGCATTACACCATATACCATTTCAGCGAAGCTCCACTCAAACTATCCTGAAAGCAATGAATGAGAAGTTTGTCGTTCTTGGTATAAGCGGCCATCTTGCGATAGTACATGGTCAAATGGCTTCTTGGGCAAGTGTTCCCTTTATATTTCTCAAACTCAAGAGTCTTGAATTTTGCAGGCATGACAAAAATCGGAAACCAAACACATATTCTCAGCAGCAACCCCAAAGTAATCATTGCCTTCCATGGCTCTTAGGCACTTTTCTAAAGTATGATACTGCTCTTTGACATCTTCAATATCCCTAGCATCTCCTTGACTTCCATTCTGGGAACGGGCAGCTTGATATTCAAACAGAGGATTCACATAAGTAAGCTGAGCAACAGTGTGCATAATAGGCTGAGATTCAGTGAAGACAGGAGCATGAAACACTGGATTTGAAGCTTGACCAATCACAAGTTGTGGAGATTGACCAATACCAGGAGTCTTCTCACACGGAGGAGTGTAACCATGTCGCAAACCAAACTCATGCCATGTAGAAGGTGGTTGTTGAGTAGGTTGAGGGTCAACATCAGCACTTGAGACTTCAACAATGACAGTCTTCTGAGGCGGTTCTCCTCTAGCAATCAAAACTTGCAGCATTTCAGTTAGCTTGGTCATGCCTGACTTCAACTCATCAATTTCCATTCTGACCTCTACATTGTGTTGCTCTTGGTATTCCATTCTCAATCTGACGTTGGCTCTAGTTCCGTACTTGTGTGGAGGAATCAGCTTGACGGTAGACAGACAAACTCTGAAGATGGAGACAAGCAAGAATAAGTTTTCTGGACAACCTGGATGTATGTATGCAAATGATGCAATTGTTGTTGTCGCTTTTTATTTACTTGATTTTCAAGGAATTCAAGTTATTAATTTGTAAACATCAAAACATGAAGGAAGTAAATCCTATATTGGATCAAAGCTTTGATCAAGTTATCATCAAGATCAATCATCCATTTTGGTGGATTAAGGTTTTCACCCCATCAACACCCAAGATCCATTGAGTTTGATGAAACTTATGATGTTTACAAAGAAAGACCTATGAGTTCCTTGGAAATCAAATGAATGCATGGATGTAAGGTTTATGCATCAATCACAATCAAGATCACACATGGTCGCACAAACAGGGTTCAAAGGTTCGACGTCACGAGCATGGAGTCAAAGTTAAGAACCACCCACAAAGGTATGTACTAGGGAATTTTGTACCTGTCGAACGGGTTCTACAAAGGTTCCCAGAGTTTTCAATCTTCTATCGGATACTACCGGCATGCACAATTGCTCATGGGAACCAATAATATGCCTAAAAAGACCTCGTATGAGCGTAGCATCGCATGACAACAAGCTCAAATTGGTACTCGAACTTGTTTCTGCGCTACATCCTAAAAAGGCTTAGATGGGTTAAAAGGGTTCTAGGCCATTCAACTTCTACGGACACTCACTATTGAAAGTAATAGCGTTCTTACGATAGTTCGTAACAACATCTACTACCTTACATGAGGCCTCCACTGATTGGGGTTCCACCAGATGACGCTCATGCTAAGGATTTCTCCTGACATGCGACTATTGGTCTTACCACCTCCTATCTCAAGTTACTCACGAAAGTCCGGGTTAGAACTTTATCTCATCACAGAGGAACCATTGAGCACCAAAAAGAAAAAAGGAAAATAAAAAAACAAAGCACACAATAATATATACAGGTAAAAACACACAGATAAACAAAAACAGGCTTAACACACTTAAAACTGGATCCCCACTGAAGTCGCCATTTTTTCTGTAGCGGGGAAAATCTGAGATCAAAGCCATAGGATTGACTCGACTCAATATTTCAGTGAAAGTCGCCACCGCGCTTTATTGTTTCCAAAGGAAAAGGGAAAAGAACGTAAAACCCAAAGTTTTGTTTTTAAAACAAGAAAGAGATCTCAGGTACGGGTGTTGATTATATGAGGGGAAGGTTTAAAGCACCCCTCATATCTGTGGTACTCCACAGGAACCTTTTTGAAAATCTGTGTCGTGTGTGCTAAAAACGGTTTGTTTTTATTTTTAAAATAAGCTCAGCAAGCCATTAAGTCTTGTGCCTACAAACGAGTTCTTTGCATCGCAAATGAAAGAAGGGCTCCAACTCGGATAAAATCGACGAGTATGCCACTAGCTCTCTCACGCGGAAAAGATCTCTTTATATCAATCAATTTCAAAATCGTGGGGTATAACCACTCGTTTCGACAATTAACAGTGTCTAAACTTTTGAAGAAAAGGCCACTAAGGGCAAAAGATATTTTTAAAGAAAAGGTTTTGAAAAGGTTGCACACATAAGAAGGTTTTTGAAAAAAGGAAAAGATTTTGAAAATTAAAGAATGGGAGGAGATGAAGAGGCTATCCTATTGCGTAAAATAAAAGCTAAGGACAGAAACGATCTAACCGAAAAAAGAAGTCAACACTTGACATTATGAGTCAAGGTAGATTTCCCATCCTTTGGAATATCAATGCCAAACCAAAACATTACCACTTGGGGATCCAGATGAACTTATTATCTTAGCACCACTTTGCATTAAGCACATTAAAATTCTGACAAAAATCGGGCAGAGTAACGGTTGTTTTCGGGTAAAATCCTTATATCAATGCCTTGGAATTAACCATCAAGGCCTTTCAAGGAAATACCTGCACACACAAACAGACAACAATCCAATGCCAGACAGACAGAATAACAGTAGAGTAACAACAGAGAGGGTCAAGAGGTCCTAAGTCCATAAGTCCAAATCTCCAAAATGCTCGGGATAGTAACCAATAGTCCAAAAGAGAGCCTTAAGTGTTTTTTAGATTTTTGTTATTTATTAGTGTTTTAGCATAAAAGTAAAGTATGGTCCAAGTGGACAAAAAGAAAATAGCGGAAACATAAACAATACGTCCAAATGGACAAAGAAAAAATAGCGGAATGTAAATATGATGAAATGATAAAATAAAGCGATAAAGCGAGAAATATAAAGAGCAATATAATAAATTGCGGAAATTAAAGTCAATTGTTAGATGTTAAAGATAACCATCTTGAAACTTGTCAAGTATGTTATCAAAGTTAGTAGGAAAGATCGATGGTGAGTGAAGGATGACCTCGGATTTAAATTCAATAGAAATTTATCAGAAGCTTGATAAAATCATAGCGACTACACGATAAACCTCTATAAGTCTTAAATCAACCGCATACAATTCTCTTCCATATTTGATCTTTTTGATTCGGGACACGAAATATTGCGCTATGTTAAGCAGATCGCCAAGTGATTTATGTAGATATCACCCTACAACGAGGCCGGTCAAAACTTTATGTGCTAATGCATGCGATAAGAACGATATGTGGATCGCTTTCCGAAAGCAATACCGCACGAAAAGAAAAATTGTGAGTGATCTAGTCTTTACCAAGGATCCATAAGAATTCTCAAGGTATTAAGACTTTCACCGATCAAAATAAAGAGAAACAAAAGATGGAACCACATTAAAAGCTCCTTTCATCCATAATTTCAATCACTTAATTTTACGGATTTGGATTCTCATCCTATCGACGCCCTAAGTCCATTGAAATTAGAGAGAAATTAGGTCTCTAACTTGTGATTCAAAGAAAATATCAAAAGCAAGGAGTAAAAAATGAGTTAGAACCAAAAACAAGTCAAGAACCACAAAAACAAGCATTCTGCCCAGATGTAAATCGATTTGTGCAGAGTGTAAATTGATTTGCATAACTCAGTTTTCAAATTTGCGCAGTTTTTCAGTTGTGAAAATCGATTTGCACCAGATGTAAATCGATTTGCACAACACAGTTTTAAAAAAAACAGCAAATAAAGAGAAGAAAACTTGTTTAAACATAAAACCAAACACCTTGTGATCTTGGATCAATTTGTGCACGAAAATGTATCAAGTAAGCAAGCAAAACTCATCAATATAGCACCAAAGGTGCATCAAGCATAAACAACAATGCATCACATCTTGGATTATGGAAAGGATCTAGAATTTTACCAAATCTTTCACAAACTTTGAATCTTCTCAAGAACATACAACCACAAGCCTTGATCTCTCACAATTGATGAAGAAAGTAGTGTTTATGTTGAGGTTTAGCTCTAAATTAGTGAGGTTCAAGATGTAACTCACTAACTTTTGTGGAAGAAATGAGGGCTTTGAGTGAGGGGTTTGGAAGAGGTGAGGAGAGAAAGAGCAAGAGTTTTCTTGGCTATCAAAGCTTGAAAAATGAAGAGGGGAATGGCTCAATTTATAGGAGCTAGGCTTGGGAAATTTTGTGGTTTGGAGTTAGGATTGGAAAATAGAATTAGGCTTGGGAGATGGTTTTGGAGCCAAAAAAGAGATCCAATGGTCTTGATGCAATCACATGAGGGTTTATGATCAAAAGATGTAGGTAATCAAATACAAGAGCTAAGTCATGCTTCCCATGCTTGCAAATGATGTCAACACTTTCAAAAGCTGAAATATGCCTTCATTTTTCCAAATTCGCACTGGTGCAATCAATTTACACTTTCTGCAAATCTATTTACGTTGCTGAAAAAGGCAAAATCTGGGGCAAAAACAGTTATGTAAATTGATTTGCACATCATGCAATTCGATTTGCACTGATGGCAGAAGCAAAATCTGGTGCAGAATCAGTTGTGTAAATCGATTTACACCTTATGCAAATCGATTTGCACAGTGAAATTGTTGAAAAATGCTCCTTTTGATGGATACTTTGACTTGGTACCTACAAAACACAAACATACAAAAGCACAAGGTAATATTTTTGGTATTTGGTTAGTTAAACAATATATACAAGACAAACATTGGCGCTTGATGATTCTCCTTACAGATGAAGTGAGCATAACACCGAAAGCATAGCTTTAGGATGAAACTCTTGATTGATAATTGATATGCAAATGATGTATGATCTCAGGGTCAAAAATTGGGGTTTGACAAACATCACAACTCATCTCCTTACAGACCAAAGATGAATGGAGCTGTAGAAGCAGCTAACAAAAATATCAAGAAAATCATTCAGATGATGGTCATCACTTACAAAGATTGGCATGAAATGCTCCCGTTTGCTCTTCATGGTTACCGTACATTTGTACGTACTTCGACTAGAGCAACTCCTTTCTCCCTTGTATATGGCATGGAGGCAGTCCTACCTATAGAGGTTGAGATCCCGTCAATGAGAGTCTTGATGGAGGCAAAATTAACAGAAGCCGAGTGGTGTCAAAGCAGATTCGATGATTTGAACTTAATCGAAGAAAAGCGCATGACAGCTTTATGCCACGGACAGCTGTATCAACAAAGAATGAAGAAAGCTTTCGACAAAAAGGTTCGACCTTGCACAATCAAAGAAGGCGACCTTGTACTCAAAAAGATTCAATCTTTTCTTACAGATTTGAGAGGGAAATGGACTCCCAATTATGACGGCCCATACGTGGTCAAGAGAGCTTTCTCAGAAGGAGCCTTAATACTCACGACTATGGATGGAGAAGAATTCACCCGTCCTGTGAACGTCGACGCATTCAAGAAATACTTCGCCTAAATAAAAAAAGAACAACTCGTTAAGTTGAAAACTCGCAAAGAGCAGCTTAGGAAAAAAAGAGCGTCTCGGTGAATCGAAAACCCGAAAGGGCGATTCAGGCAAAAGTTAGAGACATAAAAAATATATAATCAATCCCGGTAGACTTAAAACCCGAAAGGGGTAGTTTACGCAAAAGTTAGGGATAAATGGCAAGTAACTGTGTTCAGGACAAACTTGATCATTCGAAATCCATAGCGGAGTATTCATCATCAGTAGGTCATCTTCTACGAAGCACGCATGCAGTGCAATTCAGAGTGGAAGGGAAAGATAACGGTCGTCACGTTTCATCGTAGCCCTTTTCCCGAAAATTACCAATTTCCAACTTTGTAAATACTCCATGGAATCAAGCATTTGGCTGATTACCATTCCATAAATAATAATTTGAGCCTTGTGCCTTTTTTTTGCAAATCTAGTCTTATTCAGTTTCTTGAAATGCATTTTAAGTTTACACAGTCATTTTCTTGAAACAAATGTTTTCATAAAATAAAATGAATTTACTTGAAAAAAAATAAAGGTGAAATTTCTTTCTAAGGTTTACTTACAATAGGAAGAATGCAAACAGTTGCTCCAAGAACGATTGAGACTCCGGGAACCCAGATTTCCCCTTGAGGTCGCTTTGCGAACATCTCTCGATGACGGATCTTCACTTTAAAAATCATTTCACTCACTTCAAAACAGCGGGCAACTGATAACCAGATATCCCCAATGGAGTGCATTTCAAGAAGAAGACATCTTCTGATCAACAAGATTCAAGTTGTATCCCAGGATTTCACATCCCCGACAATTCTATTCACATTCACATTACATTTTATAATTTTCATGCATGCATCACATCATAATTGCATAGTTAGCATAGTTAGTGTCCAAGTCACTGAGACATGTACTCGAGTTTCCCCTGCAATTCATGAAAGAACTTTTCCTCTTCGAGACGACGGTTCGTACACGAGGATCTCCCCGAGCAAGTCAACAAATGGCAATCTCCTTTAAAGAGATAGTTTGTTGACTTTTGGAGTTCCCCAGCCGATATTCTCCCGCTGAGCGACACTTGACATTTTTCTCCAAATAAGATAGTTCGTTTCGCATTTGCCTTCCTCACAGAGTCGTTGAATATACCCAGCAAGGTCAATGGATGACAGTTTGCATCAGGAAGATAACTCTGATTCCCCAGCAAAGTTGACAAGCGACAAGTTTTCTCCCAGGGAGATGCTTCAACAAATCCCCAGCGGAGCCAGTAAATGATAATCTTCTTCAAGAAGATAGTCCAAATTCCTCAGCACGAGTCGATGAACGACAGTTTTCACCTCAGAAGACAATTTGTTTCCACCCCAGCAGATCGACCAAAGATGGTCCTCTTTTGGAAAACAGTTCATCCGCCTTCAAACGAAGTCATTAGCCCCTCAAAAGGACAAATGATCATATGGCGTTCATTCAGGAGCTTTGAATTAAAAGCATGATGAAGTTTCTTATCAATTATCAACTAACGTCTCTCCAACAAGTGCTGGTGAGAAGTTTGGTAAAGAAACAAACCTTTGGAAATTTTCTCTTTATCTGAGATAATGTCCAAATATAACTGAGACCAGTTCCGCGATATAGACATCTGGATCGAGGGGAGGTTATCACAACTGAGACCAGTTTCAAGATATGGACATCCGAAACGAGGGGAGGTTGTTTATCATCATTATAACTGAGACCAGTTCCGCGATACAGACATCCGGATCGAGGGGAGGTTATCACAACTGAGACGAGTTTTGAGATATGGACATCCGAAACGAGGGGAGGTTGTTTATCATCATTATAACTGAGACCAGTTCCGCGATACAGACATCCGGATTGAGGGGAGGTTATCACAACTGAGACCAGTTTCGAGATACAAACATTCGAAACGAGGGGAGGTTGTTTATCGTTATCAACTGAGACCAGTTTCGAGATATGGACATCCGAAACGAGGGGAGGCTGCTTACCTTTTTCTAAGTATCAACGCTTAGTTAAAGAAGATGGATTGCGCATGTTATTTTCCCATCCATTCACCCGAATCCACATTACGTGTTTCTACAGGAGTTTGTCTCCCTATCCCCCGCCAAGTGCGACAACGGGATCAAGTCATGCAAAGATTTTCATCACTGCAACATCTCAGGAACGCCCAAAATTTGGGCATCCTTTGGTATTTAAGTCTCTTTCACTCTGAAGCAATCGAGATATTAATCTCTCTCCCTCCAGATGAAAGAAACTTAAATAGGGGCATCTGTCATACCCTAATTTTTGACCCCCTGAGATGTCATATCTCTTAAACTTTTCATCAAAGACAAAATAGATACTCAGAGTAGTCACTTGATCATCTGATACCCAGTCTAGGGTTTTGAGCCCCATCAAGGACTAAAATCAAGGATCACATTTGGGAAACCCTAGAAAACTCCATGGGATCACTCAAAGGCATCAATCATCTTCAAATAGCTCATATGACAATATCCATTGGGCATTACAATCCAATCCAAGATCCACAGTCATCAATTTCATCTGGTCGACAATTAGGGTTTTTGACCTAGTTCACCTGGATGGTTGACTTTTAATCAGGACATGGATCCAAAACTCAAGACATGGTTCAAGGACTCCCACTACCTCAATATAATCCATTTACATCACCCATTTGAGGAGAAGAGCTTGATTCCACACAAAAGTCAACTGTATGGGATCACCTTTGACTTTTAAGATTTTTGGCCAAAACATGACTTCTAAAGATCAATATCATCAATATATGGTTATTAAATTCATTTGACCAAAGAAATTCAAAGAGATTCATCAAGGAGCAAAAAGTCAGGAATTAGGGTTTTTGAGGGCATTGTGGGAACTCAAAATTTCACTTACACAACTCAAAAAACCTCCAACATGAAAGTTATAGATCTTGCAAAATAAAACAACATCTTACAATGCAACTTTTTTCAAGAAATCAATCATTTAAGAGATTTGGAATTTTCAAGCTTTAGGTTATAAAAACTTAGAAATTTTTCTAAGTGTTTTTAACCTAGTTTTCATCCAACTTTGGGCTCATTTTTCACAATTTTCCCAAATGATTCTGAAGAAACCATAAACTAATGATTTAAAGTAGATGTTTAGGGCTTTCCAAATTGTGCTCAACCTTCTCCAAATTCATTTTGACCTAGGAGTTATGCTTGTTCAAAGTTGGCCTCATGAAGTGAAATTATAGGTCATGCCTCATTTTGGAACTTTGAAATTTTGTGCACATGACCTCACTTATGGATGCTACACGACCCATAACACATCTGAAAACATGCCATGCATTCATTTTCACCATAGCATAAGAATTGAGGAAGATTCCAAAAACAAGAACATGTGATTATGTAATGATTACATTTGGGAATTTATGGCAAATTGATGAATCACCCAAGGAATCTTCTCACCAACCAATTAGAGCTCACTCTGCATCAGAATTGTTCCCTAAGATCAGATAGAATCAAGGGATGGGGGGCTGGCTCGAAAATGCAATGATCACACTTGGATATTCTTTGAAATTTCTTCATGGCCAAGAAACCAAAACTCTCCAATTAAGCAAGCTCACTCTCTCAATCAGTACTGAACCATTTGCCTATAAATAGAGGGCTCTTTCTCATTCAGAAAACACACCAAAGCAACCATATTCTTTGCTTTCTCTTTCTCTTCTCATGCTTATGGTTTTTCAAAGTTCTTTGGCAAGAAGAATCGTTTTCTTCAAACCAGAAAGTATTCTAACATCTCAAGGGGGATCATTTGAGGTGATCCAAGCACCTGGATCACTTCTGTAGGTGGAGGAACACCATTGTTGCTCTCACTTTGGATTCATTGCAGTTGGAGGTCCATAGAGCAATTCAGAAGGTTTCTAACAAAGCCAAGCATCCAGACATGTTCCTTAGGTCATAGTGAAGCTGTTCAGATGGCTGCATCTCATCTGTAACTCAAGATTCATCACCCTCCATGTCCACTTGAAGCTCAATTCGAAGGTGTCGGGTAGAGAAATTTAGAAGGATTGAAGTCACAATAAGCATTCAGTTAGCATCACTGAGTCCCAAGGAAGCTTTTAGGATCACTCACACAAGCCCAGGTGTTCCTCGTCATCCTCACGACCTCCATTTTCAGAGGTATTTTTTCAAACTCCAACCCACTTATTTGAGTTTTCTTTCTCATATAGCTCGACACTATCTTGTTCAGCATCATCAGAGGATTGAAAACCCTTTATCATCATTCATTTATTCATCTTGATTGTCATTTAATTTTAAATTTAGGGTTTATGTGTTCTTCATGTTTTCTGGAAAATTAGTTAGTTATAGTCAATATAAATAAATGTTAGTTACATATTTGAAATTGTGAGAGAATTTAGAGCAAGTTTGCTCTTTACATCTTTGCAAATGGTTGAGAATTGAGAGAGTTCAGAAACTCAAAATTTAAAAGCTAGAGGTTGAAGATGACAATGGTGGTGGCGCGCAAAATTCAAATCCAGGGCTAAAGTTTATTTTATTTTGAATGGTTGTTGTTTCATAAATGACTAAATCGTTATAGCCCAGTGGTAAAGAGTGTTTGTGTGTTGTGTCGCACCCCAATTTTTGAACTAGTCTTTTTCATATAATTATATTGCATTCCATCTGCATGCAAATTATGGCATCGTTGCCTATCTTAGGAAAATTAGACTGTTGTAGCATTCATTCGCATTTTTTGCATACTTAAATTTTTTAGGATAATAAAAAAAATGGTTTAGGTTCAATTTAGATTTTTTAGTTTAAATTTGTTTTAGATTTAGTTATGTTTTTATATCGTTTTAGTTTCTAGTTTTTATTTTAATATCATTTTTTAGTCTAGATTTATTTTAGCTTTAATATCTCATTAGTTTAGAATAATTTAAGTTTTAATGTATTTTATTTTTAAATTTAGCTTTAATTTAGATTAATCTTTCAGTTTTAATATTATTTTTATTTTAAATTTATTTAGAATAAGTTTTTATTTTATTATTTATTTTTTATTAGTATTATTATTATCATTTAATATTATTATTATTTATTTATTCTTTTTATCAAATATATACACAAAATATAACAAAAAGAGAGTTTTTTTTAAGAATTGGGCCCAATTACGTTTTTTTTCCTTCAGCCCATTTAACAATATTTCAGCTCATTTTACAAAGAAAATAGTACAGAATTAAGAAAAATACAAAAATAAAAAATAATGGTCCTTCTTCATGTTCCTATCCCACGCCTGACTCTGCATACTCTCTGCTCCCAGCCTACAAAACAGTCCAAAACCACAACAAACAAAGCTGCTCCAAGCCTCCAATTTGTCCAAAGCTTTCACCAAACTGGTTAAACAAAACCTGCAGCATAAAGCACAAAACAAGTTACCTCATTTGTTCAAATTAACACCAACATTTCCCCCCAAATTTCCATTGATTTCACTATAAAAACTCAGCATCTGTTAAAGAAAAAAGGGGGAGGAACCAAAACAACCTCATTGCTCTCAAAACCTACATATCTTAACCTTTACCGTTCAACTCACTTTACCCACAATTTCATACCCAGCAACCTTCCATCCTCACTAGACTTTCACTACATCCCAAACACAACAACTCATAACACACCTTCCACAACAACCCTGTTCATAACCGTAACTCTAACCTCACTGTCTCAATCAAAATCGCACAGAAACCTCCCTCGAACTTTCACAAAAAACCTCTTACCTTATAACAACTACTCAAAAACTCTGCTCAAAGTAAACTAAAACCTCTCTGAAACCAACAACAGTCACTCATAGTCAAACCTCTCGCACATACAGTAAACACGAGACACCAGCGGTTCACACAAACTCAGAATCGTAGAAGAAGACGGGAAAATGGAAGAAATGAGATAACGTACCTGAATCCTTGTTTCACTTATTTTTTTGTTGTTTCTTTTCAATTGCTTCATGTAATAACTTTGTAATATCTGAATCATTATTGGAATGGGGTTTTAGGGTTCTTGCTGGGAATTGAATTTGTAGGCTTTGATTGTTTAGCTGTTTGAATGTTGATGTGTTGTTCTTGAATCCGTGAGAGAGTTAGAGCCGAGAGAGATGCGAGAGCTTCGAGGCTCCTTTAATGGCGGTATCGATTGAGAGTGAGTCGCGAATCGAGAAAGCGAGAAATCGAGAGAGACGAGTGCAAGAGAATAACCGAGGGACCATTCGAGAGAGAGTAATCGTGAGAGAGAAAGGTTGAAGAAACGCTGAGTAATTTAGGGTTTTCTCAAGTGGAACCGGTTTATTGCGTGTTCGGAAACCGGATCTGGTTCGGCCCAACCCGGTTCAGTCCATGTTCCTTTTACAGCTTTTCTTCATATTGTTTATGGGCCTGTTCTCTTGGCCCAACCGATTCACACATGTGTGTTATTTTTGTTTTTGTTTCAACCTTTGGGCCTCACTCCATGCTGGGTTTCAGCACCCCATGGCCCATTACCTTTTTTTCTTATTATTTACTACTTGTTTTATTCTTAAAAATGCAAAGTTAGTATTTTGTTTTCTTTATATATAAAATATTTTGTACAATAATCAATTAATTTGTTTAAATTTTTGATTAGGTTTTTATATTCTTTAAATGTTTTTTTTCTCTCATAATCAATAATTTCAAAAAATAGCTTTTTAATCGAATCGAGTTCTGAGTTTTAATTGGAGAAGAAGGGTTTGTACGTACTTATACAAATTGTTCTTAAACATTTAGGCGATGGCCGTTAAGCCTTTGTTTGGATGTTTAGACTCCATTAAATACTCTTTCAAACTCGATTTGATTCACCTTTCTTTTTTTACAAAACAATTTCTTCTAATCAATCATTTTATCTATAATGGAAAGAAGAGTTTGTACGTACTTGTACAATTTGTTCTTTAAACATTTAGGCGATGGCCGTTAAGCCTTTGTTTGGATGTTTAAACTCCATTAAAGACTTTATAAAAATCAATTTAACAAACACTCTTTCAAGTATCTTAAGCGATGGCCGTTAAGCTTTTGTTTAAATACTTGGATCCAATTAAATGTCTTTCAACTCATCAAATCATCTTCATCACCTACGAGGAGGTTGTACGTACTTGTACAATTTTCTCTTTCAAACATTTAGACGATGGCCGTTAAGCTTTTGTTTAAATGTTTGATTTCTCTTAACAAACAAACTTTCAATTCATCCACACCCTTTTACATTCTAAAACACTTTTTCATAAAACGAGACACTTATTCAATTTCAATACGAACATACTTCCACATGTGAAGATCTAACATCTTCCACTCGAATGCGATGATGGCCAAAATCATGTCTTATCTTGATTTAGTTATCCATTCTTGTAGTGATATCATATCCATGTGCGCGTAGTATTTCCATTTGAAAGCGATCGAGTACCTCTCGCTAAAATCAACCAACAAACATTTCGTAGTTTTAGCCCGAACTACGATTGCTCTGACTTTTCCATTGCACTAGGGAATACGTAGGCACAAGATACAAATGTCTTGGCGAGCACAATAATAAAAAATCTTTTTTGTTCCTTTCTTTATTTCCAACCTAATAAATAAATAAAGTAGATAATAAGCTAACAATCGATTACAAGAATAACTAAATGGGTCCCATCGAGTACGATGGAGGTGAGGGGTGCTAATACCTTCCCCTTGCTTAACCGACTCCCGAACCTAAATTTGGTTGCGATGACCATCTTATCCGTTTTCTTTTTATCCGTGGGTTTTATCGATATTTCCCCTTTCCTTCTTGGAATAAATAAAGTTCGGTGGCGACTCTGTTGTACTTCGAATGCGCGAAAGCGCGTCGAGTCACATTTTTACCGCTACTGAAAGTGGCGACTCTGCTGGGGACTACCTTAGAGAGTCAACCCTAGTTTAGTTTTTTGTATTATTGTTAGCTTTATTTATTCGCTTATTTATTTCCTCTATTGTTTGATTTCTTATTGTATGTCTGGGGTTCGAATACCCCTCGCCCCAGACCTTTTGATTTTATTTCTTTTTTTTGCTTCTATGCACTAGAATACTATATGTATTGCAATGGAACCATTACCTTGTCACCAAGCGCGCGTTGGCTCAGTGGTGTTGTTTTGGACTAGTAACATAAAGGGCGTGGGTTCAAACCTAGTTGGTGACAAAACCCTATTTTTTATCACTTTTTCCACTTGATTTCTTCACAACTTTAAACAATTATTTAACCTATCAAATTAATTCATTTTGATTTCATTTTTTACACACTTGTCATTTAATATATCTATTTTGTGAATATACATTTTTATCTTGTTTTGACCAAACTACTTTGTGAATAATTTTATGATAAAACCCTAATCATATAGGTCTTAATTAGGTATATATTTTGTCCTTACCTTATTTAAGTTGACTTTTTGTCAATTTTCAAAACTGTTTTCAATCTCCGATTAAACGGATGATTAAGGTTTTCAAACAACAAAACCTTATATCATTTCAACCATTTTTCAACTGTTTTCATAAACAGTAAATCATTTTCATTGGGCCTCTATTAGAGTGTAAGACCCAGCACCTTTTTCTTTTTATAGTTTGTTTTCAAAAACTGTATTTACAAAATCTTCTTTCTGTTTTCAAAACATTCTTCTGGTATTTGAAGGGCATTATTCCCGGTGAAATTCTTCAGATACCTATGTGACCTTTGTCCATCTTCACTTCTTCTGTTTACAAAAAAGCCTTTAACTATTTATAACAAATATTCAACTGTTATCAATAAAACAACAAAAATTGTTGGTAAGGCTTTGTATATACAGCTTTAAAGGCCTCCACTCCATCCAGGTTAGGCTTTATAGCTTTCAATTTACAGTCTTTATTGAAATTACTGTCAAATATATAATTGTTTATATATTGTTTAGAACTGCGTTTGAGTGTAAACCCTAGGACAGTTAAACTATATATATATATATATATATATATATATATATATATATATATATATATTATAGGAATATGGCCTAGGATTGAGAATGTCTTCCCGGTGAAGGCTCTTTCATAATTAGAGATCTGTAGTTCAAACCCCCAAGATGAATTATTCCCGGTGAAACATCTTGGCAAAAACCTTAGAACAAAAAAATAGGACACATCCACCCAAAGAGGAATTATTCCCGGTGAAACCTCTTACCCATTTGCTTAAAGCCAAAATAAGTTCAAAACTACATAGCTTTCTCTTGTGCTATAACAAGGACCCTCGATGACCCTCGATTAGCCTCCTCTTGGGCTTTGTACAAGGACCCACAGGCTTCTTAAAAGCTTTTCCAGCTTCCTCTTGAGCTTGTATACAAGGACCCATCAGGTTTCTTATAAACATAGGAACAGGTCTTTAGTTACCTTTTAGCCTATCCTGGTGAGTTTCTTCCATTCTTTAAACCAGACTTTAAACAAGCTAAGATTGTCTCAACATATTGAGTACACTTTTTGGAATGAGAGACATGGATAGTCTCTGTCACCCTTATCTTCATCAATCTTCCTTAGCAGAGTCTAGGATCCATATTTGCTTATCCTCAGTCAGTGTCAGCCTTAATCTTGGGCTTTAAAACAAGAAGTCTCCACTAGATAATCTTTCTGCCATTCATTTTAACAAAACCCCTGGAAAGGGTTAGCCTCCAAACATCATTCTTTCATTTTAACAAAAACCCTGGAAAGGGTCAGCCTCCAAAATGACTCCTTCAAATCCAAAAATTCACTCTTTCAAAAGATAAATTCTCCAAAAGAGTCAAAACCCCTGGAAAGGGTCAGCCTCCAAAAACATGATAAAAATTCAGTCCCTTAATAGTCAATTTCTCCAGCTGAGTCAAAATCCCTGGAAAGGCTTAGCTTCCAAAAAAACATAATAAATAAATTAGTTTGTTAAAACCTCTAGTAGAATAAAACTCCCTCAGTGAGTCTTTCATTTTTAGCCACAACCTTGGGCTTTGTACAAGGCAGATAAACCATATTCCCCTGTGTCAAAGATTCCTAATCTTTAGAATCTTTTCCCAATAGAGTCTTCCATACTCAGTTTCTTTAAGAGTCCTCCATAACCTTGGACACCGAAAGGCATGCTCTGGCAACATACTCAGACTTATACGACCCTTTCCCTAATTTGGTTGAGAATCTTTCATTTTAGAGGCACGATGGTTGTCATACTTGATCAACCAAGTAGACTCCCCTCTTAATGAAACATCATTTTTAGCTTTTCTGTCACTTTTAAAATGTTTGTGGTGGAATAGTAGAAATACCTCTCTGTAAAGATAATTTCATGTCTCTTTATTGTAAACAGAGATTTAATTCAAAGCTTCAACCTTGAGCTTCAAGCAAGGAACCAAAAATAATTAATTTCCCTAGTTAGTTCCCCGAACTACATTAAGCTCTGACTTCCACTAGGGATATGTAGGCATGAGGTTCACAAGGAATCTCAGCGAGCTAATAAAATACCAAAAATAGTCAGTTTCTCTGTCTGTCTGTCTTTTTAAATCAATTCAATTCTCTCTCCTAAACACAAAGGAGAAACTTTCCCAATCATTAGCAATAAACACAATCACAATGACACAAAGAAGGTTCCTATAGAGTACTACGGATATGTAGGGTGCTTAAACTCTTCCCTATGTATAACCGACCCCCCGAACTCCAGAATTTCTAGTCTAGGTGAAATCCTCACACTTAGCAAACTCCTAGGGTTTAGTTGAGATCTTTTTTTCCCTTTCCTACTCGTAGGACAATAAGAAAGTTCATGTGATATCGTAGGAAGAACTGAAACAAAATTCATCCCATCCCGGACGCATTCTCCTTCCAAATTTCACGTGAAGGGTCTAGCGTGCCGTCCTCCCAAGTGAAACGGGGAGGTAAAAAAAAATGACACCACACAATGCTCATTTAAAAAAGTCGCAATAGAATCATCATTATTTAATCTTTATTAAAAATAAAACACACTTTGAGTCTTAAGAAATTTAACTCAAAACAAAATATACATAATTCAGCAAATTGTTTCCAAAATAAACTATATCGTAGTTTAAGCAAGTCAAACATTAACCCAACTCGGTTTTACATGATAGAGCAGAAATCCCTAAATAAAACGATCACTAAGGAAATGTTTTCGCAACTAGCTCCCATTTACTTCAACAGAAGTACTGTTGGGCATCTGCATGTTACCCACGTAGAGGTAACATTCAAATAGAAGGGATGAGTAATCATAATCAATTATAAAAGATATAAGACTTGCAATAGTTATAAGCTACAAGTCAACAACATAGAATAAATCATAAACTCACATCCCAAACATCACAAGTAACTCATATACAACTTCCATCATAAGGCTCACTAATAATCACATAACAAATGCATATATCACCAAATCATATAACATCAACAAAATTATGCAATGCCATATAGAATGTTATGCAACAACACTGAATGAATGCATGTGATACTATTTTATGAAAATGCAGGTTCATTTCGCTCTTTGCTCCACCACCATGGATATAGAACCTCCACCATAGGATTTGGTTCACTCTTGAACCAGAGAAAATCACAAAAATCGTTACAGCCACCGCAAGTAACGCTTCAGTAATTCACAATCATAGGAAATTAGCTACTCGCACCCAAACCATCTTCGACACCTGCATGCTAGACCCATCTTCGGCTACAGCATGCACACTTCAACGCCAGCATGTGAACAATCTTCAACTTCATGCTTAACCCTGTCGAACTGTCGAACCAGAAAGCTACTCTTCGACCATACTAGAGTTCGATCCAATATCTCACAATTTTTCACCTTGGATCTAACTCTACAACATCAAGGGAACAAACTAGATTTCTTCATGCAGCTTTATCAACTGCATACAGTGGAAAAACTTGCAACTCAACAATGATTTGGTGATCATATCAGCAGCATTGTGATCTGTCGAAACCTTTAGCACTTGGACTTCTCCATGCTCGATTACTCCTCTGAATAAATGCAACCTCACATCGATGTGCTTAGTTCGCTCATGATATGCTGAGTTCTTTGACAGGTGTATTGCACTTTGACTATCACATTTAACAGTGATACCTCGACCTTGAAGTTTCAGCTCCTTCGCAAAACCTTCAAGCCACAATGCTTCTTTCACAGCTTCAATTAGGGCAATATACTCCGCTTCAGTGGTTGATAGAGAAACAAACTTCTGAAGTGTTTCTTTCCAACTAATTACAGTGCCAAACATAGTGAAAACATATCCAGAAATAGATTTTCTAGAATCCATACAACCTGCATAATCAGAGTCGACATATCCTTCAATTGCTGCTTTACTGTCTTCACCCAAGGCTCCACCATAAATTAGGGCTCTGTTCAGAGACCCATTTATGTACCTTAAAATCCACTTCAATGCTTGCCAATGAGCCTTTCCAGGATTCGTCATGTACCTGCTTACAAGACTTACTGCATATGCTATGTCGGGTCTAGTACAGACCATAACATACATCAAAGAACCAACTATATTAGCATATGGGATGCTATTCATATAGGCTCTTTCGACATCAGTATTGGGACACTGATCAATACTCAGCTTGAATTAAGGGTTTGTTGGAGTCACAATTGGCTTCGAATTCGACGTACCAAATTTTTTGAGAATCTTCCGTAGATATGCCTCTTGAGATAAGCATAACTTCGACTTATTTCTATCTCTTATAATGTCAATTCCAATAATCCTAGAAGAAGCTCCCAGATCCTTCATATCGAACTCCTTATTGAGTTCAACCTTCACCCTCGTCACATCTTCAACATTGTGTTAGAACAAGATTTATTCTGATCAATATTCTTAGTTTTGATGATAAAAATGTATATAAATTTTGTATAAGAAAATGTGGTACTCTAATCCTATGCATTTTCCATTTCAGAAAATATATGATGAGTATGCACAATTCAGCGCTAAGAAGCACTGATTCAGAAGGTTCAAGTATGCAACATCAGAACATGCTCTAGCAAGACATCAGAAGATGGTCAAGCAGAATCAAAACATGGTCTATGAAGCATCAGAAGAACTTGAGTTCGAAGCAGAAGAACTGAAGTTCTTATGGTATCACGCTAGAAGCACTTCAAGGTCAGAAAACAAGAAGATGCTATGCCCCAAGCTGAATGACTCTGATATTCAAATGTTGTACCTACAAAGATCAGATCAGAAGCAAGTACAAGATGGCAGGCTATAGTGACTGACAAAAGGAACGTTAGAAGCTATTAAAGGCAAAGTCAGTTAAAGCAGGAAAAGCAAGGCTCGAGGTAGTTGACAAAAGAGTGAAACATTAAATGCAATGCTGTACGGATCACGCAACACATTAAATGCTCCCAACGATTATCTTCTCAAAACGCCTATAAATAGAACACTCTACGCAAAAAATACAGAAACACTGTCAAATTAAAAAGCTCTCAAACTTCATCTTCAACCTCACTCCATTACTGTTGTAATATCTTTAGTGAGATTAAGCTTAGAACTTAAGAGAAAAATCATAGTAGTGATTATAGCTTATTAAGAAGCATTGTAATACTCTTATAAGAATCTGTTTACATTTATTTGTAAAGGAACTAGAGAAGATCAAGTTGTGATCGAATTATCTAGAAGTCTTAGAGGGTATCTAAGCATTGATTTCCTAGAGTGATCAAGTTGTGATCAGAATACTCTAGAAGACTTAGAAGGTATCTAAGTGGAAAACCATTGTAATCAAGATTGATTAGTGGATTAAATCCTCACGTGAGATAAATCACTCCAACGGGGTGGACTGGAGTAATTTAGTTAACAATGAACCAGGATAAAAATCATTGAGCAAGTTGTTTTTATCTTAAGAGTTTTAAAGCTACACTTATTCAAACCCCCCCTTTTTAAGTGTTTTTCTATCCTTCAATTGGCATCAGAGCGCCGGTTCTAGGGTGTAAGCACTTAACCGTGTTTAGAAAAGATTCAGGAAGAGAAAAACGCTAAGTCAAGATGGTTGATGGTATTCCTCCTCCTTCTACATCTACATCTGGCTCTACTGAGCGCAACAATGGAAATGGATATTCTAGACCACCGGTATTTGATGGTGAAAACTTTGAATACTGGAAAGATAGATTGGAAAGTTACTTTCTTGGTCTAGATGGTAATTTGTGGGACTTGCTCATGGATGGTTACAAACATCCTGTGAAAGCTAGTGGAGTAAAGCTCACAAGACAAGAAATGAGTGATGATCAGAAGAAGAAATTCAAAAATCATCACAAGTCAAGGACTGTTTTGCTGAATGTTATCTCTCATTCTGAATATGAGATGATATCTAACAGGGAAACTTCCCATGATATATATGAGTCATTAAAAATGACTCATGAAGGAAACACCCAAGTCAAGGAGACCAAAGCTCTTGCCTTGATCCAGAAATATGAAGCCTTCAAGATGGAGGATGATGAAAACATTGAAATAATGTTCTCAGGATTTCAAACTCTAACTGCTGGATTAAGAGTTCTTGACAAGGGATACACCAAGGCTGATCACGTCAAGAAGATCATCAGAAGCTTGCCAAGAAGATGGGGTCCTATGGTGACTGCATTCAAAATTGCTAAGAACCTGAATGAAGTCTCTCTTGAAGAGTTGATCAGTACTCTGAGGAGTCATGAAATTGAGCTAGATGCTAATGAACCTCAGAAGAAAGGTAAGTCTATTACGTTAAAATCTAATTATAAAAAATTTACTAACGCATTTCAGGCAGAAGAACAAGATTCTGAAGAATCAGAATCAGAAGAAGAAAAAGATAAACTATCCATGATCTCCAGAAGGGTAAATCAACTCTGGAAGAGCAAACAAAGGAATTTCAAGAACTTCAGAAGTTCTAAGAAGCTTGAAAGAGGAGAATCTTCTGGAAGTAGAAGATCTGACAAGAATAAAGTCACTTGCTTCGAGTGCAATGAGCCAAGTCACTACAAGAATGAGTGTCCAAAGCTTCAAAAGGAGAAGCCCAAGAAGAAGTTTCATTAGAAGAAAGGTCTTATGGCAACTTGGGATGATTCAGATTCATCAGAATCAGAATCAGACTCTGAAGGCGAGCAGGCTAACATTGCGCTGATGGCCATTGTGGATGATGAAGCAGAATCTACATCAAAATCAGAATCTGACTCTGAAGAGGTATTTTCTAATCTATCTAGAGAAGAGCTTGCTTCCAGTTTAGCAGAAATTCTTGAAATTAAGGATAAGCTTAGTATCAAATACAAGAAGATGAGAAAGCTCTTTGTATCTGAAACTGAGAAGTTTGTATTAGAAAATTCTGAACTTAAAGAAAAAGTTTTAAAACTATCCAACGGTGCTGAGTCATCTTCTGTTTCAGAAGAATCTATTCCAAGCCTGAACCATATTCTTAAAGAATATGACTTCAGTTTTAGGAAATTCTTATCTAGAAGCATTGGTAGAAGTCATCTTGATTCTATGATACATGCTGTTTCTGGAAACAAGAGAGTTGGCATTGGCTATGAGGGCAATACCCCATACAAACTTGAACCTGTAGATGATATGAAATTAGGCTCACCTCACATGCCAAAAGCTTTCATGTTACACACACTAAGAAGCATGTGACACAACCTAGAAAATGTCATGTTGCTAAACCTAAGGAATATCATGTTGTACCTCCTGTAAATTATCATGCTAAACCCAAGTTCAATCAGAACTTGAGGAGAACTAACAAGAAATGAACCAAAAAGTTATGGGTACCTAAGGAGAAGATAATTTCTGTTGCAAATATCTGCAGCAAAGAAGGAAAAGCAAAGCATGTCATGGTACCTGGACTCTGGGTGCTCGCGGCACATGACGGGAAGAAGGTCTATGTTCCAAGACCTGGTGCTTAAGTCTGCTGGAGAACTAAAGTTTGGAGGAGATGAGAAGGGCAAGATTATTGGCTCCAGAACCATAAGTACGGGTAACTCTCCTTCCATATCTAGTGTACTTCTTGTAGAAGGATTAACTCATAACTTACTATCCATAAGTCAATTAAGTGACAATGGTTATGACATAATCTTCAATCAAAAGTCTTGCAAGGCTGTAAGTCAGAAGGATGGCTCAATCCTATTTACAGGCAAGAGAAAGAACAACATTTACAAGATTGATCTTCAAGATCTTAAGAATCAAAAGGTATCTTGTCTTATTTCTTTTAGCGAAGAGCAATGGGTCTGGCACAAAAGATTAAGACATGATAGTTTGAGAAAGATTTCTCAAATTAACAAACTAAATCTGGTCAGAGGTCTCCCAAATCTGAAATATAAATCAGATGCTCTTTACGAAGCATGTCAGAAGGGAAAGTTCTCCAAACCTGCATTCAAGTCTAAGAATGTTGTCTCTTCCTCTAGGACGCTAAACTTCTGCATATTGATTTGTTTGGCCCAGTCAAAACAACTTCTGTCAGAGGGAAGAAATATGGATTAGTCATCGTAGATGATTATAACCGCTGGACATGGGTAAAGTTCTTGAATCACAAGGATGAGTCCCATTCAGTGTTCTTTGACTTCTGCACTCAGATTCAATCTGAGAAAGAGTGTAAAATCATAAAGGTCAGAAGTGATCATGGTGGCGAATTTGAGAATAGATTCTTTGAGATTTATTTCAAAGAAAATGGTATTGCCCATGATTTCTCTTGCCCTAGAATTCCACAGTAAAATGGAGTTGTAGAGCGAAAGAATAGGACTCTACAAGAAATGGCCAGAACCATGATCAACGAGACCAATATGGCTAAGCATTTTTGAGCAGAAGCAATAAATACTGCATGTTATATTCAGAATAGAATCTCTATAAGACCTATTATTAATAAGACTCCTTATGAATTGTGGAAGAACAGAAAGCCCAACATTTCATATTTTCATCCTTTTGGATGTATTTGTTATATTCTGAATACTACAGATCATCTGAGTAAGTTTGATTCTAAGGCACATAAGTGTTTCCTTCTTGGATATTCTGAACGCTCAAAAGGCTACAAAGTATACAATACTGAAACATTGATTGTTGAAGAATCAATTAACATCATATTTGATGATAAGCTTGGTCTTGAAAAGCCAAAGCAGTTTGAGATTTTTGTAGATATTGAAGTCTATGACTCAGAAGCTGGAGAACCCAGAAGCAAAGGATCAGAAGATCAAGTTGCTGCTTCTTTAGAGAATCTCAGAATTTCTGAAAAACCACCTATCAGAAGATCTTCCTTACTCACCTCTGCTCACTCAGAAGATGTCATTCTTGGAAAGAAAGAAGATCCTATCAGAACCAGATCATTCCTTAAGAACAATGCACAAGGTCAACTAGGTCTTGTTTCTCTGATCGAGCCAACTTCTGTTGATCAAGCTCTAGAAGATCCAGACTGGATAATTGTCATGCAAGAGGAACTTAATCAGTTTACAAGGAATGATGTATGGGATCTTGTTCCTAGACCAAAAGGATTCAACATCATTGGAACCAAGTGGGTCTTCAGAAACAAGCTAAGCGAAAAAGGAGAAGTGGTAAGAAACAAATCCAGACTGGTTGCTCAGGGCTATAGTCAGCAAGAAGGGATTGACTATACAGAAACCTTTGCAACAGTGGCCAGGTTAGAATCTATTCGCTTATTGATTTCTTTTGCCACTCAACATAAAATCACTCTATATCAGATGGATGTTAAGAGTGCCTTCTTAAATGGTTATATAGAAGAGAAAGTATATGTCCACCAACCTCCTGCGCCCGGGATGGGATGAATTTTGTTTCAGTTCTTCCTACGATATCACACGAACTTTCTTATTGTCCTACGAGTAGGAAAGGGAAAAAAAGATCTCAACTAAACCCTAGGAGTTTTCTAAGTTTGGGGATTTCACCTAGACTTGAAATTCTGGAGTTTAGGGGGTCGGTTATGCATAGGGAAGAGTTTAAGCACCCTACATATCCGTAGTACTCTACGGGAACCTTCTCTGTGTCATTGTGATTGTGTTTATTGCTAATGATTGGGAAAGTTTCTCCTTTGTGTTAGGAGAGAGAATTAAATTGATTTAAAAAAAGATAAACAGACAGACAGACAAACAAACAGACAAACTGATTATTTTTTGGTGTTTTATTAGCTCGCTGAGATTCCTTGTGAACCTCATGCCTACATATTCCTAGTGGAAGTCAGAGCTTAATGTAGTTCGGGGAACTAATTAGGGAAATTAATTATTTTTGGTGCCTTGCTTGAAGCTCAAGGTTGAAGCTTTGAATTAAATCTCTGTTTACAGTAAAGAGACATGAAGTCATCTTTATAGAGAAGTACTTCTACTATTCTACCACAAACATTAAAAGAGTGACATAATAACTGAATTCATTTCATTAAGAGAGGGAGCCTACTTGGTTGATCAAGTATGACAACCAACATGCCTCTTGAATGAAAGAAGGATGCTCATCCAAATTAGGGAAAGTTAATCACATTTCTGGTTTCACTGCCAGCTTATGCCTTTCAAAATCCTAAATGGGAGACTTGATTAAAATTAAAATGAAATGTAATGTTTGTTTGTTTGAATGTGGTAGAGTAGTAAAAATATCTCTCTATAGAGATAAGCTATGTCTATCTACTGTATAAGAGATTTGATTTTTTAGCTGGCTTGAATGAGGCCCAAGCTTGAGGCTTTTTTATTGATTTATTGAATTATTGAAAGATAACTCTATTGGGGAGAATTTTAATTAAGGAGTTTTTGTATTCTGTACAAAGCCCATAATTGAGGCTGACTCTAGTTGGAGAGTGTTTATTTGATGGATTTTATTTGGTGTTCTGTACAAAGCCCAGAATTGTGGCTGACTCTTTTTAGGGAGACTCTATTTGTGTGTGCCTTGTACAAATCCCAAGGTTGTGGCTAACTGCTGAGGATAACTGATTTTTTAAGACTATGAATGACTCTATTTTGTGTGCCTTGTACAAAGCCCAAGGTTGTGGCTGACTCTTAACTGTGGAAGTTATTTAGTTTGTGCCTTGTATGAAGCCCAAGGTTGTGGCTACTCTAGCTAGGGAAAATATTATTTTCTACCTTGTATAGAGCCCAAGGTTGTGGCGGACTTTTAAAGAAAAATGATTATGGAAGACTCTATGGGGAAAAGATCCTTGAGATTAGGAATCTTTGACACAGGGAAATATGGTTTATCTGCCTTGTACAAAGCCCAAGGTTGTGGCTACTAAAAATGAAGGACTCACTGGGGGAGTTTTATTCTGCTAGAGGTTTTAACAAACTAATTTCCTTTTTATGTTTTTTTGGAAGCTAACCCTTTCTAGGGATTTTGACTCAGCTGGAGAAATTGTCTATTAAAAGACTGGGTTTTTTGGAGGCTAACCCTTTCCAGGGGTTTTGACTCTTTTGGGGAATTTATCTTTTATAGGAATGAATCTTTGTTAAAATGATAGAATGATTTTGGAGGCTGACCCTTTCTAGGGGTTTTTGTTAAAATGAAAGAATGATGTGGAGGCTAACCCTTTCCAGGGTTTTTTTTATTAAAATGAATGGCAGAAAGATTATCTAGTGGAGACTTCTTGTTTTAAAGCCCAAGATTAAGGCTGATTCTGACTGAGGATAAACAAACATAGAACCTAGACTCTGCTAAGGAAGATTGATGAAGATAAGGGTGACAGAGACTGTCCACGTCTCTCATTCCAAAAAGTGTACTCAATATGAGATTGATACAATCTTAGCTTGTTTAAAGTCTGGTTTAAAGAAAGGAAGAACTCACCAGGATAGGTGTTATACCCCAAAATTTGCCCGCATCTTTTTTCAAGAAAAACTTCAATCTAAAAATTAAGAGCTTCATATAATCTTGGATTTTTATCCCATAAATGTCCTGATTTATGAATACTTGGTTTTTAGAATTTTTCTTATACGGTATTTTGGCTCGCTGTTGAATTTATTCTTACGCAAACGCCAATTACTGTTTATTACTTCACACACGCTATTTATTTGGGATTTATTTACAGATAAATAGTACTGACACAATTGGTACAGAATTAAATCTTTTGCAGGCGCAGAGTCCGGGGATTTAGACTGTACTGGTAACAAGTAAATTATTATTAATTTTTGTTTCCCACTAATTTTTGTACTATATTCCATTATTTTCAAAATCTTTTCCTTTCTTTTCAAATCTCTTTCTTTCAAAAATCAAATCCTAACTTTATTCTATACATCTCTTTTTTCCAACACTATCATACACTTTCTTTCAAATCCTACTTCCACTCAAATTTACCTTTTGTACGGAATCACTTCATTCCCCAACGTCTCTATCTTTCTTTTCATTCTATAAATACCTCTCATTTTTTCCATAAAATCTCACATCAAATTCTAACTCATCTCTCAAATTTCTACTTCATATTCATTCTCTCTTCTTCCCCGGCAAAATGGCGAAGCGGATGGAAACGTGTTTTCTTATGGTCATCACCGTCGTGGTGGTAATCATGTCCTTCTTCTGTCTGCATAGTCCTGAAAAATGTGGACCTGGGATGTTTACACTCCCAATCATCTACATGTTATTATTTGTAGCATGGGTTATTAATCGTCATTCTTAAAGTTTGTCGTATCTCTTATTTCTTAATGTACCGTTTACTCGTCGTACTGTTCATTATAGTATGTAATATTTGTACTGTCAGTATTAAATGTCGTACTATCTGTTGTACTGTAGTTTAATTATCCAGATAATATTTTGTGTGTTTTCTGCCAGTTAAATATTTATTTTTCTGTGCATTAAATGTTTTTTAGGGTTATTATCAGTAATTTTGCTCGCATACAGTATATATTATTTATTTATTATGTCTGTGTTTTTCTAACAACTCATGTAAATATATTTTTATCATTTACATAACAAAAAACAAAAAGAAAAAATTAACTTTAACTGTTGAATTTTCACCTTAACTGCTTCATTAATATCCGGACAGCCAGTTGACAGTCAAAACCGTTGACAGTGCAATTCTCCGTATTTTGTACCATCAATCAAATCAATCTTTTGCATTTCAAAATTCCAACATTTTTGTTCTGGAAGTCTTCTGAATATCACATGATTAGCAAAGACTCAACACTGCACAAAAATCAGGTACGCTTAACTGTCTCCTACACAAACAGTCCCTAACTAGGGTTTCTTGTTTTTTTCAGGAGAAAAAAGTTTTGAGACCTCAAATGGATTTCATGGACCTCCATATATCTCAAAGTACCACCATACAAATTTTCAAACCTCAACTCACTCAGACGCACAGTCAGCAGCTCAAACAGTCAACAGACGACCCGTTTGACCAAAAAGTCAACAGACAGTCAAAAATGAAATTTTTTGTCAACATCCATATTTTGTCAAAAGATTCAGCATTTGATCATTGGTTGATCATAATTCATCAAGGAAAGATAAAAAATCAACAAAACCCTAAGTTTCAAAATTAGGGTTTTCTCCTAAAAAGTCAACTGAAGTTTGACTGGTCATAACTCTCTCATCCTTCATCCAAAAAATTCAAACCAAAGCTCATTTTGAAGGAAATTCAATTATCTTTCAAATGCAATTGGTACCATGGTCATTAGATTCACCATTTGAAAAATATTAACCAAGACATTACAGGTCATTTTCAAAGTCAACAAAAAGTCACTTTTTTCAGAATGACACACAAGGAGCATGGAAAGTCATTTTGATATGAGACCAAAGACATTGGTTAGAGGACTCTTTGAGGTTTCCAAAAAGTACAAGAACTCCTTCAAATGATAAAAATTGAGGGATTTATGCCTTGTTGAAGTTGGCTAAATTTTGGGAAAATGCATGAAATCAACATTGATCAAAAATGTTTTTCTTCCAAATGAGACCTAATTTCCATGATCCAAACATGTTTCCCATAATGTGAAGGGCCTCCCACAACCAAGACAAAGCCCATAGCATTTTTGTTTCTTTTTTGATTTAATTTTATCACATTTAAGATTAAATTAAAAAAGGAAAATGGAAGGATAATATGTAGCTTAGTTTCTAAGCATGAGTCATCAAAGAACATTCAAATCTCTGCAGCAAGGGAAGTACAGCAGGCCTAAGAGCAAGAGGTGTGGAAAAATCAAGCCATGGTTGCTTGAATTCAAAGCTACATATATTAAAAAATTCCAAAATTCAACAAAAGCACCTAATGCTTTTAGCTTAGTTTTTAAGCACTTCATTGCTTATAGAATGGCTAGAATACTTCAGTAAACAAAGGAGAGAAGAACTGAGAGTCAGACATATGCTTGTAACATACTTGTAATCACTTGAAATTTTCAAAGAAATTCAAAATTCGAATTCTGAGTTTAAGCCTCTTTCAATACAAAATAAACACTCAAACACAATCCTTGAACATCACTGAATCTATCCAGAATCGATTGCAAGCCTTGAAACACTCAGAATCATCAACTAGAGCTCACGGTTTGTTCAAACCAAAACTGACTCGAATTCAATCACACATGCATATTTGGCACGATGTAGATGTATATTTATGTTTAGATAGGTGCTCTGAACGTTTCTGGAAACTTAATTGAAGTTTGGACACCTATACGAGCAATTACCATTTTAGGGTTATTCGTTAGAGGCAAAATTATACTAAATTAAAGGCATGGTTGAATTCAGTGGAACATAACGAATCAAATGAACAGGTCGCGAAAAATTTCTATACACGTTTACCCCTATTCGCTATTTTGCAAGGATGAGTTTCATCTATTACAGCGCTTCTAGGCAAAAAACGCTGTTAAAAGTAGTGGCTGGAGGTTGAAGATGAAGGCGTGGCACCATCTGATTGGCCAGTTTGAAAAAACGCGCGTTTGACTTGTTCTTGGATCCAGTGCTTTGTTGACTAGACTGTTGTCATGTGCCACGCATCCTTGTCCATCAGATCATTTTAATTATTCAATCTAACGCATTTTGACTTGCAGGTTCACCATAGACCCTAGGGGTTTGTCACACATGATCATTGCTTTATATATTTTATATTTTATTTTATTTTCTTTATAAAATTAATTTAAAATAGTTTCAAAAATAAAAAAATATAATAAAAATACTTTTAGGCTTATAAAATAATCTATTATTTTTTAACATAAAATATTTTATTTTTTCTTAAATATTAAAATATTTTATATAATTAATTAGTATATATTTATATATTTGCTTTTTAATTATTTTAACCAATCAAAAAATCATAAAAGAATTGTTCTTTATATTAAATATAGTTTATATATTATAGGCTAATTTTGAACATATTTAGAATATTTTCTCTTTATGTTTTAATTATTTGTGTAATTATTTGTATAATTATATGTTAATTTAAACTTATTAATTTTCAAAACAACTTCAAAAATTCCAAAAAAATTAGTTTTGCCTTAAAATTAATTAATAAGCATTTTGAACATATTTTAAACTTAATTTTTTAGATTTAAATTTTATTTTCATCTTTTTCTCATTTTTATTAAATTAATCATGCATTAATTCTAATTAAAATCAATCATCAAAAAAATCAAAAATATTTCTTTTATTTTCTTGCAATTTAAATTCATAGATCAAGTGTATAGGTTGTCAAATTCATGTAAATAGCGTAGTTTACATTTCCCGCACAATCGATGTAATAGCGTAGATTTGTTTTTCGCATTTTACATTTCCGCATTTTAAATTCCAGCACATATAAAATTGCGTGTATGTCAAAGATAAAAACCAAAGCGTTAGGTCACTAACTTCAAAAGATAAAATATATGAATCAAAACACAATCACATTTGCATCTCTTAGGGTAATCCCTCTTTTACTCTTTTCAAAATCAAAAATTAAATTCTACTGTTTCAAAATCGAACTTTCGTTTACATCCGGTGAAAGCAGAATTTTCTAAAGGAAATAGGAAATGACCTTATAACTTAGGGTAGACCTCCTAATTTGCTTTCTCAGATCAAAACAAACAAATCTCTCATATATCATTGTTTTTCAAAATAAAACTTTCAAAAAAGACAATACTTGGTATATATCCAATCAACGATCATTACGAAGTTAACGTTCTTTTTTAAAAAAAACATCTTTTGAAAGATAAAACACTTTGTATACATCCGCACAAGGGTCATTACAAAGTCAATTTACAAAGGTATTTGAAACCACATACAAGCATTTCAAGGCAATAGAAAAATGATTCAAAACAAGTGAGCTAAGCAAATTAAGAGCCCATGGATAACCATGGATACAAAGGGTGCTAACACCTTCCCTTTGTATAACCTACCTCCTTACCCAGAATTTCTTAAAGGTCTTTTTTATGTTTCTTTTATAAACCTTTCCTTAATTGGATAAAATAAAAGTCGGTGGCGACTCTCTGGTTTTCAAAAACACAAAAGCAGAAAGAAAAGAGTCAGTTCGTGTATCTCTCCACGAGAGGTACGGTAAAAAACCGAGGGCGACAGAACTGGCGACTCTGCTGGGGAAATACTTTCTAAAAAATGTTTTCAAAAGGGGTTACCTTAGAGTTTAGATCACTTCGATGTTTTCAATTGCTTGACTTGATTGCTCTATTTTTCAAAGGTTTGTTTGGGTATTTTGATTGTGTGAAAGATTCTAACCCGAATCTCGAGATACCTTAAGTATGTTACAATAGACCAAGGAAACTGTACGGCATGTACCGATACGGTTGATCTGGTAGTCACCGTTAGTGAGATACTTTGGTTTATACTGATGTCCCTTGAAAACGATCAAGGAGTATATTAGGCTTCCGAAATGTCATTAAACACTAATTTGTCTTAGAACCTTTAGTTGAACTTGACTTGTGGCCTAATAAGTGGCTAGCTTTGAAATTGATCGAAGTTAGTTATCCTCGAGGAATATTTTGATCGGCCGTCCGAGCGCCGTATTGAGATGTTGTCTCCAAGGATCATAGAACCCGAATACTATTCTAGGACAGGTTTTGACCAACTCAACTTCAATGGGGAGGGTATCACCTACGAACTTCATGCAAGCCTTTAAACATAAGGCTATTGTTTGATTTGTTTGTGTGTGCCACATGTTTGACATCATGACATCATAAGCATCATAAGCATATCATTTTCTCACTAATCATTTCAAGGATCAAAGAGTTTACCTTTGTTCTGTTATTGCAGGTAATGGCTCCCGCTACTAGAGATTACATCCGAATCAACATTCCAACAGTGCCATCTGAACTAAAGGACTTAATATCAGAATTTCCCAAGAATGCTCAATTCACCGAAAAGCACGGTCATCTACTCCATTTGGTTACCTCGAAATTTGAAGAAGACATGATACGGGTTCTGTTCCAGTTCTTTGATCCTGAATATCGTTGTTTTACATTTCCTGATTACCAGTTGGTGCCCACCTTGGAAGAGTTTTCTGAACTAATTGGATTACCTATTCGAGATCAATTACCTTTCACTGGTTTAGAAAGGATTCCAAAACCTGAAATCATTGTTGCTGCCTTACATTTGCGAAAGTCAGAAATCGAGTCCAATTGGGAAACAAAGAGTGGAATCCAGGGTTTGCTTGCTAAATTCTTAATGGAAAAGGCTCGATTACTACTAAAAAACAAAAGTTACCCAGATTTTGAGGAGGTTGTGGCTCTTTTGATCTATGGGTTGGTTTTATTCCCTAATCCCGACCAGTTCATAAGTGTGCACATCATCAACCTTTTCTTAACCCGTAACCCGGTACCAACCTTGCTGGGAGACATTCTACACTCTCTACACACTCGTACCATGAAGAAACGAGGAACTCTTATGTGCTGTGTACCACTACTGGCTAGATGGTTTACATTACACCTTCCCCGATCAGTGTTGAGAAATGAACAAAGAATGCAATGGTCTCACAGGATTATGTCTTTGTCTCATTCAGATATCCGTTGGAACAACTTCTTTCAAAGAGACATTACTATCATTGACCATTGTGGAGAGTACCCCAATGTGCCACTCCTTGGCATCAAGGGAGGCATCACTTACAACCCCTCTTTAGCTTTACGCCAATTCGGATATGCACGAAGAAACGGTCCTCAAGACATGATCATCCGTGGCATTGTGTTTGATTACGAGGATGATTCCCATAGACATCGACGAAGGTTTATACTTGCATGGGGCAGTGTCTATAGAATAGAAAGCAAAACTTTAGGGCAATGGAATTCTATTCCTATGGAACCTTACCTCAGATGAGTGCGTACTCATGCTCAGAAGTTCATCATGCCGTATCCCGCTATTCTACCTGTAACTATTGATCCAGAAGTTGAAGGAGACGAACCTCGAGTTATTTCACATCCGGATATGCCAACTGACCTGGAAGAGTTGCAGAAATCTTGGGTTCAACTAAAAGAGGAAAGAGACACCTTCAAAGCACACTGTCAAGACAATGAGAGGAAAGAATTGGAGCTCACCGGACAACTCCAAGAAGAACAGCAGATCAACACATTCCTGGGTGCAAAGAGAAAGCGTCCATGGCAGACCTGAGGGACCCTTCATTTTCTTTATTTCTGTTTTGTAAGCCCGAATGAGGCAAAGAAAAAAAAAGAAATAAAAAGAAATAAATTGTTTAACTAATAAATGTTTGTTTCTTCTTTGTTTTAACAAATCTAAATTCTAAGATCCTTGAAAACATTGCATATGCATTTCATTCATAAACATTGCATAACAGGTTCACATGACAGATTTCTCATCTCCTCGCTGTTTATTTCAGTTAGAAGAGATTTCTCATCTCCTCGAAGCACAGAACGCCCAAGTTCAGGTAGCAATTCTGGAACTGGCAAAGGGGCAACAAGAACTGAAAGCCCTGATAATCCAGAAGAAAAAGAAGCCCAAAGGATCTGTAGGCTTGAGTCACCTGAAAAGGAAGATCAAAATCCCAGTCAAAAGGTCCAAAAAGCCACCGATCCCTGAAATAGTCGGCGATGGCGAACAAGGAGACAATCACAGCAACCAGGGTTCTGCCAAACCCTCTCTCTCTTCTAATGAAGAAGATTATCATTCTGGAGACGAATAGGATGATGACAAATACCAGCAGTTGGAAGAACGCATGAAAGCTATGGAGATACAAAAAATACCTGGTTTAGATTTCGATGATCTGGGACTCGTCTCAGATATTGTTATCCCTCCAAAGTTCAAAGTTCCTGTCTTTGCAAAGTATGATGGAGTTTCTTGCCCAAAACTACATCTGAGGTCCTATGTAAGGAAGATACTACCCCATACAATAGATAACAAGCTGTGGATTCATTTCTTCCAAGAAAGTCTGTCGGGTACACAACTCGAGTGGTACTACCAACTGGAAAGTACAAAAGTTCATACCATGGAAGAGTTAGCTGCTGCTTTTTACAAACAGTATCAATACAATGCTGACCTTGCACCAACCCGTACTCAACTGAGGGGCATGTCTATGGCACCAAAAGAAAGTTTCAAAGGGTATGCACAAAAGTGGAGAGATCTGGCTGGAAGGGTTCAACCACTCTTATCTGATCGCGAGCTGGTCGACATGTTCATGGGCACTTTAACTGGCCCTTTCTATAGCCATTTGCTGGGAAGCTCATCATCAGGTTTCACTGACCTGATATTGACTAGAGAGCGTGTCGAAATCGGCATTCAAAATGGAAAAATTCAAATAAGCTCTTCCTCTGGTACTACAAAAAGGCCCATCAGTGGGAGAAGTGAAGTCAATACAATGCATAGTCAGAAAGGTCGCAAAAATGAACATCACCAATCTGTAGGGGCAGTTCTGATCTCCGCATCTGCACCTCAAAAAGATCAACCGCCAAAATATACGCGTCGACCAGATGCACCAAGAAGAAATTTCACCAGAATCAATATGCCAATCTCTCAAGCATTGCAGCATTTGTTAAAAGCAGAACTAATCACATTGAAAGACCCTCCAAAGAATGTCAACACTTCCTCTTCGAGTTATCGCCCCGATGCAACATGTGCGTATCACTCTAACTGTCCAGGACATGATGCAGATCACTGTTGGGCCCTGAAAAATAAAATACAAGACATGATAGATGCTGGGGAAATTGAGTTCGATCCTCCAGAAACTCCAAATGTCATCACTGCACCTATGCCGAAGCACGACAAAACCGTTAACGCTATCATAGACACTGTTTACATCTATGATGTGAGAGAATTGTCAACTCCGCTCCTTGAAGTTAAAAGAAAGCTAATCCAAGCTGGTTACTTTCCAGGTTGTGACCCTGAATGCTTTTATTGCGCACACCTACCCAATGGTTGTGAAAATCTGAGAATGGGAATTCAAAAGTGGATGGATCGCCGTATCATTATGTTTGAGAGGCTACCTTCCATGGACGTTTTATGTGAAGTCTTTTCAAATGAGATGAGAATAGAGGATGTCTCAGTGGTTTCCAACATACCATTGAAAATCCCTACCAAAGCTCCTTTCAAAATTTCTGCTACACCCAAAGTGGCATCGGTAATCATTACCAGTCCGACTCCATTTCCATACTCCTTAGACAAAGCTGTCCCGTGGAGTTATGACACTAATGTTTATGTCCATGGAGTTAAGCAGGATACCTTGACCGAAGAGGCCATGAATTTTACTACTCCAACTGTTGATTATATTGTGGGTACCAGTAAGATTACGAGAAGTGGAAGGATCTTTTCACCAGAAATCCTCTCCATATGTCTCTACTACCAAGCATATTTCTGCTACTCCAACTACAACTATGGCTTCCCTCAAAGATGCCAAAGCTGTGATCAAAAAAGGTGGTTGCACAGTATGGGGACAGCTCCTCGATATACCTTACAATTCCGACAAGCTAGGCCTGGGCTATGCTAATGGAAATCAAAAGAACGATCAAAGTCCTTGTTCTGGAGGATTAATGTCACATTTCATCAGCCAAGGAGTAAATGTTATTGAAGACGATGGAGTGTTCTTGAACCATATCATTCAGCCATATCCAGATGAAGTTCCACCACTTCCCATGGGAGTTTGGGATACTTTGGGAGAACCAAGCGGCGGGTATGATTTTCTAGTAAATTATACCGCACCTCAGAGTTCTTTTATTGCTATGGAAGACATTACCCCAACTGGATGGGGTGATCAATTTAAAGATGGCAAAAGTTTCACAAGTTCCATCACTGAGCAATATCAAAATCCACCTAAAGCAGTTTGGGATACGCTAGGAGAGCCAAGTGGAAAATATGACTTTATGGTGAAATATTCCGCTCCTCCGAGCTCACAAGTCGCCATTGAAGACATTGTCCCAACTGGATGGGATGAACATTGCAAAGACAATTTTACTCCTGAAAAAGCCTAGGAAATACCAAATAACGAGGGTTATTTTCTGTCAGAGTACACTACTCACCAGAATGCACAAGTCTCTATCCAAAACATCATCATGACTGGATGGGACGGCCTTATCGAGCATCTCGCTCAGCCAACAGAGATATCTCAGCCTGGGCTCTCGTATCCAGCAGAGTATATTACTTATCCCGAAATATCACCAGCTCATTTCCCCACCAAAGAAATCAATGTTGTGGAAGATGAAGAAGACAACTGCAACTGGAGCAGCTGGATACTCCCTGCTCACAACAATGGATTGAACAACTGGGAAGCTGAGGATGTGATCTCCTTTGATCAGGAGTAAATGCAATTTCCTGTTTTCGTTGTTTATATTGTTCAAAGATAAAAATGGTTCCTGTACTATCAAACCATGAACTTGAAAGCCGTGTGCCTTGCCCAAAGCACACTGGTCCTTTTATAAGGGTTTGTCATATCATGATCATGTTCATTCAATAAAATCATGGGACGTTTGCATATTCAAATTTTGTGATCCTTTTTCTTTCTTTGCTTTATTTATTTTTTCAAATAGCTATGTGTTCTTACACACACCCACATAAATAAATGCAGATTCACATTCACTCTGGATCCTGTTGATAACGATTCTGCTATTGCCCGTCATGACTTTGAAAATCCGATCTACCAAACTGAGGACGAAAGTGAGGAAGATTGTGAAGTACCAAGAGAACTTGCCAGGCTGCTAGAACAAGAAGAAAAGACTATACAACCGCATGAAGAACCAATTGAGGTTATCAACTTGGGCAGTGACGAAGAAAAGAAAGAAGTCAAGATAGGGGCTGATCTAGAAGACAGTGTCAAGCAAAGACTGATTTAAATGTTACAAGACTACGTTGAGATATTCGCTTGGTCCTACGAAGATATGCCTGGCCTTGACACGGACATTGTGGTTCATTGCCTGCCGATCAAAGAAGGTAGCACTCCAGTTAAGCATAAACTACGGAGGAGTAGGCCCGATATGTCAAAGAAGATCAAAGATGAAGTTGAAAAGCAATTCAATGATGGCTTTCTAAAAGTTGTAAGTTATCCTCCTTGGATAGCTAACATCGTGCCTATGCCTAAAAAAGACGGGAAAGTCAGAATGTGTGTAGACTACAGAGATCTGAACCGGGCAAGCCCCAAAGATGATTTCCCTTTACCTCACATCGATGTACTGGTTGACAATACTGCACAATGCAAGGTATTCTCATTCATGGATGGATTCTCCGGGTACAATCAAATCAAGTTGGCACCCGAAGACATGGAAAAAACAACCTTCACAACACCCTGGGGAACCTTTTGTTACAAAGTAATGCCCTTTGGTTTAAAAAATGCAGGAGCTACATATCAGCACGCAATGGTAGCTCTGTTCCATGATATGATTCATCAGGAGATAGAGGTTTATGTCGATGATATGATTGCAAAGTCCAACACCGAAGAAGAACATCTGGGTCATCTACACAAGCTGTTTGACAGACTCAAGAAATACAGGTTGCGACTGAATCCGAACAAGTGTACCTTTAGAGTAAGATCCGGTAAACTTTTAGGTTTCATCGTCAGCAGCAAAGGTATTGAACTTGATCCTGCCAAGATCAAAGCCATTCAAGAAATGCCTATACCCCGTACCGAGAAACAAGTCAGAGGATTCTTGGGACGTCTGAATTACATCGCTAGATTTATTGCCCATATGACTACTACTTGTGTGCCGATCTTCAAACTTTTGAAGAAAGATCAAGTGGAAAGATGGAATGACAAATGCCAGTTAGCCTTTGATAAAATCAAAGAGTATCTCCAAAAACCGCCAATCTTGTTACCACCAGTGGAAGGAAGACCTCTGATAATGTACCTAACTGTGTTAGAAGATTCAATGGGGTGTGTACTGGGGCAACATGACGAGTCCGGACGAAAGGAGCATGCAATCTACTATCTTAGCAAAAAGTTTACCGATTGTGAAACAAGATACTCACTGCTCGAGAAAACTTGCTGTGCCTTAGCATGGGCGGCTCGCCGACTAAGACAGTATATGCTAAATCACACCACTTTCCTAATCTCCAAAATGGATCCTATCAAGTATGTGTTCGAAAAACCTGATCTCTCTGGAAGAATAGCAAGATGGAAAATGATCTTAACAGAGTACGACAGTCAGTACACTTCACAAAAAGCAATCAATGGAAGTGTGGTAGCTGATCATCTGGCTCATCAAGTAGTGGATGATTATCAAGCATTGAACTTTGACTTCCCAGATGAAGATATTATGCTATTCACTGACTACGAGCAACCATGATCGGAAGAAGGACCCGAGCCAGGATCCCGATGGACTATGGTTTTTGATGGAGCTTCTAATGCAATTGGCAATGGCATCGGAGCTGTAATCATTTCTCCTGCAGGAGGTTATACACCATTCACTGCCAGATTATGCTTTAACTGCACTAACAATATAGCCGAGTACGAAGCATGTATTCTAGGTCTCAAAGTTGCAATCGATCTAAGAATCAAATTCTTGGAGGTCTACGGAGACTCGGCCCGGGTTGTAACACCCCGTTAATTCTTGTTTATTAATTTAATTATTGTTTTTAATTAAATTATTAGAATTAATAATTTTTGGGAATTATTTGGAAAATGATGAAATATTGGCATTGGGCCTAGAGTGGTGGTTAGCAGTAAGGGGGTGTTAACTAAGCAAGCCCATTATAATATTTTATTTTATTTTTCATAAAATAAAAGGAATTGGGAAAAGAGGAGGAGAAGAAAAGGAGACAGACTCTGAGAAAGGAAGAACACGTGAAAAAGAGAAGAGTCAAAGGGGAAGAAGACCTTCGAAGATTCGACTCTGAGGTAAGGGGGGGATTCTTCGGGTTAGTAATCCTTATGCGATTGTAGGTAGTAGGATTGATTAGGATTGTTGTCTATTTCAACCGTACGTGTCGGGTTTGGGAATTTGTTAGGTTTTGATGAATTTGCATGAATTACATGATTCTATTAATACTCATGATATATGCTGTTAATACTTGTATAAAATTTGTCTGAAATATGTGATGATGTGAAATTTGATGGTATTTGGGTGCTATGTTCGTACGTACCTGAAATTGGGGAAATGGGATAGGGTAAATGCTGTCAAAATGGTGAATTTGGCTGTGCAGGTACGTAGGAACCGGTTCCCATGTGGGACGAAACGGTTCCCCCTTATAAAAACAAAGAGGTATGGATTCTGGGTTGCTGGGAACCGGTTCCCAGATAGGGACAACCCGACTCCCCATAGTAAAATCAGAGGCGTGATTTTGGAAGCAGCCAGGAACCGGTTCCCATGAGGGACGAACCGGGTTCTGCAGCATATTTTCTAAAAATGTTTTGTTTTTAAAAACCCATAACTTTTGATCCGAGTATCCGATTTATGTGTCGTTTTGGGTGTTGAGAAGCTAATTAGGTGCTTTATTTGATAAAGTGATAAAATGGGCAGTAGCCGACTTTACTTTAAAAACTCGAAATAATTGTAGATGAATTGAAACATGGTATATGTATATGTGCTTATTCATATGACTATTGATGCATGTATTTATGTTGGTGATGGGATTATGATATCCAATGAGTGATGTTGGTATATAACATGTCGTAAATGATACATGCTTTGTGACTTTACTGTTGAGTTGTTTTAGCAAATTATTACATGGTGTGCAATGATGATAGATGTAACGATGTATGATGATGGTGATGATTGATGATTGTGTATATTAATATGTTGTTAATATTAATATGTTGGTTATGGTGAACGTATGTGAATGATTGAATGATGCTTATACATGTACATACTTGTTGTGACGTTATTGGTACGAGGTGATAAGCAATGTTAAGCATCGGAATGATGATGATGTATGATGATGTAAGTATGTGTCATGTGTGCATTATTCATAAATCATTTGCATTGGAAGGCTAATTCCCATTGTGCGGAGATTAGCGGGAATTCATCGTGTGCCCATGTGGGGTGTGAGCGATGAGGCAATAGTCGTGTGGCCATGTGGGGTGTGAGCGACTAGAGGGCAGTATCAAAGAGAGAAGTCATGTGAATGTGATTCACGAATTTTGGTACCACATGCATAGTGTCAGTTGAATCATACGCATTGGTTATAACATGATTGGATGAGATCCAGTGTTATGCCTTGGTGTGTTTACATGATTGATGTATTAAGGAGTTTTTGTTAATATAACTTGATTATTTGATGGAATGAAGAGTTGTGGGCCGATGGCCAAATATTGTTGAATTGATGCTTGCTTATTGTAATAATTTCCGACTGTATGTATGTTGGATGGATGATAATTGCTATGAGATTTTATTGCTTATGATTGTATAATGGTTATTAATTCGAATGAAACTCACCCTTACTTTGATGATTTCAGATTAAGGATGTAGCGGCATCTTGATTGGGTGAAGATAGCTTGTAGGCTAGCCCGTAGTTCGTGTCGAGTCATGCTCTGATTGTAACACTGGGATCGATTAGTCTTAGCGTTACTTGTTATACATTGTTGCCATTTTGGCTATGGATTTATGTATTGAGTATTTGTGTGGAGATGTTTTCCAATACTGTTGAATTAAGTTCCGCTGTGCTAAACACATGTTTGATATTGGTTAATTTCTAATAAAGCATGACAATCGACTTGATGTTTTTATTTATTTTAATAATTGTAGCATCCTTGATGTGTTATCACTCTGATTATATTATATTTCCGCAGGGGTTTAGAAGGGTGTTACAATAGTGGTATCATAGCATAGTCGGTCGTTGTGACCAGAGTCTTGTTGTTAATTTTTCCTTTCGGTATGCGACATGTGTGTGAAACACTGTCGGTACTCAGTGTGTTCTAATTGTTTGCCTGCAGAAGTGGGATTGAAACTAGTGGGGGAGAAGTCATGCTTCTCGGATATGTCTCAGATGCAAGATGTTAGAGTGATGCGTAGGGCAGCAGTACAAGAGCGTGGAGTTATTGTTTTTTGAAGTGAAGATTGTGGTTGTTGTTCAGTCGGAGTGTCTCGGAGTAGATGATGGTTATTTCTGAGAAATGGAATTTCGAAGTTGTGATGCTTCAAGTGCTACTGATGAACTGTGATGTTGTTGTGTGAGTAGCCCTATGTGAAAGGTCGCTGTTGAAGCAGTGATTAAAGGAAGTATTGTCGTAGACCGTGTCGTAGGATTACTAGTAAGCAATTGAGATGATAGTAGAGGTTATCGATGTTGTTGAGAAAGTTTCAAAGTGCGATTAATGCAAAGAGACGAGTATGATCTCAAGGATAAGAAGGTTGATGATGGTGTACATGAATTTGGTTTCAGGATGTTGCAGAAATCGAACTTCAGCGATGAAATGTGTTGTTTAAGTTATAAGAAGTTTGGAAGCGAAGAGATGTGATAAGATGATGTTAATAATGAGATTAATTTGAAAAGGATGAGTTTTGGAGCAGAATTTCCGTAAGCAAATCGCAGGAAAATTGCTGAATCGTTATGAAATTTCAAAAATTCATAACTGGAGTTCTGGACATCCGATTTGAGTTCCGTTTGAAGAGTCGGAAAGCTAACAAGATGAACCTTGTTATAAAAATTGTTAAAGCAGCTGTAACATATTTAATTGTGTCAGGATGATGTTAGAAAGAGGTGAAGTTACGGTTACACTTGTCCTTAGAACTAGACTTGTTAGTTGGTACCGCACGTGACTTCAGCGTCAGAGTTGAACGGATTGAAAGAATAATGAGAAGGCTTGTTGAGAAGCAATTTTAGGAATAGGTGTTCCAATTGAGGAGTTCTGGAGATATCGTATAGAGTGTCGCAGCATGGCGTCGGTGTTGCATTTTTGGATAACAATTAGAAAATTCATGTAGTTAGCTCTGAGTGTCGGATTAATGTACCGTTTGAACCCACGAAGAGGAGAGATTATGTTCTACATTGTGGAAGAGTTATAAATACCATAGACTGGCCCTATGAGGAGATATGATGATGTCGGTTAAAGAAGCATGAATCAGTGTTGAAATAGGAATGCTTACTACCGCGATTGTTTGAAATGAGGTTGAATAGAATGTGCGTGGATGAATAAGCTGATAAAGATGATTTAAGTACCGATGGATTTGAGTGATGAGTGAAGTAGTAGAGAAGGTGAAAAAGACTTGAAACTGTTTGTAGTATATTGTGATGCGTCACTGATGGGTTTGGGTGGTGTATTGATGTTAAACCAGTAAGTAGTAGCTCATGCGTCGATACAACTCAAGGAGCATGAAGGGAATTATCCGACCCATGACTTAGAGTTGACGACTGTGGTTTTGTTTGTGGCGGCATTATTTTTATGGTTCGAGATTCGAAGTGTTTAGTGATCATAAGAGTCTGGAGTACCCCTTTGATCAGCAAGGGCTTAATGTGAAGCAATAGAAGTGGTTAGAGTTTTTGGATTACCATCTTGGTGAGGAATAATGTTGTGCCAATGCACTGAGTAGGGAACCTCTAAAAATGTCGATGCTGATGGTGAAAGAGTTGGATTTAATTGAACAATTCAGAGAAATGGTGTTCTTGACGAGATTAGAGAAAGTCAGAAAGTTGATGTGGAGTTGATCGATAAGTCGACCTTGAATTACCAAGGTAAAGACGGTGAATTCAGAATTGACGAGGATGGTGTAATGAGGTCTAGAAGTCGCTGTTGTGTTCCAGATGTTACCAAGTTGTGAAAGAATATTCTATAAGAAGGACACCATAGAGAATTATTAGACTATGACAATGTTAATGAGTTTAGGTGCAAACTCGGAAAAGACACTATTATGTAGTAACAACGGTTTATGCTTAAATATGATTGTCGGCTATCTATTGACAAATTGAGGACTTGATCACCCTTAATCTCTTGTTGATAGTAGGCGGAATCATATAGATGGTATGAGATTGCTTGTTACCTTAATGGTATAAGATGTGATGAATGCTGAGATGTGAGAATAACCACTCACCATATTGTGGGAACTTATGAGGAAGTGAATATGAAGGAGTGCAAAGTATTGGACGGTGACTTAAGACGAGTAGTCGTAGTCGTACAGCGAAAGTATGATGTAGAGTGGTGTTATGAGTGCTACTCGTGAGCAGTGAGGAATTAATATGTCGGAATCCTACATAGAGAATATGTGTTTGTCTATATGTTGGGTTTAGAATCTCGTGGACGTAAAGGTGTCGTGCCAAAGGATTCGGACCCTTTTGAATTATTGCCGAGACGACGAATATGTTGTTATGGTTGTACGTAGTTAACGAGTATGTATTCGGAGAAGTTAAGACGAAGAGTTGATACTACACGATGCTATAATAATCTTGTGATGTTGTAAGGTGTTACGTAGATTTCTAAATATAACGAGGGATTATACTCTGCGAAGGACGAAGTTAATTTGATTCTTAGTGGAGAGCGGGACTCAGTTGAGCTATCTTGTAAGCAATGGTATATTGAGGATGATGATCTATGTAATTATAACTACTGATGTGTGCTTGTTCCGATAGTGGGAATGTTTTTAATAGATGAAGTAACTCGGGAATTTGCTTTGAGTAAGTGTAATTATTACTTTATCGCTCAATTGGAAGAGTGTGCCTAAGGTTAGTACGTGGGTAAATGGAATCCATTACTATAGTGTTGATCAGTTGTGATCATACCATGGATTGTGTAACTGTATTATTCAGTTATTGAGCATATTGTATGGATCGCACCTCGAAGTTCATTGTTGTTAACCGTTGGAGTTATAGCGAGTGGTACACCTGGGGATGGTCAAATGCAACGTAAGAACTGAGATTGAATGCATGAGATATGCTTATGTTGGTTATGTCAGATGAATTTTGAGACTCGACTAAGAAGGTGTTAACGGAGAATGGGAGAGTCAAATGAAGGACTCTTATCTGGGACGTTTCACTTGAAGTATGTTTTCGAGGACGAAAACTCTTTTAGTGGGGGAGAATTGTAACACCCCGTTAATTCTTGTTTATTAATTTAATTATTATTTTTAATTAAATTATTAGAATTAATAATTTTTGGGAATTATTTGGAAAATGATGAAATATTGGCATTGGGCCTAGAGTGGTGGTTAGCAGTAAGGGGGTGTTAGCTAAGCAAGCCCAATATAATATTTTATTTTATTTTTCATAAAATAAAAGGAATTGGGAAAAGATGAGGAGAAGAAAAGGAGACAGACTCTGAGAAAGGAAGAACACGTGAAAAAGAGAAGAGCCAAAGGGGAAGAAGACCTTCGAAGATTCGACTCTGAGGTAAGGGGGGATTCTTCGGGTTAGTAATCCTTATGCGATTGTAGGTAGTAGGATTGATTAGGATTGTTGTCTATTTCAATCGTACGTGTCGGGTTTGGGAATTTGTTAGGTTTTGATGAATTTGCATGAATTACATGATTTTGTTAATACTCATGATATATGCTGTTAATACTTGTATAAAATTTGTCTGAAATATGTGATGATGTGAAATTTGATGGTATTTGGGTGCTATGTTCGTACGTACCTGAAATTGGGGAAATGGGATAGGGTAAATGCTGTCAAAATGGTGAATTTGGCTGTGCAGGTACGTAGGAACCGGTTCCCATGTGGGACGAACCGGTTCCCCCTTATAAAAACAGAGAGGTATGGATTCTGGGTTGCTGGGAACCGGTTCCCAGATAGGGACAACCCGGTTCCTCATAGTAAAAATCAGAGGCGTGATTTTGGAAGCAGTCAGGAACCAGTTCCCATGTGGGATGAACCGGATTCTGCAGCATATTTTCTAAAAATGTTTTTTTTTTAAAAACCCATAACTTTTGATCCGAGTATCCGATTTCTGTGTCGTTTTGGGTGTTGAGAAGCTAATTAGGTGCTTTATTTGATAAAGTGATAAAATGGGCAGTTGCCGACTTTACTTTAAAAACTCGAATTAATTGTTGATGAACTGAAACATGGTATATGTATATGTGCTTATTCATATGACTAATGATGCATGTATTTATGTTGGTGATGGGATTATGATATCCAATGAGTGATGTTGGTATAAAACATGTTGTAAATGATACATGCTTTGTGACTTTACTGTTGAGTTATTTTAGCAATTTATTACATGGTGTGCAATGATCATAGATGTAACGATGTATGATGATGGTGATGATTGATGATTGTAAATATTAATATGTTGTTAATATTAATATGTTGGTTATGGTGAACATATGTGAATGATTGAATGATGCTTATACATGTACATACTTGTTGTGACGTTATTGGTACGAGGTGATAAGCGATGTTAAGCATCGGAATGATGTTGATGTATGATGATGTAAGTATGTGTCATGTGTGCATTATTCATAAATCATTTACATTAGAAGGCTAATTCCCATTGTGCAGAGATTAGCGGGAATTCATCGTGTGCCCATGTGGGGTGTGAGCGATGAGGCAGTAGTCGTGTGCCCATGTGGGGTGTGAGCGACTAGAGGGCAGTATCAAAGAGAGAAGTCCTGTGAATGTGATTCACGAATTTTGGTACCACATGCATAGTGTCAGTTGAATCATATGCATTGGTTATAACATGATTGGATGAGATCCAGTGTTATGCCTTGGTGTGTTGACATGATTGATGTATTAAGGAGTTGTTGTTAATATAACTTGATTATTTGATGGAATGAAGAGTTGTGGGCCGATGGCCAAATATTGTTGAATTGATGCTTGCTTATTGTAATAATTAACGACTGTATGTATGTTGGATGGATGATAATTGCTATGAGATTTTAATACTTATGATTGTATAATGGTTATTAATTCGAATGAAACTCACCCTTACTTTGATGATTTCAGATTAAGGATGTAGCGGCGTCTTGATTGGGTGAAGATAGCTTGTAGGCTAGCCCGTAGTTCGTGTCGAGTCATGCTCTGATTGTAACACTGGGATCGATTAGTCTTAGCGTTACTTGTTATACATTGTTGCCATTTTGGCTATGGATTTATGTATTGAGTATTTGTGTGGAGATGTTTTCCAATACTGTTGAATTAAGTTCCGCTGTGCTAAACACATGTTTGATATTGGTTAATTTCTAATAAAGCATGACAATCGACTTGATGTTTTTATTTATTTTAATAATTGTAGCATCCTTGATGTGTTATCACTCTGATTATATTATATTTCCGCAGGGGTTTAGAAGGGTGTTACAATAGTGGTATCATAGCATAGTCGGTCGTTGTGACCAGAGTCTTGTTGTTAATTTTTCCTTTCGGTATGCGACATGTGTGTGAAACACTGTCGGTACTCAGTGTGTTCTAATTGTTTGCCTGCAGAAGTGGGATTGAAACTAGTGGGGGAGAAGTCATGCTTCTCGGATATGTCTCAGATGCAAGATGTTAGAGTGATGCGTAGGGCAGCAGTACAAGAGCGTGGAGTTATTGTTTTTTGAAGTGAAGGTGACATGGGCTGAAGATTGTGGTTGTTGTTCAGTCGGAGTGTCTCGGAGTAGATGATGGTTATTTCTGAGAAATGGAATTTCGAAGTTGTGATGCTTCAAGTGCTACTGATGAACTGTGATGTTGTTGTGTGAGTAGCCCTATGTGAAAGGTCGCTGTTGAAGCAGTGATTAAAGGAAGTATTGTCGTAGACCGTGTCGTAGGATTACTAGTAAGCAATTGAGATGATAGTAGAGGTTATCGATGTTGTTGAGAAAGTTTCAAAGTGCGAGTAATGCAAAGAGACGAGTATGATCTCAAGGATAAGAAGGTTGATGATGGTGTACATGAATTTGGTTTCAGGATGTTGCAGAAATCGAACTTCAGCGATGAAATGTGTTGTTTAAGTTATAAGAAGTTTGGAAGCGAAGAGATGTGATAAGATGATGTTAATAATGAGATTAATTTGAAAAGGATGAGTTTTGGAGCAGAATTTCCGTAAGCAAATCGCAGGAAAATTGCTGAATCGTTATGAAATTTCAAAAATTCATAACTGGAGTTCTGGACATCCGATTTGAGTTCCGTTTGAAGAGTCGGAAAGCTAACAAGATGAACCTTGTTATAAAAATTGTTAAAGCAGCTGTAACATATTTAATTGTGTCAGGATGATGTTAGAAAGAGGTGAAGTTACGGTTACACTTGTCCTTAGAACTAGACTTGTTAGTTGGTACCGCACGTGACTTCAGCGTCAGAGTTGAACGGATTGAAAGAATAATGAGAAGGCTTGTTGAGAAGCAATTTTAGGAATAGGTGTTCCAATTGAGGAGTTCTGGAGATATCGTATAGAGTGTCGCAGCATGGCGTCGGTGTTGCATTTTTGGATAACAATTAGAAAATTCATGTAGTTAGCTCTGAGTGTCGGATTAATGTACCGTTTGAACCCACGAAGAGGAGAGATTATGTTCTACATTGTGGAAGAGTTATAAATACCATAGACTGGCCCTATGAGGAGATATGATGATGTCGGTTAAAGAAGCATGAATCAGTGTTGAAATAGGAATGCTTACTACCGCGATTGTTTGAAATGAGGTTGAATAGAATGTGCGTGGATGAATAAGCTGATAAAGATGATTTAAGTACCGATGGATTTGAGTGATGAGTGAAGTAGTAGAGAAGGTGAAAAAGACTTGAAACTGTTTGTAGTATATTGTGATGCGTCACTGATGGGTTTGGGTGGTGTATTGATGTTAAACCAGTAAGTAGTAGCTCATGCGTCGATACAACTCAAGGAGCATGAAGGGAATTATCCGACCCATGACTTAGAGTTGACGACTGTGGTTTTGTTTGTGGCGGCATTATTTTTATGGTTCGAGATTCGAAGTGTTTAGTGATCATAAGAGTCTGGAGTACCCCTTTGATCAGCAAGGGCTTAATGTGAAGCAATAGAAGTGGTTAGAGTTTTTGGATTACCATCTTGGTGAGGAATAATGTTGTGCCAATGCACTGAGTAGGGAACCTCTAAAAATGTCGATGCTGATGGTGAAAGAGTTGGATTTAATTGAACAATTTAGAGAAATGGTGTTCTTGACGAGATTAGAGAAAGTCAGAAAGTTGATGTGGAGTTGATCGATAAGTCGACCTTGAATTACCAAGGTAAAGACGGTGAATTCAGAATTGACGAGGATGGTGTAATGAGGTCTAGAAGTCGCGGTTGTGTTCCAGATGTTACCGAGTTGTGAAAGAATATTCTATAAGAAGGACACCATAGAGAATTATTAGACTATGACAATGTTAATGAGTTTGGGTGCAAACTCGGAAAAGACACTATTATGTAGTAACAATGGTTTATGCTTAAATATGATTGTCGGCTATCTATTGACAAATTGAGGACTTGATCACCCTTAATCTCTTGTTGATAGTAGGCGGAATCATATAGATGGTATGAGATTGCTTGTTACCTTAATGGTATAAGATGTGATGAATGCTGAGATGTGAGAATAACCACTCACCATATTGTGGGAACTTATGAGGAAGTGAATATGAAGGAGTGCAAAGTATTGGACGGTGACTTAAGACGAGTAGTCGTAGTCGTACAGCGAAAGTATGATGTAGAGTGGTGTTATGAGTGCTACTCGTGAGCAGTGAGGAATTAATATGTCGGAATCCTACATAGAGAATATGTGTTTGTCTATATGTTGGGTTTAGAATCTCGTGGACGTAAAGGTGTCGTGCCAAAGGATTCGGACCCTTTTGAATTATTGCCGAGACGACGAATATGTTGTTATGGTTGTACGTAGTTAACGAGTATGTATTCGGAGAAGTTAAGACGAAGAGTTGATACTACACGATGCTATAATAATCTTGTGATGTTGTAAGGTGTTACGTAGATTTCTAAATATAACGAGGGATTATACTCTGCGAAGGACGAAGTTAATTTGATTCTTAGTGGAGAGCGGGACTCAGTTGAGCTATCTTGTAAGCAATGGTATATTGAGGATGATGATCTATGTAATTATAACTACTGATGTGTGCTTGTTCCGATAGTGGGAATGTTTTTAATAGATGAAGTAACTCGGGAATTTGCTTTGAGTAAGTGTAATTATTACTTTATCGCTCAATTGGAAGAGTGTGCCTAAGGTTAGTACGTGGGTAAATGGAATCCATTACTATAGTGTTGATCAGTTGTGATCATACCATGGATTGTGTAACTGTATTATTCAGTTATTGAGCATATTGTATGGATCGCACCTCGAAGTTCATTGTTGTTAACCGTTGGAGTTATAGCGAGTGGTACACCTGGGGATGGTCAAATGCAACGTAAGAACTGAGATTGAATGCATGAGATATGCTTATGTTGGTTATGTCAGATGAATTTTGAGACTCGACTAAGAAGGTGTTAACGGAGAATGGGAGAGTCAAATGAAGGACTCTTATCTGGGACGTTTCACTTGAAGTATGTTTTCGAGGACGAAAACTCTTTTAGTGGGGGAGAATTGTAACACCCCGTTAATTCTTGTTTATTAATTTAATTATTATTTTTAATTAAATTATTAGAATTAATAATTTTTGGGAATTATTTGGAAAATGATGAAATATTGGCATTGGGCCTAGAGTGGTGGTTAGCAGTAAGGGGGTGTTAGCTAAGCAAGCCCAATATAATATTTTATTTTATTTTTCATAAAATAAAAGGAATTGGGAAAAGATGAGGAGAAGAAAAGGAGACAGACTCTGAGAAAGGAAGAACACGTGAAAAAGAGAAGAGCCAAAGGGGAAGAAGACCTTCGAAGATTCGACTCTGAGGTAAGGGGGGATTCTTCGGGTTAGTAATCCTTATGCGATTGTAGGTAGTAGGATTGATTAGGATTGTTGTCTATTTCAATCGTACGTGTCGGGTTTGGGAATTTGTTAGGTTTTGATGAATTTGCATGAATTACATGATTTTGTTAATACTCATGATATATGCTGTTAATACTTGTATAAAATTTGTCTGAAATATGTGATGATGTGAAATTTGATGGTATTTGGGTGCTATGTTCGTACGTACCTGAAATTGGGGAAATGGGATAGGGTAAATGCTGTCAAAATGGTGAATTTGGCTGTGCAGGTACGTAGGAACCGGTTCCCATGTGGGACGAACCGGTTCCCCCTTATAAAAACAGAGAGGTATGGATTCTGGGTTGCTGGGAACCGGTTCCCAGATAGGGACAACCCGGTTCCTCATAGTAAAAATCAGAGGCGTGATTTTGGAAGCAGTCAGGAACCAGTTCCCATGTGGGATGAACCGGGTTCTGCAGCATATTTTCTAAAAATGTTTTATTTTTAAAAACCCATAACTTTTGATCCGAGTATCCGATTTCTGTGTCGTTTTGGGTGTTGAGAAGCTAATTAGGTGCTTTATTTGATAAAGTGATAAAATGGGCAGTTGCCGACTTTACTTTAAAAACTCGAATTAATTGTTGATGAACTGAAACATGGTATATGTATATGTGCTTATTCATATGACTAATGATGCATGTATTTATGTTGGTGATGGGATTATGATATCCAATGAGTGATGTTGGTATAAAACATGTTGTAAATGATACATGCTTTGTGACTTTACTGTTGAGTTATTTTAGCAATTTATTACATGGTGTGCAATGATCATAGATGTAACGATGTATGATGATGGTGATGATTGATGATTGTAAATATTAATATGTTGTTAATATTAATATGTTGGTTATGGTGAACATATGTGAATGATTGAATGATGCTTATACATGTACATACTTGTTGTGACGTTATTGGTACGAGGTGATAAGCGATGTTAAGCATCGGAATGATGTTGATGTATGATGATGTAAGTATGTGTCATGTGTGCATTATTCATAAATCATTTACATTAGAAGGCTAATTCCCATTGTGCAGAGATTAGCGGGAATTCATCGTGTGCCCATGTGGGGTGTGAGCGATGAGGCAGTAGTCGTGTGCCCATGTGGGGTGTGAGCGACTAGAGGGCAGTATCAAAGAGAGAAGTCCTGTGAATGTGATTCACGAATTTTGGTACCACATGCATAGTGTCAGTTGAATCATATGCATTGGTTATAACATGATTGGATGAGATCCAGTGTTATGCCTTGGTGTGTTTACATGATTGATGTATTAAGGAGTTGTTGTTAATATAACTTGATTATTTGATGGAATGAAGAGTTGTGGGCCGATGGCCAAATATTGTTGAATTGATGCTTGCTTATTGTAATAATTTACGACTGTATGTATGTTGGATGGATGATAATTGCTATGAGATTTTAATACTTATGATTGTATAATGGTTATTAATTCGAATGAAACTCACCCTTACTTTGATGATTTCAGATTAAGGATGTAGCGGCGTCTTGATTGGGTGAAGATAGCTTGTAGGCTAGCCCGTAGTTCGTGTCGAGTCATGCTCTGATTGTAACACTGGGATCGATTAGTCTTAGTGTTACTTGTTATACATTGTTGCCATTTTGGCTATGGATTTATGTATTGAGTATTTGTGTGGAGATGTTTCCCAATACTATTGAGTTAAGTTCCGCTGTGCTAAACACATGTTTGATATTGGTTAATTTCTAATAAAGCATGACAATCGACTTGATGTTTTTATTTATTTTAATAATTGTAGCATCCTTGATGTGTTATCACCCTGATTATATTATATTTCCGCGGGGGTTAAGAAGGGTGTTACAATAGTGGTTTCAGAGCATAGTCGGTCGTTGTGACTAGAGTCTTGTTGTTAATTTTTCCTTTCGGTATGCGACATGTGTGTGAAACACTGTCGGTACTCAGTGTGTTCTAACTGTTTTCCTGCAGAAGTGGGATTTAAACTAGTGGGGGAGAAGTCATGCTTCTCGGATATGTCTCAGATGCAAGATGTTAGAGTGATGCGTAGGGCAGCAGTACAAGAGCGTGGAGTTATTGTTTTCTGAAGTGAAGGTGACATGGGCTGAAGATTGTGGTTGTTGTTCAGTCGGAGTGTCTCGGAGTAGATGATGGTTATTTCTGAGAAATGGAATTTCGAAGTTGTGATGCTTCAAGTGCTACTGATGAACTGTGATGTTGTTGTGTGAGTAGCCCTGTGTGAAAGGTCGCTGTTGAAGCAATGATTAAAGGAAGTATTGTCGTAGACCGTGTCGTAGGATTACTAGTAAGTAATTGAGATGATAGTAGAGGTTATGGATGTTGTTGAGAAAGTTTCGAAGTGCGAGTAATGAAAAGAGACGAGTATGATCTCAAGGATAAGAAGGTTGATGATGGCGTACATGAATTTGGTTTCAGGATGTTGCAGAAATCGAACTTCAGCGTTGAAATGTGTTGTTTAAGTTATAAGAAGTTTGGAAGCGAAGAGATGTGATAAGATGATGTTAATAATGAGATTAATTTGAATAGGATGAGTTTTGGAGCAGAATTTCCGTAAGCAAATCGCAGGAAAATTGCTGAATCGTTATGAAATTTCAAAAATTCATAACTGGAGTTCTCGACATCCGATTTGAGTTCCGTTTGAAGCGTCGGAAAGCTAACGAGATGAACCTTGTTATAAAAATGGTTGCAGCAGTTGTAACATATTTAATTGTGTCAGGATGATGTTAGAAAGAGGTGAAGTTACGGTTACACTTGTCCTTAGAACTAGACTTGTTCGTTGGTACCGCACGAGACTTCAGCGTCAGAGTTGAACGGATTGAAAGAATAATGAGAAGGCTTGTTGAGAAGCAATTTTAGGAATAGGTGTTCCAATTGAGGAGTTCTGGAGATATCGTATAGAGTGTCGCAGCATGGCATCGGTGTTGCATTTTTGGATAACAATTAGAAAATTCATGTCTTGAGCTCTGAGTGTCGGATTAATGTACGGTTTGAACCCACGAAGAGGATAGATTATGTTCTACATTGTGAAAGAGTTATAAATACCATACACTGGTCCAATGAGGAGATATGAGGATGTCGGTTAAAGAAGCATGAACTAGTGTTGAAATAGGAATGCTTACTACCGCGATTGTTTGAAATGAGGTTGAATAGAATGTGACGTGGATGAATATGCTGATAAAGATGATTTAAGTACCGATGGATTTGAGTGATGAGTGAAGTAGTAGAGAAGGTGAAAAAGACTTGAAACTGTTTGTAGTATATTGTGATGCGTCACTGATGGGTTTGGGTGGTGTATTGATGTTAAACCAGTAAGTAGTAGCTCATGCGTCGATACAAATCAAGGAGCATGAAGGGAATTATCCGACCCATGACTTAGAGTTGACGACTGTGGTTTTGTTTGTGGCGACATTATTTTTATGGTTCGAGATTCGAAGTGTTTAGTGATCATAAGAGTCTGAAGTACCCCTTTGATCAGCAAGGGCTTAATGTGAAGCAATAGAAATGGTTAGAGTTTTTGGATTACCATCTTGGTGAGGAAAAATGTTGTGCCAATGCACTGAGTAGGGAACCTCTAAAAATGTCGATGCTGATGGTGAAAGAGTTGGATTTAATTGAACAATTCAGAGAAATGGTGTTCTTGACGAGATTAGAGAAAGTCAGAAAGCTGATGTGGAGTTGATCGATAAGTCGACCTTGAATTACCAAGGTAAAGACAGTGAATTCAGAATTGACGAGGATGGTGTAATGAGGTCTAGAAGTCGCGGTTGTGTTCCAGATGTTACCGAGTTGTGAAAGAATATTCTAGAAGAAGGACACTGTTGCACCCCAAAATTTGCCCTTTTTATTTGAGCCATAAGTTAATAATGACGTTTATTTCGTCATCCAAAAATGGAGGAAAAATAATTAAGAGTTCTTGAGGTGCTAAGGAAGTGAAGTGTGAAAGAATGGTTTAAACGGTGAAAGTACGAGAAAATTCATAAATACTATTTGAAAGGTGATACGAGCTAAGTTCCCGCGATGTCCCTACTGTTTCAACGAGATCTACAACTTTTGTGTTCGGCTTGGGAGCCAATTCTTTGAGGAAGATCTTCAAATTGGCAAATTACTTGAGATTTTGTAGTGAAAAATAGTGCTGAATGTAGGGTTTTGCGCCTCGGAAAATTCATATCTCCTAATCCGCTCGCCGGATTCTCTTGAAAATTTAACTGGAGCTCCGTGGAATCATTACAAAGATTTCATATGTTCGGACCGAAGGCCAAATATGCATGGAAAATTCCCAGAATTTTAAAGATCGTCATGTCGTTTCGATAAAAAGTGTGTTTTCGGGTATGTCGCGCCGAGTTCGAAAATTCATAACTTCTTCGATTTTTATCGTATGAAGTCCATTCTGGCGGCATTCTCTCAGAAATTTCGTTAGCTTCGATTCTTTGTCACACATGCCTGTTCAGATTCTGAGCCGAAGATGGAGTTTTATCGAGTTCTTTGAGCGGTACTCACAAAATTTCGTATAGTCGCGCCAGATGAATCGACGTTTCTCGTCATTCAAACAGGCGTATTTTCTTCATCGCTTATCGGATTGAGGTGATTCTCGCGGCGACGGGTCACAAATTTGGTCATCTTCATAATGGCATCGGTTTTGTTCCGAAATTCAGAGTCGAACCGAGTTTCCTTAAAAACGAGCCAAAATGAGACGCACCGAGGGCAATTTGGACATTTCACGTTGACAATATATAAACATTTTGCTCTTCACAAATCAAAGGAGGACTCTCATAATTTCAATTCACCAATTCTTCACAAACACATTCTCTGAATTCTCTCTCAATTCTCATAGATCAAAACCACATATCACATAAAACTTTCATCAAGATTCATCAATTTCCACCAAGATCAAGAACATGGATTGAAGAATCAAGATCGAAGTTCGAATTCCTCTTCCTCTCTCCACATAGAGTGTCGCGCCTCTCTCTCTCCCTCACTCCGGATTTCGTTTTCGTATTCGCGTCGCGTTCGTGTCGTGTTCGCGTTTGTATCGTGTTCGTGTTCGCGCTTCGGTTAGATCTTCATTCGGTAAGCTTTCGGATCTTGAATTAAGTGCTTAATTGTTGATTATTATGTGAATTAGGATCTAGATCTACTTTTCGTTCTTGATTAATTGATGATTGAGGATGATTGATCGGTGAATTTGCGTATTTTTTGCTCGAATTGATCGTGTTCATGTGAATTGTGGCTAGATATAATGTTTGATGCATATAATTGATATCCGTTGATGATGAATTGTGTTACTCGTTGTTGAATTCGTTGATTTGTTAGTGATTTTGTGTGTATAATTGTTGTTGATAATTTGTGTTGCTTGCGGTGTACTCAATGTGTTCGTATAAATGCATGTGCCATATTCTTGATTGATATTTGCTTTGTTTGACGCGTCGCACTTGGCATAATTGTTGACATATGGATTGTTTGATGTGTGAATGCATGTATACCATGATATTTGATGTTTGTTTGTGATTAATCTCGAATCGGTACGTTTTGGATTGAGTGCGAACGGCTCCAAGATTTCAAAGGTGTGCAAAATTCTGTTTTTATACGCCAGGAACCGGGTTGTCCCAGGCGGGAACCGGTTCCCACTCAATCCAAAATGGCCATTCTCTGTGTTTTTGTACCAGGAACCGGGTTTTCCTAGGTGGGACCCGGTTCCCAGCTTGCTAATATGGCCATTCTCTGTGGTTTTGTACTAGGAACCGGGTTGTCCCTAGGTGGGAACCGGTTCCCAGCTTCATGATTTTTTGACTCTCTGGTTTTTTTGTATGGGGAACCGGGTTGTCCCTAGGTGGGAACCGGTTCCCAGCTTGCTAATTTGGCCTTTCTCTGTGTTTTTGTACCAGGAACCGGGTTGTCCCTAGGTGGGAACCGATTCCCAGTTTCTGCCTCTGGTTTTTTGTATGGGGAACCGGGTTGTCCCTAGGTGGGAACCGGTTCCTGAGTGCAATTTTTGTGTTTTTTCCTTTTAACTTCTATCTTGCATAACTTTTCACTCGTAGCTCCGATTTGCACGTTCTTTATATTGTCGGAAAGCTTATGAGACGTACTATTTTGCTAGATGCTTGATTTTCATTAATTTGTAGATCATGCATGTTTGTTTTCTCTTTGATGTCTCATTGTCCATTTCATGTTTACCTCACTTGTCGATTTCCTTTCGTTTTATGGTAATAACGCAATTCCGATTGCGATGTTTGTTATCTTTAACTTGTGTGCTAGTGTGCAAGGCTTTTGGATAGTTACCGATCGGCATTTATTACTTATATGTTCCGTTTCACTTGCGCAACACAATCCTATTCACTCGTATCGTGTTCTCATCCGGGAGACACGATCCTTTCACTCTATATCTGCTTGTTTGGTTTGCTTGTTCCTCTTGCAGGTATATTGTGATTATGCTTGATGCATACGTTGACCGTTGTGCGCTTTTGTGGCTAATCGGTATGCTGACCATTTTCTTTTGCTTTGCTAGCTCGCTTGCGGGATTCTAGTTTCTTCGCTTTGCTTCACTTAGTTTACGGATCATCATCCGTTTGGTATTGATCCCATTTCATTTTATTTCTCTCGCACTTTACCGCTTTCTCGCATCATCCTATAACATGAGAAGTAGGACCTAGACATTCATCTGGCCAAGCCCTCGAAAGAGGCTCTGTTTTTGTTGGTGTGTTTACATTTGTGCTTTGCGGCAGGGAGTCACGGTGTAATAAGTCCTATATGGCACTCCGTTAAGTCCTCATGGAAGGCATGCGGAAAGGGTTAGCAATCAACCCCCGCCTAGTCTCATCGAGTCTGTTCAGTATGCGCACGCTTCGCGTGGCTCGCTCCTGAACCTGCACAAGATCTTGTTATCGAGTATGTCAGGAAAAGGGTTCATGCAGCCGGACCCCCGCCTTTCCTATAGCTCGCGTCGCTCGACGTTGATGCTCGGTGTACGCACGCACCGTTTTTTTTTACGATCCGTGACGGCTTGGTTGCTGAGAGGGGTCCGCCCTCTTGTCTATGGCCCGATCATTTTCGCGAGGTCTAATGCTTGGTTGACTTGGGTTGAGCTGCTCCCCTTGGCTATGGCGGGACCGCTTTTCTACCATTCGGTCAGTACCGTTGGTTTTGTTTGCTTTACGAGCGGATGCTCATTTGTGTGATATTCTTGTGTGCTTCCCTTTTCCCTTGTAGGTTGATAGCTTAGCTTAGACTTGTACCCTTCGTATGATAACATTAGGTAGCAAGCTTTCCCCCCTTAGCTTAGGTCTTCCTCATGCATTCTTTAAAACACAAACCACACTCTTTGATTTTCTTTTCTTAAGAACTTGTTATTTCCGCTCCATTCCCAGCATAAGTCTCCAAAGGTCGAGCAGCGGAGTGTGAATGTAACTCGTTCACCTAAAAAAAACAAAACAAATAGAAATTAGTTAGCCGAGCTACGGTAGCTCTGATTCTGCAAAACAGATACGTAGGCAGCGGGGTAGGGCCCGTGCGAGCATAATCCTTTCTTTTCCCTACATTTTGCATTCATTTTAGTCCAGATTAGCATAGATTTGTTACACACCCATAGATTTAGACACATGCGTGGATACCATCGAGTACGATGGGCGTGAGGGGTGCTCATACCTTCCCCTCGCGTAACCGACTCCCTTACCCTTTTTCTCTGGTCGTGAGACCGTTTTGTTTTGTGTTTTGCTGGCATTCTCTTCGTTTTCAGGATAAATATGTTAGTGGCGACTCTGTTAATTTTCGCGGGTAGCGACAGCTGGCGACTCTGCTGGGGACGTCTCGACCTGTTGCTGGTCCGGACCTAGCGAGTCGATCCTAGCGCTTGTGTGTTTATCATTGGGTGTTTTTATTGCTTTGCATATTTGTCTGTTTGCATTGCATTCTATGTGTGCTTTACTTTTCTGCATCATATTCTGGACTGTCTGGATTTCTATCTGTGGGTGGGTGTTTCAAGAGGTAAAAGGCCCAATACCCAGGCTATGAGTGATACCATAGGAACTAGGACTAGAGTGGCCGTGACGGACAGAAGGCGTATGCCTGATTGATCTGATCACGTATCCACGGGAAGAGCTTGGTGGAATGAGGCAATATCGTATGATAACGCCTACATTCGATCCTATGTTGGCTTTTTTGACCTACCTTGGCCTAGATTCACCCGTGAGTGGGGAGGGAATCAATCATTGCTTAACAGGTACATTGTTGGTGACTTCAGTTCTTGCTCGAGGGTTACCGCTGTTCTTGTTCGAGGGTTACTGTTGGTTCCTGTTCGTGGGGTACTATGGTTCTCGTTCGAGTGATGATCTATGTTCTATGGATGTTGGTTCCGTGGGTTGACATTCTATGTACCGTATGGTATACCATCTGGGGGCCGAACCTTTGGCTTTGTATTACGTGTGTTACCGGCAGTCCAGAATGCCTGGTGGGCGGCAACAAGCCCCACCACTTTGCATCATAGCATATTTATTTCCAAAAGAAACGCAAAAAAAAATGTATAATAATAAGCATTTGCATGTCATATTTTCAGGGATATTCAGGAGTTCACCCAAGTTGAAGATGGACATTCCTACTGATACTGTCAAAGAACGCACGAGGCATACCAGAGCTTACAAGATTCCGGGTATTGATGTTTCGGGGTTGATTGGTTTGAGTTCTCGGTTGGAAGGGGAGGTTCTCCATGACTTCAACCATGATTATGGCAATTTGCTCTCCATCCTCAATACATCTTTCGATCCAATGGCTTTGATCACCTTATTTCAGTTCTATGATCCGCACTTGAGATGTTTTACATTTCAAGACTATCAACTGGTGCCAACACTCGAGGAGTTTTCTTACATACTCAACATATGGATCACTGATGATGTACCTTTTGTTCGGGTTCCCGAAGTCGTGAGATTTGAAAAAGTAGCTGAAGCTCTTCACATGGGTATAAAAGAGGTGGAAAGAAATTGGAAGTCATCGGGCGGTGTTTCTGGTTTCTATCTTTGCTTTTTGATTAGTAAGGCTGAGGATGCGGCTAAGAAGGATCAGTGGGTTGATTTTAGTCGTTTGCTTGCTATCATGATCTATGGTATTGTCTTATTCCCATCAAGAGAAAACTTTGTGAGTTTGGCGGCGATTTGTGTCTTTATGAACAAAAACCCCGTTCCAACGTTGCTTGCGGATGCTCTTTTCTCGATCCATGCGAGAAGTAAGAAAGGAGGATATGTTGTTGGTTCTTGTCTTCCGTTGTTGTATCGGTGGTTCATGTTGCATTTGCCGGTGAGAGGACCTTTTGTGCTCAAGAAGAGTTCCCTTAAGTGGTCAGATAGGATTGTTAACCTTACATCTTATGATATCAGGTGGAACTATTGTGTGGGGAAGGTTTGGAGCATCATCACTAGTTGCGGTTAATATCCCAACGTTCCTCTCATGGGAACCAGAGGTTGTATTAGTTACAATCCCACGCTCGCCTATCGTCAATTGGGATATGCAATGGAAAGGGCTCATAATGATGTAGAAGCGTTTGAATTAGTGTACTTTGCTGATGGTAAAGATCCTCTGGAGCTAGAAAAGATAGCATAGTCTTGGACTAAAGTTCACAAGAGAGATCAAAATACTTTGAGCAAGAAAGTTCCTATTGCCATGGGTCCTTACCGAAAGTGGGTTGAAGCAAGAGTGGCAAATCTATTGTTGCCATTTGCGAGGTCATGTCCATTGTATGAGCAACCTCCCACGGTTTTATCGGATACAGTTGCGGCTGAACTCTATATTCAAACCGAAGCGGACAACATCAAGCTGAAATCAAAGGACCGAGAGGTTGGCTTGGAGAGGTATTTTCAAGATCGCGAAAAGGCGGAGTTGGCTCGTAAGCTCAAACATGCGCAAGGTGAAGGTTCAAGCATGACACATGCTCAAAGGCGATCTCACGACTTGATGGAAGAAAGCTTGTGCCGAAAACAACAGGAATGTGCGAAGTTGTGAAGGTCCGAAAACAATAGCAAGAGAAGGATGCAGGATTCAGAAAAACAATTGATGGAAGAAAAAGCCAAGTCCGCTCGACTTGAAGAAGAGCTCGCAAGCCTCCGATCCCAATGGAGAGGAGATGGAGGAGCTCATTCTGCTGTCAGATGATCCTAGTGCTGTTGTGGTTTGGATTTGTTTAGTCTAGGGGTTGATTTGATGTGTATTCTTGATGTTTGTCGCCCACGTCCAGGATTGTTGGATGGGGTCGCATTATGGATGTTCTGGATTTCTTTTGTATGCCTTATGAGCACTTCGTGACGGTTATGTGCCATGTTTGTATGAACTCAAATTCTCTGTTATGTTTGAATGAAATATGCTCAGTTTGATGAATTATTCTCGTGTGTGGATTGCTGTTCAAATACATTCTGTATCAAGGTTGCTATGTCCTATCTGAAAGTTGGATGAACTCTTGGATACCTGAAAGTTGACAAACATTTCATGCATATCATTCATATATCATACATGTCATATATTTGCAGGTTTTGCAGGCCTTATATCTTATGTCCCGCTGTTTTGTTACCAGAAGGAGTTCTAAGACGGCTAATCACCCGTATCCGACTAGGAGCAATCAGAGGAGACAGATGGAACAGATTCAGGAACAAACGGCTGAGATGAGAGCTCAATTGACAGAGCAGATGAATGCGCAAATGGCGCAGTTTATGGAAGCATTGATTAATGTGACCAAGGGGCAGGATGACTTGCGAGTTCTCGTCGAGAATTCCAGAAGGGTTGAGAATGGAGGACATTCGAGGCTGTTTGACGATGTGTCTGGCAGGATTGACGATCATCATGATCCGAATGAGTTTGATCGCTTCGGAGGGCACTATAATCCTTTCAATCAGAATCATGGGTTTCCACCTCCACCTCCGTCTCGTCTGTTGGGAAGGAGAGATAATCAGAACCGTGATAATTTGGATTTCAATGTTGAAAACTTTGATCAGGTATCGAGGCATAGTGCTGATGGTGCACCTGAGGAAGCCGAGAGGTATCGTCTGATTGAAGAACGTCTCAGAGCTGTTGAAGGCAAAGGGGTGTTAGGCATGGATATCAATGACTTGGGGTTGGTTCCGGGTGTGAGGATTGCACCGAAATTCAAAGTTTCATCTTTTGACAAATACAATGGGGCGACCTGTCCCATGACTCATGTCAAAGCATACTATCGCAAGATGTCAGTTTATTCAGAGGATGAGGGTTTTCTGATGCATTTCTTCCAGGATAGCTTGGCTGGAGCTTCTTTGGAGTGGTATGTTCAACTCGAACGCACTCATATTCATTCTTGGAGAGATCTTGTGGAGGCTTTCATTAAGCTTTATCAATACAATGTTGACATGGCGCCTAATCGAACTCAGTTGCAGAGTTTGGTTCAAGGATCTAAAGAATCTTTCAAAGAGTACGCTCAGAAATGGCGTGAGTTAGCTGCAAGAGTTCAACCACCTATGACTGAACGTGAGATGATTGACATGTTCACCAGTACATTGTCTGGACACTATTACTTGGCCTGCAGTGCTTCAGCCAACTTTTCTGAAATGGTGAGATATGGAGAACGTGTTGAGATGGGTCTAAAGATGGGGAAAATTCAGTTTGGAGCTTTTTCTAATACTCCTAGTGGTAAGAAACAAGCTGAGGGTTATGCTCGAAGGAAGGAAGGAAATGCGGATGCCATATATGGTAGAAGGGGTTCAGGGAGAAGCAATTCACAGGTTAATGCTGTCATGATCCCAGTACCGCAACAACAACAACATCAGCAAGGACATCATTCCAATACTGATTGCTATCCTCCCAGGACCAGGCCTCACAGAAAGATTGATCCGATTCCTATGACTTATGCTCAAATGTTGCAACATTTGCTAAAGATTGAGAAGATTACTTTGAGAGATGCTCCGAGTGCTCCGGACACACAATCTCCGAATTACAATGCAAACGCACGATGTACTTTCCACTCAGGTGCCGCTGGCCATGATACAGAGAGGTGCATTGCACTGAAGAACAAAGTCCAGGACATGTTGGATCAAAAGATAATTCAGTTCACTCCTACACCCAATATCGTCAATAATCCGATGCCTGCTCACGGAGGTTCGGGTGTGAATGCCGTTGGGAGTGAAGAGATAAGGGTTGTATCTGAAGTGAGTTGTTTGACCTTCCCTCTTGTGTCTGTAAAGCAACATCTGGTCAATAGTGGCATCTTCCCGGGTTGTGGTGTTGACTGTGAGAATTGCAAAAGGCAACCTGAAGGTTGTGCTGATTTGAAGAGTATGGTACAAAGGCTGATTGATGAGGGTCCTCTTCAGTTTTATCGAAGGTTGAGAGGCGCGAAGAGTAATGGCGGTGAAGTGTCTGTGATCTCAATTCCTTATGAGCCGGTTGCTCCAATATGTATCCAAGTGCCTATTCAGATACCTGTCAGTATCCCGTATGAGGAACAACCAGCGGCGTTGATGATTACCGTGCCTGGGCCTATTCCATATGAGAGTGAGAAGGCCGTCCCTTGGCATTATGGTTCAGACGTGTATTACTATGGCACGAGGGAAGAGAGTGAGCCGTCTAAAGAGAAGCTTGTTAAGGCCTCAGTTGCAAACACTGATAACTTCGCCGGTACTGGTAGAATCACTCGCAGTGGTAGGATGTTCTCTCCTCAGCCTATTCAGAACAATGCAGATGCTTTGGCTAAGGCCAAAGGAAAGAAAGTAGTGACTGATGTCCAGAATCCTCCAATTCAGAATGGGGCACCTTATAGTGCTGTGTCTTCCCAGGATGTGGAAGAACTGTTGAGAATTATCAGGAAGTCTGATTATAAAGTGGTTGAGCAGTTGGGTCAGACCCAGTCAAAGATCTCCATCTTGCAACTACTGATGTGTTCAGAAGGTCATATAGATGCTCTCTTGAAAATTCTGAATGGTGCTTACGTCCCACATGAAATATCTATGAATCAGCTAGAGGTGGTAGCCAATAATATCTCCGCTGCGAACGGTTTGGGATTTACAGATTGTGATCTTCCGCCAGAAGGGAGAAACCATAGCAAGGCTTTGCATATTTCGATTGAGTGTAAGGGGACGACCTTGTCCCGTGTTTTGGTTGATACTGGGTCTTCTTTAAATGTGCTGCCCAAATCAGCTCTCATGCGAATTGACTATGCCGGTGTTGAGTTAAGGCCAAGTGAGTTGGTAGTGCGCGCCTTTGACGGTTCAAGAAGGTATGTGTTCAGGGAGGTAGATCTACCAATCCAAGTGGGTCCTCAGATCTTTACTACAACCTTTTATGTGATGGATATTCAACCCGCTTACTGTTGTTTGTTGGGACGACCGTGGATTCACAAGGCTGGCGCTGTGACATCCACTCTTCATCAGAAGTTGAAATACCCTGTTGACGGTAAAGTGGTGACAGTTTGTGGTGAAGAAGATTATATCGTGAGTCACTTGTCCTCTTTCCGATATGTGGAGATCGAAGGTGAAATACATGAGACTCCGTTTCAAGCGTTTGAAGCTGTGAACGCTGTGAGAACTCCTCCTTATGAGATAACAAAGCCAGAAACGATTATGTCCTCTTTGAAAGACGCTCAGGTTGTCGTTGAGACTGGAAGAGTGGAAGGATGGGGGCAAGTAATTGACGTGCATCCCAAGTTTGACAAGAATGGTCTCGGTTTCAATCCTGGAAAGAAGAATGCATCGCCAAAGCCTAATATCCTTAGTCCGGTCAAGTTCGTGAGTGGGGGTGTCATTCAGGACGGTCAGGTCCATGCCATTGTCAATGGTGAAGAGATGGATAGTGACTGATTTTGATAGCTGGATTCGTCCAAGTATTCCTGGGGAGATGCCTCGCAACTGGACAATTGAAGATGTCATCCAAGTTACACAAGCTCAGGATTAAATTCCTTGTTTTTACTTTTCTTATCATGACATAATTCCTACGCTCTGCCCAAGGCGTAATGAATCATTTGTAGGGCCATGCAGTTCGCATTTTCAAAGTTAATCATGAAATAAAAGGACGTTTTTTGGCATTCAAATGTTTTGCTCTTTGTCTTTCTTTTCAATCTTTTCCTTTAAATGGCAATGTTTTTGCACACACTTGCACATAGCTTAAAAATAAAACTGAAATAAAAACATCAATCATGCAGATGTTCCACCACCACGGATTCCATTGGTAATAGTTCCGCTATTGCTTATTATGATTTCGACAATCCGATCTACCAAGCCGAGGAGGAAGCTTATGAAGATTGTGATCTCCCCGATGAGTTGGCCAGATTATTGAAACAAGAAAAGAAAGCGATTCAGCCGCATCAGGAGGCAATTGAGATGGTAAATGTTGGCACTAAAGAGCAAGTCCGAGAAGTCAAGATAGGGGTTGCGCTTGGGATTAGTGTGAAGCAAAGGCTTATTTCTATGTTGAAAGAGTATGCAGATATCTTTGCTTGGTCCTATATGAGGATATGCCTGGTCTCGATACAGATATTGTAGTACACCGTCTACCTCTCAAGGAAGATAGTCCTCCTGTCAAGCAGAAGCTCCGAAGGACTCGCCCAGATATGTCTGAGAAGATTAAGAGAGAGGTTGAGAAACAGTTTGATGCTGGCTTTCTACAAGTTGTGAATTACCCGCCGTGGGTCGCTAATATTGTTCCTGTACCTAAGAAGGACAGAAAGGTCAGGATGTGTGTGGATTACAGAGATCTTAATAGGGCGAGTCCAAATGATGATTTTCCTCTTCCACACATTGATGTGTTGGTGGATAATACTGCTCCTTTCAAAGTGTTTTCCTTCATGGATGGCTTCTCTGGGTACAATCAGATCAAGATGGCACCAGAAGACATGGAGAAAACAACATTTATCACACCGTGGGGAACTTTCTGCTATAAAGTCATGCCTTTTGGGTTGAAAAACGCAGGGGCAACATATCAGCGCGCCATGGTGACTCTTTTTCACGACAAGATTCACAAAGAGATTGAAGTGTATGTTGACGACATGATTGCAAAGTCTCACACTGAAGAAGAGCACTTGGTTCACTTGCAGAAGTTGTTTGAAAGGCTTCGGGAATTCAGACTGAGGTTGAATCCAAACAAATGCACTTTCGGAGTGTGATCCGGAAAGTTGTTGGGCTTTGTTGTTAGTGGGAAAGGTATCGAGGTCGATCCTGCAAATATAAAAGCTATACAAGAGATGCCTGAGCCGAGAACAGAAAAAGAGGTTCGTGGTTTCTTAGGGAGGTTGAACTACATTGCTAGATTCATCTCTCATCTTACGGCCACTTGTGAACCAATATTCAAGTTGCTAAGAAAAGATCAGACGGCCAGGTGGAATAATGATTGTCAAAAAGCATTTGGAAAAGTGAAAGAGTATCTGCAAGAACCTCCGATACTAATGCCTCCAGTTCCAGGAAGGCCTTTGATTATGTACCTCACAGTTCTTGAAAATTCAATGGGATGTGTGTTGGGTCAACATGACGAGTCTGGCCGAAAAGAGCATGCAATATACTATCTTAGCAAAAAGTTTACCGACTGTGAATCCCGATACTCACTGCTCGACAAAACTTGCTGTGCTTTGGTGTGGGCTGCTCGCCGGCTGAGGCAGTATATGTTGGTTCACACCACCTTGTTGATTTCCAAGATGGATCCTATCAAGTATGTTTTTGAGAAGCCCGCTCTTTCCGGAAGAGTAGCCAGGTGGCAAATGATCTTGACTGAATATGATATCCAGTATACTACCCAGAAAGCCATCAAAGGTAGTGTGTTGACGGATTATCTTGCGCACCAGCCTGTCGAAGATTATGAACCGATGAAGTTTGAATTCCCCGATGAGGATGTCCTGTACATCAGAGATTGTAACATTCCCGGACCAGAGGAAGGACCCGAACCAGGATCGCGATGGACGCTCGTGTTCGATGGTGCCTCTAATGCACTCGGAAATGGTGTCGGAGCTGTAATTACTTCCCCATCAGGTTTTCACATTCCGTTTACAGCCAGAATCTGTTTTGATTGCACTAATAATATGGCTGAGTATGAAGCCTGCATTTATGGTATCGAAGCTGCGATCGATTTGCGAATCAAGTACTTAAAAGTTTATGGGGATTCCAATCTTGTCATTAGCCAAATCAATGGAGATTGGGAAACTCGCCATTAGAATCTGATTCCATACAGGGAGCATGTGATGAGACTCATTCCGTACTTTGATGAGATCACATTCGAGCATATTTCTAGAGAAGAGAACAATCTTGCTGACGCTCTCGCTACTTTGGCTTCCATGTTCAAAGTGAAATGGGCCAATGAGGCGCCTAACATCACCATCAACAGGTTGGATGAGCCGGCGTTTTGCTTTGAGGCTGATGTTGAACTGGATGGAAATCCATGGTATCATGATATCAAAAAGTTCCTCCAAACTCAAGAGTATCCTCCCGAATCGTCGGTGACTGATAAGAAGTTTTTGAGAAGGTTTGCAGCTAAGTTTTACCTCAACGGTGGGGTTTTGTACAAGAGGCATCATGATGGTGTGTTGCTTCAATGTGTTGTGAAGGAAGAAGCCTCGAAAATCATCGAAGAAATGCATGAAGGCGAGTTTGGTACCCATTCTAGTGGGCATACAATAGCTAAGAAGATCTTGAGGGCTGGTTACTATTGGTCCACTATGGAAACTGATTGTCATAACCATGTCAGAATTTGTCACAAGTGCCAGATCTATGCTGATAAAGTGCACGTGCCGCCTGTGCCTTTGAATGTTTTGACTTCTCCGTGGCCTTTTGCAATGTGGGGCATTAATATGATTGGAGAAATTAAGCCTACTGCTTCCAATGGACATCGCATCATTTTGGTTGCCATCGATTACTTCACCAAGTGGGTTGAAGCCGCATCCTATGCGAATGTTACCAAACAAGTGATTACTCGCTTTATCAAGCACAACATAATCTGTCGTTATGGGATCCTGAGAAGATCATTACTGATAATGGATCGAATCTTAATAACAAGTTAATGAAGGAGCTTTGTGAGTCCTTCAAGATCAAGCATCACAATTCTTCCCCGTATCGTCCGAAGATGAATGGCGTTGTTGAAGCGGCCAACAAGAACATTAAGAAGATCGTGCAGAAGATGGTAGTGACCTACAGAGATTGGCATGAGATGCTCCCTTTCGCCTTGCATGGTTATCGCACCTCTGTGCGTACATCGACTGGGGCAACTCCTTTCTCACTTGTTTATGGAATGGAAGCGGTACTGCCTGTCGAAGTTGAGATTCCTTCCCTGAGGATTATGAAAGACGTCGAGCTTGACGAGTCAGAATGGGTACATAATCGGTTGGATCAGTTGAACCTCATTGATGAGAAGCGTTTGGCAGCTATTGGTCATGGTCAGGTATACCAAAAGAAGATGAGAAAAGCTTTTGACAAGCGGGTACGACCCCAAAGCTACAAACCAGGTGACCTAGTACTCAAAAGAATCATTCTTCCTCAGGGTGATCCTCGAGGCAAGTGGACTCCGACGTATGAAGGCCCCTTTGTTGTACAGAAAGTGTTCTCTGGCGGTGCCATGATGCTTGCAACAATGGATGGAGAGAACTTTCCGCACCCTGTGAACGCAGATGTAGTCAAAAAATATTTCGCATAGACCTGATAAAAAAAAAAAAAAAGAAAAAAAAAGAAAAAAGAAAAGAAAATGAATCAGGCAAAAGAATGAAAAAGAAACAAATATACCTGCTAAGTTGAAAACCCGAAAGGGCGGCTTAGGCAAAAAAGGGACAAAAGCGAACGACTACATCTCGCATGCCACCTTGGCAATCACTCTTCATACATGCTTAGGGCTCCCGACCGAGGGATAAGCAAGACTCCGTGTTCTTGAGTTTGCACCTGGCAGCTCAAATCCCTAAAGCATTTTCTAATTCCAATCGTCGTGTTTAGGGCTCCCGACCGAGGGATAAGCAAGACTCCGTGTTCTTGAGTTTGCACCTGGCAGCTCAAATCCTTAAAGCATTTTCTAATTCCAATTGTCGTGTTTAGGGCTCCCGACCGAGGGATAAGCAGGACTCCGTGTTCTTGAGTTCGCACCTGGCAGCTCAAATCCCTAAAGCGTTCACAAACCCCGTCGGGTCCGCAAGTTTGGTGGGGGGTCATATCAATCAGTTGTAAATCGGGCAGTGATCAATCCTAATGAGTACGGTCTTCCAAAGCAAGGAGATGAGAACGTCGAGGTTATAAAAGTGATAGCGGGATCGAAACCAATGGATATCCGTTTCACATTGCCATTTCTCTTGTACTCAATAAATTGTGGTTACCTCTTACTAGGAACTACTTCTGAAATGTGTTCGCTCTTTTACGAGCATTCCTTTTGCAATTAATAAAGATCCTTTTTATCTTAAACAACTGTTTTCTTTTACTGTTTTGTTTGCATAAAACGTCCTGAGTTTGTGTTAAACTTTGCATATGAAAACTGCATTGTTTTTACAATACATGATTAGAAATGATGAAATCCTTCGAATCTACTTCGAAGTCTTGTGTAACCAGGATGGCAGGCTAAGATACCATGCTATATCCTGGGGCATTTGCATTAGTTTGTCTCGCAGGTACATGCTTGCTAGCGCTTTGTATCAACATATTGGCGGACCAAATCATGAGATATTCTCACTCCCCAGCCGAGTGCTTCCTAATGAAAGATTCTCACTCTCCAGTTGAGTACTTTCAGATGAGACTTTCTTTGCTCCAGGATTCTCACGTCCTCAGCAAAGCACATCCTAATGCATTCTCTATGCTCTAGAAGCCTTATTCCCGACAGAATGCTTTCTCTCTCCAGTTGAATCATGATGAATGGTGTCTGATTCCCCAGCTAGCTCTTAATGAGGTTCCTTGCCTGAATGCCTCATTTTCCCCAGTAGAGGGCTTTCTCTTCCCAACAGGAGACTCATCTTGTTCCCCAGTGGAGTTGTCTTAACAAAAGGTTCATATGTCAAGTTCCTTATCCCCAGCGGATCTCTCATATCCTCAGCAGCTCACCTTGCAGAAGTATTCATCTTCCCCACTGAATTTCTTCCCTCAGCAGAGATTCACATGCATCCTCAGCAGGATCTGTTCTCATCTAGGACATCCCCAGCGGAATGCGTCATATACAAGCAAGTTGGTTACTCCTCACCAGAGTTATCTCCATAACTTGTCTTTATCTTCACATCCCCAGGGTGTCGAGAATTTGCTTCTCCAGTGAAGTTGCATGGGTCTTCCCCAAGCAGTTAAGTGGGATGTTCATATCTTCAAGCAAGATTTATTCCCCAACCAGAGCTCGCATCCAGATTTGATCGTCTCCAGCAGATTTCTGATTCATCTCTGCCAGCTCGTAGTTTGTGACTTCTAGTCACTCATCTTGTCCTCTCCGCAGAGTTCCACAACCTCTCCAGGACTTTCTTCAGCAATTCAGTGCTCCTCCGTTGTCTCCCCAAGCAACGTTCGAATCATGCATCATTTGCATTGCATTCTCAAAAGCGTATAGCGTCTTCCTTCTCGGAAACGTCATTCCATACACATTCATACATACATCATGCATAAACCATATCATATCTGTTGTCTCTTTCTACAGGAAAGTTATCCAGATTCAAAAGCTCCATAGAGAGCAGTATTCGCCTAGTCATTACAGGCGCTTATCCTGATATTTCAAATCAGAAGAGGATTGTTCTACTTATTTTCTGGCACAGCTCAGATCAGTTCAAAGACATTCCTATTCCCGATGCCCCTAGATCGGTGGAAGATATTTGTTCCCATTCCTGATAAATCAGACTTTCAGTTGAAGGAACCGCCTCCGGATCTCCCAAGATCTTCCGAAGGAGCAAGCCCTCTGATACATCAGATCAGTTGGAAATATCTACTCCCTGACGATTTAGTTCGTTCAGAAGAAGAAACTCGTTTGCCCAGTCCTGATACCTTACTATCAGTTGAGGACGTTTTCTTTACCCGGCGTACACAGTTCGGAAGAAACATCCGTTCCTATCCTAATATCCAGTTTCAGATTAGTTGAAGGAACCGCCTCTGGATCTCCCGTGATCTTACTAAGGAGCAAACCACTGATATCATCAGATCAGATGGAGCTGTTTTCCTGATCGACTTTGTCTTTCAGATGAAGATTGTCCTACTTATTTTCTGGCATCATGTCCAGATCAGTTTAAAGGCATTCTTTCCCCGGCGTACACAGTTCGGAAGAGATATTGTTCCTATCCCCGTGGTCTTACGAAGGAGCTAGCCGCTAATTCCCAGATTAGTTGGAATATCTACCTGATGATTTAATTGCATCAGAAGAGATGTCTGCCCAGATTCCCAGATCAGAGATACTTTTACCCGTTGATGTCCAGATCAACCGGCGTATCTCCTTCGATTCCCAGATCGACTTAAGACATCTATCCCGATGCATGTTCGGAGACATCTGCTACGCCTGATACTCAGATCAGTCGAGATGTTCCTTCTCTTGATGCCCAGATCATTTGAAGTGTTTTCCCCTGCCTGTGGGCGCCCGTTCCTCCTTTATCACAAGTTGGAGCATATTTATTATCCAGATCAGTTGAAGTTTTTTCCCCCTGCTCGCGGGGTGGTACATTCCTTCTTATTACGAGATGGAATCTTCTATTGATCAAGAGCGCAAATTTTCGAGTTCATTCTGGTATTCAATCTCCTTCCACCTCAACGGTTCGAAACTTTCGTTTCTCACTCGCCAGGTTCAAGAAGTTTGAATAGGGGCAGTTGTTTCACCCCAAAATTTGCCCTCTTTATTTGAGCCATAAGTTAATAATGACGTTTATTTCGTCATCCAAAAATGGAAGAAAAATAATAAAGAGTTCTTGAGGTGCTAAGGAAGTGAAGTGTGAAAGAATGGTTTAAACGGTGAAAGTACGAGAAAATTCATAAATACTACTTGAAAGGTGATACGAGCTAAGTTCCCGAGTTGTCCCCACTTTTTCGACGAGATCTACAACTTTCGTGTTCGGCTTAGGAGCCAATTCTTTGAGGAAGGTCTTCAAATTGGAAAATTACTTGAGATTTCGTAGTGAAAAATAGTGCTGAATGTAGGGTTTTGTGCCTCGGAAAATTCATATCTCCTAATCCGCTCGCCGGATTCGCTTGAAAATTTAACTGGAGCTCCGTGGCATCATTACCAAGATTTCATATGTTCGGACCAAAGGCCAAATATGCATGGAAAATTCCCAGAATTTTAAAGATCGTCGTGTCGTTTCGGTAAAAAGTGTGTTTTCGGGTATGTCGCGCCGAGTTCGAAAATTCATAACTTCTTCGATTTTTATCGTATGAAGTCCATTCTGGCGGCATTCTCTCAGTAATTTCGTTAGCTTCGATTCTTTGTCACACATGCCTGTTCAGATTCTGAGCCGAAGATGGAGTTTTATCGAGTTCTTTGAGCGGTACTCACAAAATTTCATATAGTCGCGCCAGATGAATCGACGTTTCTCATCATTCAAACAGGCGTATTTTCTTCATCGCTTATCGGATTGAGGTGATTCTCGCGGCGACGGGTCACAAATTTGGTCATCTTCATAATGGCATCGGTTTTGTTCCAGAATTCAGAGCCGAACCGAGTTTCCTTAAAAACGAGCCAAAATGAGACGCACCGAGGGCAATTTGGACATTTCGCGTTGACAATATATAAACATTTTGCTCTTCACAAATCAAAGGAAGACTCTCATAATTTCAATTCACCAATTCTTCACAAACACATTCTCTGAATTCTCTCTCAATTCTCATAGATCAAAACCACATATCACATAAAACTTTCATCAAGATTCATCAATTTCCACCAAGATCAAGAACATGGATTGAAGAATCAAGATCGAAGTTCGAATTCCTCTTCCTCTCTCCACATAGAGTGTCGCGCCTCTCTCTCTCCCTCACTCCGGATTTCGTTTTCGTGTTCGCGTCGCATTCGTGTCGTGTTCGCGTTCGTATCGTGTTCGTGTTCGCGCTTCGGTTAGATCTTCATTCGGTAAGCTTTCGGATCTTGAATTAAGTGCTTAATTGTTGATTATTATGTGAATTCGGATCTAGATCTACTTTTCGTTCTTGATTAATTGATGATTGAGGATGATTGATCGGTGAATTTGCGTATTTTTTGCTCGAATTGATCGTGTTCATGTGAATTGTGGCTAGATATAATGTTTGATGCATATAATTGATATCCGTTGATGATGAATTGTGTTACTCGTGGTTGAATCCGTTGATTTGTTAGTGATTTTGTGTGTATAATTGTTGTTGATAATTTGTGTTGCTTGCGGTGTACTCAATGTGTTCGTATAAATGCCTGTGCCATATTCTCGATTGATATTTGCTTTGTTTGACGCGTCGCACTTGGCATAATTGTTGACATATGGATTGTTTGATGTGTGAATGCGTGTATACCATGATATTTGATGTTTGTTTGTGATTAATATCGAATCGGTACGTTTTGGATTGAGTGCGAACGGCTCTAAGATTTCAAAGGTGTGCAAAATTCTGTTTTTATACGCCAGGAACCGGGTTGTCCCAGGCGGGAACCGGTTCCCACTCAATCCAAAATGGCCATTCTCTGTGTTTTTGTACCAGGAACTGGGTTGTCCTAGGTGGGAACCGGTTCCCAGCTTGCTAATATGGCCATTCTCTGTGTTTTTGTACCAGGAATCGGGTTGTCCCTAGGTGGGAACTGTCATACCCTAATTTTTGACCCCCCTGAGATGACATATCTTCAGGATTTTCATCAGGTCAAAGCAAGTACCCAGAGCAGTCACTTTTTTTCATCTGGCATCTAATCGAGGATGCTCAAAGACAAGAAAACTCAGGCAAAGGATCAATCAATAGAAGGATTAGTCTCTAATACAATCATAAGACTCAAAAGCTTCATTATTTCACCTATGATTGATTAGACACCCAGTCATCTATGTACAGAGTTACTCAGATCACCAGACTAGGGTTTTTGAGCCTATCAAGGACTAAAATCAGGGATCACCTTTGGGAAACCCTAAAAAGCCCTAGGGGACCATTCAAGGGCCTAGTTTTCTTCCAACTTTGGCCTCATTTTTCACAAATTTGCCAAAGGATTTTGAAGAAACTCCAAACTAATGATTTGAAGTAGATGTTTAGGGCTTTCCAAATTGTGTTCAACCTTCTCCAAATTCATTTTGAGCTAAGAGTTATGTATGTTCAAAGTTGGCCTCATGAAGTGAAATTATAGGTCATGCATCATTTTTGAACTTTGAAATTTTGTGCACATGACCTCAAATATGGATGCTACACGACCCATAACACATCTGAAAACATGCCATGCATTCATTTTCACCATGCCATGATAATTGAGGAAGATTCCTAAAACAAGAACATGTGATTATGTAATGATTACATTTTGTGAATTTATGGCAAATTGATGAATCACCCAAGGAATCTTCTCACCAACCAATTAGAGCTCACTTTGCATCTGAAATGTTCCCTAAGATCAGATAGAATCAATGGATGGGGGAGCTGGCTCGAAAATGCAATGATCACACTTGGATATTCTTTGAAATTTCTTCATGGCTAAGAAACCAAACTTGCTTCACTAAGCAAGCTCACTCTCTCAATCAGTACTGAGTCATTTGCCTATAAATAGGAGAGCATACTTCAGTAGAAAAACACACCAAAGCAACCATATTCCTTGCTTTATCTTTCTCTTCTCATGCTTATTGTTTTTCAAAGTTCTTTGGCAAGAAAAATCGTTTTCTTCAAACCAGAGCTTATCTTTGGAAAGTAAGCATTCTAACATCTCAAGGGAGGTCATTTGAGGTGATCCAAGCACCTGGATCACTTATGTAAGTGGAGGAACACCATTGTTGCTCTCACTTTGGAGCTGTTGCAGTTGGAGGTCCATAGTGCAATTCAGAAGGTTTCCAATCGAGCTAAGCATCCAGGCACATTCCATAGGAGGTAGTGAAGCTGTTCAGATGGCTGCAGCTCATCTGTAACTCAAGAATCATCACCCTCCATGTTCACTTGAAGCTCAAATCGAGGGAGGTCCACAGAACAATTCAGGAGAATTGAGGTTACAACAAGCATTCAGTTAGCATCACTGAGTCACAAGGAAGCTTTTGGGATCATTCATATAAGCCCAGTTGCTCTCTATCATCCTCACGACCTCCATTTTCAGAGGTAAGTTTCTGAACTCCACCTCTTTAATTTAAGCACTCTTTAAGAAATAGCTCGATTCTATCTTGCTCAGCATCATCAGAGGATTGAAAACCCTCTATCATCATTCATTTATCTTTCAGCATAGCCATTTAATTTGATTTTTAAATTTTAGGGTTCTTCACGATTTCTTGTAAATTAGTTAGATGTAGTGAATATAAATATATATTAGTTACATATTTAGAATCGTGAGTAAATTTAGAGCAAGTTTCATGTTTACACCTGGGCCATTGGTTGAGATTTGAGAGAATCAGAATTTCAAAAATGTTGGAGCTTAAGGTTGAAGACGAAGATGGAGGGTGGCGCCATTTTTCAAATTTCTGAACAGAGTTTATTTTATATTTAATGATATGCGTTTCATAAACGAATGAATAACTTGCCCCAGTGGCCACACATGCGCTCTTAGTCTCCTCATGCCCAAGGTCTGAGGTTCGAATCCCCCTCGCCTCAGACCTTTTGATTTTATTTTCTTTTTTGCTTCTATACACTTGAACACTATATGAATTGCATTGAAACCAGCTTACTATCACCACACGCGCGCTGGCCCAGTGGTGTTGGTTTTGGGTGTGTGACTTAAAGGGCGTGAGTTCAAGCCTTGGTGGAGACATTTCTAATTTTTTTTATCACTTTTCACACCTATTTTCTTCACAACTTCACATGATTATTTAACCTATCAAATTAAATCATTTTCACTTCATTTTTCACACACTTTTTATTTAATATATCTATTTTGTGAATAATCAAAAAAATCATAAAAATATTATTTATTTCATGTATTTTAATTAGGTTTAACATAGTATGTTTTAAAGTGTTTTCTTAAAAAAACTTTAAATATATATATTCATTTTGTTTTAACCTAATTATTTTGTAAATAAGTTTATGATAAAACCCTAATTGTTTAGGTCTTAATTGGTTAAAAATCTTTATTTTTACCTTAATTAAGTTGACTTTTGTCAATTCTCAAAACTTTTTTTCTTCAATCTATTTAAATCAAATGATTAAGGTTTTCAAACAACAAAACCTTATATCATTTCAAATCATTTTCAAATTGCTTTTATAACCAGTACTGTAAAGTACTGGGCCTCTAATAGAGTGTAAGTCCCAAACACCTTCTCTTCTTAGCTTGTTTTCCAAACTGTATTTTCAAAATCTTCTTTCTGTTTTCAAAACTTTCTTCTGGTATTTGAAGGGCATTATTCCCGGTGAAACTCTTCAGATACCTATGTGACCTTTGTCCATCTTCACTTCTTCTGTTTTCAAAAACCCTTAACTGTTTATAATAAATATTCAACTGTTATCAACAAAACAACAAAAAATACTGTTGAGGCTCTGTATATACTTCTTCAAAGGCCTCCACTCCATCCAGGTTAGGCTTTACAAGCTTTCAATTTACAGTCTTTATTTAAATTAATGTCAAATATAAACTGTGCATATATATTAGTTTAGAACCACGTTTGAGTGTAAACCTTAGGACAGTTAAACTATATATATATATATATATATATATATATATATATATATATATATTATAGGAATATGGCCTAGGATTGAGAATGTCCTCCCGGTGAAGGCTCTTTCCTAATTAGAGATCTGTAGTTCAAACCCCCAAGATGAATTATTCCCGGTGAAACATCTTGGTAAAAACCTTAGAATCCAAAAATAATAGGACACATCTACCCAAAGAGGAATTATTCCCGGTGAAACCTCTTACCCATTTGCTTAGAGCCAAAATAAGTTCAAAACTACATAGCTTTCTCTTGTGCTATAACAAGGACCCTCGATTAGCCTCCTCTTGGGCTTTGTACAAGGACCCACAGGCTTCTTAAAAGCATTTCCAGCTTCCTCTTGAGCTTGTATACAAGGACCCATCAGGTTTCTTATAAACATAGGAACAGGTCTTTAGTCACCTTTTAGCCTACCCTGGTGAGTTTCTTCCAATTTAAACCAGACTTTAAACAAGCTAAGTTTGTCTCAATTTTGCATTGAGTACACCTTTTGGAATGAGAGACATGGACAGTCTCTGTCACCCTTATCTTCATCAATCTTCCTTAGCAGAGTCTAGGATCTATGTTTACTTCTCCTCAGCATGTGTCAGCCTTCATCTTGGGCTTTAAACAAGAAGTCTCCACTAGATAATCTTTCTGCCATTCACTTTAATAAAATTCCCTGGAAAGGGTTAGCTTCCACACATTCCTTCATGTTAATACAAACCCCTGGAAAGGGTTAGCCTCCAAAGTCAATTAATAAAAATGTCAAAAACCAAAGATTCATTTCTCTTAGGAGATAATTTCCCCAAAAGAGTCAAAACCCCTGGAAAGGGTCAGCCTCCAAAAAAACATGATAAAACCAGTCTTTTAACAGACAAATTCACCAGCTGAGTCAAAATCCCTGGAAAGGGTTAGCTTCCAAAGAAAAACAGTCTTTTAATAAATAAAATTTCCTCAGTAGAGTCAAAACCAACAAAAACAGTTAGCCTCAACCTTGGGCTTCATACAAGGCACCAAACAATAAAACTCCTTTGTCAAGAGTCAGCCTCAACCTTGGGCATTGTACAAGGCAGATAATAGAGTCTCCCCCAGTGAGTTCTTCATCATTCAGTAGCCACAACCTTGGGCTTTGTACAAGGCAGTTTAAACCATACTTTCATGTGTCAAAGATTCCTAACACCTAGGATCTTTTTCCCCATAGAGTCATCCATACTCAGTTTATTTAAGAGTCTGCCACAACCTTGGGCTTTGTACAAGGCAGAAAATAATGTTTTCCCTAGCTAGAGTCAGCCACAACCTTGGGCTTTGTACAAGGCACACAAAATAGAGTCATTCATAGTCTCAAAAATTCAGTTATCCTCAGCAGTTAGCCACAACCTTGGGCTTTGTACAAGGCACATAAATATAGTCTCCCTAAGTAGAGTCAGCCTCAATTCTGGGCTTTGTACAGAACACCAAATAAAAATCCATCAAATAAAACACTCTCCAAGTAGAGTCAGCCTCAATTCTGGGCTTTGTACAGAACACCAAATAAAAATCCATCAAATAAAACACTCTCCAAATAGAGTCAGCCTCAATTCTGGGCTTTGTACAGAACACAAAAATACCCTGTAATTAATCCCCAGTGGAGTCATCTCCCAGAGTCAAAAATATTAATAAATCAATCAAAAAGCCTCAAGCTTGGGCCTCATTCAAGCCAGCTAAAGTCAAATCTTTTATACAGTAGATAGACATAGCTTATCTCTATAGAGAGATATTTTTACTACTCTACCACATTCAAACAAACAAACATTTCAATTTCAATTTCAATTTTAATCAAGTCTCCCATTTAGAATTTTGAAAGGCATGAGCTGGCAGTAAAACCCAGACATGTGGTAACTTTCCCTAATTTGGATGAGCATCTTTCTTTCATTTAAGAGGCATTTGACTGGTATACTTGCACATACACAAGTAAGGTCCCCCTCTTGAATGAAATGAATTCAGTTATTCTGTCACTCTTTTAAAATGTTTGTGGTAGAATAGTACAAATACCTCTCTGTAGAGATGATTTCATGTCTCTTTACTGTAAACAGAGATTTAATTCAAGCTTCAACCTTGAGCTTCAAGCAAGGCACCAAAAACATTTAATTTCCCTAGTTAGTTCCCCGAACTACATTAAGCTCTGACTTCCACTAGGGATATGTAGGCATGAGGTTCACAAGGAATCTCAGCGAGCTAATAAAATACCAAAAATAGTCAGTTTGTCTGTCTGTCTTTCTTTAATCAATTCAATTCTCTCTCCTAATACAAAGGAGAAACTTTCCCAATCATTAGCAATAAACACAAACACAAATGACACAGAGAAGGTTCCTGTAGAGTACTACAGATATGTAGGGTGCTTAAACACTTCCCTATGTATAACCGACCCCCCGAACTCCAGAATTTCTAGTCTAGGTGAAATCCCCACACTTAGCAAACTCCTAGGGTTTAGTTGAGATCTTTTTTTCCCTTTCCTACTCGTAGGACAAATAAGAAAGTTCGTGTGATATCGTAGGAAGAACTGAAACAAAATTCATCCCACCAAGGGCGCATTCTCCTTCCAAATTTCGCGTGAAGGGTCTAGCGTGCCGTCCTCCCAAGTGAAACGGGGAGGTAAAAAAACGACACCACAGAAAAATGGCGACTCTGCTGGGGATATAAGTGTTAAAAAACCTTGGTTTTTCATCCAAACCAATGGTTGACGTGTTGCTGGTCCAGCCCCAATGAGGAATTAGGGATGCCAAATTCCCCCTCAAACAAGAGAGGTCCTGCCTAACCTCTGTGTCATATCATGTGTTTGTTGCATTATATTTGTTTATTTTGTTTATTCTGTATCGGGAAAGGGCTTGATTCCCCCTTGTGGTGAGAAATCCTATACCCGGATTTGAGTGCAACATAAGATAGGATGGAGGATGTCTTCCCGGTGAAGACCCTCTAATCTTGGTTTCCAAGTCTACTCTTGGGATTTGCCTGGCTGGTTGTGATTAACTGCGCCACTGCATTCCGAGACTGATTTGTACCAGGAGGACCTAGAAACACATTAACCCCACTTACAGCCTTTTTAGGACGTAGAGCGGTGATTACGGAAGTAATTGTCACGCAGATACTACACTCAGAGAAAAATCTCTTACAGATACCAATCAACGTATCTTTAAGGTTGAGCAAAAACTCCGAGACCCCTAGAACCCGTTCTACAGGTACAAAAATCCTTATCCTTAGTTTACCATTGGGGCGAGGTTTGCATTTTGACTTCATGACCACTATACCCTTCAACGCCATGTTTGTTTAAAACTCTTGTGTGTGCATTCATGCATTCATGCATCATTCATTAATAACAACTAAAAACAAAAAGAGTCTTTTTCGAGTCGTTTTTCAAGGAAACTAAATAACGAACGTTTTGAACTTCATAGAAAGAGAGAAACGGAGAAAGGACTTAAGGATCTATACCATTGATTACGGAAGAAAAAGAGCTAGGAAATACACCTTCAAGATTCCCCAGGTCGAGGAACTGGGAAAGCTCGGAAAACTGGTGGTCAACCCCCAGGCTTTCAAGGAGAAGTATGGAAAACTTCTGCCTTTGCTCAATACCAACATGGTGGATGGGATCCTTCCTGCCTTGGTACAGTTTTACGATCCAACGTATCACTGCTTCACCTTTCCAGATTATCAGCTCATGCCTACGTTAGAGGAGTACTCTCGTCTGATTGAGATACCCGTGTACGCGCAAGATCCGTACTCCGGTTTGGAAAAGAATCCTGACGACATTATAATTGCTGCAACTACTCCTTTGAACGTAGTCGACATCAGAACTCATATGGTGAGTAGAGGAGGAATTCAAGGATTGCCCTCCAAATTCCTGTTTGATCAAGCTCGGTACTTCGTCAGCATCCAAGATATGAGCGCTTTTGAGGAAATCTTGGCTTTGCTTATCTACGGATTGTTTTTGTTTCCTAACATTAACGATTTCGTCGACATCAACGCAATTAAGATCTTCTTAATTGGAAATCCAGTTCCAACCTTGCTTGCGGATGCTTATCACTCTGTGCATTCAAGAAACCTGCAGCGAGGAGGATTAATCACATGCTGTGTACCGTTGTTATACGAATGGTTCGTTTCACATCTGCCAAAGTCTAGCACTTTCTGGAACATGAGGGATGGCCTTTACTGGTCACAGAAAATCATGTCTCTCACTCATACGGACATTGAGTGGGGTAGTCTTGACAACGACGAAACCAAGATCATTTTCAGTTGCGGAAGTTTTCCCAATGTACCCCTTATTGGAACTAAGGGAGGAATCAGTTACAATCCAGCTTTAGCCCATCGCCAATACGGCTATCCCATGAAAAACATACCAAGTAACATCCAATTGGAGGGTCTGTTCTTCAAGAACATCGACGATCATGGCAACATGCTGAAGAAGGAAATTGTCCAAGCCTGGCGTCTTGTTCACAGCAAAGGGAGAAGATTGTTAGGAAAACATCTTTGCATCTCCCTGGATCCTTACCTTCAATGGGTACGCATCAGAGCATTCAAGCTCAGGATGCCATATCAACATCAAGAACCTATTCCCCTAAGGAAACCAATTTACCTTTTCTCCACCGATGTTGAAAAACTGCAAGAGGCATTAAACAAGGTATGCCAAGAAAGGATACTTGGAGGAACAAGTATCGAATCGTCAACACAGAAAATGTTGAGATTCAAAACATCCTAAGAAGAAAGGGTGAGTTACTTGAGGTACTCGATCGACAAGTGACACAATCATCACTTTCTCATCATATCCCTCCTGCTTCCTGGATCATCGATCAGCTCACGTCAGAGAACGCTCAGCTCAAGAAACAGAAGAAGATGTTAGAACGTGAAGTCGGCTCATCATCAAAGTTTTAGAGTCCTTTCTCTCAGTTTCTCTGTATTTCCCTTTTCAAAGAATGTAAAAACGGCGTTTTCGCTTAATTAATAAAAGTTTGATGTTTCATAACGTAATTATGGTGTTTCCTTGAAAAATAATAACTTAATTGCATATCATACATCGCTTTAGTTGTACGCACTGACACGAGAATTGTCGCGGATCTAATAGTCACTTTCCTTTCTCCAGAAAGAGAGGAGGAGAAGGAGGTGAACCAAGACTTTCAAGCTGTCTCATCCATACAACACTCGTTCAAGTCGCAAGAAAAGAATGGAAGACTTTGAGCAAGAGAATGAAGAACTCAGAGAAGATATTAATACTCTCAAAGGTACTGTTGAAAGACTCAATAGTATGGTAGAAGCCCTGGTAGTTGCGCAGAATCGACCAACGCCAGAAGAACCACAAAGGACTGTGGTTTCCGAGATTGTTTCTACTCCTATTCCTCAGTATACCATGCCGCCCGATCGACCTTGGGGCATGCCGTATAACTTTATTCCAGAAGGGTACATACCTCCAGCTTCTGAAGCTCCAAAAGTCACCATGGATATGCGTCCACCGGAGGGTTACAAACCTCTGGAAATTGAAGTTCCAAGAGCAACGACAATGGGTTTCGCACAACAGAACGCTGAGATTCCAAGATCTGTTGTCATGGCTTCTCCACGACCGATTATGCATACTTTTCCTCCGCAGGGCGGACAAGTATATCATCACGCTCCAAGTGAAGATGCTGGCGTGTATGAAAGATTGGACGAGTTCCAGGAACAGTTTCTGCAAATGCAGAAGGAACTCAAGACTCTCCGAGGACAAGATCTATTTGGAAAGAATGCTGCAGACCTCTGTCTGGTTCCAAATGTTAAGATTCCTCACAAATTCAAAGTACCAGAGTTTGAGAAGTACAAAGAAAGTTCGTGTGATATCGTAGGAAGAACTGAAACAAAATTCATCCCACCACGGGTGCATTCTCCTTCCAAATTTCGCGTGAAGGGTCTAGCGTGCCGTCCTCCCAAGTGAAACGGGGAGGTAAAAAAAACGACACCACAGGAACCGATTCCCAGCTTCATGAATTTTTGACTCTCTGGTTTTTTGTATGGGGAACCGGGTTGTCCCTAGGTGGGAACCGGTTCCCAGCTTGCTAATTTGGCCTTTCTCTGTGTTTTTGTACCAGGAACCGGGTTGTCCCTAGGTTGGAACCGGTTCCCAGTTTGTGCCTCTGGTATTTTGTATGGGGAACCGGGTTGTCCCTAGGTGGGAACCGGTTCCAGAGTGCAATTTTTGTGTTTTTTCCTTTTAACTTCTATCTTGCATAACTTTTCACTCGTAGCTCCGATTTGCACGTTCTTTATATTGTCGGAAAGCTTATGAGACGTACTATTTTGCTAGATGCTTGATTTTCATTAATTTGTAGATCATGCATGTTTGTTTTCTCTTTGATGTCTCATTGTCCATTTCATGTTTACCTCACTTGTCGATTTCCTTTCATTTTATGGTAATAACGCAATTCTGATTGCGATGTTTGTTATCTCTAACTTGTGTGCTAGTGTGCAAGGCTTTTGGATAGTTACCGATCGGCATTTGTTACTTATATGTTCCGTTTCACTTGCGGAACACAATCCTATTCACTCGTATCGTGTTCTCATCCGGGAGACACGATCCTTTCACTCTATATCTGCTTGTTTGGTTTGCTTGTTCCTCTTGCAGGTGTATTGTGATTATGCTTGATGCATACGTTGACCGTTGTGCGCTTTTGTGGCTAATCGGTATGCTGACCATTTGCTTTTGCTTTGCTAGCTCGCTTGCGGGATTCTAGTTTCTTCGCTTTGCTTCACTTAGTTTACGGATCATCATCCGTTTGGTATTGATCCCGTTTCATTTTCTTTCTCTCGCACTTTACCGCTTTCTCGCATCATCCTATAACATGAGAAGTAGGACCTAGACATTCATCTGGCCAAGCCCTCGAAAGAGGCTCTGTTTTTGTTGGTGTGTTTACATTTGTGCTTTGCGGCAGGGAGTCACGGTGTAATAAGTCCTATATGGCACTCCGTTAAGTCCTCATGGAAGGCATGCGGAAAGGGTTAGCAATCAACCCCCGCCTAGTCTCATCGAGTCTGTTCAGTATGCGCACGCTTCGCGTGGCTCGCTCCTGAACCTGCACAAGATCTTGTTATCGAGTATGTCAGGAAAAGGGTTCATGCAGCTGGACCCCCGCCTTTCCTATAGCTCGCGTTGCTCGACGTTGATGCTCGGTGTACGCACGCACCGTTTTCCTTTACGATCCGTGATGGCTTGGTTACTGAGAGGGGTCTGCCCTCTTGTCTATGGCACGATCATTTTTGCGAGGTCTAATGCTTGGTTGACTTGGGTTGAGCTGCTCCCCTTGGCTATGGCGGGACCGCTTTTCTACCATTCGGTCAGTACCGTTGGTTTTGTTTGCTTTACGAGTGGATGCTCGTTTGTGTGATATTCTTGTGTGCTTCCCTTTTCCCTTGTAGGTTGATAGCTTAGCTTAGACTTGTACCCTTCGTATGATAACATTAGGTAGCAAGCTTTCCCCCCTTAGCTTAGGTCTTCCTCATGCATTCTTTAAAACACAAACCACACTCTTTGATTTTCTTTTCTTAAGAACTTGTTATTTCCGCTCCATTCCCAGTATAAGTCTCCAAAGGTCGAGCAGCGGAGTGTGAATGTAACTCGTTCACCTAAAAAAAACAAAACAAACAGAAATTAGTTAGCCGAGCTACGGTAGCTCTGATTCTGCAAAACAGATACGTAGGCAGCGGGGTAGGGCCCGTGCGAGAATAATCCTTTCTTTTCCCTACATTTTGCATTCATTTTAGTCCAGATTAGCATAGATTTGTTACACACCCATAGATTTAGACACATGCGTGGATACCATCGAGTACGATGGGCGTGAGGGGTGCTCATACCTTCCCCTCGCGTAACCGACTCCCTTACCCTTTTTCTCTGGTCGTGAGACCGTTTTGTTTTGTGGTTTGCTGGCATTACCTTCCTTTTCAGGATAAATATGTTAGTGGCGACTCTGTTAATTTTCGCGGTAGCGACAGACACCATAGAGAATTATTAGACTATGACAATGTTAATGAGTTTGGGTGCAAACTCGGAAAAGACACTATTATGTAGTAACAACGGTTTATGCTTAAATATGATTGTCGGCTATCTATTGACAAATTGAGGACTTGATCACCCTTAATCTCTTGTTGATAGTAGGCGGAATCATATAGATGGTATGAGATTGCTTGTTACCTTAATGGTATAAGATGTGATGAATGCTGAGATGTGAGAATAACCACTCACCATATTGTGGGAACTTATGAGGAAGTGAATATAAAGGAGTGCAAAGTATTGGACGGTGACTTAAGACGAGTAGTTGTAGTCGTACAACGATAGTATGATGTAGAGTGGTGTTATGAGTGCTACTCGTGAGCAGTGAGGAATTAATATGTCGGAATCCTACATAGAGAATATGTGTTTGTCTATATGTTGGGTTTAGAATCTCGTGGACGTAAAGGTGTCGTGCCAAAGGATTCGGACCCTTTTGAATAATTGCCGAGACGACGAATATGTTGTTATGGTTGTACGTAGTTAACGAGTATGTATTCGGAGAAGTTAAGACGAAGAGTTGATACTACACGATGCTATAATAATCTTGTGATGTTGTAAGGTGTTATGTAGATTTCTAAATATAATGAGGGATTATACTCTGCGAAGGACGAAGTTAATTTGATTCTTAGTGGAGAGCGGGACTCAGTTGAGCTATCTTGTAAGCAATGGTATATTGAGGATGATTGTGCTTGTTCCGATAGAGGGAATGTTTTTAATAGATGAAGTAACTCGGGAATTTGCTTTGAGTAAGTGTAATTATTATTTTATCGCTCAATTGGAAGAGTGTGCCTAAGGTTGGTACGTGGGTAAATGGAATCCATTACTACAGTGTTGATCAGTTGTGATTATACCATGGATTGTGTAATTGTATTATTCAGTTATTGAGCGTATTGTATGGATCGCACCTCGAAGTTCATTGTTGTTAACCGTTGGAGTTATACCGAGTGGTACACCTGGGGATGGTCAAATGCAACGTAAGAACTGAGATTGAATGCATGAGATATGCTTATGTTGGTTATGTCAGATGAATTTTGAGACTCGACTAAGAAGGTGCTAACGGAGAATGAGAGAGTCAGATGAAGGACTCTTATCTGGGACTTTTCACTTGAAGTATGTTTTCGAGGACGAAAACTCTTTTAGTGGGGGAGAGTTGTAACACCCCGTTAATTCTTGTTTATTAATTTAATTATCATTTTTAATTAAATTATTAGAATTAATAATTTTTGGGAATTATTTGGAAAATGATGAAATATTGGCATTGGGCCTAGAGTGGTGGTTAGAAGTAAGGGGGTGTTATCTAAGCAAGCCCATTATAATATTTTATTTTATTTTTCATAAAATAAAAGGAATTGGGAAAAGGGCAGGAGAAGAAAAGGAGACAGACTCTGAGAAAGGAAGAACACGTGAAAAAGAGAAGAGCCAAAGGGGAAGAAGACCTTCGAAGATTCGACTCTGAGGTAAGGGGGGATTCTTCGGGTTAGTAATCCTTATGCGATTGTAGGTAGTAGGATTGATTAGGATTGTTGTCTATTTCAATCGTACGTGTCGGGTTTGGGAATTTGTTAGGTTTTGATGAATTTGCATGAATTACATGATTCTGTTAATACTCATGATATATGTTGTTAATACTTGTATAAAATTTGTCTGAAATATGTGATGATGTGAAATTTGATGGTATTTGGGTGCTTTGTTCGTACGTACCTGAAATTGGGGAAATGGGATAGGGTAAATGCTGTCAAAATGGTGAATTTGGCTGTGCAGGTACATAGGAACCGGTTCCCATGTGGGACGAACCGTTTCCCCCTTATAAAAACAGAGAGGTATGGATTCTGGGTTGCTGGGAAACGGTTCCCGGATAGGGACAACCCGGTTCCCCATAGTAAGAATCAGAGGCGTGATTTTGGAAGCAGCCAGGAACCGGTTCCCGTGTGGGACGAACCGGGTTCTGCAGCATATTTTCTAAAAATGTTTTATTTTTAAAAACCCATAACTTTTGATCCGAGTATCCGATTTATGTGCCGTTTTGGGCGTTGAGAAGCTAATTAGGTGCTTTATTTGATAAAGTGATAAAATGAGCAGTAGTCAACTTTACTTTAAAAACTCGAGTTAATTGTTGATGAATTGAAACATGGTATATGTATATGTGCTTATTCATATGACTATTGATGCATGTATTTATGTTGATGATGGGATTATGATATCCAATGAGTGATGTTGGTATATAACATGTCGTAAATGATACATGCTTTTGACTTTAATGTTGAGTTGTTTTAGCAATTTATTACATGGTGTGCAATGATGATAGATGTAACGATGTATGATGATGGTGATGATTGATGATTGTGAATATTAATATGTTGTTAATATTAATATGTTGGTTATGGTGAACGTATGTGAATGATTGAATGATGCTTATACATGTACATACTTGTTGTGACGTTATTGGTACGAGGTGATAAGCGATGTTAAGCATCAGAATGATGATGATGTATGATGATGTAAGTATGTGTCATGTGTGCATTATTCATAAATCATTTGCATTGGAAGGCTAATTCCCATTGTGCGGAGATTAGCTGGAAGTCATCGTGTGCCCATGTGGGGTGTGAGCGATGAGGCAGTAGTCGTGTGGCCATGTGGGGTGTGAGCGACTAGAGGGCAGTATCAAAGAGAGAAGTCATGTGAATGTGATTCACGAATTTTGGTACCACATGGATAGTGTCAGTTGAATCATATGCATTGGTTATAACATGATTGGATGAGATCCAGTGTTATGCCTTGGTGTGTTTACATGATTGACGTATTAAGGAGTTTTTGTTAATATAACTTGATTATTTGATGGAATGAAGAGTTGTGGGCCGATGGCCAAATATTGTTGAATTGATGCTGGCTTATTGTAATAATTTCTGATTGTATGTATGTTGGATGGATGATAATTGCTATGAGATTTTATTGCTTATGATTGTATAATGGTTATTAATTCGAATGAAACTCACCCTTACTTTGATGATTTCAGATTAAGGATGTAGCGGCGTCTTGATTGGGTGAAGATAGCTTGTAGGCTAGCCCGTAGTTAGTGTCGAGTCATGCTCTGATTGTAACACTGGGATCGATTAGTCTTAGCGTTACTTGTTATACATTGTTGCCATTTTGGCTATGGATTTATGTATTGAGTATTTGTGTGGAGATGTTTCCCAATACTGTTGAATTAAGTTCCGCTGTGCTAAACACATGTTTGATATTGGTTAATTTCTAATAAAGCATGACAATCGACTTGATATTTTTAGTTATTTTAATAATTGTAGCATCCTTGATGTGTTATCACTCTGATTATATTATAGTTCCGCGGGGGTTTAGAAGGGTGTTACACTGGTGATTTATCAAGTCAAAGAGGAATGGGATACGAAGCACCCGAATCTAATTCCTTACAAAGAATATGTGTTGAGTTTGATTCCTTACTTTGAAGAAATCACTTTTGAACACATCCCGCGCGAAGAAAACCAACTAGCTGATGCTCTAGCTACCATGGCATCTATGTTCAAGGTCAGGTGGGACAATGAGGCGCCGATGATCACCATTTACAGACAGGAATACCCTGAAGGGGCATCCATTAACGACAGAAAGTTTCTAAGAAGATTTGCTGCCAAATTCTTCCTAAGTAATGGAACCCTATATAAACGCAACCATGACTCGACTTTACTTCGTTGTGTAAACAAGAAGGAAGCAGAACAGATTATGGAAGACATACATGATGGTGCCTTTGGTACTCATACAAGTGAACATGCAATGGCTAAAAAGATCCTAAGAGCAGGTTATTACTGGTCTACCATGGAGACAAACTGCCATCATCACTCCAGAACCTGTCACAAATGCCAGATATATGCTGAAAAAGTACATGTACCTCTAGTCCCGTTAAACGTCCTGACGGCTCCTTGGCCTTTTGCAATGTGGGGTATTGATATAATCGGAGAAATCAAGCCTACTGCCTCTAACGGACATCGTTTTATCCTGGTCGCTATTGATTACTTCACTAAATGGGTAGAAGCAGCATCATTTGCTCCTGTCACCAAGAATGTTGTGGCCCGATTTATCAAGCACAATCTCATTTGTCGGTATGGTATCCCTGAAAGGATCATCACAGACAATGGCACAAATTTAAACAACAGAATGATTACTGAACTATGCACACAGTTCCATATCAAACATCATAATTCCTCTCCATATCGACCAAAGATGAATGGCGCAGTGGAGGCTGCCAACAAGAACATCAAGAAAATCATACAAAAGATGATAGTAACCTACAAAGACTGGCATGAGATGTTACCTTTTGCTCTTCATGGTTATCGCACATCTGCGCGTACTTTAACAGGGGCAACTCCATTCTCCTTAGTCTACGGTATGGAGGCAGTCCTTCCAATTGAAATTCAGATTCCTTCTTTAAGGATTATGAAAGAAGCCGATCTAGACGAAGATGATTGGATTCAGACGCGGTTGGACCAGATAAACTTGATTGATGAGAAGAGACTCGCAGATATTTGTCATTGTCAGTTGTACCAAAAGCGTATGATCAAAGCCTTCAACAAGAAAGTCAAAAGTCAGACATACCAAACCGGTGGTTTGGTTGTCAAACGCATCATCCTACCACAAGGTGACCCCAGGGGCAAGTGGACTCCCACTTATGAGGGACCATCTGTAATCAAGAAAATATTCTCTGGCGGTGCCATGTTGCTTACCACCATGGATGGCGAGGATTTCCCACACCCTCGGTGGATTGAAAACCTGAAAGGGCGATCCAGGAAAAAATTAGAGAATAAATAAACATTATCCCGGTAGGCTGAAAACCTGAAAAGGCAGCCTAGGCAATAGTTAGGGAATAAAGCGTACAACCATGTTCCGTTTACTTACCTACTCACCTTCAAGATTCAACACATCAAAGAAACCGATCAATCCAATTATTTTCTTCCAACAAGTGAGGGATGAGATGCTCGCAGACAGATTGGCAATAATAGAATTGAAACTTGACTGGATTATTTTCACATAGCTATTTTCTTTATATATTTTTCAAAGCTTTATGACAATTTCCTACTACTAGGATTTTTGTCTCTTTGTACCAATCAACCTATTATGGCTCTTTTTCAAAATCAATGCAGCTCATGCTCAAAAATCAATATTTTCGCTTTTTTCTGTTTTGAATACGTAAACGTCCCGAATGATAATTTTGAATGAACATGTGCATTTGAATATGATTGATGTTTACCAGGAAAAACAGGAATAGCATTCAGGTAATGTCCCAATCATTTGGACATCATCCCGAAACCAGCATCAGAAGAAAAATCCCCAACAGAGATGCATTTCTCGGCAAATTCCTCAATAAGATTCTTCTCTCCAAACAAAGTGATTCGAGAAATCTTATTCCCCAGCAGGGCTATCCCCAGAAGGTGTGATCTCCATACCAGGACTTGGTCAAATATTGCATCGGAGGATTATGCATCTTCCTCATTCCCACTTTAAAGGGTATCCAAATCAGAACTTTCAAATACCTTCCATCCCCAAGCGGTAGTCAAAGATCCTTCAACAGAGCACCTTGGTTCTCAAAGAAGGTCCCCAGCCGAGGGTATGTTAGACGCTGGCCTAAGGATCTAGACGGGGGGTGAATAGATCCTACACAGTTTTTCCGGGATTTTTACAGACTATAGCGAAAGCAGTTCTGAATCGACTTGCGTCTATTCCGGACCGCTATTGCAAAGGGTTATATGTGTTACAAAACCACAAAATATTTGATATTGAGGATAAAGAGATATGCTACCGAATCAATACGTGTCACAACTGAATATCAATTAACTTCTAGATTGACAAACTTTGATTTACAATGCAGTAAGGTGGATTAAACAAATAGACAAACACTTGGTGACAATATTCAGATTGATGTTAATTCAAGATGTGGTGAATTGTTATGTTTATGCAGAACTTTTAATTCACAATTTTAACACTTGAATCATTGATCAATATAGCAATTATACCAATTATGAACAGAATGAAAAGGAAAAGATAAAAGCGATAAGAACACGATATTTGTTTAGGCAGTTCGTCGACCGTCCTCGCTACGACTACGTCTGCCCCCAATTTCAAATGAAATTGGGAAAACTTTCATTAATGTTGAAAGCAGTTTATACAAAGAAGATAACAAAGCGATAAACGATAAACCAATTATGTCGATCCTTTGAATCTTCTTCCCCCTTAATCTTGAGCAAGATCAAGGTTATCCAAGAGCTTCACTTCGATTCCCTTCTGCAGTGTCTTGATTCCTTGAACTCCCCGTTCCTCAATCGTTACACTCAGCCGAATCCTCAATGAACGCCTCTTGATAAAAACCCCCAAGAACCACCCGTCGTGGAGGACAAAACCCGCAGATTTTATTCACCAACACACCCCACAAACCTTCACCCACTAGGAATCTTCAATTCCGTTCCATGGACGTTATCGAACTCATCACTAACCCATAACGCAAGAATGATTATGTGTAATTGTGTTGGAGATGACGAAGAACGAAGATGAGAAGCGTTTATGTATCTTTCAGTCGTTGGTGTTATGAATAATTAATCCTTGCACAATATATATGATTGCATAACAGTTGGAATCAAGAATAACTGAATTTGGGACTTTCTTGATCAGTTAGGTCGACCTCTTTTAGAGGTTGGGTCGACCTAGCAGTGCTTGCTGAAATTTGCTCCCAGTTAGGTCGACCTGTTGAAGGAGTAGGTCGACCAGAATTCTCTTCTGGTGCGTTCTGGGAACTTTTTCTCAGATTAGGTCGACCTAGTTGCTATGTAGGTCGACCTAGCAGACTGATATGAAGATTTCTTCATTTTGCGTCGACCTAAATGGTCTGTGAGTCGACCTAGCAGAAGTATATGGATTTTTCTTCATTTTAGGTCGACCTGGGTTGACAGTAGGTCGACCTAACTGCTGATTTTCTGCATTTTTCATGTTCAGCTTGTGTTGAGTCGACTTATATGCATAGTGGATCATCCTGTGCTTTTGTGAGTGATCACATGCTTTGCTTTTCTGATTCCTCCTTGTTGTTTGGATGCTTATTTGAGTTTGCCATAAATCAAAAACATCTTTGAGTGTAATCTTGTATTCACATACTCCCCCTTTTTGATGATGGCAAACCAATGGTCAAAAGCTTTGGTAGTAAGTGACATAGACTCAACAAGGCTCCCCCGTACATCCAGCATCTATTTCACAACCGAGCAATCTCTTCACAAAGCTCCCCCGTACACTTAGCATATATTGCAATCTATCTCCCCCTTTGACAACATCAAAAAAAGAGAGAAACACAGAAATAGAGTAGAGGAGTAACAGAAGAAATACCGGTAGTCATAGAAATAGATAACATGTAATTTGTGAAATCATAAAAACATGTTTTTAAAGAAACCATACAACATACATAGTGGTCCAAAAAGAATTAACACAAAAGCACCAATAAGTACTACATCATATAAAAATTTAACATTAAGTTTAATGACATGAAATGCAATGAAATGATGATATGATTAACAATGCATCCTAACGCCTGCCCCTTCTTCCTCTTCCTCTTTGGAATGTATGAGGTCGATCTTCTTCAACCTGTTCCAATAAATCCAGCACAGACATGTTAAGAGTGTTGAAGCTTTGGCTTATGTTAGCATGGCGATGCAATGCCGTTTCCTCAAACTGATTTTGCCTCAATACGGAGTTGGATGCAAAAGTCTCAAAATCATTCTTGTGTTCCTGAACTAAGCCGTACAATGATTGATATTGATTTTGTTGTTCCTGAACCAAGCCATACAATGATTGATATTGACTTTGTTGTTCCTCATATCTATTTTGTTGAAGCTGCTGCATTGTTTGAAATTGAAGCTGTTGAGTTTCAAAGTTCTGCTGTTGTTGAAGTTGCATAGCTTCAAGCATAGATATTATGTTGGATTGATCAGAAGGAGGTGGAGCTGTGTATCCCCAAGGGATATCCTCTTGTTGTGGTGGAACATATCTCCAATTTGCATCCGTGTCATGAGCTGCATCTTCCATTGTATGATCCTCATCATTTCCTATTTCTTGATCATTTGCCTCTTCTTCATTTTCTGCTATGTGACCAAACTCCGTAGGATCATCATAGTTGTAGATGATTTTTCCAGTTCCCTTCTGAATGAGATAATAAGTTCTCCTGTTTGGATCCCAATGGTACCCCATGAGGGTTAAGGTTGTTTGGGAAAAATCATGATTCTGTTTCATATGAATGTATGACAATCCATCCAGCTTCATGCCAAAATGGTTCACAATTGTTTGTATGATTGAACCATAGCAAAGAGCAGTAGTCTTCTGCTTTACTTCCTCAAACTTGGCAGTTAGAAAGTGTGGCCAGTGCAAACGAGTTCTGTTTTGGATTAAGTACATCAACACAATCTCATTCCTTTCAATTCTGGAAAATCCACCTGCTCGTGGTCGAATGACTCTTGAGATGACCCAATTTAGAAGCCTAGGATCTCTCTTTAGATGACCGGCTGTTATTGTTTCATTAGGTTTGTCAAAGATAGAAGGATCTTTGAGGATGGACTTCATGTAGGCCACATGATCGTAGATTCCCGGTACATCCCCGTCTTCTATACGCAATTCATCGCCTGCAATGTTGAGACCAAAGATACTAATCCAAGCACGCTTGTCTACAATATGAGATTTTGACCCCATCTTAAATCTAAAATTACAGCCTGCCTCTCTTGTGAACCCTGCATAGAATGCCCTAACAGTGTTCTCACAGTATGGTGTGGCACATTCCAAAAGGGGGTGAACATTTTGATGCTCAATAAGACTCACAACTTCAGGAATATGCAAATTTTTAGCAACATGTTGATTGAAGATATACTGCTTCACTACCTTCCTTTTCATTTGCCATTTTTCAAAATTATCTCTACAATCAGGATGAACAAGGGCTACAGCACTTACCGGTTGTGAGGATGATCCAGAAGCAACTTCCTTTCCCTTTCTTGATTTTGGAGGCATGATTGTTGATGATTTTTGTGTGAGAAGGATGATTTTGAACAGTTTTGAGTATGAGGAGTTAGGGTTAGCCGTACCAAATGTGATGAGAATGAGAAAGGATGAAGAAGATGGAATGTTTTGAATGAATGAGAGTGGGTCGGGTCGACCTAACAGACCCAAATATGGAAACATTAACGCAGTAGGTCGACCTAAAGTGTGGCTGGGTCGACCTAACAGAAATAATATGAAAACTGACCAATTTAGGTCGACCTAAATTATGAGTAGGTCGACGTAACTGGGCCCATTTAATTTCTGAAAGTAAAATCTTTCTGTAGGTCGACTCAAGAACAGAGTAGGTCGACCTAAGTTCTCTTGGATGATGAAAAAGCCTTAGAAATGTTTCTATATGATGCATTTTTGCTTTGTTCTTTGCTTGTATGCCCAAAATATGATATGTTATGAATGAGAATGATGACTACATATATTAAATTGAGATATATGAATAAACATACATGAAGTCACTATAAGCATGTTAATTGATAGCATATTATAGAATCAATGAAATTTTTGGAAGTGAACAATGTGCATGTTACCGCTTTCTCAATAAGTAGGTGTTCTGTCTTCATTGTGTGACATCCTCTTGTTAAGTGTAGATCTTTGATTTTTAGTCTTCATATATGACATATCAAGAGAGATATGTCTTCTTTTATGTGTCTTGAACATCCTTTATCAATGGAATCATCATCTATCAATGATGTCAAGACACTTTTCCTGCAAAGTTAATTTAGAGTAGAAGGTCCCCAATCTTCATTGGGTCCTAATTGGTGAGTACATAATGTGTTGCACTTAGGCAACCATTGAAACACTCCTTTAGGAACTAAGATCCTCCTAAATTTGCATTTTTCAATGGTATGACCCTTTTTGCAACAATAATGACAGGTAATATGATGAGAATATACCGTTTTACCGGTTGATGCTTTAGGTACGAAGGTATATTTGCTATACGGCGGAGTATAAGATCTCTTGAATTTGTTTGGATCCACCGCAAAGGTCACTTTTGGTTGTAGAGCCTTGTCCAATTTGGTTTTTAAATCTCTCACTTCTTTTTGCCAAATGTGACATGTCTCACAACCAAACCATGACGTCGGGTCGATATCAACTTTATCCTTTTGAATGTCTAACATAGATTGTTTTAAAGCTTCCATATCCTTTTCGGTCTTCTCAACTTTTGATTCAAGGTATGAAAAGATTTTCTTATTTTAGGCCAAAAGTTTGAAAGCTTCAATTGCATCTTTATGTAGTTTTTCAAAAGCTAATTTCAATTGATCATGAGATATCTTATCTACAAGTTCAGGTTTAAGATGACTTACAACTTTCTTTCTCTTGTATTGATGAGCCATAAAGCATAAGTTTGCTAATTCTTCTTCATCGCTTGATGAGCTTTCACTAGATGAATCACTTTCCCATGCTATGTAGGCTCTTTTAGATTTGTTATGGCCTTTGCTTTGGTTCTTCTCCTTTTCTTTCTCAAGGTATGGACAATCCGGTTTGTAGTGACCGGCTTTCCCACAATTGAAGCATAGCCCTTTGATTTTTCCTTTGTTGTTGTCATCTTGTTTGAACTTAGTTGATTGATTTCTATAGTTGATCAATCCTTTGTTAGAATGCTTTGCTCCATTTTTCTTTAGATATTTGTTGTATCTTCGCACAAACAGTCCCATATCCTCATCATCGGAGTCTTCGTCATTGCTTGTATCACTATCCTTTAGCTCTTGTCTTGAGGTCTTGGAGCTTGAAGCTTTTAGAGCTATTGACTTCTTCTCTACCTCTTTCTCCATGTTCTTCTCTTTCTTTGCCCTTTTCTCATGCATGTCAAGGCATTTAAGATGCTGTTCATGTTCCTCTAGTTTACCAAAAAGAGTGGTAATATCTAAAGTGTTGAGATCATTTGCTTCCTTAATTGCTGTAACTTTGGGTTGCCATTCCCTGTTCAAACACCTTAAGATTTTGTTAGTAGCAACTGCATTGGAAACAGGTCTATCAAGAGAATTTAATCGATTTTTCAGGTGAACGAATCTCTTCTGCATGTTTTCGATGGATTCACCATCTTCCATGTGGAAAAGTTCGAACTCTTGAGTTAGCGTATTGATCCTAGCTAGTTTGACATCATCCGTTCCCTCGTGGGCAACTTGCAATGTGTCCCACATAGCTTTAGCGGATTTACAATGGGAAACGCGATAGTATTCATCAACTCCTAGAGCTGAGATTAGAATGTTTCTCGCTTTCCAATCGTATGCATATTTCTTTTCATCTTCAGCATCCCAAGTATTTTCTGGTTTTGGAACAACTGTACCATCTTCATTTGTCAAAGTGATCTGAAATGGACCATTGACAATAGCTGTCCAGATGTTCCTATCAATTGCATTGATATGGACACACATACAATCCTTCCAATAGCCGTAGTTTTCGCCGTTGAAAACTGGAGCTCTATTGTGAGCCCCTTTAGGTCCGGAAGCCATGTTTCTACTAAGTGTTTCGCGTAGCACGGAATTAACCAAGCTCTTGATGCCACTTGTTAGACGCTGGCCTAAGGATCTAGAGGGGGGGTGAATAGATCCTACACAGTTTTTCCGGGATTTTTACAGACTATAGCGAAAGCGGTTCTGAATCGACTTGCGTCTATTCCGGACCGCTATTGCAAAGGGTTATATGTGTTACAAAACCACAAAATATTTGATATTGAGGATAAAGAGATATGCTACCGAATCAATACGTGTCACAACTGAATATCAATTAACTTCTAGATTGACAAACTTTGATTTACAATGCAGTAAGGTGGATTAAACAAATAGACAAACACTTGGTGACAATATTCAGATTGATGTTAATTCAAGATGTGGTGAATTGTTATGTTTATGCAGAACTTTTAATTCACAATTTTAACACTTGAATCATTGATCAATATAGCAATTATACCAATTATGAACAGAATGAAAAGGAAAAGATAAAAGCGATAAGAACACGATATTTGTTTAGGCAGTTCGTCGACCGTCCTCGCTACGACTACGTCTGCCCCCAATTTCAAATGAAATTGGGAAAACTTTCATTAATGTTGAAAGCAGTTTATACAAAGAAGATAACAAAGCGATAAACGATAAACCAATTATGTCGATCCTTTGAATCTTCTTCCCCCTTAATCTTGAGCAAGATCAAGGTTATCCAAGAGCTTCACTTCGATTCCCTTCTGCAGTGTCTTGATTCCTTGAACTCCCCGTTCCTCAATCGTTACACTCAGCCGAATCCTCAATGAACGCCTCTTGATAAAAACCCCCAAGAACCACCCGTCGTGGAGGACAAAACCCGCAGATTTTATTCACCAACACACCCCACAAACCTTCACCCACTAGGAATCTTCAATTCCGTTCCATGGACGTTATCGAACTCATCACTAACCCACAACGCAAGAATGATTATGTGTAATTGTGTTGGAGATGACGAAGAACGAAGATGAGAAGCGTTTATGTATCTTTCAGTCGTTGGTGTTCTGAATAATTAATCCTTGCACAATATATATGATTGCATAACAGTTGGAATCAAGAATAACTGAATTTGGGACTTTCTTGATCAGTTAGGTCGACCTCTTTTAGAGGTTGGGTCGACCTAGCAGTGCTTGCTGAAATTTGCTCCCAGTTAGGTCGACCTGTTGAAGGAGTAGGTCGACCAGAATTCTCTTCTGGTGCGTTCTGGGAACTTTTTCTCAGATTAGGTCGACCTAGTTGCTATGTAGGTCGACCTAGCAGACTGATATGAAAATTTCTTCATTTTGCGTCGACCTAAATGGTCTGTGAGTCGACCTAGCAGAAGTATATGGATTTTTCTTCATTTTAGGTCGACCTGGGTTGACAGTAGGTCGACCTAACTGCTGATTTTCTGCATTTTTCATGTTCAGCTTGTGTTGAGTCGACTTATATGCATAGTGGATCATCCTGTGCTTTTGTGAGTGATCACATGCTTTGCTTTTCTGATTCCTCCTTGTTGTTTGGATGCTTATTTGAGTTTGCCATAAATCAAAAACATCTTTGAGTGTAATCTTGTATTCACAGGGTACTCAAACAAGACGAAAAAAATCATCAACAATCACAATGCCTTCATCTCCAAATGGCTAGCCGGGATTTATTTTCCCAACTAGAAGCTTGATACGCTCAAGTCATACATCATGCATCATACATCATACATCATACATCATACACATATTCATACACAGCATATAATGTTTCATGATAAACGCATACATAACATGCATATCTGTCCTTTAGTACGAGAATCTCAACACATACATTACATACATCATAAACATTGCATATCACTAACTTGATTTTTTCAGGCGGACGGATAGCTTCAACAAAGATATTCTCAATCACATGCAGTGTTCCCTTGAATTCTATTCAGACAAACAGTCCTCTCAGATATAATCAAGCCGAAGATTCATTCTGAAGAGATCTCTTTTCAAATCACCTATCAACTCAAAAAACAAGCAACACAGATCTAAGTCGATACCTCAGACGGATCCAGAACGATCTACCAACATAGATCTAAGTTGATACCTCAGACAGTTCCTTAATGATCTACCATCGAAGATCTAAAGCTGATACCTCAAACGGTTCCAGAACGATCTACCATCGAAGATCTAAAGCTGATACCTCAGACGGTTCCAGAACGATCTACCATCGAAGATCTAAAGTTGATACCTCAGACGGTTCCACAACGATCAACTTTCAAAATCTAAAGCGGAAAAAACTTTGGACAGTTCTGTGACGATCAGCCTCCAAGACTTAAAGCAGGTAACCTCGGACGGTTCCGAAACAGTCAAATGCAGAGGTTTTCAAGTCCTTCATCAAGATATAATCAATGGATTCATTCTGGTGAACAAACCATCAAATACATCTGCCAGATGGCATCTGAAAGCCCATCTCAAGTAATGTTTCAATCTGCCAACAACATTTCGCAGACAACCTTCAAATGCAATTTCCAACATCACTTCCGGTGGAGGTAAGTGCAAATTTTCAGGGCATATAATATATTCAATCATCTTCTACCTTCAAATTTCAAACAATCTCTTCAGGTTTAAGAAGATTGAATAGGGGAAACTGTTAGAGCCCAAAATTTGCCCGCATCTCTTTTCAAGAAAAACTACAATCTAAAAATTAAGAGCTTCATATAATCTTGGATTTTTATCCCATAAATGTCCTGATTTATGAATACTTGGTTTTTAGACTTTTTCTTATACGGTATTTTGGCTCGCTGTTGTATTTATTCTTACGCAAACGCCAATTACTGTTTATTACTTCACACACGCTATTTATTTGGGATTTATTTACAGATAAATAGTACTGACGCAATTGGTACAGAATTAAATCTTTTGCAGGCGCAGAGTCCGGGGATTTAGACTGTACTCGTAACAAGTAAATTATTATTAATTTTTGTTTCCCACTAATTTTTGTACTATATTCCATTATTTTCAAAATCTTTTCGTTTCTTTTCAAATCTCTTTCTTTCAAAAATCAAATCCTAACTTTATTCTATACATCTCTTTTTTCCAACACTATCATACACTTTCTTTCAAATCCTACTTCCACTCAAATTTACCTTTTGTACGGAATCACTTCATTCCCCAACGTCTCTATCTTTCTTTTCATTCTATGAATACCTCTCATTTTTTCCATAAAATCTCACATCAAATTCTAACTCATCTCTCAAATTTCTACTTCATATTCATTCTCTCTTCTTCCCCGGCAAAATGGCGAAGCGGATGGAAACGTGTTTTCTTATGGTCATCACCGTCGTGGTGGTAATCATGTCCTTCTTCTGTCTGCATAGTCCTGAAAAATGTTGACCTGGAATGTTTACACTCCCAATCATCTACATGTTATTATTTGTAGCATGGGTTATTAATCGTCATTCTTAAAGTTTGTCGTATCTCTTATTTCTTAATGTACCGTTTAGTCGTCGTACTGTTCATTATAGTATGTAATATTTGTACTGTCAGTATTAAATGTCGTACTATCTGTTGTACTGTAGTTTAATTATCCAGATAATATTTTGTGTGTTTTCTGCCAGTTAAATATTTATTTTTCTGTGCATTAAATGTTTTTTAGGGTTATTATCAGTAATTTTGCTCGCATACAGTATATATTATTTATTTATTATGTCTGTGTTTTTCTAACAAGTCATGTAAATAAATTTTTATCATTTACATAACAAAAAACAAAAAGAAAAAATTAACTTTAACTGTTGAATTTTCACCTTAACTGCTTCATTAATACCCGGACAACCAGTTGACAGTCAAAACCGCTGACAGTGCAATTCTCCGTGTTTTGTACCATCAATCAAATCAATCTTTTGCATTTCAAAATTCCAAGATTTTTGTTCTAGAAGTCTTCTGAATATCACATGATTAGCAGAGACTCAACACTGCACAAAAATCAGGTACGCTTAACTGTCTCCTACACAAACAGTCCCTAACTAGGGTTTCTTGTTTTTTCTTCAAGAGAACAAGTTTTTGAGACCTCAAATGGATTTCATGGACCTCCATATATGTCAAAGTACCACCATACAAATTTTCAAACCTCAACTCACTCAGACGCACAGTCAGCAGCTCAAACAGTCAACAGACGACCTGTTTGACCAAAAAGTCAACAGACAGTCAAAAATGAATTTTTTTGTTAAAATCCATATTTTGTCAAAAGATTCATCATTTGATCATTGGTTGATCATTAAAATTAGGGTTTTCTCCTAAAAAGTCAACTGAAGTTTGACTGGTCATAACTCTCTCATCCTTCATCCAAAAAATTCAAACCAAAGCTCATTTTGAAGGAAATTCAATTATCTTTCAAATGCAATTGGTCCCATGGTCATTAGATTCACCATTTGAAAAATATTAACCAAGACATTACAGGTCATTTTCAAAGTCAACAAAAAGTCACTTTTTTCAGAATGACACACAAGGAGCATGGAAAGTCATTTTGATATGAGACCAAAGACATTGGTTAGAGGACTCTTTGAGGTTTCCAAAAAGTACAAGAACTCCTTCAAATGATAAAAATTGAGGGATTTATGCCTTGTTGAAGTTGGCTAAATTTTGGGAAAATGCAGGAAATCAACATTGATCAAAAATGTTTTTCTTCCAAATGAGACCTAATTTCCATGATCAAAACATGTTTCCCATAATGTGAAGGGCCTCCCACGACCAAGACAAAGCCCATAGCATTTTTGTTTATTTTTTGATTTAATTTTATCACATTTAAGATTAAATTAAAAAAGGAAAATGAAAGGATAATATGTAGCTTAGTTTCTAAGCACGAGTCATCCAAGAACATTCAAATCTCTGCAGCAAGGGAAGTACAGCAGGCCTAAGAGCAAGAGGTGTGGAAAAATCAAGCCATGGTTGCTTGAATTCAAAGCTACATATATTAAAAAATTCCAAAATTCAACAAAAGCACTTAATGCTTTTAGCTTAGTTTTTAAGCACTTCATTGCTTATATAATGGGTAGAATACTTCAGTAAACAAAGGAGAGAAGAACTGAGATCGAGACATATGCTTGTAACATACTTGTAATCACTTGAAATTTTCAAAGAAATTCAAAATTCAAATTCTGAGTTTAAGCCTCTTTCAATACAAAATAAACACTCAAACACAATCCTTGAACATCACTGAATCTATCCAGATCGATTGCAAGCCTTGAAACACTCAGAATCATCCACTAGAGCTCACGGTTTGTTCAAACCAAAACTGACTCAAATTCAATCACACAAGCATATGTAGCACGATGTAGATGTATATTTATGTTTAGATAGGTGCTCTGAACATTTCTGGAAACTTAATTGAAGTTTGGACACCTATACGAGCAATTACCATTTTAGGGTTCTTGAACCTTATTTTAGGGTTTTTCGTTAGAGGCAAAATTAGACTAAATTAAAGGCATGGTTGAATTCAGTGGAACATAACGAATCAAATGAACAGGTCGCGAAAAATTTCTATACACGTTTACCCCTATTCGCTATTTTGCAGGGATGAGTTTCATCTATTACAGCGCTTCTAGGCAAAAAACGCTGTTAAAATTAGTGGCTGGAGGTTGAAGATGAAGGCGTGGCACCATCTGATTGGCCAGTTTGAAAAAACGCGCGTTTGACTTGTTCTTGGATCTAGTGCTTTGTTGACTAGACTGTTGTCATGTGCCACGCATCCTTGTCCATCAGATCATTTTAATTATCCAATCTAACGCTTTTTGACCTGCAGGTTCACCATAGACCCTAGGGGTTTGCCACACATGATCATTGCTTTATATATTTTATATTTTATTCTATTTTCTTTATAAAATTAATTTAAAATAGTTTCAAAAATCAAAAAAATATAATAAAAATACTTTTAGGCTTATAAAATAATCTATTATTTTTTGACATAAAATATTAAAATATTTTATATAATTAATTAGTATATATTTATATATTTGCTTTTTAATTATTTTAACTAATCAAAAAATCATAAAAAAAATTGTTCTTTATATTAAATATAGTTTATATATTATAGACTAATTTTGTACATATTTAGAATATTTTTTCTTTAATTTTTAATTATTTGTGTAATTATTTGTATAATTATATGTTAATTTAAACTTATTAATTTTCAAAACAACTTCAAAAATTCCAAAAAAATTAGTTTTGCCTTAAAATTAATTAATAAGCATTTTGAACATATTTTAAACTTAATTTTTTAGGTTTAAATTTTATTTTCATCTTTTTCTCATTTTTATTAAATTAATCATGCATTAATTCTAAATAAAATCAATCATCAAAAAAATCAAAAATATTTCTTTTATTTTCTTGCAATTTAAATTCATAGATCAAGTGTATAGGTTGTCAAATTCATGTAAATAGCGTAGTTTACATTTCCCGCACAATCGATGTAATAGCATAGATTTGTTTTCCGCATTTTACATTTCCGCATTTTAAATTCCAGCACATATAAAATTGCGTGTATGTCAAAGATAAAAACTGAAGCGTTAGGTCACTAACTTCAAAAGATAAAATATCTAAATCAAAACACAATCACATTTGCATCTCTTAGGGTAATCCCTCTTTTACTCTTTTCAAAATCAAAAATCAAATTCTACTGTTTCAAAATCGAACTTTCGTTTACATCCGGTGAAAGGAGAATTTTCTAAAGGAAATAGGAAATGACCTTATAACTTAGGATAGACCTCCTAATTTGCTTGCTCAGATCAAAACAAACAAATATTTCATATATCATTGTTTTTTAAAATAAAACTTTCAAAAAAGACAATACTTGGTATATATCCAAATAAGGATCATTACGAAGTTAACGTTCTTTTTTTTTAAAAACATCTTTTGAAAGATAAAACACTTTGTATACATCCGCACAAGGGTCATTACAAAGTCAATTTACAAACGTATTTGAAACCACATACAAGCATTTCAAGGCAATAGAAAAATGATTCAAAACAAGTGAGCTAAGCAAATTAAGAGCCCATGGATAACCATGGATACAAAGGGTGCTAACACCTTCCCTTTGTATAACCTACCCCCTTACCCAGAATTTCTTAAAGGTCTTTTTTCTGTTTCTTTTATAAACCTTTCCTTAATTGGATAAAATAAAAGTCGGTGGCGACTCTCTGATTTTCAAAAACACAAAAGCAGAAAGAAAAAAGTCAGTTCGTGTATCTCTCCACGAGAGGTACGGTAAAAAACCAAGGGCGACAATAGGCTAAAAGGTAACTAAAGACCTGTTCCTATGTTTATAAGAAACCTGATGGGTCCTTGTATACAAGCTCAAGAGGAAGCTGGAAATGCTTTTAAGAAGCCTGTGGGTCCTTGTACAAAGCCCAAGAGGAGGCTAATCGAGGGTCATCGAGGGTCCTTGTTATAGCACAATAGAAAGCTATGTGGTTTTGAACTTATTTTGGCTTTAAGCAAATGGGTAAGAGGTTTCACCAGGAATAATTCCTCTTTGGGTGGATCTGTCCTAGTTTTTGTTTTAAGGCTTTTGCCAAGATGTTTCACCGGGAATAATTCATCTTGGGGGTTTGAACTACAGATCTCTAATTAGGAAAGAGCCTTCACTGGGAAGACATTCTCAATCCTAGGCCATATTCCTATAAAATATATATAGTTTAACTGTCCTAGGATTTACACTCGAACGTAGTTCTAAACAAATATATAAACAGTTCTATATTTGACAGTAATTTAAATTAAGACTGTAAATTGAAAGCTTGTAAAGCCTAACCTGGATGGAGTGGAGGCCTTTGAAGAAGTTTTTACAAAGCCTTACCAACTATTTTTGTTGTTTTATTGATAACAGTTGAATATTTATGATAAACAGTTACAGGTTTTTGAAAACAGAAGAAGTGAAGATGGAGAAAGGTCACATAGGTGTCTGAAGAGTTTCACCGGGAATAATGCCCTTCAAATACCAGAAGAATGTTTTGAAAACAGAAAGGAGATTTTGTAAATACAGTTTTTGAAAACAAACTATGAAAAGAAAGAAGGTGTTGGGTCTTACACTCTAATAGAGGCCCATTGAAAATGATTTATCGTTTATGAAAAAACAGTTGAAAATGATTGAAATAGGTTTGAGATCTGAAAAAAGTCAACCTAATTAAGGTAAAGACAAAATCCATACTTAATTAAGACCTAAATAATTAGGGTTTTAACATCAAATTATTCAAAAAAAGATTAAGTTTAAAATCAAATGAAAATGTATTAAAAGTATTTTAGAAATTCTTAAAGAATACATCATTTTAAACCTAATAAAAATACATGAAATAAATAATATTTTTGTGATTTTTTTGATTATTCATAAAATAGATATATTAAATGATAAGTGTATGAAAGATGAAGTGAAAATGATTTAATTTGATAGGTGAAATAATTAGTCAAAGTTGTTAAAAAAATAGAATGAACAAGTGATAAAAAAAAAGGTTTTTGTCTCCACCAAGGTTTGAACCCACGCCCTTTATGTTACCAGCCCAAAACAACACCACTGAGCCAACGCGCGCTTGGTGACAAGGTAATGGTTCCATTGCAATACATATATTATTCAAGTGCATAGAAGCAAAAAAAAGAAATAAAATCAAAAGGTCTGGGGCGAGGGGGATTCGAACCCCAGACCTTGGGCACGCGCAACACACAAACACTCTTTAGCACTGGGCTATAACGATTTAGTCGTTTATGAAATAACCACCATTCAAAATAAAATAAACTTTAGCCCTGGATTTGAATTTTGCGCGCCACCACCATTGTCATCTTCAACCTCAAGCTTTCTCCTTTTTGAATTTTTGAACTCTCTCAATTCTCAACCGTTTGCAAAGATGTAAAGAGCAAACTTGCTCTAAATTCTCTCACGATTTCAAATATGTAACTAACATTTATTTATATTGACTATAACTATCTAATTTTCCAGAAAACACAAAGAACACATAAACCCTAAATTTAAAATTAAATGACAAACAAGATGAATAAATGAATGATGATAGAGGGTTTTCAATCCTCTGATGATGCTGAACAAGATAGTGTCGAGCTATATGAGAAAGAATACTCAAATAAGTGGGTTGGAGTTTGAAAAAATACCTCTGAAAATGGAGGTCGTGAGGATGATGAGGAACACTTGGGCTTGTGTGAGTGATCCTAAAAGCTTCCTTGGAACTCAGTGATGCTAACTGAATGCTTATTGTGACTTCAATCATTCTGAATTGCTCTACCCGAGACCTTCGATTTGAGCTTCAAGTGGACATGGATGGTGATGAATCTTGAGTTACAGATGAGCTGCAGCCATCTGAACAGCTTCACTATGCCCTAAGGAACGTGTCTGGATGCTTGGCTTTGTTAGAAACCTTCTGAATTTCTCTATGGACCTCTAACTGCAACAGCTCCAGAGTGAGAGCAACAATGGTGTTCCTCCACCTACAGAAGTGATCCAGGTGCTTGGATCACCTCAAATGAGCCCCCTTGAGATGTTAGAATGCTTACTTTCCAAAGAGAAGCTCTGGTTTGAAGAAAACGATTCTTCTTGCCAAAGAACTTTGAAAAACCATAAGCATGAGAAGAGAAAGAGAAAGCAAGGAATAGGGTTGCTTTGGTGTGCTTTTTGAATGATAAAGAGCCCTATATTTATAGGCAAATGGTTTAGTACTGATTGAGAGAGTGAGCTTGCTTAATGGGAGAGTTTTGGTTTCTTGGCCATGAAGAAATTTCAAAGAATATCCAAGTGTGATCATTGCATTTTCGAGCCAGCTCCCCATCCATTGATTCTATCTGATCTTAGGGAACATTTCTGATGCAGAGTGAGCTCTAATTGGTTGGTGAGAAGATTCCTTGGGTGATTCATCAATTTGCCATAAATTCCCAAATGTAATCATTACATAATCACATGTTCTTGTTTTGGGAATCTTCCTCAATTATTATGCTATGGTGAAAATGAATGCATGGCATGTTTTCATATGTTTTATGGGTCGTGTAGCATCCATAAGTGAGGTCATGTGCACAAAATTGCAAAGTTCCAAAATGAGGCATGACCTATAATTTCACTTCATGAGGCCAACTTTGAACAAGCATAACTCCTAGCTCAAAATGAATTTGGAGAAGGTTGAGCACAATTTGGAAATCCCTAAACATATACTTCAAATCATTAGTTTATGGTTTCTTCAGAATCATTTGAGAAAATTGTGAAAAATGAGCCCAAAGTTGGATGAAAACTAGGTTAAAAACACTTAGAAAAATTTCTAAGTTTTTATAACCTAAAGCTTGAAAATTTCAAATCTCTTAAATGATTGATTTCTTGAAAAAAGTTACATTGTAAGATGTTGTTTTATTTTGCAAGATCTACAACTTTCATGTTGGAAGTTTTTTTGAGTTGTGTAGGTGAAATTTTGAGTTCCCACAATGCCCTCAAAAACCCTAATTCCCGACTTTTTTCTCCTTGATAAATCTCTTTGAATTTCTCTGGTCAAATGACTTTAGTAACCATATATTGATGATATTAATCTTTAAAAGTCATGGTTTGACCAAAAATCTTAAAAGTCAAAGGTGATCCTATACAGGTGATTTTTTCCTAATAAAGTGAGATTTTGGACTTTTGTGTGGAATCAAGATCTTCTCCTCAAATGGGTGATGTAAATGTATTATATTGAGTTTTGGATCCATTCCCTGATTAAAAGTCAACCATCCAGGTGAATTAGGTCAAAAACCCTAATTGTCGACCTGATGAAATTGATGACTGTGGATCTTGGATTGGAGTGTAATGCCCAATGGATATTGTCATATGAGCTATTTGAAGATGATTGATGCCTTTGAGTGATGCCCTGGAGTTTTCTAGGGTTTCTCAAATGTAATCCTGATTTTAGTCCTTGATGGGGCTCAAAACCCTAAACTGGGTATCAGATGAACAAGTGACTGCTCTGAGTATTTATTTTGTCTTTGATGAAAATTTTAAAAGATATGACATCTCAGGGGGTCAAAAATTAGGGTATGACAGATGCTCCTATTTAAGTTTTCTTTCATCTGGAGGGAGAGAGATTAATATCTGGATTACTTCAGAGTGAAAGAGACTTAAATACCAAAGAATGCCCGAATTTTGGGCGTTCCTGAGATGTTGTAGTGATAAAATCTTTGCATGACTTGATCCCATTGTCGCACTTGGCGGGGGATAGGGAGGCAAACTCCTGTAGAAATACGTAATGTGGACTCGGGTGAATGGACGGCAATTTAACATGCACAATCCATCTTCTTTAACTAAGTGTTGATACTTAGAAAAAGGTAAACAACCTCCCCTCGTTTCGGATGTCCATATATCGAAACTGGTCTAAGTTGTGATTTTGGACAATATCTCAGATAAAGAGAAATTCTCCAAAGATTTGTTTCCTCATCAAACTTCTCATCAGCACTCGGAGATGAGATGCCATTTGATGGAAATAAAGAAACTTCAAAGGTTTGTTTCCTCATCAAACTTCTCATCAGCATTTGGAGACGAGACGCCATTTGATGGTAATAAAGAAACTTCAAAGGTTTGTTTCCTCATCAAACTTCTCATCAGCACTTGGAGATGAGACGCCATTTGATGGTAATAAAGAAACTTCAAAGGTTTGTTTCCTCATCAAACTTCTCATCAGCACTTGGAGATGAGACGCCATTTGATGGTAATAAAGAAACTTCAAAGGTTTGTTTCCTCATCAAACTTCTCATCAGCACTTGGGGATGAGACGCCATTTGATGGTAATAAAGAAACTTCAATGGTTTGTTTCCTCATCAAACTTCTCATCAGCACTTAGAGATGAGACGCCATTTGATGGTAATAAAGAAAATTCACCATCTTTCCTTTTGACTTGACGTCTTTGAAAGAATGTCATATGGCCTCATGATCTTTTGAGGGGCTAATGACTTTTCTTGAATGCGGACGAACTGTTTTCGGGATGAAAACCACCATTCGTCGACTTATGCCAGGGAATTAACAAACTATTTTCCTAGGAGGAAAACTGCCATTTGTCGACTGCCAGGGGAATCAAACTGTCTTCTACTGAAAGAGACTGTCATCTGTTGACCCTGTCGTGAAAAGAAAGTGAGCAAACAGTCTTCTGCTGAAAGAGACTGCCATTTGCTGCCTTTGTTGAGGACTCTTTAAGCGAAACGACCATTCGTTATTTTTGCCCGAAAATATAAGTGAATTGTCTTCTGCCGAGAGAGACTGCCATTCACTAACTCCGCTGTGGATCATTTGTCGATCCGCTGGGGTGGAAACAAATTGTTTTTTGAGGTAAAAACTGTCGTTCATCGACTCGTGCTGAGGAGTCTGAACTATCTTCTTGAATAAGATTATCATTTACTGGCTCCGCTGGGGATTTGCTGAAGCATCCTCCTGGGAGAAAACTTGTCGCTTGTCAACTTTGCCGGAGAATCATAGTTATTTTCCTGATGAAAAATGTCATCCATTGACCTTGGTGGGTATATGCAACAATTCTGTGAGGAATGGCAAATGCGAAACAAACTATCTTATCTGAAGAAAGATGTCGAGTGTCACTCTGCGGGAGAATCTCAGCTGGGGAACTCCAAAAGTGAACAAACTATCTCTTTAAAGGAGATTTCCATTTGTTGACCTGCTCGGGGAGATCCTTGTGTACGAACTATCGTCTTGAAGAAGAAAGTTCCTCCACAACTTGTAGAGGAAACTCGAGTACATGCCTCAGTTACTTGGGCATTAACATGATCAAAGCCCAACTAGACTATGCTGACTATGAAATTATGATGTCATATATGCATGAATATTATGATAATTATAAAATTTAAAGTGAATGTGAATAGAATTGTCGCAGATGTGAAATCCTATGATACGACTTGAATTTTGGTGATGATCAGAAGATGTCTTCTTCTTGAAATGCACTCCATTGGGGATATCTGGTTATCAGTTGCCCGCTGTTTGGAAGTGAGTGATATGATTTAAAGTGAAGATCCGTCATCGGGAGATGTTTGCAAAGCGACCTCATGGGAAAATCTGGGTTCCCGGAGTCTCAACTGTTGTTGGAGCAACTGTTTGCATTCTTCCTATTGTTTGTAAACCTTAGAAAGAAATTTCTCCTTTATTTTTGCAAGTAAATTCATTTTATTTTATGAAAACATTTGTTTCAAGAAAATGACTGTTTAAACTTAAAATGCATTTCAAGAAACTGAATAAGACTCGATTGCAAAGAAAAGGCACAAGGCTCAAATTATTATTTATGGAATGGTAACCAGCCAAATGCTCGATCCCATGGAGTATTTACAAAGCTGGAAATTGGTAATTTTCGGGAAGAGGGCTACGATGAATCGTGACGACCGTTATCTTTCCCTTCCACTCTGAATTGCGCTGCATGCGTGCTTCGTAGAATATGACCTACTGATGATGAATACTCCGCTATGGATTTCGAATGATCGAGTTTGTCCTGAACACAGTTACTTGCCATATATCCCTAACTTTTGCGTAAACTACCCCTTTCGGGTTTTAAGTCTACCGGGATTGATTATATTATTTTTTATGTCTCTAACTTTTGCCTGAATCGCCCTTTCGGGTTTTCGATTCACCGAGATGCTCTTTTTTGCCTAAGCCGCTCTTTGCGAGTTTTCAACTTGGCGAGCTGTTCTTTTGTTTATTTAGGCGAAGTATTTCTTGACTGCGTCGACGTTCACAGGACGGGTGAATTCTTCTCCATCCATAGTCGCGAGTATTAAGGCTCCTCCTGAGAAAGCTCTCTTGACCACGTATGGGCCGTCATAATTGGGAGTCCATTTCCCTCTCGAATCTGTGAGAAAAGATTGAATCTTTTTGAGTACAAGGTCGCCTTCTTTGATTGTGCAAGGTCGAACCTTTTTGTCGAAAGCTTTCTTCATTCTTTGTTGATATAGCTGTCCGTGGCATAAAGTTGTCATGCGCTTTTCATCGATTAAGTTCAATTCATCGAATCTGCTTTGACACCACTCGGCTTTTGTTAATTTTGCCTCCATCAAGACTCTCATTGATGGAATCTCAACCTCTATAGGTAGGACTGCCTCCATTCCATATACAAGGGAGAAAGGAGTTGCTCCAGTCGAAGTACGTACAGATGCACGGTAACCATGAAGAGCAAATGGGAGCATTCCATGCAAATATTTGTAAGTGATGACCATCTTCTGAATGATTTTCTTGATATTCTTGTTAGCTGCTTCTACAGCTCCATTCATCTTTGGTCTTTAAGGAGATGAGTTGTGATGTTCAATCTTGAATTCTTCACAAAGCTCCTTCATCATTTTGTTATTCAAATTTGACCCATTGTTAGTGATTATCCTGCTAGGAATGTCGTAGCGACAGATGATGTGATTCTTGATAAACCTGACGACAACTTGTCTTGTAACGTTTGCATACGAAGCTGCTTCAACCCACTTGGTGAAATAGTCTATGGCTACCAAGATGAAGCGATGTCCGTTGGACGCTTTTGGCTCGATCATTCCAATCATGTCGATTCCCCACATGGAGAAAGGCCAAGGGGAAGAGAGTATGTTGAGAAGAGATGGTGGAACATGAATTCTATCGGCGTAGATCTGACATTTGTGACACCTCTGTGCATACTGGTAGCAATCTGACTCCATCGCCAACCAATAATATCCTGCTCTCAGTATTTTCCTTGTCATGGTATGTCCATTGGTGTGAGTACCAAAGGAACCTTCATGTATCTCTCTCATGAGTGCTTCTGCTTCTTTTTTGTCAACGCATCTGAGCAGAACCATGTCGAAATTTCTCTTGTACAGAACATCTTCATTCAGGAAGAATCTGCCAGTTAACTTTCTCAAAGTTTTTCTATCTTTCTTTGATGCCCCAAGAGGGTACTCTTGTCTTTGAAGAAAGTTCTTGATGTCGTGATACCACGGTTTGTCGTTGATGATTGCTTCCACTGTGAAAACATGAGCAGGCCTATCTAGGCGCATAACATCGATCTAAGGAATGTCATTCCAATGATTTATCCTAATCATGGAAGAGAGTGTGGCTAATGCATCAGCCAAGTCATTTTCTTCACGAGGAATGTGATGAAAATCTACCCTGTAGAAGAATGGTAACAATCTTCTCGTGTAGTCTTTGTAAGGGATTAGCCCTGGCTTGCGTGTTTCCCATTCTCCTTTGATTTGATTGATGACCAAAGCATAATCTCCGTATACATCCAAGTGTTTGATTCTTAGATCCACGGCTTCTTTGAGACCCATGATGCAAGCTTCATACTCGGCCTCATTATTTGTGCATTTGAAAGTTAATTTGGCGGTAAATGGAATATGGGTACCCTGAGGTGTAACAATGATTGCCCCAATTCCTCGTCCATAAGCATTGACAGCTCCGTCAAAAATTAAGCCCCACTAGGATCCTATCTCAGGTCCTTCGTCTGGTAATGGCTCGTCGTAGTCTTTCATCATGAGGTACATAACGTCCTTGTCCGGAAAGTCAAAACTGGTTGATTCATGACCATATAGTGGGTGGTGAGCCAGGTGCTCAGCTAGAATGCTTCCTTTCACGGCTTTCTGTGCGTGATACTCAATGTCATATTCTGATAACAACATCTGCCAACGGGCAATTCTCCCGGTTAAAGCAGGCTTCTCAAAGATGTACTTGATTGGATCCATATGGGAGATCAAACAAGTAGTATGTCGAATCATGTATTGGCGGAGACGCTTGGCAGCCCAGGCCAAAGCACAACAGGTTTTCTCGAGCATGGAGTAGCGGGATTCACAGTCAGTGAATTTCTTGCTTAGGTAGTAGATGGCATGCTCTTTTCTCTTTGTCTCGTCTTGCTGTCCAAGGACACAACCCATGGAATCTTCTAAGACGGTTAAGTACATTATCAAAGGTCTTCCTTAATGCTATCGAACGCTCTCTGACAATCGTCTATCCAGACGCAACTTTAATTTTTCTGTAGAAGTTTGAAAATTGGAGCACAACTTTGATTTTTCTTCAGACGTCCAAGAAATCCTCTAACTTGTTTCTCGGTTCTGGGTGAAGGCATTTCTTGAATTGCCTTGACTTTGTCTGGATCCACTTCAATTCCTCGTTTGCTGACGATGAAACCAAGGAGTTTTCCTGAGTAGACACCAAAGGTACACTTGTTGGGATTCAGGCGAAGCTGAAACTTCCGTAAGCGTTGAAATAACTTTGTCAGATTATGTATGTGATCTTCCTCATTCTCTGACTTGGCAATCATGTCGTCCACATAGATTTCCACTTCCTTATGCATCATGTCGTGGAAAAGTGTAGTCATGGCTCTTTCATATGTTGCCCCTGCGTTCTTTAGTCCAAAAGGCATAACGCGGTAGCAGAACTTGCCCCAGGGGGTGATGAAAGTTGTTTTCTCCATGTCTTCAGGCGCCATCTTGATCTGGTTGTATCCTGAAAATCCGTCCATGAATGAGAAAACTTTGGATTTTGCTGTACTGTCCACCAACCTGTCAATATGTGGTAAAGGAAAGTCATCCTTAGGGCTAGCTTTGTTCAAATCTATGTAGTCGACGCACATGCGGACTTTTCCGTCTTTCTTAGGAACGGGAACAATGTTAGCTAACCACTGAGGGTATTTTAAAGTGACGAGGAAACCACCGTTGATCTGCTTTTGAACTTCCTCTTTGATTTTCATAGCCATCTCCGGATGAGTTCTTCTCAATTTTTGCTTGACCGGAGGGCATTCTGCTTTTAATGGTAAGTGATGCTCCACTATACTGGTATCCAACCCTGGCATATCCTGATAAGACCAAGCGAAGACATCTGAGAATTCTCTGAGCAGCTGTATCAAACTCTCTCTGTTTCCATCGGAACCAAGGTTAATGATCTCTAGAGGCTCATTGTAGGGCTGAACGGCCTCTTCCTTTTGTTGAAGTAACCGTGAAATTTCCTTTGATATTTCTTCGTCTTCTTCTTCCTCTGCCTCGAATACAGGAAACCCAAAGCTTGGAGAAGTCATACGGTCGTTCATTTCAACGGGGTATTTTATGATTAATCTGCATATGTGTGATAAGTTTTATTTAGACAACGAGGGAAGACTCGGTGTATGCAGTTAATGGAATTTTGATGTTTTTTAGGATTACCAATTTCCGAAAAAAGAAAAGGAAAAACTAACGAAGGAACAAAATGATATTTTTATTTATGGACAGTCATTTCTTGAAACAAAGACCCTATAAAACAAAACTCTACTGCCTTGGGCGAAGCAAAGAGGGACATTTTCCTAAGAAATAGTAAAATGCAAAGCCCTATGAAACATCTCTTCACCCTAGGCTATGGTGAGAGGATAAAATAACGATGAAAGTCCTACTTAGGAGTGCGAACAATAGTTGAAACTTCAACAGCTGTCCAATAGTGGCGAACCCCATTGTGCACTAAGTAATCTGGAATCTTAGGCTTAAGCTGGCCTGTGGTAGGTCTTGATTTTCCAACCACTGTCTTTGCAACACTCAGACAATCTTCTTCTACTTCAGCAGACTGAGCAGTGTGAGTATACCCATTTCCAAGTGGAGTATGTTGGTTTTTCCTTTGAGGAAACTTCCAATCTTCTGAATGGAGAGACTCGTTGTCGGAGACACTTTCGAGATCATCCTCTTCTGTATTTTGGTCTTGCTCTTCTCCCAAGATGGCATTGACTAGATATGTGAACTCTAAATCCGTAGCCTCGGAAGGTGACTTAGGGATATGATCCTCAATGATGACTTCACCAGATGCTGATGATGAATAGCAAGGGTTATATATCTCTTTTGGCTGAGAGAGGTAATCGTAATCAATGTTCCATCCAGTTGGAACAATGTCTTCAAGAGAGATTCTTGAACTTTCAGGAGCGGAGTATTTCACCATGTAGTCGAATTTTCCGCTTGGTTCTCCCAATGTGTCCCAAGTTTCTTCGGGGATAGGAGGAACTTCTTCTGATGAACCATGACTCCTAGTGGTGAAGCTGTTAGTAACTTCTTCACTGCTTGGTTGAGTCTTACTTTCAGATCCTTTAGTTGGATAACAGGAAGGTGAATCAGACTCTGATAGGGCTATGTATCCTGCCTCGAGAAGATAGGACATACATTCCACTTTAAAATTCTCATCGGTGTCTTCCGTACCGATGGTATTGACTGTTTGTTGAACATGTTGAAGAAAACCTCCACTGCGGAAAGTCTCTTGAATTGGAAGAACTACCTCAATTCCTGGAATAGCCTTTGATGATGTTGGAAAGAATCCAACTCCTGTTCTGTTCTTGTTGGTGGTAGGAATATCCATGTGCCCCCAACCACTGGTAGTGCCATCCTTTACAACTTGGATTGCATCTTTGTAGGAAGAAATATATGCTGCTTTCTCCTTTCCTTTTTCCTTGTCCAAGGAAAGTGCTTGGAACTTAGTTCCAACAACTTCTTTTGGTTCTATGTCGGAGAATGATGACAGATTGCTGAAAATCAAAGCTCGTTCTCCACATACAGTTACCAATTTGTCATTTTTTATGAACTTCAGTTTTTGATGAAGCGTGGAAGTAATTGCCCCAGCCTCATGAATCCATGGGCGACCTAGCAAACAACTGTATTGTGCCGGGATATCCATAACTTGGAAAGTGATTTTGAACGTCTGAGGTCCAATAGTTATGGGAAGATCTACTTCTCCGAAAACTGACTTTCTTGATCCATCAAATGCTTTGACGATGACGTGATTGTCCCTCAATGGGTAATCTTTGAAAGATAATCTTGACAATGTTGATTTAGGCATGACTTTGAGAGAGGATCCATTGTCTATCAGGACTCCTGTGAGAACATCACCCATGCAGCTAACTGAGATATGAAGTGGAAGGTTATGGTCCACTCCTTCTTCAGGAAGATCTTCATCACAGAAACTCAGGCTAGTTCCTGCGGAGATGTTGGCAACGATACTGTTGAATTGTCCCACAGTAACACTTGGTTCTACGAAAGCTTGTTCCAAAACTTTTTGTAGAGCTTCCATATGAGCTTCAGAACTCAATAGTAGGGAGAGAACAGATATCCTAGACGGAGTATGTAGCAGCTGATCTACAATGTTATATTCACTCCTCTGGATTAACTTCAAGATCTCATCATTTTCTTTTGCTTGAACAGCATTGGTCGGATGATTGTCTTGTCTATGTGGCACTTCTTCCAAAGGATTTTCCACATTTTCTGTTTCTCTATTAAAGACTCGTCCACTTCTGGTGACTCGACTAACATCAGCAATGTTGACAATAGACGGTAATGGTATCTCCTTACCATTTTCAATGAATGTAGCATTGTACTTATATGGTATAGCCTTGTCAGACTTATACGGTACATGTCCTGGTAAGTAGATGACTAACGGAGCAATTGATGTCTTCCTGTTGTCATACTTGACTTGCATAGGTTCAACTTGATTAATTTGAGGAGATACGGTAAAGACTTCATCATCTTCTCTGTTGGCAAGAACTGTAATGGTATTTTCATTCATTAGTTTCTGAATGTCGTTGCGAACTTGCAAACAATCTTGTGAATTTCTTCGACAGATTCTGCATCTACTGTAAGGATGGAAATCCGTTCCAAAGTAGGCAAGTCCATTTAAAGTCTTATGGAACCTGACTACCGATCCTTCGAGATCTTCAACTTTGTAGATTTTGTACTCTCCTGGACATCCTTGCACCATGTTGACGTCGTGCTCAGTTTTGACTCGGATGTGTTGAATCCATCCTAAGTCCATTTGTTCTTGTAATGCAGCTTGAACTACGGCACATCCTTGATTACTCTTTGGACAAATTTCACATGTGAAGTAGTTGTGAGGTGGTATATGACCATATCCAGCTTGTCTAGCGTGCATTTTGACGAGATTTTCCCCTATCTGACGAATGTCGTAGATTTGAATGACATTGGGGTGTTGATCTATCAGATTCACTAAAGCTTCTATATGCTGCGGCAAAGGATTTTCTTGGACGTTAGGATTAGTGTCTTTGAAGGATAGCATTCCACTCTTCACTAATCTTTGGACGTCGGCCTTGAAACTGAAACATCTCACTACAACACAAAAGCCCTAAGACAGCGCTTTTTTTGGGCTTTTAAAGCGCTTAAAAGCGCTGTAAAAGCTGGCGCTGGCGTAGGTAACGAAAGCGGTACTAAAAGCGCTCTGGTAGACCCCCCCTATAAGAGCGCTTTTTCTGGAAAAAACGCTCTGATAACTCCCCCTATAAGAGCGCTTTTCCAAAAGCGCTTTCGTATGGTACGTTTTTTTTTATGCTTTTTTATTAATCTTTGGCAGCGCTTTTACTAAGAAGCGCTTTAGTAGGTGGACCTTTAAGAGCGCTTTTTAAAAGCGTTGTCGTTGTTAAATGAAGTATTTTAATGTGCAGCCTGTAATTTAATCCTCCCAGTCGACCTGTAATATTTTCGACCTGTAATATGTTTTCAACCTGTAATATTTTCGACCTGTAATTTATTTTCGACGATATTATTTCAGCCATCAGTAAGACAATATATATACTAATATAATACCATTATAATATCCAAAATTATATATATATACATCATTACAACATCAATAATATTATAGTTCAAATCGACACAAATCCTACATGAAAAATTGCTTAATATAAAATTGACACAAATCCTCTTTTCTTTCTTCCAACTTAAGTCTCGGGTACCCAGCAGCACGAAATTCGTCAAGGTACTACAAAACAAAAACATAATATGAATGATATATTTAGTTAAATGTAATAAATTATATGAAATTATCTTAAGTTATAAATTCATACCGTGAGCGGAATCTCTAATTGATTCGCCTGGAGGATTTCTTTCATAAACCTCAATACAAAGTATCCGCAATCGTAACTGTTTCGCTGTTGCGGACACTACATAGAAAAACAAATAAGATTCTATAGTTGTCTTGTTTTATCAAGTAGCATAAATATTATAAGAAAAATTGTGAAAAATAATGTACCTGCACTTGGATCCAAGTAATGTTGTTAGATTTAGTCCGGGATACCTGTGCGTCCCGTTGACTTCGGAACACTTGTATTGATCTAATTAACAAATATATAAAAGCATACGTTCAGATCAATCCCACAAATAAGTAACTATATAAATATACACGAATATATATTTAGAACGATCTCACTTACAAATCAACGATGTCCTTCATAGCCGGATAATTGGTCCATTCACCATTTACCGAATTCAGATAATACACGACTTCCCTTATAGGGTTGATAGCAAGCAGCAACCAGTGTGCTCTATAAATTAAAACAATAGGTTATAAGAAAATTTTGCTATACACAAAAGAAACAGAGATTAGATGAACAAAGAATGAGAAACTAACCCTACTGGTCGGGTATTATACGCCCAAAGATGCAGACTTTCTGTATTGCCGGTGGACATGAATCTACCGACTAAGCATTGTCTAACTGATTCCAGTTCCGAAGCAATTGCCATTCCGCTGCAATGGGCGGAAGACACGAAACGGAATCGGTTAGACAATGGATTCCCGCGCAACACTCTGTCATACAACAACCTTAAATAAAAACATAATAAACATTAGATTATTTTCATTGAAATGTGTAAATAAATTATATTGTGGGACTAATTAAATAATATATCGGATGAGTGAATATTACCGGATGTATGAGTGCATGTTACTGACGCCTAGTTGATCATGCCTAAAAATCTCTTCCAAGTCATCAATTGTAATAAGTGACTTGAATTCAATACCGAAGACACTTTCATCCATATCGATTTGACGTAAAGCACCATCCTTCAAATCGGACATATCAACCATTGTTGCGAGCGTCGACCGGTATCGAGGCACAAAAGCACCGCCTTTTTTTGCCGCTGGCTTCGGAGGACCAGTGGGTGGTACGCTAAGAACTTGCTGCGTCACTTGTTGTGACTCCCGAGCGGATGCCTAAAAATCATATAAGTTAGGTAAAATATAAAATCATGCAGATTTAGATTCAGACTAATTATTAACACTTTAAATGTACCTCTTTTAGTGATGCAACAGACTCCTCCTCCTGTAAAATCCCTTTACCCTTAATTGCGGGTTTTATAGGAGCAGTCTAAAATTAAAATGTAAAAAATAATTAATAAACGGTTTAGAATTGACATTCGAAAACTAAATGATTCATAATCGTTTTCAATATACCTCATCACTAATGGTAATGAGCTCCGAGGGCCATGCAACAAATGATCCTATTGCATCTGGCAGCAATGTCGTCTCTGAGACCATGTCAGGTACCGGTAGCATCGCATCATGATCTACTACAACATCCACCGATACTTTCAGGTGTCCATCCGGGAGCGGTCTATGGTGAAGTAAATCTCCCAGAGTGTTGTGCACTTTTCCCTTGCCAACTAGTCGATAATTCGGTTCCGATAAGTATAGTTGGCAAGATGAAATGCCCTAAACCAATAGTAAATATAAAGTCATTATCATTAATAAAATAGAACAATTTAAAAGGAAAAAAAATTATAATTACCTCGGGAAATTTCCTTTGCAGTTGATACTAGCCTTATCACTAGTTTCTTTCACCGATGAAGTGTTGCACTTTTCTCTCATATACATCTCTTTATCTCTTTGCAATTCAGAGACTTGTGCTTGCAATTCCTGCAACTTCTGCAACACTTCTTCATTGGTAAAATTTGATCTTCTCCTTGGACTCTTGTAAAAAGAGGTTGGAGTCACACCATGACCCTTACCCCTCACCCGACCGGGATACTCAGGAGCATCTAGTGCTCTACTAAGTACGCTCCCCTCACCGGTGGATACCGATTGCGACAAGGTCTCCTGTAATTCATTTACATTAAAAAATCATTTATATATTAAAAAAACATTTGATTTAATTAAAGACACAGTATTATACTTACACATTCAGTAAAAACTCTCTGAACTTCGGGATCGACAGCTTGATTCTTGCCCACACGAGCTTCCCTCCACAACACATGTACAGGAAGTGAGGTTTCCTCACTTTTAGTCTCCTCTAACTATGCATTGACACAAATGATAAAATCGTCAAATAAAACACATTTAGATGATTAATTAAAACGCATTTCTATTTACTTACAATTTTATCCTCCAAGCGTGCATATCCCAAACGCCATTTTTTGTATGGATATGCGGGTTTCGATGCTCTCGCGCTATTTGTGACACTCCTTTTCCGAAAATCTTCATCTTTTTGATTTACAAACTTAACCCAATCTTCTTCATCAATGAAGATCTCATACTTTTTTGGCCGTCCCGGCGCCTCTTCAAGAAAGATTCCATCTTTATCCTTAAGATAGTTATTTGTCAAAAAAGCTTTCCACCTTCTATATCTTTTTCCGGCCAAACTAAGTATGTAGCGTCTACGCTCATCTGGTATGTCAAAAGTCCTCTGCAAAAAAACATACGCATAGTGTGTTAGTATAAGTAATGTAAACAATTTATCGTCAAGATAATAACAACAACCATATATGGTATATACCTGAAGCTCTTCCTAAATCGCTTTTTTTTTCGCATCCAAGTCTTCGCTTTTTAGATTCCATTAAGCTACGAAGACTGGAATATGCATACGAACAAGTGTACCAATGTAGCTTGTCAACTTTGCAGAATTAGGACCAATTGGCTGTAATTCAGAATTCCATTCCAAAGGGTATACTAATCCTTGGTCTCTATGTCGAATGATTCCCTTCATAATGGTGATGCCTCGTGCAACTTCTTTTGCTTCAGTATCAGGTGGAGCATTTGTATCCGGAGCATCTCTTTCTTGATTATCTCTTTCTTGTGAGTTTTCTTGTGAGTTTTCAGGTGGAGCATCTCTATCTGAAGCCGTTTAACCTGTATCAAACAAACTAAAGCACATTAGTACACTATTAATAAGCTAACAATCTATACAAGTCAAATGGAAGTCAAACCATGCATGTACAAGTGTATCGGAAACGAAATCGGTACAAATCAAAATAAGCGTAAAAAACGAAAGTTGTCGGAATTGAACGAAATTTACATGGCTATGGTAAAACGTCCCCACGAACTCAAAAATAAAGTCGGTTTTCCGAAATTCAGAACCTAAGCCCGAATTTTGATTACGGGCAGAAGCAAAACCGAAAAAAAACAGTCCCGAAATGTAAAGATAAGTGCATGAGCAGCTCCGGAATCGTCAAAATAGTATAGTTACATGTAAGGAAGTCGACAAACGGATACATGGTTCAAAAGTTATGTACAAAACGAGAATATGCACCAAAATTGAATAAGTACTATACTATTGATTAAAACAATCGGTACGAATTGAATAAAACAAATTAGTCGGAATATGTATACTATTACCTTTATCACTAACGTCTATTTCTTTTCTTGGTAGGATTGTGTTCTACGCGTCTCTTAACAACGCGGACGGTTGGATTGATCCAAATACCCTCATTATGATCATTTCTAGTACAAGATTCATTCTCATTTTGATCGTTTCTTGTACAAGATTCAATGCCAACACCAATATCACCTTTATCTTCAATGTTTTCATCAACTATTTTGTTAGATAAAAGCACTATAGACCATTTCGTACTTGTCGGATCATTGACATAGAACACTTGTTTAGCTTGAGAGGCTAGAATGAAAGGCTCATCTTTGTACCCTACCCTATTGAGATCCACTTGCAAAAATCCTGACTTATCCATTCGTATGCCACTATTATTTTCAACCCACTTGCAACCAAATACATGAATCTGAAACTTCGCGTAATCAAACACCAAAATGCGCTCGATAACCCCAAAATATGACAAATTTGCAAATTTCGGATTTAAGTCATTCGCACTTGATATGTGAATTGCTTCAGCTACCAAGGTAACACCACTATTTTGCATATACTTTTATCATCCTGTTCTTTGGTATAAAATGTGTATCCATTAATAGCGTATGCGCTATAAGAAAGCACAATTACAGTTGGACCATAGGCTAAACATCTCAACCTTTCTGTTACTGAAGCAGGATGTGAACGATACTTTGAATAAATATGATCCCTAAACCACGGTATGAAACTTTGATTGTGCTCTCGTACTATCCAGTTCTCATTTCTATTTGGATTTAAATCTCGGAGAACAACCTTGTGCATTTCAACATACGGCTCAACCTCAATCTCATTGTGCAGAACATACAAGGGCGCTTGATCCCGTTCGACCATTGATACTGTCACAACTTTATTTCCAATTAGCCTTTTTCCTTCTTTTTTTTCGACAATATGAGATTTGGGGAGTCCAATTGATTGAACATTTGACAGATATTCAGTACAAAACTCAACCGCTTCTTCAACAACGTATCGTTCGGCAATACAACCCTCCGGTCGACTTCTGTTTTTCACGTACCCTTTTAATATTTTCATATAACGTTCAGCAGGGTACATCCATCTCATATAAGTTGGTCCGCACAATTGTGTCTCTTTCACAAGATGAACGACTAGATGAACCATTATGTCAAAAAACGAGGGAGGAAAATACATTTCAAGATCACATAAAGTAACAACTATCTCTTTTTGCAATGTTGGTAAGATCGCGGAATCAACCACCTTACTGCAAATTGACTTGAAGAAGAAACACATCTTAGTTATTGCGCTTCTTACTTTTTCTGGCAGAATAGAACGTATACCTATTGGTAAAAAATGTTCCATTATAACATGACAATCATGCGTCTTCAAACTCTTTAACTTGAGGTCTTTCATGGACACAAGTCTTCTAATATCTGAAGAGTAGCCTTCTGGAACTTTAACTTCACTGAGGAACTTACACAATGTTTTCTTCTCCTTTCTAGATAGAGTGTAAACAGCAGGTGGCAAGTATGTTCGTCTTCCTTTCGTCACGGGTCCCAATTCAGTTCTCATTCCCATGTTTACCATGTCCTTCCTTATGTTAAGGCCATCCTTAGACTTTCCTTGTATATTGAGTAACGTACCTATGACGCTGTCAAATACATTTTTTCAATATGCATAACATCCAGGAAGTTCAAAAAAAATTGAATTCTTCTTCCACCCACCCTTGACAAGTGAATGTGCAAAAGGCTTGCCAAACTGAGTGCTCACATCTTTCACCTTTTCAAAAATTTGATCACCTGACAAAAAAGGTGGGGCTGTACCATGTTCGGCCTTTCCGTTGAATGCTTTTCTCCACCCACGGTAGTGATGATTAGAATTTAAGAATATACGATGGCCGAGAAAGACGTTCTTCTGACAAAGCTCCAATCGTGTTGTATCGGTTTCATCTTCACAAACGGGACACGCCTTTTGACCTTTATTGTTGTACCCGGATAGATTTCTGTATGCTGTAAAATCATTAATTGTTCCAAACAACGTCGCCCTCAAGTTGAAACTTTCCTTCCTATACCCATCGTAAACCTCCACACCGTTCTCCCACAAAAACTTTAAATCTTCGATTAAGGGTGCCAAGTATACGTCTATGTCATTCCCTGGTTGTTTAGGCCCAGAAATTAGCATAGATAACATCATGTACTTATGCTTCATACATAGCCACGGAGGTAGGTTATAGATCATAAGAATCACAGGCCATGTGCTATGCGAGATACTTTGAATACCATGCGGGTTCATTCCATCAGTAGACAATGACAATCGAAGGTTTCTTGCTTCTTTTCCAAATTCAGGATAATCAGTATCAACTTTCATCCATTGTGGTGAGTCTGTCGGATGTCGCAACTTTCCATTAATAATTCTTTCATCTGCATGCCAAGTCAAGTGTCTTGAATCGGTCTCACTACGATACATGCGTCTAAATCTCGGAATTATAGGAAAATACCATAAGACTTTAGCAGGAGACAACTTTTTCTTATATCGAGGGGCACCACATTTAGGACACTCATTCAACGCTGCATACTCGTTTCGAAACAAAACGCAATCGCTTGGACATGCATGTATCTTATCATAGCTCATGCCAATAGAGGACAACATCTTTTTGGCTTCAAACGTTCGATTGGGAAGAACGTTATCCTCTGGTAGCATATCTTTCATAAGGGCTAATAACTCTGTGAAACTTTTATCCGACCATCCATTGTCTGCCTTTAAGTTGTACAACTTTAACACCGCAGACAATCTTGTGAATTTTTAACAACCATCATACAACGGTTTCTCTGCATCGCTTACCAACCTCTCAAACATTTTGGGACAATCCGCAAGATCTTCTTCAAGCGCTTCTGCAATCTCTTCGACTCGATCGCAATCGTATGTGTCTGTGCAATCGTCGTTTGAAGCATACTTCCTATTACAACTCGACTCAGCATTCCCGTTAATTTTCTCACCATGCTTTGTCCAACATGTATAACTTCTATCAATTCCAAGCCGTAGTAAATGGGATGTCAACTTATTCCCGTCAAACTTACCCCCATAACAGCAACCCAAGCAAGGACACGGCATTTGAAGCGGGTCTTTGGAGTGCGCAACCGCAAACTCAACAAATTCCCATACCCCTTTCTCGTACTCTTTCGACAATCGGTTTGAATTCATCCATGTCTTATCCATGTCTTAATTAAGCTAAACAAATGCTTCTTGGTTTCTCTATCAGGTACTAAGGAATTCTGTCAAGATAATAAATAGCTATCATCATAATAGAATACCTAATCAGAATACCTAATCAGAATACCCGATTTCTTAAAGAAGACATTACCTTATTTCAAGGTAATATAAGTCCACAAACCAAAAAATTGGTTGAGAGACACTAAATTGATATTAAATAGAACCATAAACAATAAACTATAAGCAGAAAATAACAAACTATAAGCAAGAAGAAAGGGATAGTAACCTGAGTTAGACTTGATGTGGGAGATGGTAGGTTTGAATCGGCGTTGTACAAGTAGAAACCAGAGACTTCAAAGTAATTGTGAAATTAAACACACACACGATGCAGTTAAATACAAATATCATAAAAGTTACAAGATATTTATGTAAGAGCATCAATACAAAAAGAATAAGTCACAAATCTATAACATTGACAACACTAGAAATTGTGTCAATGGAAAGCAATTAATTACCTGTATAGTAGAAAGCAACTTCTTGAATGAGATCAAACTTTCACTCTTCACAAGTAACCCTTATCTAGCAAAGATATTCCTAAAAAATATAAAATAAAAAACTTAATTGAAGAATATAAAAATTAGGTCATAATCCATAGCTTAAAAAAAATCAGCATTGTATCATTATGTCAAATTCATTCAAATTCAAGTAAACTCACAAACTAACACAATTTTCAAACCAAAAATGAAATAAGATGCAAGAAGTCACATTGTACCATGAGAAATTGGGTTCAAAACAAGTTCTAAATCCCTAAACCAACATCCCAGACAGCCATGATATACGTATAAATTGGCTCTCAAAATTCACTTCAAACAAGTTCAAGATGAAAGAAAGTAAACTCAACCATAGCCAAAAGACTAAATTTATACCAACAATGAAAATGAGGCAATAAAATCCAAATAAGATATTTTATAAAAATGACAATCCTAATCAATTTAATAGCAGAAAAAACCCAAATGAAAGGCTTATTCTTACCATTATCGTCATGAAAACAAGCAAGCCTTATTCTTGTTGGATACAAATATAATGTTAAGTAGATAAAACAAAGTATTAATTCAGCTTTATAACTGTAAAATACTGTCACACAAATCAAGGAAATTTTTCTTCAATGTTGAATTTGGGTAAAATTTTATTTTCTACTTTCAAGAATCTTCAGGCTAGAAACAGCATGAATCCATATATAGCTAGCTACCTTACATTCTACAAAACCTTCAAGAATCACAGGCTAGATTCAACAGTGAGTATTCCAAGCACAACAATGCAAAAGATGGCTTATATCTATCTAAATAATAGAGAAATGTTTTTCACCATGTATATACAATGAACAATAACAGGATTAGAATCGGATGTTCTTGATTGTACAGTCACATTGTAGAGTAAAGCTTTGGATAAGTTAGAGTTAGCATCAACAAAACAGAACAAAAGAAAATATTCAATGAAAAACACTCTAAAGACAATACACTCTAAAGACATTTAATCAAACATGTAATATGCTTCATTCTCAAATTGAAACCCTTAAAACTAAACCCATAAATCATTCCCAATCTTAATATGAAAATATAAACTAATGGAAATATAAACTAAACTAAACTAACCGACGGTGGAGAAAACGAGTGACGGAGGGACGCCGACGGAGGAGAGAACGACTGACGGAAGGACGCTGACGGTGGTGGCTGGCACCGATGGTGGTGGACGGAAGGGCGATGGAGGATATGGTACAGTGAGGGTTTTTTGGTTGCAGTGAACAGAAAACGAAAGAGAGAAAGTGAGAAACAGTAACCGGTGAGAAGCATGTTTTTGTTTTTAATTTTTAGTAATAAAGGCTACTAAAGCGCTTCTGAAAAGCGCTCTCATAGCCTGGTCTATACCAGCGCTTTTGACTAAAAAGCGCTCTCATTAAACCCCTTTATAGCAGCACTTTGAAAAGCGCTTTAACAGACCCCCTTATCAAAGCGCTTTTTAAAAGCGCTCTCATACCCCCCTTACCAAAGCGCTTTTTAAAAGCGCTCTCATACACCCCCCCTACCAGAGCGCTTTTTAAAAGCGCTCTCATACCCCCCCTCTACCAGAGCACTTTTTTTCATCATTTTCCCTTTTTTATTAATTTTGTTTTTAGCGAACCCTACGAGAGCGCTTTTTGCTAAAAGCGCTTTAGTAGCTGCGCTGCTACAACTTAATTTTGGCGTAGTGTCTCTCAATGTTGTGACCTGGTGCCCCCTGATGATAGGGAGAAGATTGATCAACCTTGAACCAAGATGATGATTCGTTTACAGGATTTGAAGGGCTCTTTGTCTGAATGAGTCCTTTCGCCAGTAGTGTTGGAAACAATTCCGCATATGGCATTGGTATGGGATCAAAGGCAGGATACCTTGGAATCCGATTGTTGTTGAAATTTAGAGGTCGAACCTGCTGCTGAGGTTGCTGCGATCTTTGTTGAAATGGTTGTTGCGAAACCTGAGGTTGATAAGCTGGCGCTGAGTTAACAACCGGAGTTACTGTAGCAACCTGAGGTGAAAACTTCTTCTTAGCTTTGTGCAAGACATTGCTGACATCTTGATCCTTTTTCTTCTGGAGAGAACTTCCATACTTCCTTGGACCAATAGAAGATTCTGGTTCTTTGTTCAAGCGTCCTTCTCGAACTGCTTCTTCTAAACGTACACCCATGTTTACCAACTCGGTAAAGTCACTTGGTGCACTTGTAACCATTCGTCCGTAGTAAAATGGACTCAAAGTTTTGAGATAGATTTTTGCCATTTCTTTTTCTTCAAGTGGTGGACAAATTTGAGCAGCAACTTCACGCCATCTCTGTGCGTATTCCTTGGAGCTTTCTCTATCCTTTTGAGTCATGGCCCGGAGTTGATCTCTGTCGGGAGCCATATCCAGATTGTACTTATACTGTTTGACAAAGGCCTCTATGAGGTCTTGGAAAGTACGAATCTCTGAACTGTCCAAGTTCATGTACTATTTGAGTGCAACACCAGTCAGGCTGTCTTGAAAATAATGAATGAGCAATTGTTGATTATCAGTCTGAGTTGACATTCTTCGAGCGTACATCACGAGATGACTTTGTGGGCATGAATTCCCTTTGTAATTCTCAAACTCTGGTACTTTGAATTTATGAGGAATCTTAACATTTGGAACCATACAGAGGTCTGGAGCATTCTTTCCAAACAGATCTTGTCCTCGTAGAGTCTTGAGTTCCTTCTGCATTTGCAGAAACTGTTCTTGGAACTCGTCCAATCTTTCATACACGCCAGCGTACTCACTGGGAGCGTGATGATATACTTGTCCTCCCTGTGGAGGAAAAGTATGCATAATAGGTCGTGGAGAAGCCAAGACAGCGGATCTTGGAATCTCAGCATTCTGTTGTGTGAAACCCATTGCCGTTGCTCTTGGAACTTCAATTTCCAAAGGTTTGTAACCCTCCGGTGGACGCATATCCATGGTGACTTTTGGAACTTCAGAAGCTGGAGGTATGTACCCTTCTGGAGTAAAGTTATACGGCATGCCCCAAGGTCGATCGGGCGGCATGGTATACTGAGGAATAGGAGTAGAAACAATCTCGGAAACCACAGTCCTTTGCGGTTCTTCTGGCGTTGGTCGATTCTGCGCAACTACCAGGGCTTCTACCATACTATTGAGTCTTTCAACAGTACCTTTGAGAGTATTAATCTCTTCTCTGAGTTCTTCATTCTCTTGCTCAAAGTCTTCCATTCTTTTCTTGCGACTTGAACGAGTGTTGTATGGATGAGACAGCTTGAAAGTCTTGGTTCACCTCCTTCTCCTCCTCTCTTTCTGGAGAAAGGAAAGTGACTATTAGATCCGTGACAATTCTCGTGCCAGTGCGTACAACTAAAGCGATGCATGATATGTAATTAAGTTATTATTTTTCAAGGAAACACCATAATTACGTTATGAATCATCCAACTTTTTTTAATTAAGCGAAAATGTTGTTTTTACACACTTTGAAAAGGGAAATACAGAGAAACTGAGAGAAAGGACTCTAAAATTTTGACGAAGAGCCGACTTCACGTTCTAACATTTTCTTCTGTTTCTTGAGCTGAGCGTTCTCTGACGTGAGCTGATCAATGATCCAGGAAGCAGGAGGGATATGATGAGAAAGTGATGATTGTGTCACCTGTCGATCGAGTACTTCAAGTAACTCATCCTTCCTTCTTAGGATGTTTTGAATCTCAACATTTTCCGTGTTGACAATTCGATACTTGTTCCTCCAAGCATTCCTTTCTTGGCATACTTTGTTTAATGCCGCTTGCAATTTTTCAACATCGGTGGATAAAAGGTAAATTGGTTCCCTTAGGGTAATAGGTTCTTTATGTTGATATGGCATCGTGAGCTTGAATGCTCTGACGCGTACCCATTGAAGGTAAAGATCCAGGGAGATGCAAAGATGTTTTCCTAACAATCTTCTCCCTTTTGTGTGAACAAGACGCCAGGCATGGACAATTTCCTTCTTCAGCATGTTACCATGATCGTCGATGTTCTTGAAGAACAGACCCTCCAACTGAATACTACTTGGAATATTTTTCATAGGATAGCCGTATTGACGACGGGCTAAAGCTGGATTATAGCTGATTCCTCCCTTAGTTCCAATAAGGGGTATGTTGGGATAACTTCCACAACTGAAGATGATCTTGGTTTCTTCATTGTCAGGACTACACCAATCCATGTCTGTATGATTCAGAGATATGATTTTTGTGACCAGTAAAGGCCATCCCTCATGTTCCAGAAAGTGCTAGACTTTGGCAGGTGCGAAACGAACCATTCGTATAGCAACGGTATGCAGCATGTGATTAATCCTCCTCGCTGCAGGTTTCTTGAATGCACAGAGTGATAAGCATCCGCAAGCTAGGTTGGAACTGGATTTCCAATTAAGAAGATCTTAATTACGTTGATGTCGACGAAATCATTAATATTATGAACGACTCGAAAAAGACTATTTTTTTTTGGTCTTAATTATTATGAATGATGCATGAATGCGCACACAAGAGTTTTAAACAAACATGGCGTTGAAGGGTATAGTGGTCATGAAGTCACAACGCAAACCTCGCCCAATGGTAAACTTAGGATAAGGATTTATGTACCTGTAGAACGGGTTCTAGGGGTCTCAGAGTTTTTGCTCAACCTTAAAGATACGTTGATTGGTATCTATAAGAGAGTTTTCTCCGAGTGTAGTATCTGCCTAACAATTACTTCCGTAATCACCGCTCTACGTCCTAAGAAAGGCTTTAAGTTGGGTTAATGTGTTTCTAGGTCCTCTTGGTACAAATCAGTCTTGGAATGCAGTGGCGCAGTTAATCACATCCAGCCAGAAAAATCCCAAGAGTAGATTTGGAAACCAAGATTAGAGGGCCTTCACCTAGAAGACATCCTCCATCCTATCTTATGTTGCACTCAAATCCAGGTATAGGATTTCTCACCACAAGGGGGAATCAAGCCCTTTCCCGATACAGAATAAACAAAATAAACAAATATATATGCAACAATCACATGAAATGACACAGAGGTTAGGCAGGACCTCTCTTGTTTGAGGGGGAATTTGGCATCCCTAATTCCTCATTAGGGCTGGACCAGCAACAGGTCAACCATTGGTTTGGATGAAAAACCAAGGTTTTTAACACTTATATCCCCAGCAGAGTCGCCATTTTTCTGTGGTGTCGTTTTTTTACCTCCCCGTTTCACTTGGGAGGACGGCACGCTAGACCCTTCACGCGAAATTTGGAAGGAGAATGCGCCCGGGATGGGATGAATTTTGTTTCAGTTCTTCCTACGATATCACACGAACTTTCTTATTGTCCTACGAGTAGGAAAGGGAAAAAAAGATCTCAACTAAACCCTAGGAGTTTGCTTAGTGTGGGGATTTCACCTAGACTAGAAATTCTGGAGTTCGGGGGGTCGGTTATACATAAGGAAGAGTTTAAGCACCCTACATATCCGTAGTACTCTACGGGAACCTTCTCTGTGTCATTGTGATTGTGTTTATTGCTAATGATTGGGAAAGTTTCTCCTCTGTGTTAGGAGAGAGAATTAAATTGATTTAAAAAAAGACAGACAGACAAACTGACTATTTTTTGGTATTTTATTAGCTCGCTGAGATTCCTTGTGAACCTCATGCCTACATATCCCTAGTGGAAGTCAGATCTTAATGTAGTTCGGGGAACTAACTAGGGAAATTAATTATTTTTGGTGTCTTGCTTGAAGCTCAAGGTTGAAGCTTTGAATTAAATCTCTGTTTACAGTAAAGAGAGATGAAGTCATCTTTATAGAGAAGTACTTCTACTATTCTACCGCAAACATTAAAAGAGTGACAGAATAACTGAATTCATTTCATTAAGAGAGGGAGCCTACTTGGTTGATCAAGTATGACAGCCAACATGCCTCTTGAATGAAAGAAGGATGCTCATCCAAATTAGGGAAAGTTAATCACATTTCTGGTTCACTGCCAGCTTATGCCTTTCAAAATCCTAAACGGGAGACTTGATTAAAATTAAAATGAAATGTAATGTTTGTTTGTTTGAATGTGGTAGAGTAGTAAAAATATCTCTCTATAGAGAAAAGCTATGTCTATCTACTGTATAAAAGATTTTATTTTTTAGCTGGCTTGAATGAGGCCCAAGCTTGAGGCTTTTTGATTGATTTATTGACTTATTGAAAGATAACTCTACTGGGGAGAATTTTAATTAAGGAGTTTTTGTGTTCTGTACAAAGCCCAGAATTGAGGCTGACTCTAGTTGGAGAGTGTTTATTTGATGGATTTTATTTGGTGTTCTGTACAAAGCCCAGAATTGTGGCTGACTCTTTTTAGGGAGACTCTATTTGTGTGTGCCTTGTACAAAGCCCAAGGTTGTGGCTAACTGCTGAGGATAACTGATTTTTTAAGACTATGAATGACTCCATTTTGTGTGCCTTGTACAAAGCCCAAGGTTGTGGCTGACTCTTAACTGTGGAAGTTATTTAGTTTGTTCCTTGTATGAAGCCCAAGGTTGTGGCTACTCTAGCTAGGGAAAATATTATTTTCTACCTTGTATAAAGCCCAAGGTTGTGGTGGACTTTTAAAGAAAAGTGATTATGGAAGACTCTATGGGGAAAAGATCCTTGAGATTAGGAATCTTTGACACAGGGAAATATGGTTTATCTGCCTTGTACAAAGCCCAAGGTTGTGGCTACTAAAAATGAAGGACTCACTGGGGGAGTTTTATTCTGCTAGAGGTTTTAACAAACTAATTTTTTTTTTATGTTTTTTTGGAAGCTAACCCTTTCCAGGGATTTTGACTCAGCTGGAGAAATTGTCTATTAAAAGACTGGGTTTTTGGAGGCTAACCCTTTCCAGGGGTTTTGACTCTTTTGGGGAATTTATCTTTTAAAGGAATGAATCTTTGTTAAAATGATAGAATGATTTTGGAGGCTGACCCTTTCCAGGGGTTTTTGTTAAAATGAAAGAATGATGTGGAGGCTAACCTTTCCAGGGTTTTTTTATTAAAATGAATGGCAGAAAGATTATCTAGTGGAAACTTCTTGTTTTAAAGCCCAATATTAAGGCTGACTCTGACTGAGGATAAACAAACATAGATCCTAGACTCTGCTAAGGAAGATTGATGAAGATAAGGGTGACATAGACTGTCCACGTCTCTCATTCCAAAAAGTGTACTCAATATGAGATTGATACAATCTTAGCTTGTTTAAAGTCTGGTTTAAAGAAAGGAAGAAACTCACCAGGATAGGCTAAAAGGTAACTAAAGACCTGTTCCTATGTTTATAAGAAACCTGATGGGTCCTTGTATACAAGCTCAAGAGGAAGCTGGAAATGCTTTTAAGAAGCCTGTGGGTCCTTGTACAAAGCCCAAGAGGAAGCTAATCGAGGTTCATCGAGGGTCCTTGTTTTAGCACAAGAGAAAGCTATGTGGTTTTGAACTTATTTTGGCTTTAAGCAAATGGGTAAGAGGTTTCACCGGGAATAATTCCTCTTTGGGTGGATGTGTCCTAGTTTTTGTTCTAAGGCTTTTGCCAAGATGTTTCACCGGGAATAATTCATCTTGGGGGTTTGAACTACAGATCTCTAATAAGGAAAGAGCCTTCACCGGGAAGACATTCTCAATCCTAGGCCATATTCCTATAATATATATATATATATATATATATATATATAGTTTAACTGTCCTAGGATTTACACTCGAACGTAGTTCTAAACAAATATATAAACAGTTCTATATTTGACAGTAATTTAAATAAAGACTGTAAATTGAAAGCTTGTAAAGCCTAACCTGGATGGAGTGGAGGCCTTTGAAGAAGTTTGTACAAAGCCTTACCAGCAATTTTTGTTGTTTTATCGATAACAGTTGAATATTTATGATAAATAGTTACAGGTTTTTGAAAACAGAAGAAGTGAAGATGGACAAAGGTCACATAGGTATCTGAAGAGTTTCACCGGGAATAATGCCCTTCAAATACCAGAAGAATGTTTTGAAAACAGAAAGGAGATTTTGTAAATACAGTTTTTGAAAACAAACTATGAAAAGAAAGAAGGTGTTGGGTCTTACACTCTAATAGAGGCCCATTGAAAATGATTTACCGTTTATGAAAAAACAATAGAAAATGATGTAAATAGGTTTGAGATCTGACAAAAGTCAACCTAATTAAGGTAAAGACAAAATCCATTCTTAATTAAGACCTAAATAATTAGGGTTTTAACATAAAATTATTCAAAAAAAGATTAAGTTTAAAATCAAATGAAAATGTATTAAAAGTATTTTAGAAATTCTTAAAGAATACATCATTTTAAACCTAACAAAAATACATGAAATAAATAATATTTTTGTGATTTTTTGATTATTAATAAAATAGATATATTAAATGATAAGTGTATGAAAGATGAAGTGAAAATGATTTAATTTGATAGGTGAAATAAGTTGTTAAAAAAATAGAATGAACAAGTGATAAAAAAAAGGTTTTTGTCTCCACCAAGGTTTGAACCCACGCCCTTTATGTTACCAGCCCAAAACAACACCACTGAGCCAACGCGCGCTTGGTGACAAGGTAATGGTTCCATTGCAATACATATATTATTCAAGTGCATAGAAGCAAAAAAAAGAAATAAAATCATAAGGTCTGGGGCGAGGGGGATTCGAACCCCAGACCATGGGCACGCGCAACACACAAACACTCTTTACCACTGGGCTATAACGATTTAGTAGTTTATAAAATAACCACCATTCAAAATAAAATAAACTTTAGCCCTGGATTTGAATTTTGCGCGCCACCACCAATGTCATCTTCAACCTCAAGCTTTCTCCTTTTTGAATTTCTGAACTCTCTCAATTCTCAACCGTTTGCAAAGATGTAAAGAGCAAACTTGCTCTAAATTCTCTCACGATTTCAAATATGTAACTAACATTTATTTATATTGACTATAACTATCTAATTTTCCAGAAAACACAAAGAACACATAAACCCTAAATTTAAAATTAAATGACAAACAAGATGAATAAATGAATGATGATAGAGGGTTTTCAATCCTCTAATGATGCTGAACAAGATAGTGTCGAGCTATATGAGAAAGAATACTCAAATAAGTGGGTTGGAGTTTGAAAAAATACCTCTGAAAATGGAGGTCGTGAGGATGATGAGGAACACTTGGGCTTGTGTGAGTGATCCAAAAAGCTTCCTTGGAAATCAGTGATGCTAACTGAATGCTTATTGTGACTTCAATCCTTCTGAATTGCTCTACCCGACACCTTCGATTTGAGCTTCAAGTGGACATCGAGGGTGATGAATCTTGAGTTATAGATGAGCTGCAACCATCTGAACAGCTTCACTATGCCCTAAGGAACGTGTCTGGATGCTTGGCTTTGTTAGAAACCTTCTGAATTGCTCTATGGACCTCCAACTGCAACAGCTCCAAAGTGAGAGCAACAATGGTGTTCCTCCACCTACAGAAGTGATCCAGGTGCTTGGATCACCTCAAATGAGCCCCCTTGAGATGTTAGAATGCTTACTTTCCAAAGAGAAGCTCTGGTTTGAAGAAAACGATTCTTCTTGCCAAAGAACTTTGAAAAACCATAAGCATGAGAAGAGAAAGACAAAGCAAGGAATAGGGTTGCTTTGGTGTGTTTTTTGAATGAGAAAGAGCCCTCTATTTATAGGCAAATGGTTCAGTACTGATTGAGAGAGTGAGCTTGCTTAATGGGAGAGTTTTAGTTTCTTGGCCATGAAGAAATTTCAAAGAATGTCCAAGTGTGATCATTGCATTTTCGAGCCAGCTCCCTATCCATTGATTCTATCTGATCTTAGGGAACATTTCTGATGTAGAGTGAGCTCTAATTGGTTTGTGAGAAGATTCCATGGGTGATTCATCAATTTTTTGAATGAGAGTGAGCTCTATATGGTTACTAAAGTCATTTGACCAGAGAAATTCAAAGAGATTCATCAAGGAGCAAAAAGTCGGGAATTATGGTTTTTGAGGGCATTGTGGGAACTCAAAATTTCACTTACACAACTCAAAAAAACTTCCCACATGAATGTTGTAGATCTTGCAAAATAAAAAAACATCTTACAATGCAACTTTTTTCAAGAAATCAATCATTTAAGAGATTTGGAATTTTCAAGCTTTAGGTTATAAAAACTTAGAAATTTTTCTAAGTGTTTTTAACCTAGTTTTCATCCAACTTTGGGCTCATTTTTCACAATTTTCCCAAATGATTCTGAAGAAATCATAAACTAATTAGAGCTCACTCTACATCAGAAATGTTCCCTAAGATCAGAAAGAGTCAATGGATGGGGAGCTGGCTCAAAAATGCAATGATCACACTTGGATATTCTTTGAAATTTCTTCATGGCCAAGAAACCAAAACTCTCCCATTAAGCAAGCTCACTCTCTCAATCAGTACTGAACCATTTGCCTATAAATAGAGGGCTCTTTCTCATTCAAAAAACACACCAAATCAACTCCATTTCTTGATTTCTCTTTCTCTCCCTCATGCTTATGGTTTTTCAAAGTTCTTTGGCAAGAAGAATCGATTTCTTCAAACCAGAGCTCTTCTTTGAGAAGTAAGCATTAGAGGTGATCCAAGCACCTGGATCACTTCTGTAAGTGGATTAACACCATAGTCACTCTCACTTTGGAGCTTAAGCAATTGGAGGTCTGCAGAAGAATTCAGAAGGTGTCAAGCCAAGCTAAGCACATCAACATGTTCCTAGAGGTGTAGTGAAGCTATTCAGATGCCTGCAACACATCTGTAACTACAAATTCATCAACCTCCATGTTCACTTGAAGCTCAATTTGAAGGAGTCGAGTTTGACGATTCAGAGGCATCAAGTCATAATAAGTATTCAGTTAGCATGACTGAGTCCCCAGGAAGCTTTTAGGATCACTCACACAAGCCCAGGTGTTCCTCATCATCCTCACGACCTCCATTTTCTGAGGTAATTTTTCAAACTCTAACCCACTTATTCGAGTACTCTTTCTCATATATATCGATACCAGTTTGTTCAGCATCATCAGAGGATTAAAAACCCTCTATCATCATTCATTTATTCATCTTGTTCATCATTTAATTTTAAAATTAGGGTTTATATGTTCTTCGTGTTCATACTGAAATTAGTTAGTTACGCTTAGAATCAATGAATTCTGAACCCATGATCATGTTCCTCGTCCAAAAACGAGCAAAATTGATGTTTACATCATACCATTTTGTTGAGAAACGAGAAAGTTAGGAATTCAAATTCTCACAAGCTCGAGGAAGAAGATGACTATGGTGGCGCGCAAATTTGAATCTCCTGGGTGTTTTTAAAATAAAACTAATTCATGGTGGTGATATTACAAACTGAGCGCGTAGTTCAGTTGGTCAGGTTTTGTGAAGTAGTTGTCAAGGGCGCGGGTTCAAGCCTTGCTAGGACCAAAACCAATTTTTTACCACTTTTCTTCTCTAATTTCTTCATAACTTAAACCATTTAATTCACTTATCAAATTAGTTCATTTTAACTTCATTTTTCACACACTTGTTAATAAATATATATATTTTATGAACAATCAAAAAATTACAAAAAATATTATTTATTTCATGTATTTTTATTAGGTTTAAAATGGTGTATTTTTAAGTATTTTCTTAATACTTCAAATATATGTTTTCCTTTGTTTTTTAACCTAATTATTGTATGAATAATTTTGTGATAAAACCCTAAGCCATTTAGGTCTTAATTAGGTTTAGATTTCATCTTTACTCTAATTAAGTTGACATTTGTCAATTTTCAAAACTGTTTTCAATCTCCGATCCAACAGACGATCCAGGTTTTCCAACAACAAAACCTTGTATCATTTCAATCATCCTTCAACTGTTTTTTTCATAAACAGTAAATCATTTCATATTGGGCCTCTAATAGAGTGTAAGTCCCAACCCCCTCTTTTCTTTTACAAATAATCAACTGTTTTCACAACAGTAATCATTTCAAATTGAAAATCTTTTTCAGTTGTTCTCATAACAGTCAACCAGTACTACAAAGTACTGGGCCTCTATTAGAGTGTAAGTCCCAACATCTTTCTTTTCTTAGTTTGTTTTCAAAAACTGTATTAACAACATTTTCTCTCTGTTTTCAAAACATTCTTCTGGTATTTAAAGGGCATTATTCCCGGTGAAACTCTTCAGATACCTATGTGACCTTTGTGTTAGAACAAGATTTGTTCTGATCAATATTATTAGTTTTGATGATAACAATGTATATGAATTTTGTATGAGATAATGTGGTACTCTAATACTACGCAATTTCCATTTCAGGATTTACATAAAGAGTATGCACAAAATCAGCGCAAGAAGCACTGACTCAGAAGGTTCAGCATGCAACATCAGAACATGGTCTGGCAAGACATCAGAAGATGGTCAAGCAGAATCATAACATGGTCTATGGAAGTATCAGAAGAACTTAAGATCAGAAGCAGAAGCACTGAACTTTTCATGGTATCACGCTCAGAAGCACTTCAAGGTCAGAAGACAAGAAGATGCTCTGCACCAAGCTGTTTGACTATGATGATATTCAAACGTTGTTTACATAAACATCAGATCAGAAGCAAGTACAAGATGGCAGACTATGCAGACTGACAAAAGGAACGTTAGAAGCTATTAAAGGCAACGTCAGTAGACACAGCGAAACCAAGGCTCGAGGTAGTTGACAAAAGAGTGAAACATTAAATGCAATGCTGTACGGATTACGCAAAGCATTAAATGCTCCCAACTCTCATCTTCTCAAACGCCTATATATTGAAGTTTTGATAAGAAGATGAACACAACACTTGCGCAAATATACATAAACGCTGTCAAATTCAAAAAGCTCTCAAACTTCATCAACCTCACTACATTGTTGTTGTAATATATTAGTGAGATTAAGCTTAAACTTAAGAGAAAATCACAGTTGTGATAACAGCTTTCTAAGATGCATTGTAACTCTTAAAAGAATTTGTTTACATTAAGTTGTAAGAACTAGAGTGATCAGGTTGTTGATCAGTATACTCTAGAAAGTCTTAGAGGGTATCTAAGCAGCTTGTTCCTTGAGTGATCAGGATGTTATCAGTATACTTTAGATGACTTAGAAGTTGTCTAAGTGGAAAACCATTGTAATCTTGTGTGATTAGTGGATTAAATCCTCAGGTGAGGTAAATCACTCCAAGGGGATGGACTGGAGTAGTTTAGTTAACAACGAACCAGGATAAAAATCATTGTGCAAATAGTTTTTATCTTACAAGTTTTAAAGCTACACTTATTCAAACCCCCCTTTCTAAGTGTTTTTCTATCCTTCAATTGGCATCAGAGCGCCGGTTCTAAGGTGCAAGCACTTAACCGTGTTTAGAAAAGATTCAGGAAGAGAAAAACGCTTCAATACAAGATGGCTGGTGAAGATTCAACTCATACATCTACATCTGGCTCTGCTGAGCAACACAATGGAAATGGTAACAATGGTTATACTAGACCACCAGTATTTGATGGTGAAAACTTTGAATACTGGAAAGATAAACTTGAAAGTTATTTCCTTGGTCTAGATGGTGACTTATGGGATCTTCTGATGGATGGTTACAAACATCCAGTAAAAGCTACTGGCGTAAGGCTTACAAGACAAGAAATGAATTATGATCAAAAGAAGCTATTCAAAAATCATCATAAATGTAGGACTGTTTTGCTGAATGCTATCTCTCATGCTGAGTATGAGAAGATATCTAACAGAGAAACTGTCTATGATATATATGAGTCATTGGAAATGACCCATGAAGGAAATGCTCAAGTCAAGGAGACCAAAGCTCTTGCCCTAATCCAGAAATATGAAGCCTTCAATATGGAGGATGATGAAAATATTGAGAAGATGTTCTCAAGATTTCAAACGCTAACTGCTGGATTAAGAGTTATGGACAAGGGCTACACCAAGGCTGATCATGTAAAGAAGATCATCAGAAGCTTGCCCAGAAGATGGGGTCCAATGGTGACTGCATTCAAGATTGCAAAAATCTGAATGAAGTTTCTTTGGAAGAGCTAATCAGTGCTTTAAGAAGCAATGAGATAGATCTGGACGCAAATGAACCTCAGAAGAAAGGTAAGTCTATTGCATTAAAATCTAATTTTAAAAAATGCACTAACGCTTTTTAGGCTGAAGAAGAAGATTCTGAAGAATCAGAATTAGAAGAAGAAGATGAACTGTCCATGATCTCCAGAAGAGTAAACCAACTCTGGAAGAGCAAGCAAAGGAAGTTCGAAAACTTTAGAAGTTCAAAGAAGCCTGAAAGAGGAGAATCTTCTAGAGGCAGAAGATCTGACAAGAAGAAGGTCATCTGCTATGAGTGCAATGAGCCTGGACACTTCAAGAATGAATGTCCAAAACTTCAGAAGGAGAATCCTAAGAAGAAGTTTCATATGAAGAAGGGTCTTATGGTAACATGGGATGATTCAGAATCAGAATCAGAATCTGAAGGCGAGCAAGCAAACCTTGCACTGATGGCCACAGTGGATGATGGATCAAAATCTAAACCAGCATCAGATTCTGAAGAGGTATTTTCTGAACTATCTAGAGAAGAGTTAGTTTCCAGTTTAATTGAACTTTTGGAACTCAAGGCTCATCTTGGTATCAAATACAAAAAGCTGAAAAAGCTATTTGAATCTGAAACTAAGAAACTGGAAGTGGAAAATTTTGAACAGAAGGAAAAAGTTTTAAAATTATCCAAAGACATTGGATCTCCTTTTGAATCAGAGAAATCCATTCCTAGCCTCAATCATAATCTGAAAGAATATGACTCGAGCTTCAGAAAGTTTTTATCTAGAAGTATTGGCAAAAGTCACCTTGCTTCTATGATATATGGAGTTTCTGGAAATAAAAGGATTGGCATTAGCTATGAGGGTGACACCCCACGTAAATTTGAACCTGTTGATGATATGAAAATCACATACAAGCCATTGTATGAGCAATTCAAATATGGTCACTCACATGATATTAGGCTTACTTCACATGCACAAAGCTTTCATGCTACACACACCAAGAAGCATGTGACACAACCTAAAAGATGTCAAGCTGTCAAACCTAAAGAATATCATGTTGTCCCTCCTGTTAATTATTATGCTAAACCCAAGTTCAATAAGAACTTGAGGAATACTAACAAGAAAGGACCCAAGAAATTGTGGGTACCTAAGGAGAAGATAATTTCTGTTGTAGATATCCTTGGCAGCAAAGAAGACAAAGCACAAAATGTCATGGTACCTGGACTCTAGGTGCTCGCGACACATGAAGGGAAGAAGGTCTATGTTCCAAGACCTGGTGCTTAAATCTGGTGGAGAAGTCAAATTTGGAGGAGATCAGAAGGGCAAGATTATTGCCTCTGGAACCATAATTATTGGTAACTTTCCTTCCATAAATAATGTACTTCTTGTAGAAGGATTAACGCATAACTTATTGTCCATAAGTCAATTAAGTGATAATGGTTATGATATAATCTTCAATCAAAAGTCTTGCAAGGCTGTAAGTCAGAAGGATGGCTCAATCCTATTTACAAGCAAGAGAAAGAACAACATTTATAAGATTGATCTTTCTGATCTTGAGAAGCAGAAGGTTCTTGTCTTATGTCTGTTTCTGAAAAGCAATGGGTCTGGCACAGAAGATTAGGACATGCTAGTTTGAGAAAGATCTCTCAGATTAACAAACTAAATCTGGTCAGAGGACTCCCAAATCTGAAATACAAATCAGATGCTCTTTGTAAAGCATGTCACAAGGGAAAGTTCTCCAAACTTGCATTCAAATCTAAGAATGTTGTCTCTTCCTCTAGGCCGTTAGAACTTCTGCACATTGATCTGTTTGGACCAGTCAAAAAAGCATCTATCAGAGGGAAGAAATATGGATTAGTTATCGTAGATGATTATAGCCGCTGGACATGGGTAAAGTTCTTAAAACACAAGGATGAGTCTCATTTAGTGTTCTTTGAATTCTGCACTCAGATTCAATCTGAGAAGGAGTGTAAAATCATAAAGGTCAGAAGTGATCATGGTGGTGAATTTGAGAATAGATTCTTTGAGTAGTTCTTCAAAGAAAATGGTATTTCCCATGATTTCTCTTGCCCTATAACTCCACAGCAAAATGGAGTTGTAGAGCGAAAGAATAGGACTCTACAAGAAATGGCCATAACCATGATCAATGAAACCAATATGGCTAAGCACTTCTGGGCAGAAGCAATAAACACTACATGTTATATTCAGAATAGAATCTCTATAAGACCTATTCTAAATAAGGCTACTTATGAATTGTGGAAGAACAGAAAGCCCAACATTTCATATTTTCATCCTTTTGGATGTGTTTTTTTTATTCTGAATACTAAAGACCATCTTGGTAAATTTGATTCTAAGGCACAAAAATGTTTTCTTCTTAGATATTTTGAACGCTCTAAAGGCTACAGAGTATACAATACTGAAAAATTCGTTGTAGAAGAATTAATCAATATCAGATTTGATGATAAGCTTGGTCTTGAAAAGCCAAAGCAGTTTGAGAATTTTGCAGATATAGATATTGATATATCAGAAGCTGAAGAACCAAGAAGCAAAGTTTCAGAAGCTGAAAGTCTCAGAAGCAAAGGATCAGAAGATCAAGTTTCTGCATCTTTGGAGAATCTCAGAATTTCTAAAGAGCCAACAGTCAGAAGATCTTCTAGTCTCACCTCAGCTCACTCAGAAGATGTGATCCTTGGAAAGAAAGATGATCCTATCAAAACAAGAGCATTTCTTAAGAACAATGCAGAATGTCAATTAGGCCTTGTTTCTTTGATCGAGCCAACTTCTATTGATCAAGCTCTAGAAGATCCAGACCGGATAATTGCCATGCAAGAAGAACTAAATAAGTTTACAAGGAATGATGTATGGGATCTGGTTCCTAGACCAAAAGGATTTAACATCATTGGTACAAAGTGGGTTTTCAGAAATAAGCTAAGTGAGAAGGGAAAAGTGGTAAGAAACAAAGCCAGACTGGTGGCTCAGGGATATAGTCAGTAATAAGGTATTGACTATACAGAAACCTTTTCACCATTGTCCAGGTTAGAATCTATTCGCTTATTAATCTCTTTTGCCACTCAACACAACTTTACTCTTTATCAGATGGATGTTAAGAGTGCCTTCTTAAACGGCTATATAGATGAGGAAGTCTATGTCCACCAACCTCCTGGTTTTGAAGACTCTAAGTCTCTAGAACATGTTTTCAAACTTAAGAAATCATTGTATGGGTTGAAGTAAGCTCCCAGAGCTTGGTATGAAAGATTAAGTTCTTTCCTTCTGAACAATCGTTTCACTAGAGGACAAGTGGATACGACTCTCTTCTGTAAAACGTCTAAGAAGGACATTTTAATTTGTCAAATTTATGTTGATGATATTATTTTTGGAACATCTAATGCTTCACTTGGAAAGGAGCTTGCTAAGTCTATGCCGACTGAATTTGAAATGAGTATGATGGGAGAACTCAAGTATTTTCTTGGGATTCAAATCTATCAGACTTCTGATGGAACTTATGTTCATCAAACGAAGTATGTGAAAGAACTTCTGAAGAAGTTTAATCTTTCTGAAAGCAAAGAAGCCAAAACTCCTATGCATCCAACGTGTGTTCTAGGTAAGGATGAGGTAAGTAAGAAGGTAGATCAGAAGTTGTACAGAGGTATGATTGGATCTCTTCTATATTTAACTGCTTCTAGACCTGACATTTTATTCAGTGTTTGTTTGTGCGCTAGATTCCAATCAGATCCTAGAGAATCTCAATTAACTGCTGTTAAGAGAATTCTGAGGTATCTGAAAGGTACTACTAATGATGGTTTAGTCTACAGAAGATCTAAAGAATACAACTTAGTAGGATTCTGCGATGCTGACTATGCTGGAGATAGAATTGAAAGGAAGAGTACTTCTGGAAGTTGTCAATTTCTTGGAAGTCACTTGATCTCCTGGAACAGCAAGTAGCAAGCTACCGTTGCTCTCTCAACAATAAAAGCAGAATATGTTGCTGCTGCTGGTTGTAGCACACAAATGCTCTGGATGAAGAGTCAGCTAGAAGATTATCAAATATATGAGAGTAACATTCCTATTTTTTGTGATAATACTTTTGCCATATGTTTATCTAAGAATCCTATCTTACATTCCAAAGCTAAACATATTGAGATTAAACATCATTTCATTAGGGACTATGTTCAGAAGGGTGTTCTCGCTTTAAATTTTATGGATACAGACCATCAATGGGCTGATATCTTTACAAAACCCCTTGCTGAAGATAGGTTTAAGTTCATTCTGAAGAACATCAGTATGGATTTATGCCCAGAATGAGAAGATGAGAAGGTCTTACGTATGACTAAGTTCTGAAATGTGTTGGGATTATGTGTTTAGAAGAAGTTCTGATAATGATCAATTAGAAGTTCTGATTTTTTATTACTAACGTTTCATTATCTAAGTTCATTCAGAATCTCTTTTAAAGTAAAACAGTTGTCACCAGTTTTCCAAAAAATGAACACGTGCAGTTGAGGAGACGTCGCCCTAGGTAACTATGCAAATCATTTCATTTTGTCACTTTATCTCTCCTAACATCATATCTCATTAAATGCAAATTGATGTCATTTTTTTCTGTAATCATTTCATTTAAACCATATTGCATTTATTTTCTTTTATTCAACTTTTTAAATACTCCTCTTCATCTTCATTTCATCTTTTTTCACTCTCTCTCTTCACTCGTCCCTCTATTTTTGTATTCAACGCATAAACCCTAGCTTGTGTCTGTAACTTAGCATTTCACCATGAATACTTCATCAAGTTCTTCAAGCCAAGCAAAAGTTTTTTCCACTCATCTCGTTTTCAGCAAGCATGGGTATGCTCCATTGAAGACTTGTTCCATTCCTCATCAGAAATGGAAGTTCTTTGTGAGTATTCAGTGGATTTTGAAAATCTGAAAGCACATGGTTTCAAACCTGAAGCAAAGACAATGGCACAAGGCTGGTCAAATTATCTTGATAGATTGGTAGGACCAATTTATCCGGCTCTTGTGAAAGATTTCTGGGCTCATGCAACGGTTACTCCAACTGCAATCATCTCCTTCGTGTTAGGGCATGAAGTTGTGATAACTAAGAAGTTGATGAGGAAGTTGTACAACCTGGATGATGAAGAAGGATGCACTGGTCCTCTTCATGCAAGAGTTAGTTGGCTACAGGTTGAAAGACAAATATATTATGCTACTGGTCTTGAATCTCATAAAACTGGTACGTTGAGGGCGTTCTATCAAGTTTAGGCTGAGATTATTCTGGGATCTCTCCATCATAGAAGAAGATCGTTCTCCTCCACGTACATTGGTCCTGATCATAAATATACTCTTTTCTGCATTGAAAGAAGAATTGAACTCAACATCTCCATCATTCTTTTTCAGAATTTGAGCACTTCTATTGCTAAATCAAGAGATGAAGAACGTGAGAAGTATCCTCACCTTCCAAGAACTGTTATTCCTTTCGCCAGAATGATTTCTGACATTCTGATAGAAAGTGAGTTGATGGATTCCCTAAGGACTATTGGAACGTCCAAGTTCTTTGGAGTCATACAAGGGCACGTTATTAATGGTTTTGATCTGCAGAGGTTGGAACTTATCAAGGAGGTAACTTCTGTTCCTGTAATCTTCCTAGATATTCTGACCAGAAGAATTCCGATTGAAGGCTTTGCTTCTTTGTTCAAAGAGGAACTCAAGAAGGCTGTTAAGCACTATCTGGAAGCTTCTGTAAGAGCTCAATATTTTGTTGATCCTGCATGGATTCGTGGAAGAGTGCTTCCTTCTCTGGCTGACCTTCAGAAGAAGGATAAGAAGAAGCGAGAAGCAAGGCTGAAGAGTAAGGCTCAAGAAGAAGAGGCCAAGCAAGCCAAGAAGAAAAGGATCACCTATGATCCTGACAAGGTCAACACTCCTGAATATCAACAGCAGCGCCTCAGAGAATCTTTCCGTTCTGCAAGAACTGGCAACTCCTCCAGGCATGTTTACACTCTTCCTTTTGAACCTCAAACTTCTCTTCCCATTCCAAACAGTACCCAACCTCCTCCTTCTGAACCTCATAACTCTTTCACCATACCAAATCCTCCCCCACCATCTCTTTCTAAACCTGTCTTGAACCCTACTCCACTAAATGTCTATCCTCCAACACCTTCTGATATCCCATCCTCATCAACCATCTCCACAGTTATTCCATCTTCTTCAACCACAGTAGTTCCACCTTCTCTATCCCATCCCTTACCTACCAGAAAATCCAACCCATACTGCCTCCTCTATCCTGACTACAAATTCACCTTCAACCCTCCTGAACCTGAACCCCATATCTACCTGGAGTTGTTCAGACATGAAGTTGTTAGTAGGTTGGATCTCTTGAGAGATGCCTTCTTCAATGACCTTGATGATGTTTCTACTAGAAACCTTTGGAGAAGCTTTTGCCAATATTTTCAGGTGGGAGTTATGGCTGTTCAGAAGAGACTAGTGGCTGCTGCACCTGGTTATGTTGGATATCTTCTAGAAGTTGATGATGGAAAATATTTTCATCCCATCAGAAACAGAAGAGTTCTTGAGGAGAAGATGTTTGTTGATGAGTTGCTGGATAATCCTTATAGAGATATTGTGGTCTGGAGACCTAAGTATCCAGTTCTGACTGGAGACTTCAAGTCTTTGTTTGACTTTCTGAGGGAGAATCCTTCTTAGGAAGACCCCAATATGGTCATTCTAGAAGTTGCTGATCCTCCAGAAGTTGAAGGTCCTTCTGCTCCAAGGAATCTTGCTGCCATTCTTCAAGCTCTTGAGAATGGAGATTCTGATCTTCCTGCTCCAGAATATGAAGAAGATGCTTCTATGGAAGAAGTTGATGCTGATGATTATCCTGCTGAGACTATTCTTGTTGAGGAAAATTAAGTTGATGATCTCACTATGGAAGTTGCAGTTATGAATGATGTCCCTCTGGACAGAAGTTGTGAAGCCCCTTCTGGTGAACCCTCTCTTCTGGCGAAGACTCTAGAGGTTATTCAGAAGAACCAAGCTGAGATGGCTTCTCGAATGGACACGCAAGATAACATCATTGCCGAGTTCCGCTCATTCATGCAGAGACAGACAGAGAGAAATGTTGGGATTCATGACATTCTGGCCAAGATTATGTCTAAGCTAGGGTCATCTTAGTCTTTTGTGTCTTAGTTGTTTTTCTTTGTTTCTTGCATCTGTGTTCTATGCATCTTCCTTGTAGCTTCTGATAATTCTTTGTTGCAATCAATGAAAATTATCCTTTTTTCTCTCATATTGTTTGTTTTTCATCTGAATCTTTTGTGTTTTTGATGTTATGACAAAAAGGGGGAGAACCTGTGATAAATGATCTGATTTATTTTATCAATTGCTGGGAGAAAGTCTCCACATTTCTAACAGAACTTGCAAGTTCTATGTCTTTGAGTGTTTTGTAGAAATTGAAGATATTCTTAAAAGTTCAACATGAGAAGCAAAGACATGAGGAAAAGCAATTCTGTATGGAAACAAGCTCATGGAAATTGAAGCAAGCAGAGTGTTGTGAAGCTTTAAGATCAGAAGCAAGAAGGAAGAATGTTATGATATTCTGATGATAGAATATGCTCTAACACATTCTTATTCCTTATATGTTCTGATGCATGTTTTAGTTCTAAATGTGCTCTGAAACATTATTGTTTTTGCTCTGATACATATTATATGTTCTGATACATATTTTATGTTCTGATTCATTCATGCTCTGACTTTTGTCGTTTAGTTTGTTCTGTATCATTTAAGGTTGTCGAGATGCTCTGATGATGCTTTGGTACATTCAACGATGTTCTGGTACAATCTAGCATGCAATGATTCAAGAAGAAATTCAAGCTCTGAAGCTGTCCTATGGAAGCAAGAAGTAGAAGCTATGAATGTTCTGAAGATCTAAGCATATGTGATTGTCTCAACTGAAATGGAAAATACTCAGGGAAGTCCTTTATTTATAAATTTCTTCCAGTATTTATTTCAGGGGGAGATTATTTATCTCAGGGGGAGATTGTTAATCTCAGGGGGAGACATATTCACACACTATGTTTATATGCTTATGATATAGCTGTGTAATTGTCTTTAGCTGTATGATATTCTGATTACAAATTCATATCATTTATATATGTTTTTGTCATCATCAAAAATGGGGAGATTGTTAGAACAAGATTTGTTCTGACCAATATTCTTAGTTTTGATGATAACAATGTATATGAATTTTGTATGAGATAATGTGGTACTCTAATACTACGCAATTTCCATTTCAGGATTTACATAAAGAGTATGCACAAAATCAGCGCAAGAAGCACTGACTAAGAAGGTTCAGCATGCAACATCAGAACATGGTCTGGCAAGACATCAGAAGATGGTCAAGCAGAATCAGAACATGGTCTATAGAAGCATCAGAAGAACTTGAGATCAGAAGCAGAAGCATTGAAGTTCTCATGTATCACGCTCAGAAGCACTTCAAGGTTAGAAGACAAGAAGATGCTCTGCACCATGCTGTTTTACTCTGATGATATTCAAACGTTGTTTACACAAATATCAGATCAGAAGCAAGTACAAGATGGCAGGCTACGCAGACTGACAAAAGGAACGTTAGAAGCTATTAAAGGCAACGTCAGTAGACATAGCGAAAGCAAGGCTCGAGGTAGTTGACAAAAGAGTGAAACATTAAATGCAATGTTGTACGGATTACGCAAATCATTAAATGCTCCCAACGGTCATCTTCTTAAACACCTATATATTGAAGTTCTGATGAGAATCTGAATACAACACTTGCGCAAATATACAAAAACGCTGTCAAATTCAAAAAGCTCTCAAACTTCATCGTCAACCTCACTACATTGCTGTTGTAATATATTAGTGAGATTAAGCTTAAACTTAAGAGAAAATCACAGTTGTGATAATAGCTTTCTAAGAAGCATTGTAACTCTTAAAAGAATTTGTTTACATTAAGTTGTAAGAACTAAATGTGATCAGGTTGTTGATCAGTATACTCTAGAAAGTCTTAGAGGGTATCTAAGCAGTTTGTTCCTAGAGTGATCAGGTTGTGACCAGTATACTCTAGAAGACTTAGAAGTTGTCTAAGTGGAAAATCATTGTAATCTTGTGTGATTAGTGGATTAAATCCTCAGGTGAGGTAAATCACTCCAAGGGGGTGGACTGGAGTAGTTTAGTTAACATCGAACCAGGATAAAAATCATTGTGCAAATAGTTTTTATCTTACAAGTTTTAAAGCTACACTTATTCAACCCCCTCCCCTTTCTAAGTGTTTTTCTATCATTCACTTTGTCCATCTTCACTTCTTCTGTTTTCAAAAACCTTTAACTGTTTATAATAAATAATCAACTGTCATCAATACAATTGCTGGTAAGGCTTTGTACATACTTCTTCAAAGGCCTCCACTCCATCCAGGTTAGGCTTTACAAGCTTTCAATTTACAGTCTTTATTTAAATTACTGTCAAATATAGAACTCTTTATATATTGTTTAGAACTACGTTTGAGTGTAAACCTTAGGACAATTAAACTATATACATATTATAGGAATATGGCCTAGGATTGAGAATGTCTTCCCGGTGAAGGCTCTTTCCTAATTAGAGATCTGTAGTTCAAAACCCTCAAGATGAATTATTCCCGGTGAAACATCTTGAAAAAGCCTTAGAACAAAAAAACTAGGACACATCCACCCAAAGAGGAATTGTTCCCGGTGAAACCTCTTACCCATTTGCTTAAAGCCAAAATAAGTTTAAAACCACATAGTTTCCTCTTGTGCTATAACAAGGACCCTCGATGACCCTCGATTAGCCGCCTCTTGGGCTTTGTACAAGGACCCACAGGCTTCTTAAAAGCACTTCCAGCTTCCTCTTGAGCTTGTATACAAGGACCCATCAGGCTTCTTATAAACATAGGAACAGGTCTTTAGTTACCTTTTAGCCTACCCTGGTGAGTTTCTTCCACTTTAAACCAGACTTTAAACAAGCTAAGATTGTCTCAATCTCATATTGAGTACACCTTTTGGAATGACAGACATGGACATTCTCTGTCACCCTTATCTTCATCAATTTTCCTTAGCATAGTCTAGGATCTATAGTTATCTATCCTTTGTGAGTGTCAGCCTTAATCTTGGGATTTAAAACAAGAAGTCTCAATTAGATAATCTTTCTGCTATCATTCTTAAATCCCTGGAAAGGGTTAGCCTCCAAAAAAAAACAGTCTTTTAATAGATAAATCCTCCAGCAGAGTAAAACTCCCCAAAGAGTCAGCCTCAACCATGGGCCTCATACAAGGCACGAAATAATGACTTCCCCAGTTAAGAGTCAGCCACAACCTTGGGCTTTATACAAGGCACAAAATAGAGTCTCCCTAAGTAGAGTCAGCCACAATTCTGGGCTTTGTATAGAACACCAAATAAAATCCTTCAAATAAATACTCTCGAGCTAGAGTCAGCCTCAATTCTGGGCTTTGTACTGAACACAAAAACTCTTTAAATTTAAATCCATCCCCAATGGAGTTATCTCCCAGAGTCAATAAATCAAAAGCCTCAAGCTTGGGCCTCATACAAGCCAGCTTAAAAAATCAAATCTTTCAAACAGTAAATAGACATAGCTTATCTTTACAGCGAGATCTTTCTCCTGTCTCACCACATTCAATCAAACAAACATTTCAATTTCAATTTCAAACATTCTCCCATTTAGGACTTTGAAAGGCATGCTCTGAGGCAAACAAACCCAGACTTGTACACTTTCCCTAATTTGGATGAGAATCCTTCTTTCATTCAAGAGACATGCGACTGGCATACTTGCAAACATACAAGTAAGGTCCCTATCTTGATGAAATGAATTCAGCTTTTCTGTCACTTTAAAATGTTTGTGGTGGAATAGTAGAAATACCTCTCTATAAAGATGATTTCATGTCTCTTTACTGTAAATAGAGATTTAATTCAAGCTTCAACCTTGAGCTTCAAGCAAGGCACCAAAAAATCATTCATTTCCCTAATTAGTTCCCCGAACTACATTAAGCTCTGACTTCCATTAGGGATATGTAGGAATGAGGTTCACAAGGAATTTCAACGAGCTAATAAAATACCAAAAATAGTTTGTCTGTCTGTCTTTCTTTTAATTCAATTCATTCTCTCTCCTAACACAAAGGAGAAACTTTCCCATTAATAAGAAACAATCACAATCATATTGACACAGAGAAGGTTCCTGTAGAGTACTACGAATATGTAGGGTGCTTAAACTCTTCCCTATGTATAACCGACCCCCTAGACTCCAGAATTTCTAGTCTAGGTGAATCCCCACACTTAGCAAACTCTTAGGGTTTATTTGATATCTTTTTCCCCTTTCCTACTCGTAGGATAATTAAAAAGTTTGTGTGATATCGTAGGAAGAACTGAAACAAAATTCATCCCGCCAAGGGCGTATTCTCCTTCCAAATTTCGCATAAATGGTCTAGCGTGCCGTCCTCCCAAGTGAAACGGGGAGGTAAAAAAAATGACACCACGGAAAAACGGTGACTATGCTGGGGATATAAGTGTTAAAAACCTTGGTTTTTCATCCAAACCAATGGTTGACCTGTGCTGGTCCAGCACCAATGAGGAATTAGGGATGCCAAATTCCCCCTCAAACAAGAGAGGTCCTGCCTAACCTCTGTGTCATTTCATGTGATTGCTGCATATATGTTTGTCTATTTTGTTTATTCTGTATCGGGAAAGGGCTTGATTCCCCCTTGTGGTGAGAAATCCTATACACGGATTTGAGTGCAACATAAGATAGGATGGAGGATGTCTTCTCGGTGAAGACCCTCTAATCTTGGTTCCCAAATCTACTCTTGGGATTTGCCTGGCTTGTTGTGATTAACTGCGCCAATGCATTCCGAGACTGATTTGTACCAGGAGGACCTAGAAACACATTAACCCCACTTAAAGCCTTTTTTTAGGACGTAGAGCGGTGATTACGAAAGTAATTGTCACGCAGATACTACACTCAGAGAAAACTCTTATAGATACCAGTCAACGTATCTTTAAGGTTGAGCAAAAACTCTGAGACCCCTAGAACTCGTTCTACAGGTACAAAAATCCTTATCCTTAGATTACATTGGGGCGAGGTTTGCGTTATAACTCCATGACCACTATACCCTTCTACGCCATGTTTGTTTAAAAAACTCTTGTGTGTGCATTCATGCATTCATCATAATAACTAGAAAACAAAAGAGTCTTTTTTCAAGGAAACTAAATAACGAATGTTTTGAACTTCATAGAAAGAGAGAAACGGAGAAAGGACTTAAGGATCTATACCATGGATTACGGAAGAAAGAGAGCTAGGAAATACACCATCAAGATTCCTAAGGTCGAGGAATTGGAAAAGCTCGGAAAACTAGTGGTCAACCCCCAGGCTTTCAAGGAGAAGTATGGAAAACTTCTGCCTCTTCTCGGCACTAACATTGTGGATGGGATCCTTCCCACTTTAGTACAGTTTTACGATCCAACATATCACTGTTTCACCTTTCTAGATTATCAACTCATGCCTACGTTAGAGGAGTACTCTCGTCTGATTGGAATACTCGTGTACGCGCAAGATCCATACTCTGGTTTGGAAAAGAATACTGACGACATTATCATTGCTGCAACTACTCCTTTGAACTTAGTCGACATCAGAACTCATATGGTGAGTAAAGGAGGAATTCCAGGATTACCCTCCAAATTCCTGCTTGATCAAGCTCGGTACTTCGTCAGCATCCAAGATATGAGCGCTTTTGAGGAAATATTGGCTTTGCTTATCTACGGATTGTTCTTGTTTCCTAACATTAATGATTTCATCGACATCAACGCAATTATATCTTTTTAATTGCAAATCCAGTTCCAACCTTGCTTGCGGTTGCTTGTCACTCTGTGCATTCAAGAAACCTGCAGCGAGGAGGATTAATTTCATACTGCGTACCGTTGCTATACGAATGGTTCGTCTCGCACCTGCCGAAGTCTAGCACTTTCTCGAATATGAGGGATGGCTTTTACTGGTCGCAGAAAATAATGTCTCTTTCTCATTCAGACATTGATTGGTGTAGTCCTGACAACGACAAAACCAAGATCATCTTCAGTTGCGGAAGTTATCCCAACGTACCCCTTATTGGAACTAAGGGAGGAATCAGTTATAATCCAGCTTTAGCCCGGCAACATACTGAAGAAGGAAATTGTCCAAGCCTGGCGTCTTGTTCACAGCAAAGGGAGAAGATTGTTAGGAAAACATCTTTGCATCTCCCTGGTGTAGCAACCTGCCCTAAAAATAAAGATTAGAGTCGCCACCTATTCTGAAGGGCGAATAGGAAACCCTACGTAGTTAAGAGATTCGGGTAAGATTATTATAATCAGGTCGGGGAAGGTGTTAGGCACCCTCAACCCTTTCCTAAGGTTTGCATTCTAAGATAAAGGTTTGTGGCTAGAATTATTAAGGTTTATAGCTAAGGAAGTGAATAGGGTAAAAATTGAGATTTAGAGGGAAGGGGACTCGCCTTGGTTATCCAAGTGCCTACGTATCTCCTTAAGGAGAATCAGAGTCAACGTAGTTCGGGCACAGGGTTGTACGCCTTTGAATTGATTATGAAGTTGTTTTTAATTTGATATGATATGGTTTGAAGGCTTTTTGATTGACCTATCGTAGTTGTTGAAATGGGAAGTTTGAAGGTATTTTGAATTACCTTGTCGTAGTTGTGAATATCGCAGTGTTGAGGAGATGGATTTTGTAGTGTCGTGGTTTAGTATGTTTTAGATGGCGTACAACCATGATTTAATATGTCACCGTTAGTTGCGATGATCAATAGGTTTGATCATTATAGTTAACGGATTAATGGGGCATTGCTGGTTACTCTGATCGATAGATTCGATCGTCACGGGCAGCAAATTGAATGTATTTTAATTTTGTAATTTTATTCTTTTGTCTCTCGTCTAATGCGACTAATAGCTTTAGTCGGATCGATGAGAGAATTATTCAAGAATTAATGTTCTTTGCCAAATGGGCAGTGGGATTGGGCAAACCCTAATACCTACACCTTTATAGGGTTTTTTTGTGATTTTTAATATTATAATTAATTAAATCAATTAAGTCGAATAATCGAATAAATAATTCTAAACCCCTAATTATTACCCTAATCCTAATTTTAATCCTAATCCTTAATTAAATAGATTAATTAAATCAAAATCAATTATTAATTAATCTAAATATTTAAATATATATATATATATATATATATATATATATATATATATATATATATATATATAGAAACCTGGTTTTTGTTATGTGTGGGTAAGCTGAGAGTCCATAGCATATGCCTTCGTCCTGGTACGTTAGATTTGAATAATAGAAGATCTTGTGGTGCATAGCTGAGGCTGCATGATGGGCCATATGAGGGCGTGTGTACAGGAACTGAGGGCTGATGTTTTCTGGGAAAAAAAACCAAAATAACACCCTGGGTCGGATTCGAACCCGGGTGATGGAGGTTACTTGTTCTCTCTCTTGACCAACCAGGCTGATACAATCAATTGTTAAGTAAATCAAGGGAATAAAATAAATAGTAAAAAAAGGTTAGTGGCGTGGTCAAAATAATAGTCAACGTGGGCCCCCTGGGCCCGTTGAACCACCAATCCCAGGCAGAGAGAAAGGAGTATTTGTTTGACTGGCCAGTAAGAAGAGAGACACGCGTGGAGAGAGAGGACCAAGGTGGACAAACCAATCATGTCTCCCAGATCTGCCACGCCACCAGTTAGTATGCCACTGTTCATCTTCTCCAACATCTCACATGCGGAATTACACGCGAATGCATCTGCGACATTACCTGCGGATTTTTCCACAGGTTCTTCACCTCCATGGCTGCAACCTGCAAATTAACATAAACGAGCGTAGCAAAACAATATAACAGCCCAGATCTCTTAAACGATATAAGGGGAACTCATTGGGGCCATTACTTCGTTCTGAAAGTGCCTATATCGTGGGAACCGAAGGATGTTTCTCCTTTGCCCTAACAATGGTGGAAGGCGAATCCGGCTCTATAATTCCATTCCAACGATGCAAAGCTTCTCTATTACACACTAGAAGCTCATACAAATGGTTACATAACGTTAAAACGCAGTGTAATATCAGATACGAAAGAAACAAAAAACTATGAATATGATGAATCATGGCGTGAGTGCTATAAACGTTTTCACATGCTGCAAGTCACCTATACTTACTCTACCTTACCTGGAGAATTGAATGAAATAAACCTTTGGTCTTGAGATTGCTTGGAAAGAGAGATATGAAAACTCACCTATTCTTGAAATTTTGGAAATTGAAACCCTAGTCCTTTTTTCAATTTTGCGTCCCCCCTTGTGATCTTTAGGTCTTATACTTTTATAGGAGAGTGAAATTAGGTTTGAATCTTAGTTTGAGATTGGATTATTTGATGACATGGAAATTTGAAAAGATTTGCATACAATCTTTCTTAATTTGGCCACAACACTATTTTGTGCATATTTTTCCATTAAATCTTAACCCTTGGATCATGTTTGTATTTGATTAAAAAAGAAAATATTAGAACAATAATCACATAATTATTTCATGATTTTATTGGATTTTATTTGAAATTAAATGGTTAAAATCAAATTTAAATAAAATAAAAATCATAAAATATATAAGAATTGGTTTATGGGCCTCTTTTATGCTTGTAATCACGTCCATAATCCATAGTCATAAGCCCATTACTCAAAGTCCTCAATTTCATCAATTAGGGTTTCATGGTTTTCTTAAAAAATCGACCAACTTGCACGCATTGTATCTCCCTTTATTTTAATCATATAAGTGCATTCTAAGACTTTTTAGAAAGCTAGAAGAGTCCTCTAAATGACCTGTTTGGTTTCATTTCAATTGAAGCTTCCATGCTCAAGTTATGAGCTTTGACCCAAAAGGTGTTTTTGTTGACTTTTTCGGAGAACCTATAATCTTTTGCACCATACCTCCCAAATGAAGCATTTCTGGCCTTGGCTTGTGAGAGGAAAAGTTGTAGAGAATCAAATTTCCTTCAAAATAGACTTTGAGTGGGAAATTTTTGATACTCCTTGTGAAAGTTATGGCCAGTCAAAGTTGAGTTGACTTTCTCCTATTAAAACCCTAATTTCAAGTCCAGACAATATCCCAACTAAGGTATTTGGGTTCCACCCCACATATTATCTTGTGATTTTAACCAAATAATTGAACTGACATTTACCTTGTTATTGCAGGATGATGCTGGCACTGCCACTTCAGGTTTTAAGGATCATGGCCTTACCATCAATGTTGACAAACTTCACGGTAATTGTCAAACTTTAACTTTCGTCAACTAAACCCTTCGACAGCTTATCTTTATGACTAACTTTGCTCCGTTTAATACAGATACTTCTCAAAACAAAACTCATGTTCTCTCACCAGTCTTCGAAGACGTTAGGCCAATTGCCACCATATTGCCTAATGAACCAGTCGAAGAAAGCCAATCCACTGACGAATCCCCACCTGCTCATCAAGACAAAAATTTGGCAGAAGATCACCCATTCTCAGGCAGCGACAATGTGAACCCACAATCACATGGCAGCGAAGATACTGCGTCGGAGAAAGATGCTATGGAAGAGACTTCTCAACCAGAAAAACAAGATCCTCAAGGAACTTCGACTCTTGATACAAAAACCATTCCTGAGACAACTTCGACTCTTGTCCCTGCGAAGCCTACTCCTTCGGAGCTGGAACAACTTAAGCAGACTGATCCTTTTAGTTTCTTAAAGGCTATCATGAATGTGAATACTTCTTCGCCTTCGGAACTTAATGTCTCTCCAGCTGTAACTGTAGAATCTAGTGACAAAGAAGATATTCCTAGCCTCCTCCGACAAATAAAAGAGAGATTCTTTGGGGTTAATCTTGTGGATGTTCTCAACCGGTAACCTATTAAGAGTCACAACTTAAATCAACTTCTAAAGAAAGTAGATTTGCTTCAAGTTTCCTCAGAAGTTTCAGAGGTAATTGTTCTGCTAGGCTCTTTACTTGAGCAACTCCAGGCCAACATTCTTCGAAAGCAAAATGTCGAAAAAGAACTATCTGAGACAATGACCTCTCATGATTCTTCATGGAATTCTACTGTGGACGCAACGAAACAAGGTGAGGCTCTCAAGCTTAAACATTCAGAAAATCAGAAGGCCTTTGATGATTATGAGAAGAACATCAACTCCTGGAAACAAGAGATAAAGGCACTCGAGGACAAGATAAAGGAAGTTGAACGTTGTCAGGCAGCCATACAAAAATCCAACCAACAAGATTTGCTCGAAGTGGTGCAGTCGGGAATTAAACATTTCGAGACTGCACAGAAATTAGTGCCAGAGATCGAAAGATTGAAGAAACAAAGGGCACTAATTGAGCTTCGTATGTCTTCGTGGGAGACTCAATACTTGAAGATCAAAAAGGATCTCCCTGATGATTTTAACTAGATGTTTTCAATCCTGTTACTTGTTGCGCCTTTCTTTTGTAATCGAAACTATTGTAGACACATAATATTTGTATGCTTGACTCCTGTTTTCTTCGTTCATATTTATAATGTTTGCCAGCACTATTTTAGCGAATCTTTCAACTTCTGCCAAAATATATCTTTAGATTTTCTACAGTGCTTTTATTTAATGCAACGTGTAGAACCAGAACATCTTTCGCAACATCCTTGCCTCTAGACTTGACGTTTCCACTTCTCTAGCCATAATCATTATTGAACAGTGACGTCACTTTCTTCAAAACGTCGGTTTAAGACGTTCGTGCATCAGTTTCATGATTACTTCTCAACTTCCAAGGGCGGGAAACGGCGGAAGCCATAACTTCCCTCTTTGGAAAACCAAACGCAGTCCAATCAATCATAACAATTTAAAACCACCCTTCAGTATTCCCAGTCTATATAAAGGGTCTAATATTGCCTTCATTTCTTCACTCATGCGCTTTCTCTCCAAACCAAAACACAGAAAAAGAAAACACACAACTTCTTCCTCAAAAACCTTTCTTACCTTGCAATGGCTGAAACTCTTTCCTTCAATAACATCAAAGCCCTCATCAAAGGCGAGTTCAGACTCTCTGAGGATGAACTTGTTCGTAACTTTATCAACCTCGAAACCCTATTTGTCAACCAAGAACTGGACTTCTATTTTGAAGAAGTCTTGGAGGGTGCCATCTACCCCAACATGGTGGCAGAATTCTGGATGAATGCGTCTTTACGCATAGATCCTGAAGGCAGGACCACCATTGATTCTGAAATTCGACACGCTCGTCTTAGCATCACTCCCACCACTATTGCCAATCTAATAAGATGCAATAACTCTGGGGCAACTTTTGATGACAATAGTTTCAGCATGACTACTCATCTCATGTTGAGAACTCTTATGGACAATGATTGCTTCAGTGCTAAAGTCATCAGGATCTGGCACCAGATGCTCGTGGGAAACTTCCAACCTCGGAGGATCGATGAGAACAACATCATGGTTGAAGACTTGGAGTTTATCCTCTGTGGTCTTCGAGGGAGGAAAATTAACATTCCTTTGATGATCTTCAAAGGACTTGTTAAAGCTGTCTCTATCGGTGTTGACCGTCGAGAGAGTGTGACCTGTCTTCCATACGGGAGACTCCTCAGTTACATTTTCCTTAAGAAAGGTGTAGTGAGGAGGATGCGTGATTCTGGAGCCAGGGATATGTTCGAAGCTGAACCCTCGCCTGAGCTGTCCTTGGAAGGTTTAGACCAAAGGATTAACTAGCAAGTTTTTACCTTAGGTTTTTTATGCCTTCTTTTTTCCTTTTGTAATCTCAGATCCTGTTCTTTGGATCTTTTTGTAATGAATGTACTTCTATGCTTTAAATGAAAAATATTTTGGTGTCTTCTTAGAATCTTTTCCTTCCATTTAACAATTTATTCTGATTGTAAAGCCATTTTGATCAATGTGGCGTATATGTTTTGACACATGCCTGACCATTTTGGCTTTTCGTAGTACCCTGAGTATCTACGTTTTTGCAATCTTTACTTCGTACATGCTTGGTTTATATCTCTTCAAATATTTCCCGTTTACTCTTAAGATCCTACGATCTTCTGCTAACTCTTCAATTTCGTAAGCATTGTTCGAGAATATTTTTAAGATTCGAAAGGGTCCTTCCCAATGTGGGGACCATTTACCAAGTGCCTGATTCTTTCGATCTATAGGTAAAATAACTTTCCAAACTAAGTTATTATTAACAAAAGTTTTACCTTTCACCTTTTTATTATATGCTCTGGACACTCTTTCCTTTTGCCTTTTTATCATTTCCAGTGCTCGAAGTCTGTCTTCATCCAAATCTACTAACTCATTCATCATTAACTCCCAGTATACGTTGGGAGGAATGTCTGCTTGTCTTTGTATTCTTACCGGTTGCAAACATATCTCAATTGGGAGTACTGCATCATGTCCAAACGTCAACTAAAAAGGAGTTGTATTTGTAGCTTCTTTTGGAGATGTTCGACAAGCCCAGAGTGCTTGATCTAAAATCTTATGCCAGTTCTTAGGTTTCTTTCCCACATGTTTCTTAATGAGGCCAATTATTATTTTGTTTGCTGCTTCAACCTGTCCATTTGCTTGAGCGTAGTAAGGTGTAGAAGTAAATAACTTGAAACCTATTTCTCTGGCAAAGTCTTGCATTTTTCGTCCAGTAAAGACTGATCCCTGATCAGTTGTTATACTTTCTGGGATTCCAAACCTATATATAATGTGTTTCTGAATAAACTCAATCACCGCCTCTTGATCCACATTTGCCAGTGGTATTGCTTCGACCCATTTTGTGAAATAGTCTATTCCTACCAAAATGTACCTTTGACCTTTAGATGACTTGGGGTGAATTTCTCCAATCAAATCTAATGCCCATCCCCTGAAAGGCCACGGTTTCACTATCGTACTTAATTCGTTTGCTGGGGCGTGTTGGATACTTGCATGTTCTTGGCACTCTTGGCACCCTTTCGCAAACTATATGCAATCTTTTAACATCGAAGGCCAATACATCCCATAATGAAACAAGAGCCATTTCATTTTGTGCCCTGCTTGATGTGCACCACATGCCCCACTATGTACGTTCGACAGAGCCAAATATGCTTCTGCTTCACCCAAGCATTTCAACAATACCCCTTCAGGAGTTTTCTTGAACAATTCATTTCCCATCAGAAAATATGACAAGGCTCTATACTTGATTTTCCTGTCTGTATCCGTCGAAGGATTTTTCAGATAGTTAATAATTGGACTCCTCCAATCTGTATCTGCCAACGAGTCTATATTTAGTACTTCGAATTGTTCTTTGTTGGCATACCCCAATTGTGAGTTCTCTAGATCACTTGGCGAAAGTTTAGTAAACATTGCTCTTCCTCTTACTTCAATCAATTCTTCCAACTTTTCTTTTGATACTTTATATCCTGAAGCTAATTGTGCCAAGTCGTTTGCTTCCTGGTTATTCACCCTTGATACGTGTTTTAATTCCACATATTCGAATTTCTTGAGTAACCTATTTGTAATGACAAAATACATGATCAAATTCTCTTTGATACACTTGTACTCCTTTGTCAATTGTTTGATGACCAATTCGGAGTCTCCTTTAATTTCGACTCTGGTTGCCCCCAATTCTAACAAAGCCTCAAGTCCAGCAATCAATGCTTCGTATTCAGCTTCATTCTTGGAGCATAATGGACCTTCGATTTTATACTTGAGCTTTGTTGGAATTCCATCAGGAGAAATTATCAACATTCCAACTCCAGTACCCTCTCTATGCGTTGAACCATCGAAGTATAACTTCCAAGGTTTTAAGTCCACATAATGCTGATGATTCTCAACCACCGCATGGTCGACAATGAAGTCTGACACAATTTGACCTTTCATTGCCTTGAGAGGCTGAAATATTAATGAATATTCAGTAAGGGCCAAAGCCCCCTTGCCAATTCGACTATGTAGTATTGGCTTAGATAACATATGTTTAATAACATCACAATGAGATGAAACGTAAACATCAACTGGCTTTATATAATACTTAACTTTGATACAGGAGAAATACAAACAAAGACAGAGCTTTTCTATATCAGTATATCTAGTCTCTGCATCATTGAGTACTCTACTTAAGTAATAAATGGCTCTTTCGATGCCATTCTCATCTTCTTGGGCCAGCATGCTGCCTATTGTTTTATCTGACGCTGAAATGTATAGGCGCATGTGCTTCTTCCCATTTGGGGGAGACAGAATTGGTGGACAAGTCAAGTATTGCTTTATCTGATCGAAAGCTTCTTGATGTTCAGCACGGCATTCGAATTTTCCTTGCTTAAGTCGTAGTAGAGGTGAGAAAGCTTGCGTGCGTCCACTCAAATTAGAGATAAATCTCCTTAAGAAATTTATCTTACCCAATAATGATTGTAGTTCTTTCTTCGTGGATGGAGACTTGGTTTCCCTAATGGCTTTCGTCTTGTTCTGGTTAATTTCTATCCCTTTTTTGTGGACTACGAAACCCAAGAAATCACCTGCCTGCACAAAGAAAGCACATTTGAGGGGGTTCATCTTCAAGCCATATTTCCTCATTCTTTCGAATGATTGGCTCAAATGATCGAGATGACTCATACCCGAGGTAGATTTTACCACAATGTCATCTATATATACTTGCATGAATGTTTCTATAAAGTCATGAAATATAGAATTCATTGCTCTTTGATAAGTTGCCCCAGCGTTTTTCAAACCAAAAGGCATCACAACCCATTCGTAAGTGCCTATCGCCCCTGGGCAACGAAATGCTATTTTGGACACATCATCTTCTGCTATAAAGATTTGATTGTATCCTGAATATCCATCCAACATGCTCAAATACTCAAAACCTGCGGCTGAGTCTACCAGCATTTCTGCTACCGGCATGGGATACTCGTCTTTAGGAGTAGCTGCATTAAGGTCACGAAAGTCTATGCATACTCTTAATGAGCCATTCTTTTTAATTACAGGTACTATATTAGCAATCCATTCAACATACCTTGTAGTTTGGATAAATTTGCAACGCAAGAGCCTTTCGACCTCTGCTTTAATCTTCGAGTGAATCTCTGGCGCGAATCTTCTGGGAGTTTGCTTTATAGGCTTCTTCCCTTCTTTTATTGGTAATTTTAATTCGACTAAGTCTCTTCTAAGACCAGGCATCTCATCATAATCCCAAGCAAAACAATCTCTGTTTTCTTTCAGCATTTTGATGACCGTTGCTTTTAATTCTGGTTCTAGTTTCGCGCTGATATATGTTATCCTTTTTTGATCATTATCTCCAAGATTTACTTCTTCGAGTGGATCTTGGGCCAACATCTTTATGTTCGACGCCATTGGGTCTTTTTCGAATCCCAAAGGTTCCTCGTCGTATATTGCATCCAAACTTTGGTTTGGTTCTTCTCTTACGATCTCTTCATCTGGAGCCGTTATTTCGAAACTCATACGTATCTCCGATTCTGTTATTCCTTCTTTGGTTAGAACTGCATCTATCTCTGTATTTGATAGTTCGGCTTCGAGAGCCGCCTTTCTTTTGTTCTCGGCCACATAGGCCGAAATCTTTTCGAAGAATGAAGACTCAGACATGATTAATGTCATCGTCCCAGCCTGTTGGCCGTACTGTTGGATAATTCTCCAATGGTGCTGTATCTGGTGGACCATCCATGATCTCTCTATCCCATTGGAATCCATTTGGGTGTAAAGTTAAATAGTACAATGCATTTTTATTTGGGGTATACATCTCTTCTGCAGCATGACAAGGGCCTATGTTTGCCAGGTTCCTATCGAAGTTGGTTTTATTCACCTGATTGACTTCAGCCATATAGTAACTCTGATCACCTTCGATATTCTCCACTATACCATCTTCTCTCCAAATTGTCACCCTCTGATGCATTGTTGAGGGCACAGCTGCTACCCCATGAATCCATTCCCTACCAAGCAAAAGGTTGTAGTTTGCTTTTGCTGGTATAACCATGAACATGGTTGGCCCGGTAACTGAGCCTACTGTCAAATTGACCTGAACGACTCCCAGTGTTTGTCCTATTTTGCCTTCGTAGTTAGATAAAACCATGTTATGTGGCCTTATATCCGTATCGAACATGCCAATTCTTTTTAGCATGTATTGAGGCATTAGGTTCACTGCTACTCCCCCATCAACTAGGACTTTATTAATGCCAACGTTCTCAATCTTAGCCCTGATATAGAGGGGCTTCAAATGATTTCGCATACCCTCATCAGGCCTTTCGATGAAAGCATTCTGTTCTTCTACTGCACTATTATTCAGCACATAGTAACACACAGGTCTGTGTTTTGCCATCTCTTCGATATCAGCCTCTTCACAGTCTTCTACTTCAGTTTCCTGGTTAAACTCGTGAGGGAGTACGGATACAACATTGCAATTCAAATTTATGGATGACACTCAATCAGAATCAAAATCATTTGTCATTCTATCCTCTTCTTTCCAGGAATTTGAACGCATCTTCTCTTCTTCATCCAAGAGTTTTTCAGCTTCGAATAATCTGCGTTCCACTGGAGGTTTGTTTGACTTTGCCCCCTGGTATGGGACTTGGTTGCTACTAGATTCTCCAGTTTCTCTTGGCCTGTATTCCTTCTGAGCCTTTTTTATTCTCTGATGCCTTCTCCATTGGGACCGAGACATAGGGTTTTTTCCTTTATAATTCTCCAATCGATACGCCTCTCGATTTGGTCTTTGAAATTGTTTCCTATATGCCATTGCAGTTCTACCACCTTGGTCCCAACTTCGCCATTTGTTGGTTCTTGCATCGGCTTGCACCCACCTATCCCTGGGTGCATCTGCAGGGATTTTGAAAGTTACCCTTCGAGCTCTGGGGTGTGGGCTATCAGGCCTCTTTGTTGGAGTCCATATGTCGAACCCGTACAGGTTAGGACGCAACCCCTGAGTTTCTCGACTCATGTAGCAGTACACACATTCGAATGATCGTGCTAGCATTTCATCGTAGACTGCCCCACATCTTGGGCACAGAGCAACTTCAGTGTTTCCTTTGTGGCATCTGACCAAAAATCCTACTAAGCTTTCCTTCATCCTTGGGTACAGTTGTAGTAGGGGATTTGGCTCTCTTCCTGGGTGTTGCCATCTTTCGCGTTGAGCCCTTTCAAAGTTGGTTTCGACCCTTCGATTCAGCATGATCGAACACCTTGGACACATCCATTGCTTACCACCATTTCTCTCGTGGCAATTCCAGAGATATTCTTTGAGGCTTTCGGTCTTTGGAGGAACTTCGACGCCCCCATTTTGCCTCGTCAGCCATGTCTCTAATTCGCCAAACTCAGACACTGGGCGTCTGGCGCTGACCATGTTAACTGCTGCTGGAGGAACTTCAGAGATTTGGATTTTCTGGAGTTTCATCCCGAGGTCTTCAGTGGCCTCACTGTTTTCTTCCTTCGATGCTTCAGTTATTTCTGTCTTGGAAGATTCTTCAACGTCAATGTTGAAGACTATGTCACCATTTAGGCTTTCAGTAGCCTGCTTTCCATTGAACATTGTTTTAGTTTCCACAACTTCAGATGCCTCCACCATGTTGATATCTTCTACCTCACAGAGGCTAGCGTCAGCAATGTTCAGAGGATTAGTATCGACCCTCATGTGACTCTTGGTCTTGTCAGCAAACTTCAACCTTCCATCATTTAGAGCATTTTGAATTAGATCCCTGAAAAGAAAACATTGAGAAGTTTTATGGCCTAAAAACCCATGATATTTACAAAAACCTCTTTTCTTCCGTTGTTCCAACGGAGGAATTTTGGAATTTGGAGGTAGTATCATTTGGCCATCTTTTACCAATAAATCAAATATTTCATCACACTTGGTAATGTCGAATGTATAAGTTTTCTTAGGGAACCTATCATTCTTATCGTTTTCTACTGGGTTTTTTCCATTTGCAGGATTTAGCAATTTGCAGGCATATGGTGGCGCTTCTTTCAACTCAGCCAGGTCTATTTCGACTTCTTCAGGGCTATATGAGTCATTGAAAGACTCATCATCAGCGTCCTCGGCTTCGATGTACGCTACTCTCTCCTTCTTATAACTTTTATTCGCCCTAACTTTTTCTGCCTTCAAGCGTTCGACCTGTCGAACCCTGTCTGCTAATTGGGCCATGTCCCTAAGGTATTGGGTATCTAGTTTCTTTCTTATTGAATAATCTAGACCACCCGCAGCCATCTCGACAAGTTCATGCTCTGGGACTGTTGTAAAACACCTTGATTTCAACAGACGGAACCTATTCAAGTAGTCATCAATTGTTTCTGTGAATTTTCTCTTAACACTGGCCAATTCTTTCAAACTTATCTTAGTTTGGCCCATATAGAATTGCTCATGGAAAATCCTTTCTAAATATGCCCATGCATCTATCGAATTTGGTGGCAAAGTAGTAAACCAAATGAAGGCATTCTTCGTCAACGAACTAGGGAAATATTTGATCCTTAAATCCTCGTTTCCCGCTAAGTCCCCTGCTTCTGTCAAATATCTAGCAATATGTTCCACCGTTGACTCATTAGTTTCGCCTGAAAATTTTGTAAATTTGGGTACCTTAGTGCTCCTAGGCAATTCTGTCTGCATGATATAATCTGATATAGGGGATGTATAATTTGGACGCCTAAGTCCAGTACTAAGGCCATTATTGGCCATAACCCTTTCTATCATGGCAGTTAAGTTATTTTCTGTAGCCAGATTTTCTCTTCTAACTCTTTGGACAATCTCATCTGGGTGTTCGTCCCTACCCACAATCCTTAATCTGGGTCGCTCTTCCTCCGTTTCCTGTCGAACGGGGACGGTTCTTTGATTTGAAGCCTCTAAGTTAATTACTGGAGTTCCTTCGATCGACTCTGTTCTTCGTGAGGGGCCTACATCCCTAGTGGCTGTCCTAGATGACGGAATTATATCTTGTACACGTTCCAAAATGGGCCTCTCTTCTTGATTCGAAGGCTGTTTGTCTTTCCTTTTAGGTGGTGTTACTCCCATGAACTCCGCCATTCGATTCATTTGAGATGATATCTTTTGGAAAATCTCCACGTTTTCTCTATTTGTAGTAGTAACATTTGCCATTAGTGGGCTTAAAACTGAAGTTAATTCTCTGGCCAAAACCCCCACCATATCATGGTTGCTTGCATCCATTTCTTGTCGAAATGCTGCTTGGTTATTTGTGGTAAAGTGGGGCACCTGGGTAGAAAAACTAGTGTTGTGTGCACTTCGACCCACTGAACTAACATTCGGTGAAAATGTTGCATTGTTAGTTGAGGCATTTATAGGTCCTGCCCCTCGTACGCCTGTTCCATATGGGTATGGCATTCCATATGTACTATTTGGTCTCCATTCGAAAGCAGAATTCGTGCCTTGACCAAACAAATTGTTTGCAGCATTTGTCGAGGAAAACAGTACGTCCTCTGCGCTTGTGGATAAGGGTGCGGTTGTCGACACTGAAACTGGAACAGTCCCTGAGGGCCCTGTATTATTTTCAGGCATAGCCTGGGAATTATCTGCAGGTCTCGATCCATTTGGACCCGTTGCATCCCGTGTTCCTTGAGTGGAAGTCGAATTTGCCGCTCCTGATCCTGAACCTTGTGGGGGATCCTGATCACCCCCTGCACTGGCCGTAACGACCATTTTCTTGTTGTACCTTCGTTTGGGAATCGGTTGTGCACTGTTCTTTAATTTACCGTTCCTAAGGTTCATACAAGATCTTGATATTGTCTAGACAAAAATAAAGCAATTGATTAAAACAATCCGCTTGACACTGTCCCACCGGGTGTGCCAATTTGTTTACGGTGATTTCCGGTAAACAACCGCTAGTCTTCCAAACTATAATAAATATGATTTGGTTACTCGCAGGATCGACTAGATTGATCCTAGGACACATAGTCAAAAAGATTTTTATCAATGTTCATTTGAACCATCATGATTCGTCTTCTTCAATAAGCGTTGTTCGATTAAAGAACAAATAATCTTGATAATCACTTTGTTATATGTAAGTGTGACTTCAACAAAAAGATAAGTAACATAACATATGAAACTTAAAAGGACTATTAAAACGTATGGAATCTTAAAATGCAGAAACGTTAAAGACTTTGAAAGTAAACAACATGAAAGTAATTCGAAAGTAAATGGCATTAAAGTAAAGATACAGAAATGTAAATGGCAAGAAGTAAACGGAATGCAGTAATTCTAAAAGATATTTGAAAATGAAAAGTAATACACATGTATTAAAGTGGTGGTGTCATACGTACATTTTCTCAGCGAACTCTTTCTCTTAACGCTTGATACTTGAGTAAATATGTGAGTGATTTGTACAAAATGAACACACAGAATCCTAAAATTAAGACTCCTATTTATACTAGTTTCGACCTTAACGGTCCTACACTAATCTGCTGCCACGTCTCTCATAAGAACTTCCAGCGATGCCATCTGTTACTTGGATAGTTACGAAACCGTCTTCGAATTTCAAATCTTCCCGCCTGAGTCCGTCTTCGACGCGTGGCAGTGTAAAAAACACTACGAAAACAGGCTAAGTAGTAATACTTGAATATATTTATAAATTTTGTCTAAGTCCCCGAAGACACATACTTTCACTAGCTTTCAGTATTCATTATCTTCATATCGAACTTAGAAATCTTTATTCTCGAAGCATGACCATCAGTAACCATTCTTTTACTTTTTAAGGGATGGTCATCAGTAACCATCTTTCCTTCAATCTTCTACTTCTTCGAAGGACAAATACTATAAAACGAAATCTTCAGCTAACAGGAGGGTATCACCTATCAGCTCCATGCAAGCCTTTAAACCTAAGGCTATTGTTTGATTTGTTTTTGTGTGCCACATGTTTGCATCATAAGCATATCATTTTCTCACAAAACACTTCAAGGATCAAAGAGTTTACCTTTGTTTTTGCAGGTAATGGCTCCCGCCACCCGAGATTACATCTGAATCAACATCTCAACGGTACCATCTGAACTAAAAGACTTAGTGTCAGAATTCCCTAGGAATGTTCAATTCACCGAAAGGCATGGTCACTTACTCCATTTGGTTACCTCAAAATTTGAAGAAGACATGATACGGGTCCTGTTCCAGTTCTTTGACCCTGAACATCATTGCTTTACCTTTCCTGATTACCAGTTGGTACCCACTTTGGAAGAATTCTCTGAACTAATTGGATTGCCTATTCGAAATCAATTACCTTTCACTGGTTTAGAAAGGATTCAAAAACCTGAAGTCATTGCTGCTGCTTTACATCTGCGAAAATCAGAATCGAGTCCAATTGGGAAACAAAGAGTGGAGTTAAGGGTTTGCTTGCCAAGTTCTTATTGGAAAAGGCTCGACTACTGCTAGAAAACAAAAGTTATCCAGCTTTTGAGGAGGTTATGGCCCTTTTGATCTATGGGTTGGTTTTATTCCCAAATCCCGACCAGTTCATAAGTGTACACATCATCAACCTTTTCCTAATCCGTAACCCGGTACCAACATTGCTGGGAGACATTCTACATTCTCTACACACTCGTACCATGAAGAAATGAGGAACTCTCATGTGCTGTATACCACTACTGGCTAGGTGGTTTACATTTCATCTTCCCCGATCAGTGTTGAGAAATGAACAAAGAATGCAATGGTCTCGCAGGATTATGTCTTTGTCTCATTCAGATATCCGGCGGAACAACTTCTTTCAAAGAGACATTACTATCATTGATCATGGTGGAGAGTACCCTAATGTGCCACTCCTTGGCATCAAAGGAGGCATCACTTACAATCCCTCTTTAGCTCTACGCTAATTCGGATATGCAAGGAGCAACGGTCCTCATGACATGATTATCCGTGGCATTGTGTTTGATTACGAGAATGATTCTCATAGACACCGACGAAGGTTCATACATGCATGGGACAGTGTCTATAAAATAGAAAGCAAAACTTTGGGGCAATGGAATTCTATCCCTATGGAACCTTACCTCAGATGGGTCCGCACTCATGCTCAGAAACTCATTATGCCATATCCCGCTATTCTACCTGTGACTATTGAGCCAAAGGTCGAAGGAGACGAACCCCAAGTTATTCTACACCCGGATATGCCAACTGACCTAGAAGAGTTGCAAAAATCTTGGGTTCAACTAAAAGAGGAAAGAGACACCTTCAAAGCACACTGTCAGGACTATGAGAGAAGGATATTGGAGCTCACCGGACAGCTTCAAGAAGAACAGCAGATCAACACATTCCTGGGGGCAAAGAGAAAGCGTCCATGGGAGACCTGAAGGATCATTTATTTTATTTCTGTCTTGTAAGCCCAAATGAGGCAAAGAAAAAAAGAGAATAAATTGATTAACTAATGTTTGTTTCTTCTTTAACAAATCTAAACTCTAAGATCCTTGAAAACATTGCACACACATTTCATTTCATGCATTGCATATACATTTCATACATTGCATTCATATACATTGCATATACATTTCATTCATATACATTGCATCCAGTCATACACATTGCGTAACAGGTTCTCATGACGGATTTCTCATCTCCTCGCTGTTTATTTCAGTCAGAAGAGATGGAATCTGAGACAAGCATCAAGAATCTCGAAGAACAGAACGCCCAAGTTCAAGTGGCAATTCTGGAACTGGCAAAGGGGCAACAAGAATTGAAATCCCTGATAATCAAGAAGAAAAAGAAGCCCAAAGGATCTGTAGGCTTGAGTCACCTGAAAAGGAAGATCAAAATCCCAGTCAAAAAGTTCAAAAAGCCACCGATCCCTGAAACAGTCGGTGATGGTGAACAAGAAGACAATCAAAGCAACCAGGGTTCTGCTAAACCCTCTCTCTCTTCAAATGAAGAAGATGATCATTCTGGGGACGAACCGGATGATGACAAATACCAACAGCTGGAAGACCGTATGAAAGCTATGGAGATACAAAAAGTACCTGGTTTAGATTTCAATGATCTGGGGCTCATCTCGGATGTTGTTATCCCTCCAAAATTCAAAGTTCCTGTATTTGCAAAATATGATGGAGTTTCTTGCCCGAAATTACATCTGAGATCCTATGTGAGGAAGATACAACCTCATACAACAGATAACAAATTGTGGATTCACTTCTTCCAAGAAAGTCTGTCGGGTACACAACTCGAGTGGTACTACCAGCTGGAAAATACCAAGGTTCATACTTGGGAAGAATTAGCTGCAGCTTTTTACAAACAGTACCAATACAATGCTGATCTTGCGCCAACCCGTACTCAACTAAGGGGCATGTCTATGGGACCAAAAGAAAGTTTCAAAGGATATGCACAAAAGTGGGGAGATATGGCTGGAAGGGTTCAACCACCCTTATCTGATCGCGAACTAGTCGACATGTTCATGGGCACTTTAACTGGCCCTTTCTATAGCCATTTGCTGGGAAGCTCATCATCAGGTTTCACTGACCTGATACTGACCGGAGAACGTGTCGAAAGTGGCATTCAAAATGGAAAAATTCAAATAGGTTCCTCCTCTGGTACTACAAAAAGGCCCATCAGCGGGAGAAATAAGGTCAATGCAACGCAAATTCAGAAAAGTCGCAAAAGTGAGCAGCATCAATCTGTAGGGGCAGTTCTGATCTCCGCATCTGCACCTCAAAAAGATCAACAGCCAAAATATACGCATCGACCAGATGCACCAAGAAGAAATTTCACCAGAATCAACATGCCAATATCTCAGGCATTGCAGCACTTGCTAAAAGCAGATCTGATAACATTAAAAGGTCCTCCAAAGAATGTCAACACTTCCTCTCCGAATTATCGCCCTGATGCGACATGTGCCTATCACTCAAACTGTCCAGGACATGACGCAGATCACTGCTGGGCCTTGAAAAATAAAATACAAGATATGATAGATGCTGGGGAAATTGAGTTCGATCCTCCAGAAACTCCAAATGTCATCACTGCACCTATGCCAAAGCATGACAAAACTGTTAACGCTATCCTGGACACTGTTTACATCGATGATGTGAACGAATTATCAACTCCACTCGGCGAAGTCAAAGGAAAGCTAATCCAAGCTGGTTACTTTCCAGGGTGTGACCCCGACTGCTTTTATTGCTCATACCTGCCCAATGGTTGTGAAAATCTGAGGATGGGAATTCAAAAGTGGATGGATCGCCGTATCATTATGTTTGAGAGGCTCCCTTCTATGGACGTGTTGTGCGAAGTCTTTGCAAACGGGATGAGAATAGAGGATGCCTCAGTGATCTCCAGCTTACCATTCAAAATCTCTGCCAAGGCTCCATTCAAAATTTCTGCTACACTCAAAATGGCATCAGTAGTCATTGCTAGTCCAACTCCATTTCCATACTCCTCAGACAAAGCTGTCCCATGGGGATACGACACTAATGTTTATGTTCATGGAGTTAAGCAGGGTACCTCGACTGAATAGGCCGCAAAGTTAACTACTCCGACTGTGGGTAATATTGTGGGTACCAGCAAGATCACGAGAAGTGGAAGAATCTTTTCACCAGAAATTTCTCCAAATGTTGCTGCTGGTCCAGTCCGAGTCCCAGTTCCTAATCAAGATAACAACGCTCGAGGCAAAGAGCCACAAGTTGAACAAGTTCAAACCCCGGAGGAGATCACTGCTGAGGATCCGTCAAAGCAAGAAATGGAGGAAATATTGAAAATCATCTGCAAAAGTGATTACAATATTGTTGAGCAACTAGGGCACACCGCTTCAAAAATCTCAATGCTATCTCTGCTAAAATATTCAGAAGCTCATGCCAAAGCTCTGATGAAGTTCCTTAAAGCTGCGCATGTGCCTCAAGAGATCTCAGTTGACCAATTTGAGAATTGTGTTGCCAATCTAACCGTGAACAATGGTCTCGGTTTCTCTGATGTGGATCTAACCCCTGCTGGAAAAAATCACAACAAAGCCCTACATATCTCCACTGAATGTAATGGCACCACTCTATCTCATGTGCTAGTAGATAACGGTTCTTCTTTGAACGTGTTATCGAAAACAGTACTAGAAAAGCTTGACTTCGAAGGAATTGTGTTACAACCAAGTGATGTTGTGGTAAGAGCCTTTGACGGGTCAACAAGAACGGTATACGGAAAAGTGAATCTCCCAATCAGAGTGGGTTCTCAAATCTTTGATTCTATCTTTTACATAATGGAAATTCACCCAGCCTACTCCTGTTTACTTGGACGCCCTTGGATACATGGGGCAAACGCTGTAACTTCTACCCTGCATCAGAAGTTAAAAGGAAAAGGAAAGATTGTCACAGTCTATGGCGAAGAGGAATATGTGGTTAGTCACCTAAGTAATTCCAAATATGTTGAGTTGGAGGACGAATTCATCGAAACTCCATGCCAATCATTTGAGGTGGTCTCCCCAGATGTCTCTACCACCAAGCATATTCCTGCTACTCCAACTACAACTATGGCTTCTCTCAAAGATACCAAAGCCATGATTGAACAGGGTGATTGCACAGTATGGGGACAGCTTCCCGATATACCCTACAAGTCTGACAAGCTAGGCCTGGGCTATGATAGTGAAGATCAAAAGAATGATCAAGGTCCTCGTTCTGGAGGATTAATGTCACACTTCGTCAGCCAAGAAGTAAACGCTATTGAAGATGAAGGAGTGTTCTTGAACCATATCATTCAGCCATATCCAGATGAGATTCCACCCATTTCCATGGGAATGTGGGATGCTATGGGAGAACCAAGTGACGGGTATAATTATCAGTATACCGCACCTCAGAATTCTTATATTGCTATGGAAGACATTACCCCGACTGGATGGGGTGATCAAATTGAAAATGACGAAAGTTTCACAAGTCCCGTCACTGAGCAATATCAAAATCCATCCAAAGAAGTATGGGACACGCTAGGAGAACCCAGCGGCAAATATGACTATATGGTGAAGTATTCCGCTCCTCCGAGCTCACAAATTGCTATGAAGGACATTGTCCCAACTGGGTGGGATGAGCATTACGATGACAATTTCACTTTTGAAGAAGCCATGGAAATACCAAATAACGAGGGTTGCTTTCTGTCAGCATACACTCCTCACCAGGATGCACAATTCTCTATTCAAAACATCATCCTGACTGCATGGGACGGCCTTATTGAGCATCTTGCTCAGCCAGCAGAGATATCTCAGCCTGGGCTCTCGTATCCAGCAGAGTATATCACTTATCCCGAAGGATCACCGGCTCATTTTCCCACTAATGAAATCAATGCTGTGGAAGATGAAGAAGACAACTGCAACTGGAACAGCTGGATACTCCCTGCTCACAACAATGGATTGAACAACTGGAAAGCTGAGGATGTGATCTTTTTTGACCAGGAGTAAATGCCATTTCCTGTTTTCTTTGTGTATATTGTGCAAAGATAAAAATGGTTCCTGAACAATCGAACCATGAGCCTGAAAGCCGTGTGCCTTACCCAAAGCACACTGGCCCTTCTATAAGGGCTTATCATATCATGATCATGTGCATTCAATAAAATCATGGGACGCTTGCATATTTAAAATTTTGTGATCCTTTTTCTTTCTTTCTTCGCTTTCAAATAGCTATGTTTTTTCTTCACACACACTCACATAACTAACATGCAGATTCACATACACTCTGGATCCAGTCAACAACGATTCTGCTATTGCCCGTCATGACTTTGAAAGTCCGATCTACCAAACTGAGGACGAAAGTGAGGAAGATTGTGAAGTGCCAAGAGAAATTGCAAGGTTGCTAGAACAAGAAGACAAGGCCATACAGCCTCACGAGGAGCCAATTGAGGTCATCAACTTGGGCAGCAACGAAGAAAAGAAAGAAGTCAAAATAGGGGCTGATTTAGAACACAACATCGAGCAGAGACTGATTCAAATGCTGCGAGACTACATCGAGGTATTCGCCTGGTCCTATGAAGATATGCCAGGCCTTGACACGGACATTGTAGTTCATCGCCTGCCAATCAAAGAAGGTAGCATTCCAGTCAAACAGAAACTACGAAGGAGTAGGCCTGATATGTCAAAAAAGATCAAAGACGAGGTTGAAAAACAGTTCAATGCCGGATTCCTAAAAGTTGTAAGTTATCCTCCTTGGATAGCTAACATCGTGCCTGTACCTAAAAAAGACGGGAAAGTCAGAATGTGCGTGGACTACAGAGATCTGAACCGGGCAAGCCCCAAAGATGATTTCCCTTTACCACACATCGATGTACTGGTTGACAATATCGCACAATGCAAGGTATTCTCCTTTATGGACGGATTCTCAGGGTACAATAAAATCAAGATGGCACCCGAAGACATGGAAAAAACAACCATCACAACACCCTGGGGAACCTTTTGTTACAAAGTAATGCCCTTTGGTCTGAAAAACGCAGGAGCAACCTATCAACGTGCAATGGTAGCGCTATTTCATGATATGATTCATCAAGAAATAGAGGTGTATGTCGATGACATGATTGCAAAGTCCAACACCGAGGAAGAACATCTGGGTCATTTACACAAGTTGTTTGACAGACTCAAGATATACAAGTTGCGACTGAACCCAAATAAGTGTACCTTTGGAGTAAGATCCGGCAAACTCTTAGGTTTCATCGTCAGCAGCAAAGGTATTGAGGTTGATCCCGCCAAGGTTAAAGCCATTCAAGAAATGCCTATACCTCGTACCGAGAAACAAGTCAGAGGATTCTTGGGACGTCTAAATTACATCGCCCGATTTATTGCCCACATGACTACTACTTGTGTGTCGATCTTCAAACTGTTAAAGAAAGATCAAGTGGAAAGGTGGAATGACAAATTCCAATTAGCCTTTGACAAAATCAAAGAATATCTCCAAAAACCTCCAATCTTGTTGCCACCTGTGGAAGGCAGACCTCTGATAATGTACCTAACTGTGTTAGAAGACTCAATGGGGTGTGTACTAGGACAACATGACGAATCCGGCCGAAAGGAGCACGCAATCTACTATCTTAGCAAAAAGTTTACCGATTGTGAAACAAGATACTCACTACTCGAAAAAACTTGTTGTGCCTTAGCTTGGGCGGCTTGCCGACTAAGACAGTACATGATAAATCACACCACTTTCCTAATCTCCAAGATGGATCCCATCAAATACGTGTTCGAAAAACCTGCACTCTCTAGAAGAATAGCGAGATGGCAAATGATCTTAACAGAATATGACATTCAATACACTTCACAAAAAGCAATCAAAGGAAGTGTGGTAGCTGATCATCTGGCTCATCAAGCAGTGGATGATTATCAAGCATTGAACTTTGACTTCCCAGACGAAGACATTATGCTAGTCAATGACTACAAACAACCAGGACCAGAAGAAGGACCCGAGCCAGGATCCCGGTGGACTATGGTTTTTGACGGAGCTTCTAATGCACTTGGCAATGGCATCGGAGCTGTGATCATTTCCCCCGCATGAGGTCATACACCATTCACTGCCAGGTTATGCTTCAATTGCACTAACAATATAGCCGAATACGAAGCATGTATTCTGGGTCTTAAAGATGCAATCGATCTAAGAATCAAATTCCTGGAAGTCTACGGAGACTCGGCCTTGGTAATCTACCAAGTCAAAGGGGAATGGGACACGGAGCACCCGAATCTAATTCCTTACAAAGAATATGTGCTGAGTTTGATTCCTTACTTCGAATAAATCACTTTCGAACACATCCCATGCGAGGAAAATCAACTAGCTGATGCTTTAGCTACCATGTCATCCATGTTCAAAGTCAGGTGGGACAACGAGGCGCCTATGATCACCATTTACAGGCAAGATGAACCATCCTATTGCAATGAAATCAATACCGAGGGAACAGAAGAAAAACCATGGTTCCATGAAGTAAAAAGATATCTCGAAGCTCAGGAGTACCCTGAAGGGGCATCCATTAACGAAAGAAAGTTTCTAAGGAGATTTGCTGCCAAATTCTTTCTAAGCAATGGAACCTTATACAAACGCAACCATGACTCGACTTTACTTCGTTGTGTAAACAAGAAGGAAGCAGAACAGATCATGGAAGAAATACACAATGGTGCCTTCGGTACTCATTCCAGTGGACATACAATGGCTAAAAAGATCCTGAGAGCAGGTTATTACTGGTCTACCATGGAAACAGACTGCCATCATCACTCTCGAACATGTCACAAATGCCAGATATACGCTGACAAAGTACATGTACCTCCAGTTCCGTTAAGTGTCTTGACGGCTCCTTGGCCTTTTTCAATGTGGGGTATTGATATGATTGGAGAAATCAAACCTACTGCCTCCAACGGACATCGCTTTATCCTGGTCGCTATTGACTACTTCACAAAGTGGGTAGAAGCAGCTTCATTTGCTTCTGTTACCAAGAATGTGGTGGCCCGGTTCATCAAATACAATCTCATTTGTCGGTACGGCATCCCTGAACGGATTATCACGGACAATGGCACAAATCTAAACAACAAAATGATTACTGAACTTTGCACACAGTTCAAGATCAAACATCATAATTCTTCTCCATATCGACCAAAGATGAACGGCGCGGTGGAAGCTGCCAACAAGAACATCAAGAAAATCATACAAAAAATGACAGTAACCTACAAAGACTGGCATGAGATGTTACCTTTTGCTCTTCATGGTTATCGCACATCTGCGCGTACTTCAACAGGGGCAACTCCATTTTCCTTAGTCTATGGTATGGAGGCAGTTCTTCCAATTGAAATTCAGATTCCTTCCCTAAGGATTATGAAAGAAGCCAATCTAGACGAAGACGATTGGATTCAAACACGGTTGGACCAGATAAACTTGATTGATGAGAAAAGGCTCGCAGCTATTTGTCATGGTCAGCTATACCAAAAGCGTATGATCAAAGCCTTCAACAAAAAAGTCAAAAGTCAAGCATACCAAACTGGTGGCTTGGTTGTCAAACGCATCATCTTACCACAAGGTGATCCCAGAGGCAAATGGACTCTCACCTACGAGGGACCATTCATAATCAAGAAAATATTCTCCGGCGGCGCCATGTTGCTTACCACCATGGATGGTGAGGATTTCCCACACCCTGTGAATGCTGACATAGTCAAAAAATACTTCGCTTAAAAAAATATAAAAAAAAACAGCTCGCTAAGTTGAAAACCTAAAAGGGCAACTTAGGCAAAAAAATGAGCGTCTCGGTGGATTGAAAACCCGAAAGGGCGGTCCAGGTAAAAATTAGAGACTAAACAAATACTATCCCGATAGGCTGAAAACCTGAAAGGGCAGCCTAGGCAAAAGTTAGGGAATGAAGCATACAACTATGTTTCGTTCAGCTGCCTACTCACCATCAAGATTCAACACCTCAAAGACATCGATCAGTCCAATCACTTTCTTCCAACAAGTGAGGGATGAGATGCTCGAAGACAGATTGGCAATAGCAGAATTGAAACTTGACTGGGTTGTTTTCACATAGCTATTTATCTTTATAAATATTTTCCAAAACTTTATGACAGTTTCCTACTTCTAGGATTGTTGTCTCCCTGTGCTAATCAGCCTATCATGGCTCTTTTTCAAAAAATCAATGCAGCTTAGGCTCAAAAATCACTATTTTCACTTTTTCTGTTTTGAATACGTAAACGTCCTAATGATAATTCTGAATGAACATGTGCATTTGAATATGATTGATGTTTACCAGGAAAAACAGGAATAGCATTCAGGTAATGTCCCAATTATCTAGACATCATCCCATCAGAAGAAAATCCCCAAGAGAAACACATTTCTCAGCAAATTCCTCAAAAAGATTTTCTCTTCAAAAGAAGTCTTATCCCCCAGCAGGGTTGTTCCAGATTACTATCTTCAGAAGGTGTGATCCCCGCACCCGGACTTGGTCAGATAGTGCATCGGAGGATTATGCATCTTCCTCATTCCCATTTGAAAGGGCATCAGAACTTCCAGCTACCTTTCATTCCCAAGTGATAGTCAAAGATCCTTCAACAGAGTACCATGGTTCTCAAAGAATTTCCCCAGCCGAGGGTACTCAAACAAGACAAAAGATCATCAACAATCACAATATAGTCATATCCAGATGACTGACGGAAATTTATTTTCCCAAATAGAAGCTTGACATCATATTCATACATCATATTCATATTCATACATCATACATCATATATCATATATCACACATCATGCATCATGCACATATTCATACGCATATTCATACACAACATAACATGCCTATTTCTCCTCTAGCTCACATTACATGCATCATAAACATTGCATATCGCTAACTTGATTTTTTCAGGCAGACAGATATCTTCAACAAAGATATTCTCAATCACATGCAGTGTTCACCTGAATTCCATGAACGATTCTCTCAGATATAATCATGCCGAAGATTCATTCTGATCACTTATCAACTCAAAAACAAGAATGATCGCAGATCTAAGTCGATACCTCAAACGGTTCCAGAACGATCTAATATTGAAGATCTAAAGTCGATACCTCAGACGGTTCCAGAACGATCTAACATCACAAATCTAAAGTTGATACCTCAGACGGTTCCAGAACAATCTAACATCGAAGATCTAAAGTTGATACCTCAGACGGTTCCAGAACGATCTAACATTGAAGATCTAAAGTCGATACCTCAGACGATTCAAGAATGATCTAACATCGAAGATCTAAAGTCGATACCTCAGACGATTCAAGAATGATCTAACATCACAGATCTAAGTCGATACCTCAGACGGTTCCAGAACGATCTAACATCGCAGATCTAAAGTTGATACCTCAGACGGTTCCAGAACGATCTAACATTGCAGATCTAAAGTTGATACCTCAGACGGTTCCAGAACGATCTAACATTGAAGATCTAAAGTCGATACCTCAGACGGTTCAAGAATGATCTAACATCAAAGATCTAAAGCTGATACCTCAGACGGTTCCACAATGATCAACTTTCAAAATCTAAAGCAGAAAAAAACGTTGGACAAGTTCCGTAGAAATCATCCTCCTAAACTTAAAGCGGTAACCTTGGACGGTTCCGAAACAATCAACACAAAGACTTTCAAATCCTTCATCAAGATATAATCAATGGATTCATTCTGATGAACAAACCCTCAACACATTTTCCAGGTGGCATCTGAAAGCCCATCTCAGGTAATGTTTCAATCTGCCAACAACATTTCGCAGACGACATTCAAATGCAACTTCCAACATCTCTTCTAATCAAGGTAAGTGCAAATTTTCAGGGCATCTAAATATTCAATCAACTTCTACCTTCAGATTCCAAACAATCTCTTCAGGTTTAAGAAGATTGAATAGGGGCAACTGTTATACCCCAAAATTTGCCCGCATCTTTTTTCAAGAATACTCCAATCTAAAAATTAAGAGTCTCATATAATCATGGATTTTTATTTCAATAAATATCCTGACATGTGAAATACTTAGTTTTTAAATTTTTCTTATACAGTAATTTGGCTTGCAGTTGAATTTATTCTTACGCAAACGCCAAATACTGTTTATTACTTCACACATGCTATTTATTTATTTACAGAGATAAATAGTACTGACACAATGGGTACAGAGTTAAATCTTTTGCATGCGCAGAATTAGGAAACTCAGACTGTATTGGTAACAAGTAAATATTAGTTATTTACTATGTCTGTGTTTTTTTAACAAGTCATGTAAATAAACTTTCATTTTTCACATAAAACAAAAACAACAAAAAAAAGAAAATTAACTTTGACTGTTGATTTTTCACTCTAACTGCTACGTCAATACCTGAACAGTCAGTTGACAGCCAAACTGCTGGCAGTACAATTCTCAGTGTTTTGTACCATCAATAAAATCAATCTTTTGCAATTCAAAATTCCAAGATTTTTGTTCTAGAATTCTTCTGAATATCACGCGATTAGCAGAGACTCAACACTGCACAAAAATCAGGTACGCTTAACTGTCTCCTACACAAACAGTCCCTGACTAGGGTTTTCTTGTTTTTACAGGAGAAACAAGTTTTTGAGACCTCAAATGGATTTCATGCACATCCATATATCTCAAAGTACCATCATACAAATTTTCAAACTTCAATTCACTCAGACGCACCGTCAGCAGCTCAAACAGTCAACAGACGACCCGTTTGACCAAAAAGTCAACAGACAGTCAAAAATGAATTTTTTTTGTCAAAATCCATATTTTGTCAAAGGATTCATCATTTGATCATTGGATGATCATAATTCATCAAGGAAAGATCAAAAATCAACAAAACCCTAAGATTCAAAATTAGGGTTTTTGCCTAAAAAGTCAACTCAACTTTGACTGATCATAACTTTCTCATCCTTCATCCAAAAAATTCAAACCAAAGCTCATTTTGAAGGAAATTCAATTATCTTTCAAATGCAATTGATCCCATGGTCATTGCATTCACCATTTGAAAAATATGACCAAAGACATTACAGGTCATTTTCAAAGTCAACAAAAAGACACTTTTTTCAAAAGGACACACAAGGAGCATCAAAAATCATTTTGGCATGAGACCAAAGACATTGGTTAGAGGACTCTTTAAGGTTTCCAAAAAGTGCAAGAACTCCTTCATATGACAAAAATTGAGGGACTTACACCTTGTTGAAGTTGGCTAAATTTTGGGAAAATGCATGAAACCAACATTACTCAAAAATGTATTTTTTCCAAATGGGGCCAAGTTTTCATGGTTCAAACATCATTTCCATAATATTATGGGCCTCCCACGACCAAGACTAAGCCCATACCATTTTTATCCATTTTTGGCTTAATTTTATCTTATTTTAAGATTAAATTAAAAGGAAAAATGAATGGATAATGGATAGCTTACAATCTAAGCATGAGTCGTCCAAAAATCTTCAATTTACTGCAGAGGATTGAGGTACAAAGCAAGAGCATTGAAGGGAAGCAAGACTTGGTCAACAATTCAAAGGTTTTAATATAAAAAAATCAAGAATTCAACAAAGGCAACAAGATGCTTCTTAGCTTCAATTCTAAGCACAACATAGTCTATATAAAGGCTATAACACTTCACAATCAAAAGAGGACGAATTCAGAAGCATTCATAAGCATATATCACTCTTGTAACAACTTGTAATATTCAAAGAAACTTGAAATTCGAATTTTAAGTTTCAGTCAATTTCAATACAAACTAAACATTCAAACATCATCTCTCAGCTTCACTGAAACTATTCCAATCAATTGCAAGTCTTAAACCTCATTGAATCGAGCTACACAGGTCACGATTTGCTCAAACAAAAACCAACTCATATCTGATCATACACGCACATTTAACAAGATGTAGATATATATTTGTGTTTAGATTGGTGCTCTGGTCGTTTCTGGAGCTTTAATTAAGTTTTAATGACCGTTTGCACAAAACCACCATTTTAGGGTTTCAAAGCTCAAATTTAGGGTTCTTCATTAGAGCCAAAATTAAACCAAATTAAGGACATGGTTACATTCAGTGGAACAAGACGAATTTAATGGTCCTATCGCGCCTGATTTCTATGCTTGTTTACACCTATTCGCTATTTTGCAGGGATAAGTTTAATCTATTACAGCGCTTCTAGCCAGAAAGCGCTGTTAAAAGTGGTGTCTGGAGGTTGAAGATGATGCGTGTCCTCACCCCATTGGCCAGCCAGCGCGCGCGTTCTTTTAAATTTTCCTCTAATCAAGTGTTTTGCAGGTATACTGATTGCCATGCGCCTCAAAATCTGAGCCTTCTGATCCACTTTCCATCCAATCCAACGCGCCAGATCATGCATGAACATCATACTCCCTCATAATCAACCACATCTGATTAGTATCCTTTTATTTCTATTTTTATTTTAATTTCTTTGCAAAATTAATTAAAAATAGTTTCAAAAATCCAAAAAATACACAAAAAATATTTTTAAGTTTCTAAAATAATATTTTATTTTCTGAAATAAAAATATTTTATTTTTCTTCATAATTTCAATATTTTGCATAATTAATTAGTATATATTTATATATTTGCTTTTTAATTATTCTAACCAATCAAAAAATCATAAAAAAAATTGTTCTTTATATAAAATATTGTTTATATATTATAGACTAATTTTGTACATATTTAGGATAATTTTCTCTTTAAGTTTTAATTATTTGTATAATTATTTGTATAATTATGTATTAATTAGCTTAATCAATTTCAAATCAATTTCAAATCAATTTCAAAAATTCCAAAAAATTAGTTTTGTTTTAAAATTAATTGACAAATATTTTGTACATATTTTAAACTTAATTTCTAGGTTTAAATCTATTTTCATCTTTTTTCTTCATTTTAATTTAATTAATCATGCATTAATTATAATTAAAATCAATCATAAAAAATCCAAAAATATGTCTTTTATTTTTCTTGCAATTTAAATTCCTAGATAAATGTATAGGATGTCAAAATCATGTAAATAGGCTTAGTTTACATTTCCTGCACAATCGATGTAATAGCGTAGATTTACTTTCCGCACTTTACATTTCCGCATTTTAATTTCCAGCAAATATAAACTGCGTGTATGTCAAAGATAAAATTGAACCGTTAGATCACTAACTTCAAAGATAAAATATCTGAATCCAATCACAATCACACTTGCACCTTTTAAGGTAATTCCTTCTCATTCTTTTCAAAATCAAAGTCAAAATTCTACTGTTTCGAGTACAAAATTGAACCTTTTGTTTGTATCCGGTGAAAGGATAGATTTTTAAAGGAAATAGGATAAAGACCTTACAACTCAGGGTAGACCTCCTAGTTTGCTTGCTCAAATCAAAATAAACAAAATTCTCATACACTGTTGTTTTTCAAAACAAAACTTTCCAAAAAGACAATATTTTGTATACATCCAAACACGGATCATTACAAAGTTAACGTTCTTTTCAAAACATTTTTCGAAAGATAAACAAACATTTTGTATACATCCGCACAAGGATCATTACAAATTCAATTTACAAAGGTATTTGAAACCACATATGAGCATTCTAAAGCAATTGAAAAGTGATCGAAAAACAAGTGAGCTAAGCAAACTTAAGAGCCCATGGATAACCATGGATACAAAGGGTGCTAACACCTTCCCTTTGTATAACCTACCCCCTTACCCAGAATTTCTTAAAGGTCTTTTTTCTGTTTCTTTTATAAACCTTTCCTTAATTGGATAAAATAAAAGGTCGGTGGCGACTCTGTGAATTTTCAAAAATGCGAAAGCATAAGCGATAAAAAAAAGAGTCAGTTCACGTATCTCTCCCGCTCAGAGGTATGGCCCGAAAAACGGAGGTCCACAGAACTGGCGACTCTGCTGGGGAGTCACTTTCAAAAAACAAAATGTTTTCTAAAGGGGTTACCTTAAGAGAATAAATTACTTCGATGTTTTCAATTGTTTGACTTGATTGCTCTATTTTTCAAAGGTTTGTTTGGGTATTTTGCTTGTGTGGAAGATTCTAACCCGAATCTCGAGATACCTTAAGTATATGACAATAGACCAAGGAAAATGTACGGCATGTACCGATACGGTTGATCTGGTAGTCATCGTTAGTGCGATACTTTGGTTTATACTGATGTCCCTTGAAAACGATCAAGGAGTATATTAGGCTTCCGAAATGTCATTAAACACTAATTTGTCTTAGAACCTTTTTAGTTGAACTTGACTTATGGCCTATTAAGTGGCTAGCTTTGAAATTGATCGAAGTTAGTTATCCTCGAGGAATATTTTCATCGGCCGCTCGAGCGCCGTATTGAGATGTTACTTCCAAGGATCATAGAACCCGAATACTCTTCTAGGACAGGTTTTAACCAACTCAACTTCAGTGGGGAGGGTATCACCTATCAGCTCCATGCAAGCCTTTAAACCTAAGGCTATTGTTTGATTTGTTTTTGTGTGCCACATGTTTGCATCATAAGCATATCATTTTCTCACAAAACACTTCAAGGGTCAAAGAGTTTACCTTTGTTTTTGCAGGTAATGGCTCCCGCCACCCGAGATTACATCTGAATCAACATCTCAACGGTACCATCTGAACTAAAAGACTTAGTGTCAGAATTCCCCAGGAATGTTCAATTCACCGAAAGGCATGGTCACTTACTCCATTTGGTTACCTCAAAATTTGAAGAAGACATGATACGGGTCCTGTTCCAGTTCTTTGACCCTGAACATCATTGCTTTACCTTTCCTGAATACCAGTTGGTACCCACTTTGGAAGAATTCTCTGAACTAATTGGATTGCCTGTTCGAAATCAATTACCTTTCACTGGTTTAGAAAGGATTCCAAAACCTGAAGTCATTGTTGCTGCTTTACATCTGCGAAAATCAGAAATCGAGTCCAATTGGGAAACAAAGAGTGGAGTTAAGGGTTTGCTTGCCAAGTTCTTATTGGAAAAGGCTCGACTACTGCTAGAAAACAAAAGTTATCCAGCTTTTGAGGAGGTTATGGCCCTTTTGATCTATGGGTTGGTTTTATTCCCAAATCCCGACCAGTTCATAAGTGTACACATCATCAACCTTTTCCTAATCCGTAACCCGATACCAACATTGCTGGGAGACATTCTACATTCTCTACACACTCGTACCATGAAGAAACGAGGAACTCTCATGTGCTGTATACCACTACTGGCTAGCTGGTTTACATTTCATCTTCCCTGATCAGTGTTGAGATATGAACAAAGAATGCAATGGTCTCGCAGGATTATGTCTTTGTCTCATTCAGATATCCGGTGGAACAACTTCTTTCAAAGAGACATTACTATCATTGATCATTGTGGAGAGTACCCTAATGTGCCACTCCTTGGCATCAAAGGAGGCATCACTTACAATCCCTCTTTAGCTCTACGCCAATTCGGATATGCAAGGAGCAACGGTCCTCATGACATGATTATCCGTGGCATTGTGTTTGATTACGAGAATGATTCTCATAGACACCGACGAAGGTTCATACATGCATGGGACAGTGTCTATAAAATAGAAAGCAAAACTTTGGGGCAATGGAATTCTATCCCTATGGAACCTTACCTCAGATGGGTCCGCACTCATGCTCAGAAACTCATTATGCCATATCCCGCTATTCTACCTGTGACTATTGAGCCAAAGGTCGAAGGAGACGAACCCCAAGTTATTCTACACCCGGATATGCCAACTGACCTAGAAGAGTTGCAAAAATCTTGGGTTCAACTAAAAGAGGAAAGAGACACCTTCAAAGCACACTGTCAGGACTATGAGAGAAGGATATTGGAGCTCACCGGACAGCTTCAAGAAGAACAGCAGATCAACACATTCCTGGGGGCAAAGAGAAAGCGTCCATGGGAGACCTGAAGGATCATTTATTTTATTTCTGTCTTGTAAGCCCAAATGAGGCAAAGAAAAAAAGAGAATAAATTGATTAACTAATGTTTGTTTCTTCTTTAACAAATCTAAACTCTAAGATCCTTGAAAACATTGCACACACATTTCATTTCATGCATCAAGAAAATCATACAAAAAATGACAGTAACCTACAAAGACTGGCATGAGATGTTACCTTTTGCTCTTCATGGTTATCGCACATCTGCGCGTACTTCAACAGGGGCAACTCCATTCTCCTTAGTCTATGGTATGGAGGCAGTTCTTCTAATTGAAATTCAGATTCCTTCCCTAAGGATTATGAATGAAGCCAATCTAGACGAAGACGATTGGATTCAAACACGGTTGGACCAGATAAACTTGATTGATGAGAAGAGGCTCGCAGCTATTTGTCATGGTCAGCTATACCAAAAGCATATGATCAAAGCCTTCAACAAAAAAGTCAAAAGTCAAGCATACCAAACTGGTGGCTTGGTTGTCAAACGCATCATCTTACCACAAGGTGATCCCAGAGGCAAATGGACTCCCACCTACGAGGGACCATTCATAATCAAGAAAATATTCTTCGGCGGCGCCATGTTGCTTACCACCATGGATGGCGAGGATTTCCCACACCCTGTGAATGCTGACATAGTCAAAAAATACTTCGCTTAAAAAAAACAGCTCGCTAAGTTGAAAAACTGAAAGGGCAACTTAGGCAAAAAATGAGCATCTCGGTGGATTGAAAACCCGAAAGGGCGATCCAGGCAAAAATTAGAGACTAAATAAATACTATCCCGGTAGGCTGAAAACCTGAAAAGGCAGTCTAGGCAAAAGTTAGGGAATAAAGCGTACAACTGTGTTCCGTTCAGCTGCCTACTCACCGTCAAGATTCAACACATCAAAGACACCGATCAGTCCAATCACTTTCTTCCAACAAGTGAGGGATGAGATGCTCGAAGACAGATTGGCAATAGCAGAATTGAAACTTGACTGGATTGTTTTCACATAGCTATTTATCTTTATAAATATTTTCCAAAGCTTTATGACAATTTCCTACTTCTAGGATTGTTGTCTCCCTGTGCTAATCAGCCTATCATGGCTCTTTTTCAAAAAATCAATGCAGTTTAGGCTCAAAATCACTATTTTCACTTTTTCTGTTTTGAATACGTAAACGTCCCAATGATAATTCTGAATGAACATGTGCATTTGAAATATATTGATGTTTACCAGGAAAAACAGGAATAGCATTCAGGTAATGTCCCAATTATCTGGACATCATCCCATCAGATGAAAAATCCCCAAGAGAAACAGATTTCTCAGCAAATTCCTCAATAAGATTTTCTCTCCAAAAGAAGTCTTATCCCCCAGCAGGGTTGTTCAAGATTACTATCCTCAGAAGGTGTGATCTCCACACCCGGACTTGGTCAGATAGTGCATCGGAGGATTATGCATCTTCCTCATTCCCACTTAAAAGGGCATCAAAATCAGAACTTCCAACTACCTTTCATTCCCAAGCGGTAGTCAAAGATCTTTCAACAGAGTACCATGGTTCTCAAAGAAGTTCCCCAGCCGAGGGTACTCAAACAAGACAAAAGATCATCAACAATCACAATATAGTCATGTCCAGATGACTGGCGGAAATTTATTTTCCCAAATAGAAGCTTGACATCATACATCATACATCATACATCATATATCATACTTCATATATCATACATCATACATCATGCATCATGTGCATATTCATACACATACTCATACACAACATAACATGCATATTTCTCCTTTAGCTCACATTACATGCATCATAAACATTGCATATCACTAACTTGATTTTTTCAGGCAGACGGATATCTTCAACAAAGATGTTCTCAATCACATGCAATGTTCACCTGAATTCCATGAACGATTCTCTCAGATATAATCAAGCCGAAGATTCATTCTGATCACTTATCAACTCAAAAACAAGCATCAAAGATCTAAAGCTGATACCTCGGAAGGTTCCAGAACGATCTAACATCGAAGATCTAAAGTTGATACCTCAGACGGTTCCAAAACGATCTAACATCGAAGATCTAAAGCTGATACCTCAGACGGTTCCAGAACGATCTAACATCGAAGATCTAAAGTCGATACCTCAGACGGTTCCAGAACGATCTAACATCGAAGATCTAAAGCTGATACCTCAGACGGTTCCAGAACGATCTACCATCGAAGATCTAAAGCTGATACCTCAGACGGTTCCAGAACGATCTAAAATCGAAGATCTAAAGCTCATACCTCAGACGGTTCCAGAACGATCTAACATCGAAGATCTAAAGCTGATACCTCAGACGGTTCCAAAACGATCTAACATCGAAGATCTAAAGCTGATACCTCAGACGGTTCTAGAACGATCTAACATCGAAGATATAAAGCAGATACCTCAGACGGTTCCAGAACGATCTAACATCGAAGATCTAAAGCTGATACCTCAGACGGTTCGAGAAAGATCTAACATCGAAGATATAAAGCTAATACCTCAGACGGTTCCAGAACGATCTACCATCGAAGATCTAAAGCTGATACCTCAGACGGTTCCACAATGATCAACTTTCAAAATCTAAAGCGGAAAAACTTTGGACAAGTTCCGTAATGATCATCCTCCTAGACTTAAAGCGGTAACCTTGGACGGTTCCGAAACAGTCAACACAAAGACTTTCAAATCCTTCATCAAGATATTATCAACGGATTCATTCTGATGAACGAACCATCAAATACAATTGCCGGGGGCATCTGAAAGCCCATCTCAGGAAATGTTTCAATCTGCCAACAACATTTCGCAGACGACATTCAAATGCAACTTCCAACATCTCTTCTGATCAAGGTAAGTGCAAATTTTCAGGGCATCTAAATATTCAATCATCTTCTACCTTCAGATTTCAGACAATCTCTTCAGGTTTAAGAAGATTGAATAGGGGCAACTGTTATACCCCAAAATTTGCCCGCATCTTTTTTCAAGAAAACTCCAATCTAAAAATTAAGAGTCTCATATAATCATGGATTTTTATTTCAATAAATATCCTGACATGTGAAATACTTAGTTTTTAGAATTTTTCTTATACAGTATTTTGGCTTGCAGTTGAATTTATTCTTACGCAAACGCCAAATACTGTTTATTACTTCACACATGCTATTTATTTATTTACAGATAAATAGTACTGACAGAATTGGTACAGAGTTAAATCTTTTGCAGGCGCAGAATCAGGAAACTCAGACTGTACTGGTAACAAGTAGATTATTATTATCTTTTGTTTCCCATTAATTTTTGTACTATATTCCATTATTTTCAAAATCTTTTCAAATCTCTTTTTCAAAAAATCAAATCCTAACTTTATTCTATACATCTCTCTTTTTCCCAACACTATCATACACTTTCTTTCAAATCTTACTTCCACTCAAATTTTCCTTTTGTACGGAATCACTTCATTCCCCAACGTCTCTATCCTTCTTTCCATTCTATAAATACCTCTCATTTTTCCATAAAAATATCACATCAAATTCTAACTCATCCCTCAAATTTCTACTTCATATCCATCCTTTTTTCTTCCCCGACAAAATGGCGAAGTGGTGGGAAACGTGTTTTCTTATGGTCATCACCATTGCTACGGTGATGATGTCTTTTTTCTGTCTACATAGCCCGGAACACTGTGGACCCGGGATGCTTGCACTCCCAATCATCTACATGTTATTATTTGTAGCATGGGTTATTAATCGTCATTCTTAAAATTTGCCGTATTTCTTATTTCTTAAATGTACCATTTATTCGTCGTACTGTTCAATATAGTATGTAATATTTGTACTGTCAGTATTAAATGTTGTACTATTTGTCATAATGTTGCTTAATTATTCAGATAATATTTTGTGTGTTTTCTGCCAGTCAAATATTCATTTTTTTGTGCATTAAATGATTTTTAGGGTTATTATCGGTAATTTTGCTCGCGTACAGTAAATATTAGTTATTTATTATGTCTGTGTTTTTAACAAGTCATGTAAATAAACTTTAATTTTTCATATAAAACAAAAAACAACTAAAAGAAAATTAACTTTGACTGTTGATTTTTCACTCTAACTGCTACATTAATACCTGAACAGTCAGTTGACAGTCAAACTGCTGGCAGTACAATTCTCAGTGTTTTGTACCATCAATCAAATCAATCTTTTACAATTCGAAATTCCAAGATTTTTGTCCTAGAAGTCTTCTGAATATCACATGATTAGCAGAGACTAAACACTGCACAAAAATCAGGTACGCTTAACTGTCTCCTACACAAATAGTCCCTGACTAGGGTTTTCTTGTTTTTACAGGAGAAACAAGTTTTTGAGACCTCAAATGGATTTCATGGACATCCATATATCTCAAAGTACCATCACACAAATTTTCAGACTTCAATTCACTCAGACGCACCGTCAGCAGCTCAAACAGTCAACAGACGACCCGTTTGACCAAAAAAGTCAACAGACAGTCAAAAATGAAATTTTTTGTCAACATTCATATTTTGTCAAAAGATTCATCATTTGATCATTGGATGATCATAATTCATCAAGGAAAGATCAAAAATCAACAAAACCCTAAGATTCAAAATTAGGGTTTTCTCCTAAAAAGTCAACTGAACTTTGACTGGCCATAACTCTCTCATCCTTCATCCAAAAAATTCAAACCAAAGCTCATTTTGAAGTGAATTCAATTATCTTTCAAATGCAATTGATCCCATGGTCATTACATTTACCATTTGAAAAATATGAACAAAGACATTACAGGTCATTTTCAAAGTCAACAAAAAGACACGTTTTTCAAAAGGACACACAAGGAGCATCAAAAATCATTTTGACATGAAACCAAAGACATTGGTTAGAGGACTCTTTGAGGTTTCCAAAAAGTGCAAGATCTCCTTCATATGACAAAAATTGAGGGATTTACACCTTGTTGAAGTTGGCTAAAGTTTGGGAAAATGCTTAAAACCAACATTACTCAAAAATGTATTTTTTCCAAATGGGGCCAAATTTTCATGGTTAAAACATGTTTTCCATGATATTATGGGCCTCCCACGACCAAGACAAAGACCACACCATTTTTATCCATTTTTGGCTTAATTTTATCTTATTTTAAGATTAAATAAAAAAAGAAAATGGAAGGATAATGGATAGCTTATTTTCTAAGCTAAAGCCACCAAGGAATCTTCAATTATGCAGCAAGAAAGATACAAGGAAATCCTAGAGCAAGAGTGTGGAAAAATCAAGCAATGGTTGCTTGAATTTTAAGCTTGAAAGTCAAAAATTCAACAAAGACAATTAAGGCTTCTTAGCTTAGTTTTTAAGCACTTCATGGCTTATTTAAAGGCTAGCATACTCCAACAACAAAGAGAGAACGAAATAGCAAAGAGAGATAGCAAGAAAGCTCACAAAATTCTCACAAAAATCTCCAAACTTTGTAATTTTCACTTTCATATTTCCAATCAATATCAATACAAAATAAACACTTCCAATCATCTTCACAAACAAAAGAGCACGAAATTAGAGCCAAACTTCTGCTTGTAACACACTTGTAATCACTTAAATTTTTCAAAGAAACTTGAAATTCGAATTTTAAGTTTAAGTCATTTTCAATACAAACTAAGTATTCAAACATCTTCCTCAAGCATCACTGAACATATTCCAATCATTTCCAAGTCTTGAAACTCACTGAACCAAGTACTATAGGTCACGATTGGTTCGAACTAAAATCAACTTGTATCTCATAATCCACGCATGCTTAGCAAGATGTAGACATATATTTGAACTTAGTTTGATGTGTAGATCATTTCTGGAAGTTTAATTGAGTTTTGGATGCTTGTACACGAATCTACCATTTTAGGGTTTTCTAGTTCAAATTTAGGGTTTTTAGTTAGAACCAAAATTAGAACAAATTAAGGGCATGGTTGAATTCAGTGGAACAAGACGAATTGAATGGACCTATCGCGCCTAATTTCTATGCACGTTTACCCCTGTTCGCTATTTTTGCAGATTTAGGGTTCATCAATTACAGCGCTTTTGCATAAAAGCGCTGTTAAAAGTGGTGTCTGGAGGATGAAGACGAAGACGTGTCCTCACCCCATTGGTTCACACGCGCGCGTTTTTTTAAATTTAATTTTTCTAATCCAGTGTGCTGCAGGTATATCACGTGTCACACGCCTTCAGGCCTTCCACCATCTGATTTCATTAATCTCCTCATCCAACGCTCTAGCCTTGCCAGTCCATGCTATAGACTCTATAACCCACCACATCTGATCACTGCTTATTTATTTTTCTATTTTATTTTAATTTTCTTGCAAAATTAATTAAAAATAGTTTCAAAATTCCAAAAAATACACAAAAAATATTTTTAAGTTTCTAAAATAATATTTTATTTTCTAACAGAAAAATATTTTATTTTTCTTCATAATTTCAATATTTTGCATAATTAATTAGTTTATATTTATATATTTGCTTTTTTAATTATTTTAACCAATCAAAAAATCATAAAAAATTTGTTCTTCATATTAAATATTGTTTATATATTATAATCTAATTTTTTACATATTTTGAATAATTTTCTCTTTAAGTTTTAATTATTTGTGTAATTATTTGCATAATTATGTGTTAATTAACTTAATAAATTTCAAATCAATTTCAAAAATTAAAAAAAAAAATAGTTTTGTTTTAAAATTAATTAGCAAATATTTTGAACATATTTTGAACTTAATTTTTAGGTTTAAATTTTATTTCCATCTTTTCCTCATTTTAATTAAATTAATCATGCATTAATCATAATTAAAATAAATCATAAAAAATCCAAAAACATTTCTTTATTTTCTTGCTATTTAAATTCCTAGATAAATGTATAGGTTGTCAAATCTATGTAAATAGGCGTAGTTTACATTTCCTGCAAATCGATGTAATAGCGTAGATTTACTTTCCGCATTTTACATTTCCGCATTTTAAATTCCAGCATATATAAACTGCGTGTATGTCAAAGATAAAATTGAACCGTTAGATCACTAATTCCAAAAGATAAAATATCTGAATTCAAACACAATCACACTTGCACCTCTTAAGGTAATCCCTTCTCATTCTTTTCAAAATCAAAGTCAGAATTCTACTGTTTCGAGTACAAAATCAAACCTTTTGTTTGTATCCGGTGAAAGGATAGATTTTTAAAGGAAATATGATAAAGACCTCATAACTCAGGGTAGACCTCCTAATTTGCTTGCTCAAATCAAAACAAACAAAATTCTCATACACTGTTGTTTTTCAAAATCAAACTTACAAAAAGCCAATACTTTGTATATATCCAAACAAGGATCATTACGAAGTTAACGTTCTTTTTTTCAAAAAAACATCTTTGAAAGATAAAAAACACTTTGTATACATCCGCACAAGGATCATTACAAATTCAATTTACAAAGGTATTTGAAACCACATATGAGCATTTTAAAGCAATTGAAAAGTGATCGAAAACAAGTGAGCTAAGCAAACTAAAGAGCCCATGGATAACCATGGATACAAAGGGTGCTAACACCTTCCCTTTGTATAACCTACCCCCTTACCCAGAATTTCTTAAAGGTCTTTTTTCTCTTTCTTTTATAAACCTTTCCTTAATTGGATAAAATAAAAGGTCGGTGGCGACTCTCTGAATTTTCAAAATGCGAAAGCAGAAACAATAAAAAGAGTCAGTTCACGTATCTCTCCGCGAGAGGTATGGCCGAAAACGGAGGTCCACAGTGGGGTTCTTGTTAGAACAAGATTTGTTCTGATCAATTATCTTAGTTTTGATGATAACAATAATATGAATTTTGCTTAAGATAATATGGTACTCTAATCAAATGCAATTTCCTTTTCAGGGAATATATAAAGAGTATGCATAATTCAGCGCTCAGAAGCTTTGTCTCAAAGGGTTCAGCATGCAACATCAGGACATGGTCTGGCAAGACATCAGAAGATGGTCGAAGCAGAATCAGAACATGGGTCTATGGAAGCATCAGAAGAACTGAGATCAGAAGCACCGAAGCTCAGAAGATGGTATCACGCAACAGAAGCACTTCAAGGTCAGAAGATCAGAAGATGCTATGCACCAAGCTGTTTGACTCTGATGATATTCAAACGTTGTATTCACAAACATCAGATCAGAAGGATGTACAAGTGGCAGGCTACGCTGACTGACAAAAGGAACGTTAAAGCTATTAAAGGCAACGTCAGTAGACACAGCGTGAACAAGGCTCGAGGTAGTTGACAAAAGCGTATAACATTAAATGCGATGCTGTACGGAACACGCAAAGCATTAAATGCACTCAACGGTCATCTTCTCAACGCCTATAAATATGAAGTTCTGATGAGAAGCAAGGTTACAAATTCTGAACAACTCTGTACAAGATTATTCAAAAAGACTTGCTGAAACGCTGAAAAACTCAAAGCTCAGAATCTTCATCTTCATCAAAGCTCACTACATTGCTGTTGTAATATATTAGTGAGATTAAGCTTAAACGTTAAGAGAAATATCACAGTTTGTGATTATAGCTTTTAAGAAGCAATTGTAAAACTCTTGAATTGATTACATTAAGTTGTAAGGAACTAGAGTGATCGTGTGGATCAGAATACTCTAGGAAGTCTTAGAGGTTATCTAAGCAGGTTGTAACTAGAGTGATCGTGTGGATCAGTATACTCTAGAAAAGTCTTAGAGGGTATCTAAGCAGTTGTTCCTGGAGTGATCAGTGTGTGATCAGAAGACTCTGGAAGACTTAGTTGCTGACTAAGTGGAAAACCATTGTAATCCGTGCGATTAGTGGATTAAATCCTCAGTTGAGGTAAATCATCTCTGCGGGGGTGGACTGGAGTAGTTTAGTTAACAACGAACCAGGATAAAAATAACTGTGCATTTTATTTTTATCGTCCAAGTTTTTAAAGCTACACTTATTCAAACCCCCCCTTTCTAAGTGTTTTTCTATCCTTCAATTGGCATCAGAGCGCCGGTTCTAAGGTGCAAGCACTTAACCGTGTTTAGAAAAGATTCAGGAAGAGAAAAACGCTTCAGTAAAAGATGGCTGATGAAAATTCAAAATCTACATCTACATCTAGCTCTGCTGAGCAACACAACGGTAACAATGGTTATACTAGACCGCCAGTATTTGATGGTGAAAACTTTGAATACTGGAAAGATAAACTGGAAAGTTACTTTCTTGGTCTAGAAGGTGATCTATGGGATCTTCTAATGGATGGTTACAAACATCCAGTTAATGCCAGTGGCGTAAAGCTGACAAGGCAAGAAATGAGTGATGATCAAAAGAAGCTTTTCAGGAATCATCATAAATGCAGAACTGTTTTGCTGAATGCTATCTCTCATGCTGAGTATGAGAAGATATCTAACAGAGAAACGGCCTATGATATATATGAGTCCTTGAAAATGACTCATGAAGGAAATGCTCAAGTCAAGGAGACTAAAGCTCTTGCCTTAATCCAAAAGTATGAAGCCTTCAAGATGGAGGATGATGAAGACATTGAAAAGATGTTTTCAAGATTTCAAACTCTTACTGCTGGATTGAGAGTTCTTGACAAGGGATACACCAAGGCTGATCACGTAAAGAAGATCATCAGAAGCTTACCCAGAAGATGGGGTCCAATGGTAACTGCATTCAAAATTGCGAAGAATCTGAATGAAGTTTCTTTGGAAGAGCTTATCAGTGCCTTGAGAAGCCATGAAATAGAGCTGGACGCAAATGAGCCTCAAAAGAAAAGTAAGTCTATTGCATTAAAATCAAATATCAAAAAATGCACTAACGCTTTTCAGGCTAGAGAAGAAGATCCTGAAGAATCAGAATCTGAAGAAGAAGATGAACTATCCATGATCTCCAGAAGGGTAAACCAACTCTGGAAGAGCAAGAAAAGGAAGTTCAGAGGCTTCAGAAGTTCAAAGAGATTTGAACGTGGAGAATCTTCTGATGACAGAAGATTTGACAAGAAGAAGGTCATGTGCTACGAATGCAATGAGCCAGGACACTTCAAGAATGAATGTCTAAAACTTCAGATGGAAAATCCCAAGAAGAAGTTTCATAAGAAGAAAGGTCTTATGGCAACCTGGGATGAGTCAGAAGATGATTCAGACTCTGAAGATGAGCAGGCTAACTGTGCGCTGATGGCGACAGAAGATGACGGATCAGAATCTACATCAGAATCAGATTCTGAAGAGATATCCTTGGCTGCAAAAAGGACAAAGCACAACATGTCATGGTACCTGGACTCTGGATGCTCACGACACATGACAGGAAGAAGGTCTATGTTCCAAGACCTGGTGCTTAAGTCTGGAGGAGAAGTCAAGTTTGGAGGAGATCAGAAGGGCAAGATAATTGGCTCTGGAACTATAAAGTCTGGTAACTCTCCTTCCATTTCTAATGTACTTCTTGTAGAAGGATTAACACATAACCTCTTATCTATCAGTCAATTGAGTGACAATGGTTATGATATAATCTTTAATCAAAAGTATTGCAAGGCTGTAAATCAGAAGGATGGCTCAATCCTATTTACAGGCAAGAGGAAGAATAACATTTATAAGACAGATCTGCAAGATCTTATGAGTCAGAAGGTGACTTGTCTTATGTCTGTTTCTGAAGAGCAGTGGGTCTGGCACAGAAGATTAGGTCATGCTAGTTTGAGAAAGATTTCTCAGATTAACAAACTGGATCTTGTCAGAGGACTCCCTAATCTGAAATTCAAATCAGATGCTCTTTGTGAAGCATGTCAGAAGGGCAAGTTCTCCAAACCTGCATTCAAGTCCAAGAATGTTGTTTCTACCTCAAGGCCATTAGAACTCCTGCACATTGATCTGTTTGGCCCAGTCAAAACAGCATCTGTCAGAGGGAAGAAATATGGATTAGTCATCGTAGATGATTATAGTCGCTGGACGTGGGTAAAATTCTTGAAACACAAGGATGAGACTCATTCAGTGTTCTTTGATTTCTGCATTCAGATTCAATCTGAAAAAGAGTGTAAAATCATAAAGGTCAGAAGTGATCATGGTGGTGAATTTGAGAACAGATCCTTTGAAGAATTCTTCAAAGAAAATGGTATTGCCCATGATTTCTCTTGTCCTAGAACTCCTCAGCAAAATGGAGTTGTAGAACGAAAGAATAGGACTCTGCAAGAAATGGCCAGAACCATGATCAATGAAACCAATATGGCTAAGCATTTCTGGGCAGAAGCAATAAACACTGCATGCTATATTCAGAATAGAATCTCTATCAGACCTATTCTAAATAAGACTCCTTATGAATTGTGGAAGAATAAAAAGCCAAACATTTCATATTTCCATCCTTTTGGATGTGTATGCTTTATTCTGAACACTAAAGATCATCTTGGTAAGTTTGATTCCAAAGCTCAAAAATGTTTCCTTCTTGGATATTCTGAACGCTCAAAAGGCTACAGAGTATACAATACTGAAACATTGATTGTGGAAGAATCAATCAATATCAGGTTTGATGATAAGCTTGGTTCTGAAAAACCAAAGCAGTTTGATAATTTTGCAGATTGTGATATTGACATATCAGAAGTTGTTGAGCCAAGAAGCAACGCATCAGAAGCAGAGCTTCTCAGAAGCAAAGAATCTGAAGATCAAGTATCAGCTTCTCTGGACAATCTAAGCATTTCTGAAGAACCATCTGTCAGAAGACCATCCAGACTCACTTCTGGTCACTCAGAAGATGTCATTCTTGGAAAGAAGGATGATCCAATCAGAACAAGAGCATTCCTTAAAAACAATGCAGACTGTCAATTAGGTCTTGTGTCTCTGATCGAGCCAACTTCTGTTGATCATGCTCTAGAAGATCCAGACTGGATAATTGCTATGCAAGAAGAACTGAATCAGTTTACAAGGAATGATGTTTGGGATCTTGTTCCTAGACCAGATGGATTCAATATAATCGGTACAAAATGGGTCTTCAGAAACAAGCTCAGTGAGAAAGGTGAAGTGATAAGGAACAAAGCCAGACTGGTGGCTCAGGGTTATAGTCAGCAAGAAGGGATTGACTATACAGAAACCTTTGCACCAGTGGCCAGGTTAGAATCTATTCGTCTATTAATTTCATTTGCCACTCAACATAACATCACTCTCTATCAGATGGATGTTAAGAGTGCCTTCTTAAACGGTTATATAGATGAAGAAGTTTATGTCCATCAACCTCCTGGTTTTGAAGACTCTATGTCTCCTAATCATGTTTTTAAACTAAAGAAATCGTTGTATGGATTGAAATAAGCTCCCAGAGCTTGGTATGAACGCTTAAGTTCTTTCCTTCTGGATAATGGTTTCACTAGAGGAAAAGTGGACACTACTCTCTTTTGTAAAACCTTTAAAAGGGATATTTTAATTTGTCAAATATATGTGGATGATATTATTTTTGGAACATCTAATGCTACACTTGGAAAGGAGTTTGCTGAGTCTATGCAGGCTGAGTTTGAAATGAGCATGATGGGAGAACTCAAGTATTTCCTTGGAATACAAATAAATCAAACATCAGAAGGAACGTATGTTCACCAAACCAAGTATGTGAAGGAACTTCTGAAGAAGTTTAATCTTCTAGACTGCAAAGAAGCCAAAACTCCTATGCATCCAACATGCATCCTAGGTAAGGATGAGGTAAGTAAGAAGGTAGATCAGAAGTTATACAGAGGTATGATTGGATCTCTTCTATATTTGACTGCTTCTAGACCTGACATTCTGTTCAGTGTTTGTTTGTGTGCTAGATTCCAATCAGATCCTAGAGAATCTCATTTAACTGCTGTTAAGAGAATTCTAAGGTATCTGAAAGGTACTACTAATGTTGGTTTAATTTACAGAAAATCTAAAGAATACAACTTAGTAGGATTCTGTGATGCTGACTATGCTGGAGACAGAATTGAAAGAAAGAGTACTTCAGGAAGTTGCCAATTTCTTGGAAGTCATTTGATCTCCTGGTATAGCAAGAAGCAAGCAACTATTGCTCTATCAACAACAGAAGCAGAATATGTCGCTGCTGCTGGTTGCAGTACACAGATGCTCTGGATGAAGAGTCAGTTAGAAGATTATCAGATATATGAGAGTAACATTCCTATATTCTGTGATAATACTTCTGCTATATGTTTATCTAAGAATCCTATTCTTCATTCAAAGGCTAAACATATTGAGATTAAACATCATTTCATAAGGGACTATGTTCAGAAGGGTGTTATTTCTTTAAACTTTGTGGATACAGACCATCAATGGGCTGATATATTTACAAAACCCCTGGCTGAAGATAGGTTTAAGTTCATTCTGAAGAACATCAGTATGGATTTATGCCCAGAATGAGAAGATGAGAAGTTCTTACGTATGAGTATCTTCTGAAATGAATTTTTTTTAATCAGAAGTTCTGATTGAAATCGTTTAGAAATTATGATTCGGTTATTACTAACGTTTCATTGTCCAAGTTGATTCAGAACCTCTTTTAAAGCAAAACAGCTGTATCGTTTTATCTTGGGATGGTAAACATGTCATTACTATTCATGGATAAGCGCGCATGCAGTTGAAGGGACGCCGACCATAGGTAACTGTGCTAGTCACCTCATTTGTCTTTATTATCTCTCCTCATGTCACGCAACATTAAATTTTGATGTTATGACAAAAAGGGGGAGAAGATAAATGATAAATGATTTGATTAATCTATCAGTTGCTGGGTAAAGCTCCCACACATTTACTAACAAGAACTGCAAGTTCTATATGGTTTAAGTGTTTTGCAGATATAAAGAAGAGAATCTTCAGAAGCAAACACAAGAAGCAAAACCATAAGAAGTGTTATTGTGTAAAAAGAATAAGCTCATGGGAACTGAAGCAAGCTGAGTGCTGTCAAGCTTCAGATATCAGAAGAAAGAAATAAGAATGAATCAGAAGCACTGATAATAGAATTTGATCCATATTTGTCTATTTGTTCTGACAAAATTCTATTTGCTCTGATACATTATTTTAGCCTATATGGCTCTGATATATATGGCTCTGATACATATCATGTATTCTAATATACATTTTATGTTCTGACTCGTTCATGCTGACTTTTGTCGTTTAGTTTTTATTCTGTAACATTTCAGGATGTAGAGATGCTCTGATGATGCTCTGGTACATTCAACAATGTTCTGATACAAATCTAGCATGAAGTGATGTTGGTAGACATTCAAAGTTCTGAAGCTATCCGAGGGAAGCAGAAATCAGAAGCTGTGAATGTTTTAAAGATCCAGAAATTCTAGTTCTGAAGCTGTCCAATGGAAGCAGAAGTCAGAAGCTATGAATTCTCTGAAGGCAGAAGCTTATGTGATCGTCTCTACCGAAATAATCAGGGAAGTCTTTTATTAAAGTTCTTCGAGTATTTATTTCAGGGGGAGATTATTTATCTCAGGGGGAGATTGTTAATCTCAGGGGGAGACATATTCATATGCTTATGCTATAGCTGTGTAATTTGTCTTTTGCCGTCTGCTCTTTCTGATCGCAAATTCATATCATTTATATATGTTTTTGTCATCATCAAAAAGGGGGAGATTTTTAGAACAAGATTTGTTCTGATCAATTATCTTAGTTTTGATGATAACAATAATATGAATTTTGCTTAAGATAATATGGTACTCTAATCAAATGCAATTTCCTTTTCAGGGAATATATAAAGAGTATGCATAATTCAGCGCTCAGAAGCTTTGTCTCAAAGGGTTCAGCATGCAACATCAGAACATGGTCTGGCAAGACATCAGAAGATGGTCGAAGCAGAATCAGAACATGGGTCTATGGAAGCATCAGAAGAACTGAGATCAGAAGCACCGAAGCTCAGAAGATGGTATCACGCAACAGAAGCACTTCAAGGTCAGAAGATCAGAAGATGCTATGCACCAAGCTGTTTGACTCTGATGATATTCAAACGTTGTATTCACAAACATCAGATCAGAAGGAAGTACAAGTGGCAGGCTACGCTGACTGACAAAAGGAACGTTAAAGCTATTAAAGGCAACGTCAGTAGACACAGCGTGAACAAGGCTCGAGGTAGTTGACAAAAGCGTATAACATTAAATGCGATGCTGTACGGAACACGCAAAGCATTAAATGCACTCAACGGTCATCTTCTCAACGCCTATAAATATGAAGTTCTGATGAGAAGCAAGGTTACGAATTCTGAACAACTCTGTACAAGATTATTCAAAAAGACTTGCTGAAACGCTGAAAAACTCAAAGCTCAGAATCTTCATCTTCATCAAAGCTCACTACATTGCTGTTGTAATATATTAGTGAGATTAAGCTTAAACGTTAAGAGAAATATCACAGTTTGTGATTATAGCTTTTAAGAAGAAATTGTAAAACTCTTGAATTGATTACATTAAGTTGTAAGGAACTAGAGTGATCGTGTGGATCAGAATACTCTAGGAAGTCTTAGAGGTTATCTAAGCAGGTTGTAACTAGAGTGATCGTGTGGATCAGTATACTCTAGAAAAGTCTTAGAGGGTATCTAAGCAGTTGTTCCTGGAGTGATCAGTGTGTGATCAGAAGACTCTGGAAGACTTAGTTGCTGACTAAGTGGAAAACCATTGTAATCCGTGCGATTAGTGGATTAAATCCTCAGTTGAGGTAAATCATCTCTGCGGGGGTGGACTGGAGTAGTTTAGTTAACAATGAACCAGGATAAAAATAACTGTGCATTTTATTTTTATCGTCCAAGTTTTTAAAGCTACACTTATTCAAACCCCCCCTTTCTAAGTGTTTTTCTATCCTTCAGTTCTTACCCTATAACCGGGGTTATGATGAACCGTATGTGGGATGGGGTTTATGAATTTGCCTCAGTGTCGGTGTTTGATTATGTGGTTGATTCTGAGTCCTTGGTTGTTATTCATAATTGGTTGCTCCGTGTTGATTTGGGGATGATTTGTAGGTTGCTGTTGTATTGTGTTTTAGTGGTGGAAAATTGTTATGTTGCTGTTATAAATGTTGTGTTCTTGAATTAAGTTGTAGAAATTCAATCAAATGAATTGGTAGTAATGCTTATTATTAGAAATAGTTGGCATGTGGTATAAGTTGCAGAAAGTGGAAAATTACACGAAGGAGCAATGGCAGAAGTATAAAGTAGCAGGCTGAATCGGTAGCCTAATTATAATGCGATAAAAGTAACTGTAGCAATAATGATGGCTTATGTAGCGGTAATTCAAGTAACGGAGTTGTTGATAATTAACAAATAATAATAATTAAGTTGTTGGTGCCTTAGTGGTAGATGTTGATAGCGAATATTAAGTTGATAGCTGCAGAGTTGTTACAACCTTGGTAGGAATAATTTGGTAGTAGTATAAGGACCGATGATGTAAGTTGGTGGACAATTAAGTATAAGTTGTTGAGCAGAATGTAGTATATGCTGCTATTGAGTAGTATAAATAAGACTTATAATAATAGTCGGTATGAGTAAGCGTTGTGTTGAGTTGTTGTTGCTATGTTGTTTCTAGTATGTTATTATTGAACATGATATAGTTGAATATGTTGTTAGTAAGTTGTTGGGAATATGTTGTCGTTGTTGAACAAGTTGTTATTACTATGTTGAAATGTTGTTGTTATATGTCGCTGTTGAATTGTCGTTGATTACGTTGATGATGTTGTAGGCCTATGGCCAATGTTGAATAAGTTGAAAATTAATTATGTCTGAGCTGTTGTTGATGTTTAAGTTGTTAACGTTGTTGTTGTTGTTGATGTTTAAGTTGTTACCGTTGTTGTTGTTGTCGATGTTTAATTTGTTATCGTGTTGTTGTTGTTATTGTTGCTATTTGATAAATTGTCGTTTGATATAAGTTGATGTGGTTATAAGTTGCTTTTGTGATTAAGTTATTGTTGATTATAAGTTATGATTGCCATTAAGTTGTTATTGCTGTTAAGTTGTCATTATTGTTAAGTTGTTGTTGTGATCAAGTCGTTGTTACTAAGTTGTTGTGATCAAGTTGTTGTTATTAAGTTGTTGTTATTAAGTTGTTGTTACTAAGTTGTTGTTATTAAGTTGTTGTTACTAAGTTGTTGTTATTAAGTTGTTGTTACTAAGTTGTTGTTGCTAGTAAGTTGTATTGATTTAAGTCGCTTACTCGTTGTTGTATAATTGCTATGTAAAGTGGTAGAATTTGTATAATCCTAGTCTAATATACTGTTTATCATACACCTGTTTATATTGTATGATATCTCACCCCTTCTGTAATGATGTTACCTATTATGGGTAATTGAGCAGGTACTCAAGAATAGCTGTGGAAGCGAAGTAACTTTATGAAGTCTTTAGTTGCTGTTAGTCGATTGGTGTCTTGCTCTGATACGTAGCACTCGGGATGGGATTATGATTGTTTATGTCGGTCATGTTGTTGTTATTATAAGACGATGAATAATTGTTATTATTTGTTGTTGAAATTGTTTCTAATTGTTGTTATTACAATAATTCTTGAATAATTATAAATTGAAGTTTTGATTTTAGTTGGATAAAGTTGTATATGATTTATAAGTTGTGAACGCCGAATGCTATGTATCATAATAAAAGCAAATATAGGTTGGTTGTTTGTTGGAATAAGTTGAGAATGTAATGCCTCATGTTTAATGTTTGAAATTTCCGCATTCTGATTTAAATATAACGTTGGGTAGATTTGGGGTGTTACATTAGTAAGTGTACTATTTTGCATCTGTAGTAATAATAGGGAAATTCCCCGAATGTCGATCTCAAGGACTGCACGTTAATATCGAGTTTCAATAGTGGTTCAATTAAACAAAAACTATATTTGGAGTTTTGTTTGCAAATTGTGACTAACAATAATTAAATAAGCAGAAAAGTAAATTGGCTTTTTGACAAATATGAGTATTATGCTAGAGTAAAGTGTGTGACTATTTCTATAATAACCTTGGATTTAGATCTCCTCAACAAGTTCATACTATTCAATTACCAGACCTTTAGATTATTTTCCCCTAAGTCCTTAGCGGGAAAACCTTTGAACATTCATCCTAAATCCTAAGTCCTTAGAGATCTATTATGAAATCAAGCAATTGTTTTATCAAGAGTTAACCGGTAACTATAGGGTATCCCTAGTCCTAGGTGATATCTACTATAGTCTAATCGTACAAAAACCTTAACAACCGCGGTCCAGCAAATCATTAACCGTAAATCATTCCTTGTTTGTCCGACAAAGAAAGCATAAAAACATTGTATAATCAAATTGAATAATAAAACATGCAATTGAGGAAATCAAGAATTCAAAGTCAATACAAGATCCAATCAGGGACACCCCCTAGCATTGGGGATTAGCTACTCATATCGTTCAAAGAAAACAAAATATAAAATAGAGACTTTACAAGAATTGAGATGATAGTTGATCTTCAATCGCTTCCGTTCATGAAAACCTTCTTCTCTCCCAAACCCTTGTTTTCTCCCATCTTCAATCGTGCTTCTTCTCTCGGCCAAAAAAGTCTTCTCCTTGTCTCTCAAATCACGTTTAACTTCTCTAGGTTTTCAGATCCCAGCCAGAATACCAAAATTGCCCCTGGGTCTTTAAAATTGTAAAAACATCAAAATTCAGAAATCCTGTCCGCACAGGCTGACACGGCCGTGTCACTTGACACGGTCTGACCGTGTGCGTCTCTGCCTCTTTTGGCTTTGACTTCAACATCAAAGTTTTAGCCCTTTTCGTTAGCGAAATTTTGCCACCGGAACCGAGTCATTCCGAGTTACGAAGCTCCAGTTATGATCAAAATACTACACGCATGTCACGATTTTCAACTTCTTTTACACCAACACTTATGCAATTTCCATCTGATCCATAATTAACCTACAACCACCAAGTAGAGAGATCAAAAGCATCTAAAAAGACATGATAAAGGGCACAAAAACATAATGCAAGCAATTAACTAATATTAAAGGAATCAACGAAAAACTCTTGAAAACAACCACAGAGTGTTACCAAGTATGACGATCTTATGCCGAATTTATGACGAAATTAAGTAGAAATGGTGACCGATCAGCTATGGTTCCTAGAGCCAGGTCACAGAAGGTGTATCACAAGTCGAGATGTAGTTTTCAATGAAGCTGAAATGGCTTTTAAGAAAGCTGATGATGTTGGTCACAATGCAGAAACATCTTACGAAGAGCTGGAAAAGGTAGAGATTCCTGTTGAGGTGGAGCATGTTGATGCTGAATTGCATACCCCTGATGAAGTCGAAGAAGAAGCAGAAGATGCTGAGGAAAATGATGAAAATGTCGATGACTACCTATTGTCAAGAGATAGGTCGAGAAGAACCATCAAGCCACCTCAGAGACTTGGGTATGCAAATCTTATAGCTTATGCCTTAATCTTTGCAAATGAGGTTCTAGACGAAGAACCTAGAGAATACAAGGAAGTTATGAGGAGTCGAAATAAGACTGAATGGCTGAAGTCCATGGATGATGAGATGAAATCTCTTCATGATAATCATACTTGGGAACTGATCAAGAAACCTGTTGGGGCAAGGTTAGTCAGCTATAAATGGATTTTCAAAGTTAAGGAAGGAATTGAAGGAGTGACGTCGAAAAGATACAAGGCAATGTTAGTTGCAAGGGGTTTCACTCATAAATAAGGTGTCGACTTCAATGATGTGTTTTCTCCTGTTGTGAAGCATAAGTCCATTCGAATGTTGCTTTCCATGGTGGCACAGTTCGACCATGAACTGGAACAGATGGATGTGAAGACAGCGTTCTTGTATGGTGATCTAGATGAAACGATCATGATGAGGCAACCTGGAGGGTATGTCGAAAAGGAGAAGGAAAATTATGTGTGAAAGCTAAAGAGATCTTTATATGGATTGAAACAATCTCCTCGACAGTGGAATAGGAGATTCGACAAGTTCATGGCACACATAAGTTTCATTAGAAGTCAGTTCGACCACTGCGTTTACTTCAAATTTCGACCTGGTAATTCATTTGTTATTTTGTTACTTTATGTGGATGATATTCTCATAGCAAGCAACAATATTGAAGATGTGACGAGGGTGAAGGCTGAACTCAATAAGGAGTTCGATATGAAGGATCTGGGAGCTGCCTCCAGGATTCTTGGAATTGACATTCGAAGAGATAGAAAGAAGCCGAAGTTATTCTTATCTCAAGAGGCATATCTACGAAAAATTCTTGAAAATTTTGGTATGTCGAATTCGAAGCCAGTTGTGACTCCAACAAACCCTCAATTCAAGCTGAGTATTGATCAGTGTCCCAGTACTGATGTCGAAAGAGCCTATATGAATAGCATCCCATATGCTAATATAGTTGGTTCTTTGATGTATGCTATGGTTTGTACTAGACCCGACATAACATATGTAGTAAGTCTTATAAGCAGGTACATGGAGAATCCTGGAAAGACTCACTGACAAGCATTGAAATAAATTTTAAGGTACATAAATGGGTCTCTGAACAGAGTCCTAATTTATGGTGGAACCTTGGGTGAAGATAGTAAAGCAGAAATTGAAGGATATGTCGACTCTGATTATGCAGGTTGTATGGATTCTAAAAAGTCTATTTCTGGATATGTTTTCACTATTTTTGGCACTGCAATTAGTTGGAAAGCAACAATTCAGAAGGTTGTTGCTCTATCAACCACTGAAGAGGAGTATATTTCCCTAACTGAAGTTGTGAAAGAAGCATTGTGGCTTGAAGGTTTTGCGAAGGAGCTGAAACTTCAAGGTCGAGGTATCACTGTTAAATGTGATAGTCAAAGTGCAATACACTTGTCGAAGAATTCAGCCTATCATGAGCAAACTAAGCACATTAATGTGAGGCTGCATTTCGTCAGAGGAGTAATCGAGCGTGGAGAAGTCCAAGTGCTGAAGGTTTCGACTGAAGACAATGTTGGTGATATGATCACCAAGACATTGCCGAGTTGCAAGTTTTTCCACTGTATGCAGTTGATAAAGCTGCACGAAGAAAGCTAGTTTGTTCCCTTGATGTTGTAGAGTTAGATCCAAGGTGGAGATTTGTGAGATATTGGATCGAACTCTAGTATGGTCGAAGGGTAGCTTCTTGGTTCGACAATATTAAGCATGAAGTCGAAGGTTGTCACATGCTTGTGTCAAAGATGCTAGGGTTGTTAGCATGTTTGTAACAGCCCGAGCCTTCAGCGTTCCCGGAACTGTCACCTCACGATCTTCTCTACCCCCCTCACTAGTAGAGTTTTTGCCTTTCGTGGGAATCGAACCCTGTACCCTGGGGTTCAAGTACATGTCCATTCCCTTCCCACTACCACTTGAGCTAGTAGCAGTGGTAGCAGGAATTGCTATGAATATGTACTTAACCCCTAGGTACATGGTTCGATTCTTGCGGGAGGCAAAAACAATATTTTCTGGGCAGCCGGTAAGCGGACCTAGGGGGATTATTGATTAAGCTGGTGACATGCTTGGTAGGCCGGAAGCCTTGCGGGGTAAGCGGAAATCCAGGGTGTTACAATGTTAAATTAGGTTTTACTGTTTAAACCCTAATTTGTTAAGTTAACTTGTTTATTAAGTTGGCTTGTGTAATGGGCCTTGTGGAAAAAGCCCATTAGTCAGTATGTTAGGTTTTATTATAAATAGCATACTAGTCTCTCATCATTGCTAAGCTGCAAATCATAATTTAGAGTGAGAGAGGTTATTTGTTATTCTTGTAAACTTGTAATCTTGTTTTAAGAGAAAGTAAAAGAATAGCAGTTCTAACCAATTCTTGTGTTCTTCTTATCTTCCCTAATTCCTATTATATTTTGTTCTTGACATCGTTTTCACAACATATTCCAAGGCAACCGTTTTTTTTTTTGTGTAAGCAAGATATATTGAAAGGGAGAACTAAGGGTTCTCCAACCCGATTACACAAGAGAACGGGAAACCCGCACAAAAAAGAGAAAATTACAACCAAATAAACTTATGAGAGAAAAAGAAACAGGTCTTTTATGAACTCATAAAACGAATAGTTGAAGTAAGTAATTTTCCCGGAAAAAGACCATTTCCAAACCGTGTCGTTAAAATTCCAAACTTCCTCCCGGATAACTTAGTCTTTAATTTCATTTTAACAAGGCACACATATTTTAGCCTGCCTAAAGTAAAATATCCAAAATTATTTTTTTTTGCAAATTAAACCAAAATTATTATTTTTTGACATAAATCTACTAAATGATTTTAAAATATTAATCGAGAAACACATTTATAAAATATAAAAACATATTAGTTTTAAGTATTCCTAATATAAAGTTTAATAAACACTATAAAATATAAAAAAAAATATAGATTTACAAGATAAATTCATGTAAAGCGATATAAACTAGTAATTGACTCATGTAATACCAAAATATAATTTTTACGTTGGTCCATTGCTAAGATAGCAAACCATCATAGAAATAATCATTTTAATAAGTTTTCACCACATTCATTTTGTTCATCTTCAAGTCTATTGCTAAGATAGTAAACCATCATAGAAATAATCATTTTAGTAAGTCTTCATCACATTCAATTTGTTCATCTTGATGTCAAATATAATCATTTCAGTTAGTTTATAGCTAAGTCTAAATTCATTTGAGGTCTATTACTATGATATATTACTTTAACAACTTTAGCACACTAGCTAAAACACTACTGACCTTACTTATATATATATATATATATATATATATATATATATATATATATATATATATATATATATATATATATATATATATATATATATATATAAAAGTAAGGTCAGTAGTGTTTTAGCTAGTGTGCTAAAGTTGTTAAAGTAATATATCATAGTAATAGACCTCAAATGAATTTAGGGTTCCCTATTAAAAAAAAGTCGACTTTTAGTCCCTATAAAATTACTTTTGCACTCACTTTTAGTCCCTATAGAGGGACTAAAAGTGAGTGCAAAAGTGATTTTATAGGGACTAAAAATCAACATTTTTTTTATAGAGACTATAAACCAAAATTCAAATATTTAAAGGGACCAAAAACTTATTTAACCCTATATATATATGCTCTGCTTTTCGAAACAAATTAATTAAGCGCATATATCCTTAATTAATTTGTTTCGAAAAGCAGCGCATATATATATATATATCCTTAATTAATTTGTTTTGAAAAGCAGCGCAAGACCTCAAGCACGTGATGTTCTATCAATAAAATAAATTATTGATGCAACATCAAAATAAATTTACTTATGCGGAAGTTCGAGATCAATGTTGTGTGGTTATCTACGATTTGGTGTCTTTGGATTATGAGGAATGCAATTATTTTCGAGGGGAAGGTGTTTAGTTTTGATGTAATTTGTTCCCATATTATTTTTCTTTCTTGGAGATGGTTATCTAGCGGATATTCTAAGTTTAGATCCAATTACTATGATTGGTTTAAACTTACTTTATCCGATTCAATCATGCTCTAGTCCTTTTTGTGTAAGGGTTGCACCCCTAGTGCGAGCTTTATTAATCAATTGCCTATTAAAAAAAACAAGACAATATTTATTTAAGTTTAATCAATTATTATTTTAATTTAAGAGACAAAGTCTTTATTTTTAAATACTATTTTTCTCCATCTAATAATTATTTTTTTTTCGAGGGGAAGGTGACCCGAGAACTAAGGGAGAACTAAAGGTTTAAGACAAGGTGGCCCTTTATCTCCATTTCTTTTTGTTCTCGCCATGGAAGGTCTAACCGCTGTTGTGAAAAGATCGGTATAAATCGATAAATTCAAACATTTCAAGTATGGGGATGGAGACTACGTAGATATTCTTCGATTTGCGGATGACACCATTCTCCTTGGGGATGCCACTTGTGACAATATTTGGAATATGAAGGTCTTATTGAGAGGTTTTGAGTTGGTAGCCAGTTTGAAGATTAACTTTTCAAAGAGCAGCATCTTAGGAGTTAATGTGGGTGATTGGTACTTTAATGCCGCTACGAAGTTTCTCGCTTGCAAGAAAGGTGAGATCCCTTTCAAATTTTTAGGCATCATGGTGGGGGAAAATCCTAGAAAAAAGAAGGTTTGGGCGGAAGTTGTTAATAAAATTAAAAGGCGCCTCTCTTCGTGGAAGGGAAGGAACATCTCTATGGGAGGTAGGATCACTCTTATAAACTCGGTTATGAACTCAATTCCCATATTTACCCTTTCCTTCTTTAAAGTTTCAGGGAATGTGGCTAAAGAGATTAGAAGGCTCCAAAGTGCGTTCCTTTGGAGTGGTAATTTTGAGAAAAGGAGCATTCATTGGGTGAAGTGGGAAGTTGTGTGTAGTCCAAAGGAGAAAGGTGGTTTGGGGGTTAGAGATGTGAGGGAGGTGAATAAGGCTTTACTCTTGAAGTGGAAGTGGAGAATTCTAAATGAAGATAATGCTATTTGGAGTAGATTTCTCAAAGTGAGATATGTTAGGCCAAAATTAAAGATTCAAGATTCTAGTGGAGACATGGTCGAGCGCGATGAATCGATTTGGTGGAGGGACTTGTGCAAGAACAAGTTGTTAGATGGTTTGGTGGATGGCGGTTTTTCCGGATGTGTTACTTGTTGTTGCAAGAACGGGAAGGATATTCTTTTTTGGCATAGTCTATGGCTAGGTGATCAACCTCTTCATCTTCTTTTTCCGGAATTATATGATTTATCAACCATGAAATGGTGTTCGGTGGCGGATATTTTGGTTTGGGCCGACGATACTCATTGTTGGAATGTTCTTGCGCTTTTCTCCCATGGCGGTGGCCGCGGTACAACCTTGGGGGCAGCAGGTACAACCGTGGGGGAAGTGGTGGCCGCCACTTCGTGTTGGAACCGGTTTCGCGATCTAGTGGTTGGTTACATTCCGAGTGAGTTTGAAAGCGATTATTTTGGTTGGTACATCAATCCGGATAGGGAGTTTTCGGTAGCGAACATTTCTTGGATGGTTAACATTTCTAAGTCTTTTGCTTGGGATATTCAAGTGATTAATTTGTTGAAAGTCATGTGGAACCTTAAAATTCCGCCAAAGATTAAGTTGTTTTCGTGGAGATTCTTCATAGAGCGTTTACCGTCCAAAGATCAATTATTGAAAAGAGGAGTTGTAAATGTTTCGAATCCGGATTGTGTGTTTTTTGGTAATCATGAAGAAACTTATCATCATCTTTTTTTTCATTGTCGGGGGGCGTTGGAGATTTGGAGTCACATTTTTCGTTTGGCTTGGAATTTCGGAGGTGAGTAACGTCGAAGATTTTCTTGATTTAGGGGCTTTACAAGTTAAGGTGTTAAATTGCCACCGCAAAATCAAGATCAATGTTGTGTGGTTATCTACGATTTGGTGTCTTTGGATTATGAGGAATGCAATTATTTTCGAGGGGAAGGTGTTTAGTTTTGATGTAATTTGTTCCCATATTATTTTTCTTTCTTGGAGATGGTTATCTAGCGGATATTCTAAGTTTAGATCCAATTACTATGATTGGTTTAAACTTCCTTTATCCGATTCAATCATGCTCTAGTCCTTCTTGTGTAAGGGTTGCACCCCTAGTGCGAGCTTTATTAATCAATTGCCTATTAAAAAAAACAAGACAATATTTATTTAAGTTTAATCAATTATTATTTTAATTTAAGAGACAAAGTCTTTATTTTTAAATACTATTTTTTCTCCATCTAATAATTATGTTTTTTTCTTTGTTGTGTATGATTATTTAATATAATTAAATCTATATGAATACTGTTTATTTTTTTAAAAAAATTAAATCATTTCAAACTTTGCATTTATATTTAGAATTTTACATTTGTATTTGATACTATCCAAGTGTTATGGAATTAAGACTCGTTCATTTGTTATCACATTAATAAATATTTCATTGTTATTTTTTTTATTTCATTATTATTATTTAAAGAATCTAAATTACTACATATATTTTTTAATTATTTACACAGTATTATAATTAAATTACCCGTGCACGGGCACGAGTCTCTTACTAGTTTATGATATTAAAACTATACTTTAATCAAACCTTACTAGGATTATAATTTGGTATAAGTTAGTATTATGAATGAGAGATCAATTACTAATGATCATTGAGGTGAGACAGAGACATGTTTTAAGCCTTAGTTACTTACTAGTATTATAATCAAACGCGTGCATGATTCAAAACAAAGGTCATCGAAAGAATGAAGGATCAATTATGAACTATCACTAAGCAAGTACTTACACTCTAGTAGTGGGAAATGAGCTTCCACGCTCTAGTAGGAAATGAGCTTCCACTGAGGACGAATCGTTTAGGTACTATTCGAGTTTGATTTTTTATGGAAACATGACTTGGTCAATGAATCGTCTCTCTGAACCACGAAACCAGATTAGTCGGGTCATTATGTGAACCGGAACTGGTGGCTAAACCAAAAAATAATAATTATGAACTATCACTGATGTAAGACAGGGACATGTTAATATTGTACATTGGAATATTTTATAGTATTTTGACATGATACAATAATTTCATTTAGTATTGATGTTAAAAGTATTACTAGTAATTTCGTGCTCAATGCAATCCCTATCTATTCTCTATCTTTTTACAAAGCACCTTCAAAGATCTTAAGAGAAATTCAAAGTAATTTCTTGTGGAACGGAAGCGAATTTATGAATGTCGCTTTACTAAGTAAGTGGAACTGGAGAATTCTCGTGGAGGACGATGTGATTTGGAGTGGTCTTCTTAGATCTCGTTATGGGAATGTCAAAAGGAAGATTCTTATTGGTGATTCTTCGGTGGTGGAGAAAAGCAACTCAATATGGTGCAGGGATATTCTTTTATCTGATAACTATGTTTTCTTGCTCAATTCTAACTTTTCAAGGGCTGTTACTTGTGAACTCGGGAAAGGTATTGATATCCCGTTTTGGTACATCACTTGGGCCGGTGGTCAGCCGTTAGCGCAAGCTTTCCCGAAGCGGTTTGCTTTATCCCGTGACAAAAATATGACTGTCGATGAGGCTGGTTTCCAGGATGCTGAAGGCTGGCAGTGGAGCGCAGCAGCAATCCTATGTGACAACAGTGTCGGGACAGCTGCGTCAGCAGCTGCACAGTAGCGACTCGATTGACTTTTAATGGTGTTATCTTGTGGACAGCATCCGGAACGCTCTTCCTAGAGCGAACGTAAAGGATTATTTTTCGTGGAGCGTTACATCGGACGGAGTTTTCACTGTTAAATTCTGTTATGATTTGTTCAAAGCAAAGTTATTCGGCCCTCATCTTAGTTCAATCATTGTAAAAGCTGTGAAGCATCTTTGGAAGGTAAAAGCACCTCCTAAAGTTCTCATTTTTGGACGGAGGATAATTCATAATAGATTTGCTACCAAGGACCAATTGATTAAGAGGGGAATTTTGATGGACGACATTGTTTCGGAATATGTCTTTTGCTCTACGGAGACGGAAAGCCTTTCTCACTTGCTTGGGGGCTGTTTAGTGGTGGAGGCTATTTGGAGAAAGGTCTACGAGTGGATTGGACCCGTTGACGGATTATCTTTGGAGGAGTTTGAAGGGTTTCTTTTTTATTTCGAGAAGGTGAAGAATCTAGCCAAGAGGTCCTTAGTTGCGGTAATTTGGTTAGCAACGGCTTGGAGTATTTGGAATAGGCGTAATGGAATCATTTTCAAGAATGATTCTTCATCAAATGAATGTCGGAGGTTGTTTTTAATTCTTGGAAATGGCTTTATTTTAGATTTAATTAAGTTAGCATCTAATTATAACTTTCACGTGCGGAATATTCTACCGCTCATTTGTTTTGAGTTGTAGAAGTTTTCCGTCTTGTAATCACGTTGGAGTATCCCTTATACTCCGGTTTAATATCAATTGCCTATTAAAAAAAATGGTACAGTAACCTCAAACCATCCTGGCAAAGGAAAATATTATTACCTCTAAGTACTATCCAAAACTAATAAAATATGTAAGTTAACTAAAGTACTATCCAAAACTAATAAAATATGTAAGTTAACTAAAGTACTATCCAAAACTAATAAAATATGTAAGTTAACTAAAATGAGAATGTGATATGAACATGAGAAATTAAGCATTCAAAAGGTGGAAATTTTATAAAACATGAGCAACATTCATTGGCAGTTCCTCAAAAGGTGAAAATTTTACAAAACATGAGCAACATTCATTGGCAGTTCCTCAAAAGGTGAAAATTTTACAAAACATCAGCAACATTCATTGGCAGTTCCTCAATCTGAGTACTATAGTATTGTTCAATATCTCTCATGATGGTGACTTCATGACTTTTGACAAAATTTAATGCAACGCCCTGCAATGAATTACAAATAGGGCCAGTTATTATAAGTGGTACGTAGTTACATCCATGAGAGAGCATGTATAAAAATAATACTAGAGGAGTAGATATCATCTAAAAAATTTCCAATACCTTTCGTCCAAAACGTCCCGAACGGCCAATCCTATGAATATACAACTCTCGATTATTTGGAAGGTCATAATTGATAACCGTACAAACCTGATAACAAAGCAAGTGCATTATCAATATCAACAATAAGAAATAACTCCAAGTGTGTGTGATTCAAATTAAGGGAAAAAAAGTCAAAAAGATATTTTAAGTAGTAACTAAGAACATACCTGCTGTACATCAAGGCCACGAGCCCAAACATCTGTTGTTATTAATAAACGAGTTGTTCCAGCACGAAATTCCTTCATTATTGCATCTCTTTCTCTCTGAGGCATGTCACCATGCATTGATGACACGGTGAAATTATTGTTATACATTTGTTTGGATAACCAGTCCACCTGTTCCAAAAGGATAAACATAATAATAAGATATAGATACATATATACATTGACTATTTATAGTATGATATCCAAATAGTATATATTGACTAAATATTGTAATGGTATGAAACTGTTTACCTTTTGCTTGGTGTTGCAGAATATAACAGCTTGAGATATAGTAAGTGTGTCATAAAGATCACACAGAGTATCAAACTTCCATTCCTCCCTCTCAACCTCAACAAAATATTGCTTGATGCGCTGTTAATGTCAATTTTTATCATTAGGGAATGAATAATAATTTCAATGTCATGTATAATGTTAATGTATAATAATATCCGGTTAAAGATGAAAAAACAGAAAGAAGAAGTTGTTTAATTACCTCCAATGTCAACTCGTCACGTTTTACAAGGACCCTCACAGGATCATCCATGAACTTATTTGTCATCTCCAGTACATCATGAGGTAAAGTAGCAGAAATCAAGACAACCTGAAGATCAGGTGGGAGATATCTGTACAAATCATAAATTTGATCTTTAAACCCTCTGCTCAGCATTTCATCAGATTCGTCCTGTAACAACAATAACCACAAAAAAAAAACAAGAAATTATAATCATTGAACAAATTAAATGACAAAAAAAAATAAAAAGAAAAATCAATAGAAGTAATCAAGTACCAAAAATAGCAACTTGATAGCTCTTGTGGGCAATGTTCTCCTTTTGATCATGTCACATACTCGACCAGGAGTTCCAGACACTACATGAACTCCGTGTTCAAGTTTCCTTATGTCTTCTCCCATACTTTTGCCTCCAATGCAAGCATGGGATCGTATATTTATGTAATCCCCGATAGCCAATATATTCTTTTCAGTTTGAGAGGCAAGCTCCCTAGTTGGAGAAACAATTAAAGCCTGCACCCTGTTCATAAATTACAAAAAAAATTGATATATTTTTTTTTAAGAGAAAACACATATGTAAGATAACACAAAAAGCAATGAAACCTTAAAAAACCCTAATCATAAACTCAACCTAAACTTTAAGAATACTACTAATCCATAAAGTAACTCACTCATTGACGGATGTGTCAACAACATGGCAAACAGTTAGGGCAATCATGGAGGTCTTTCCGGTTCCAGATTGAGCCTGAGCGATGACGTCACGACCCTGAATGATAGGCACAATGGCACGTTGTTGAATCGCCGACGGTTTCTCGAAACCATATTGGTAGATCCCGCGAAGTAAATCGTCTTTTGTTATCATCTCCTCGAAACTTCCAATTGCCTTCACACCCTCCCTTGTCTCAAATTCCATAACTTCTGTTAGATCTTTTTGAATTGCTTGCTTGGGTTTATCGAAGCTATTTACTTCTTTTTATAAGGAATCCATCCGTGGCTTGCGGAAGAATTTAACAACATATCAAACCCTAATATCAAAGTGGATTTTTTTATATGGATTTTATCTAATATGTCCCATATTATTTGTCATACACTAATAAATAGTAATAAATGAAAGAGAGAAAATAGCTACTTTCACAAATATAGTTATGCTGATTAATTATTGGTGTATTTAAATTAAAATTAATGTTTATTGAGAAAACAATAAATTAATAGTATTTATTATATTGGACAATTGAAAGATTAAATATAAAATTGTCAAATATTTTGGGACGGAGGGAGTATCTTTTTAATATTTTTTATTTTATTTTAATTTTATTTTAATTTTATTGTCTTTTAGATGGATTTCATCTAATAAATATTTTTTATTTTATTATCTTTTAGATGGATTTCATCTAATAAATTTTTTTATTTTATTATCTTTTAGATGGATTTCATCTAATAAATATTTTTTATTTTATTTTTATTTTTATTTTATTATCTTTTAGATGGATTTCATCTAATATATATATATATATATATATATATATATATATATATATATATATATATATATATATATATATATATATATATATATATATATATATATATATATTTTATTATCTTTTAGATGGATTTCATCTAATATATATTTTTTATTTTATTTTTATTTTTATTTTAACTACACGCACCCTTTTGTTTTTAAAATATAATAAAAATGTAAATAAAAATAAAAACAAAATAGATTTACCAAACTATTAGTTTATTATTTTAAAATAAAAACATATATTTTTAAAATAAAAATAAAATTGTATCAAACTTTTAATTTTTAATTGTTCAGATATTATTTTTTTAAAATATTATATTTTAAATTAAAAATAATTTCAAAATAAAATATTAAATACATAATTAATTAAAAAATAACACATTTTTCTCATCACTGGCATAACTTGATATTATATGGCCACCTTTGGTTGATTCATTAAAGCAACTACATCATCTCAATGTTTATTCTAAAGAAAAGTAAAAACTATGATATTAAGTTTTTAATAAATCATGAACTCCTACTCAATACTGGATTTCTAATAGTCTTATTGTTCTTCGACATGGCTGAAAATAACTCAAGGTATGTTCCTGCTCGATTTTCTAGTCATTTTAATTTTTATGTTGTTTTGTTTTTCATGTTTTGATATCCTTGAGCTCAACTATTTACAGTTTTCCAAAAAAAAAATTACAGGTAACAAACCTGACTGCACAAATATGATGGTTAGTTCATATTTTTGTGATTAAAGTTGATGAAATTTATTAACAGGAATAATGTCTCGGCTAATTATTGTTTTTCATTTGATAACAACATGCTCTTAAATGATATGATGATGTGCTTAAAGATTTGGGTGTGAGGAATAATTCTCTGGTTTGTTCTGCAGAAATGTGTAAGCAATTTATGTTAAGCAATCATTTTACATAAAGAAGGTACTACTTTATGTTAAGCAATTTGTTGTTAACACCTCAAACAAAATATCTTTGTAATTCTACAATTGTATTGTAAGAAAACTGTACTAGCAGAGTTTGTATATATGTAAGCTTTGTATTTTATGAGTATAGTATTTTAGCTACCATTTTGTTCGGATACAGTAACAGATTTAATACTTAAATAGAAGCTATTGTGACTTAAATATTATTGTTACACAATAATTGATGTTATACTTAGTATGACATTCAGTGCTCGAATCTCCTCGCTAATCAGGAAGGGTACAATGCATTAGAAAAGTGAAGTTGCTTGGAAAATGGACGGGTCTGAAATTTGTCTATGATACCATAAGTTGTTTGTTTGGAGAATAACTTTTTTTAGCTAGCTTCTTTGATTTGGTAAAAGGTTTATTATAGTAAAAAATGGTTTCCTCCATGTTGAGAATCAAGACAGACTTTTCAAGAGACTAATTGTCAAAATGTTCTAACCAAGGGGAGGATAAATACAGAAACGACCTACTTTGGAAGTACATGAGCTGAATCTAACTTCTCATCTCTCAAACAAGTCAAAATTTCATCTGCATCAGTAGAACTAAAACAATAAGATGTGATCCAGTTCAACAAAATTATTAATGAGGATGAATTGCACGTTTCGAACTGAATAGATGTTGTAAAATCTCCTCCTTTACGCATATATCTCTATCATCCCTATTGATTGCACGTTTCGCAGTGTATTGCTTACCAATAATAGATAGTATTTTATTTTGTGATTTTAATAGATATGTAAAAAAGCTAATGTAATTTTATTTTTCTATAAACTTTACTGATAACTTTTTTGAGCTTCAGTTTTATAGGTTTATGAATTCATCACTTCTGCCCTTGAATTTGGTTCAGCTGGTGCCCCTGCTCTGATTGCATTGTTAAAAATGGATTTGTGGCTTTCAGTCGACGACTTTCGTGTCAAGGTAAATAATTATTTCAATAACAGTGTAAGTGTCTCTCTTCCATTTGTGTATGTTTCTAATAGTGTTATCCTTTTGTGTCACTCTTTAATGGGGTATATTAGTTACATGAATTGGCGGGTTTGATTAGAATGCATTTCAAATCAGGTTGAACCAGCCCGTGAATTGGCGGGTTATGTTCCAACCATTTGAACTGACCAATTGGTGGGTTATTTTAATCTCATCTGTGTTACGTTCATTGTAGACATGTTAATGTTCCAAACTTATTTCCATGCATGTCATGTAACAGTCCTAGAATTGAGTTTTGAAAGTCTAGCTACCATAAAACAACTCTTGTGTTTACATTGCATATGCTCATTAACCTAAACAATGACGATTATCAGCTTTATGCATCTTTTGCCGCATAATCAACCCATAATTTATTCTCCAGCTCTTGCTAAATTGGTGCTTTATATGTGGTATCAGACCAATTATAAAACCTAGAGGTCCTATGCATTTTCCACTCTGATTTCTTTGCATTCTTTTCAACCATTTTAGTGTTTCAGTATTTCTTCAAACTTGTCTTAAGCCTATCCGCCTATACCTTGCTAAAGTAAAACACAAGCTAATATGACTAACTGCAACATTCTGATATATCTCTTAGTTGCTTCTCTATTAAAATCAAATAATAAATACTGTTTATCATATATGTAATTGACCTAATCCATGGAGATAAGGTTTAGTTGTTGTACTATGAGAAAAATCAAGACTTATGCAACTAACCACCACTTATAAATTATTTCATCATTTATCCATGTTGCCACTATAGACTGAGGCAAATGAATTTGACATTGCATAATTTCTTGAATTATAGAACTTAAACAGAAAGGACTATTTTTTTCTTAAACCTAGACCTTATTTTTTGGTCCTATTTTATTTCCTTTGCATAATTGGGTTTATATTTTTGAGTTGAAAATAGGTCATCTGCTTTGGTGGAGAAAATGATTCTGACACTGGGGACTATTGGAGGTAACTTGGTTTTTCATGGACAATAATATAACTAGATCACCATATTCTAGAAAGTGCTTATATTGATTTTATTTTTGTTAGGCTTTTTATAGAAGGAAGTGGAAAGACTTGGAAGTAGGATCAAAAGATTTGGCTTCAGCATGTTGACACTTCAGGCTATTGTTTACGGTGATTTCCGGTAAATAACCGCTAGTCTTCCAAACTATAATAAATATGATTTGGTTACTCGCAGGATCGAATAGATTGATCCTAGGACATAGTCAAAAAGATTGTTATTAATGGTCATTCGAACCATATCTATGATTCATCTTGTCAATAAGAATTACTTCGAACGAAACAAATAAAATTAACAATCACTTCGTTATACACGTGAGTATAACTTCAGCGAAAGGTAAGTCGAGATAAAATATAAGACGAAACTGTAAAAATGCAGAAATCTTAGTGCAGAAATGTTAAATACTTCAAAGATAAATGACATGAAAATAATGAGTACAAAAACGTAAATGGCAAGAAGTAAATGAAATGCAATAATATTGAAAGATACTTGAAAATAAAGGAGAAATACACATGTATTTAAAATGGTGGTGTCATACGTACATTTCTCAACGAACTCTTTCTCTTTAACACTTGATACTTGAGTAATATGTGAGTGATTTGTACAAAATGAACACACAGAATCCTAATATTAAGACCCTTATTTATACTAGTTTCAACCTTAAAGGTCCTACGCTAATCTAATGCCACGTTTCTCATAAGAACCTCAGGAATGCAATCTGTCTTTAGATAGTTACGAAACCGTCTTCGAATTTCAAATCCTCCCGCCTAAGTCCTTCTTTGACGCGTGGCAGTGTATTTAACATTAAAACACTAAAAAACACGCTAAGTGTCAATACTTAACATATTTCACGAAATCTGTCTAAGTCTTCGAAGACATATACTCCTACTAGCTTCAGCATTCACCATCTTCGTTATAACTTAGAAATCTTCATTCCCGAAGCATGGCCATCAGGAGCCATTTTTATCTTCAAAGATGGTCATCAGTAACCATCCTTCCTTCGAGTTTTTATCCTTCGAAGGACCATGTTTGCAAAACGAAATCTTCAGCTAACAAATTGCCCCCAATAAATGCATGTTTCGAAAAACAAGAGAAATAGGCGTTTCTTGTCGTTATAAGATTTCGTCCCTTACTTATCTTTGAAAGTTCCAAGATTGCTGACTGACGTCATTATCATTGATGACCCTGTTTCCAAAATGTCTTGTCATTTTCAAAGATGTCTTCTCATAACTTACATTCCCACGTTTTTGACCTTACTTCTTGATCATTACTCCTACATACTAGGAGTAAAGCTAATTTATTCGACCGTCGTTGGATTAAATCAATGTCTGCCGCGTGTCCCTAGGTTTTTACCCAAAAGATTTAAAAGGGTTTCCGTTAAACCTTTAAATACTTGACCTTGAACTTTTATACACCTTTCACTCCTCTTTCTTTATTCCCCTTCAGAAGAACAACTTCAGTTCCTTCAAAACCTTTTTTCTTAATCAAACTTCTCCATGGCTTCATCTTCAAATGTTCTTCATCCTGTTCTAAAGCTCCAAAATCCAACGCAGTTAGGAGAACAAGAACACATACCAAACCCTAATACTACAGAGGCGCGCGCTATCTACGCTTCTCAGGTAATCATCCCCTTTGAACTTTCTGGAAAACCTCTTGCTTTTATGGGTCCATTACCAGGCGAAAACAATCCATCTATGAACAAATTCTTTCCTGCTTATTATAGAACTAGGCCCTTAGTTAGTAAGATTAAGATAGATGAAGATGGACATTCATCTCTGGGAGAACCTGATAATGCTGAAGAAGCTTCAACTGCAAACCCTCTGGTCTTGACGAAAATTAGGTTAAACTATATGACCAACTTTGTGAAAGTGTTTAGGTCAATCCCGTTAGGCAAAGATCCTAAACTATACTACGCCTGGTTAACGAAAGTAGAAGGAAAGAAGGAATCCTTCTGGAAAACATTAGGAATATATGATTTAATTCAATTATCCAAAACAGGCTTAGAGTATAACCAACCCATGTTAGTAGCAGCGGTTCACTTCTGGGATGCCTCCCATAACACCTTCCACCTTCCATGTGGAATGATTACCCCCACTCTTTTCGATATAGCTGCTATTACAGGACTTCGACCAACTGGGGAAACCTTTGACCCAAATGATATGGATACTGATACTATTAATTTCAATGAGGCAACAGTCACTTACACTGCATTCATTCAGAAGTACCATAACACAGCGCAAGCAGAGGTCTCCGATAAGGAGCATATTGATTTTCTAACACTGTGGCTCTCACGATGCGTTTTCTGCTCAAGGTCCATACAGGTTGCAAAGAGATATCTTTGTATGGCTAATCAGCTACATGCTGGAAAGAAACTCAACCTGAACCAGCTAATCCTGGGATTTCTTTATGAGAACCTTAGCGAAGCCGCGAACCTTACTAAAAACTACAAAAGTGGAAATTTGCTTTTTGCTGGTCCTTTCTGGCTATTGCAGTTGTGGCTTAACGCTACTTTTGAAACTCATCTTCCCTTTCGAGGCATCATCAATGAAGAAGATAATGAGATCAAAAATCGAACTGTAGAAGGAACCAGGTTGGCTTACCTAACTCCGAAAGAAGAGACTGGGAAACTCCGTGAACACTTCCTAGCATATATAATGATGTTCGCTCAGCGTAATCAATTTGATCCTTCCATGGCTCCGTTCGTACACAGAACAATCGGTCCTGAGTGGTTCACTCGAAGGTTCCTGCCAATATCTCAGGATCAACAAACTGAGTCTATGGAAATCTGGAATGCCTTTCTTACTCCAAGGCTGTTTTATCACCGTCTTCGAACATCCAAAGGCCAATGTGTTCTTGTATGCTACCAACCAAATCTAGTCTCGAGACAGTTTGGGTTGGTTCAAATAAAACCCAAATGTTTGTACGATAAAAGGAACCATATGTGTTTCCACACCCTGTATTTATCTGAAGAAGAGTGTGAATCAAAAATCAACAAATATGTTGGTGTTGCCAATCTCTCTCCTATTTCCTTCGAACCTGCTTTTTATGCCACACCAGATTTTCACCAATGGTGGACGAGTTATTATACCACACAGATCTTTGATGCCGATAGTCTTACTCAAGAACTAACTACAGCTTTTGCTGATGTGCAGGAGAATTTTCACAAAGGTACTTCGACTCATATTAAAGAAATCCAAGCCTTTCAAAAATTCTTTGAAACTATCTACAGGCCTGATGATCTTAGTCGGACCGTTCGTGAAGCTGCAGTCATTTTACGCGAAAAGTTTTCCGCTAAACTGGATAAGTTGAAATTGCCCTTGTCTGTTCGACCAGAACTACGTTATGAAGTGGCTTTCAAACTTAATCCTCCAAGATTCCCTCCATTGCCAAGTGCTGATTTTGGTGTGGCCCTAAGCCCTCCTTTTCCAGGCTGGTTTGTGTGTGGAAACGCTTTAAAAATTCTTCAAGAAAGTACAAAAAAACGTGTCGAACGAGTGGTTCCGACTAAGCATACCCTGGATACTTTCAAAGGGCATCTTCATATAGATCTTGTTCATGTTCGTGTCTTGACTCCCATACCTGAAGGTTTGGGCTCAGGCAATCTTTTGACTAACTTTTTCTTCCTTTTAATGATATACTGATCCCAGCTTCAACTACAGTCGTTGCTCGAAAGAGAAAGATCAAAGAAGCTTCTGCATAGAAGGATTCTGAAGCGTCTAAGAGTGACAAGCTGAATGAGAGTGATTCTGTCACCACTTATAAGAGGCCCACGGTACATATCCACTTTATATTCTAATCTTGTACAATCTATGAGTAGTACTTACTATGCTTAATTCATTTTTTTCCAGAGTTCGAAACCCCCGGTAGGTTCGAAGCGGAAAGTTTCTCCAACGGTTGTCTCAGATGATGGAGACAAATCTCCTCCCCGTACTAGGCAAGGACATAAAAAGAGACAAAAAGCTGTTACCCCTTTGGGAAAAGAGAAAGGGTCAGGTTCCTCTAAAGTCTTTTCCTCTAGTGACAAGGCGTCTTCTGAAGAATCACCTTTAAAAACTGCCAGCAATGCTTTTGTTATCGAAAGCCACAATTCGAGTCCAGACAACATTCCACTCAAGGTATTTGGGTTTCAACCCGAAATCATCTTATAAATTTTAACTAAACGATCAAATTAACATCTTACCTTGTTATTGCAGGATGATACTGGCACTGCTACCTCGGATCTTAAGGCTTTCGACCTTACCATTAATGTCAACAAACTCCAAGGTAATCATAACCCCTTCATTTTCATCAATAAACTCCTCAAAACTTTGTCACCATGATTAATTCTGGTTTGTTTAACGCAGATGTTTCTCAAAACAAAACTCATGTTCTCTCACCAGTTCTTGAAGATGTCAGGCCTCTTGCCACCATCTTTCCTAACGCGCTGGTCGAAGAAAGCCATTCCACTGATGGATCCCCACCTACCCACCAAGGAAAAAACCTGGGAGAAGATCATCCATGCTCAGGTAGCGATAATGCGAATCAGCGACCAAATGGTAGTGAAGATACTATATTTGGACAGGATGCCATGGAGGAAATTTCTAAACCGGATAAAAACAGTCCTCAAGAAACTTCAACCTTTGATACAAAAGTTGCTCCTGGGACAACTTCGACGCCTATCTCTGAGCAACTTACTCCTTCGGAACTGGAACAGCTTAAGCAAACTGACCCCCTCAGTTTCCTGAAGGCCATGATGAATGTGAACACTACCTCGTCTTTTGCACTCGATGTCTCTCCAGCTGTTTCTGTAGAATATGGTGACAAGGAGGACATCCCTGGTCTCCTTCGTCAGATAAAAGAAAAATTCTTTGAGGCCAATCTTGCGGATGTTCTTAGTCAGAATCCTACTAAGAGTCATAGCTTGAATCAACTTCTGAAGAAAGTGGACTTGTTTCAAGTCTCAAAAGAAGTTTCAGAAGTAAATGTCTTGCTGGGTTCTCTAGTCGAACAACTTCAGGCTAACATTCTTTGAAAGCAGAATGTCGACGATCAGTTAAGCGAAAAAATGGCCTCTTACAACTCTTCGTGGAACTCTGCTATGGAGGCAACCAAACAAGGTGAGGCCCTCAAGCTTAAACATTTAGCGAATCAGAAAGTATATGACGACTGTGAGAAGAATATCAACTCCTGGAAACAAGAGATAAAAGTACTCGAAAAGAAAATAAAGGAAGCTGAAACTCGTCAGGTAACCATTCAAAAGGCCAACCAACAAGATTTGCTCGAAGTGGCGCAATAGGGGATTAAACATTTCGAAACTGCCCAAAAGTTAGTTCCAGAGATTGAAGGACTGAAGAAACAACGAGCATCACTCGAGCTTCGTATGTCTTTATGGGAAACTCAATATTTGAAGATCAAAAATAGTCTCCCTGAGGACTTTAACTAGTTACCTCAAACTCTGTATTTTGTTATAATGCTGCGCCTTCGTTCTGTAACCAAACCCTTCGTGGAAATATATATGTATGCTTGACTTTTTTATTTTTTCACTTTGTCCATATTTCCAATATTCGCAAGCACTATTTTTTAGCAAATCTTTCAGATTCTGCCAAAATATATTTTCAGATTTTCCACAGTGATTTCAATTAATGCAACACATATAATCTGACTACCCTTCGCAGCATTCTTACTTTAAGACTTGACGTTTCTACTCCCTTAGCCGTAATCATCATTAAATGGTGACGTCACTTTCTTCAAAACGTTTCTTTGAGACGTGCGTGCATCAGTTTTCATGATTACTTCTCAACTTCCAAGGGCGGGAAACGGCGGAAGCCATAACTTCTCTTTTTGGAAAACCAAATACAGTCCAATCAATTATTACAATTTAAATCGCCCCTTAATGCCCCAGGTCTATATAAAGGCTTAACATCACATTTATCTCTTCATCCTTGTTTTATCAACTTCCGTCTATATTTTCATTTTTTCTGCATTTCCTTAAACACCAACAACAGAAAAAATATCCTTTTTTCCTCTAAGCTCTCTTTTCTGAAATGGCTGTACCTTTTGTAGCAACCTGCCTAAAATTTTATGCTTTCGAGTCGCCACCTATTCTGAAGGGCGAATAGGAACCCTACGCAGATAAGAGATTTAGGGTAAGTTATTATAATCAGGCTGAGGGAAGGTATGAGGCACCCTCAGCCCTTTCCTAAAGGCTAACATTCAAAGATTAGGGTTGCATGGCAGGAATTAGGGAGAAATGTGGCAAACAGAGTTTTAGGACATGATTGAGATTTTGAAGAGGGGGACTCGCCTTGTTGCCAAGTGCCTACGTACCACCTTAGGGAGGATCAGAGTCTACGTAGTTCGGGAAGAGTTGTACGCCATTTAGAGTTGGAATTTGATTTGATATGGTTTTTTAGAGGCTTTTGGTTAGCCTATCGCAGTTTGGGTTTGTAATTATAGTTTGAATGAAATTTAGAATTATTAGGATTTAGGGCGTACAACCCTGATTTGGCACTATTAACCGCAATGATCAATAGGTTTGATCACCATGGTTAAAAGATTTGAAATTTGCATCACTACCAACTTTAATCGATTGATTCGATTATCACTAATAATGAATTGAGGTTTATTTTAATAATTTTTATGGAGTTTTATATGCATTGTTACCCCTCGTAACCGATTGATTCGATTAAAAAGAATAACAAATTAAATTGAGGAAAAAAAACGGTTAATCATCACAACTAATAAAATAGTTGCAACCATTTAACCAAATAATAGAAATCATATTTTATTTAATTAAATAACATTTTAATTAAAAATATTGTTAACCATAGCGATTAATCGATTTAATCGGCACGAATAACAAATTAGAAATTTTCTATAATCATCACATAATAATTTAAAAAATAAAATATTATTATTAATAAACATATTAAAAGAAATTAATTAAAACAATTATGTTAATTAAAATTAAATTAGTTTATTAGGGTTTTGATTCAGTGTGGTTGTTATTAGGGCCTATGCTATAGAAGGTCAGATCTGGAGCGCTGGATCTAAGTTAATAGTAAATCAAAGGCCCAGATCTGAGGACGTATGGCGCGCTGCTCAGTCATGCATGTATTGGATTAGAAAAGTTCTTCAATAAAAAAAATAATGTTGGAGCTGGGTATCGAACCCACGCCCCCAAACTTAAATCCCAGGTCTTTGCCAATTCAACCAAAGCGCGCGCATGTTAAAGAAACACTCCCCATAATATACATATAAAACATAAGAAATCTCATGGAAAAACGAGCGCGAAATTTAAACAGGTCAATAACACGAAGACACGTCTTCGTCTTCCTCACAAAAGCCTGCAACACACAGATTTCTTAGCTACGAATTCGCTGCGAATTTATTCGTAGCAAACCTACCTCCATAATAGCGAATAGCACATGCCCTGCAATAAACGTTTCGCACCTGTCCTAACTTCTTCGCCTTAATCATACAAATCGATCCACGCTATTAATTTGACCCAATTTCACACCTATCAGAAAGCCCCAAATATAAACCCTAAAAGCTCTACTCGAGCTCTAATGGCAAATCATGTTTAAAGCGCATAAACACCAATCAAACAATTCAGACACGTTCACAACATCAAAACAAACATGAATATGCAATCAATTCTCAATATAAATGCATGAATCCTTCAAATCGAACAAGTTTTCGAAAGGACCTACCTGAGTTAAATGGAGAGATTTCTGGGGGTGTTGGTGTCGCGCGATGATCCAGACACACTCAGGGAACTCCAAGGAAGCTTTTGCACCTTTCAGATTGGGTTGAGATGCCCTAATTCTCTGAAACCGCCCTTGAGTTTTTTGAGGATTTTTGTGTTCTTGCAAGTTCTCTTCTCTGCAGATTTTTCGACCCCTCATTCGATCCCTTATGCTCCTTACTTATACTAGAGTGGATTAGGTTAAAAAAGAGAACCCACAACTCAATGAATCCAATCTTGCCATATTTGAATATTTGATTTAGTTTCTTGAATCTTAAGCTACTATTTTGGTCTAAATTTGTGTCAATCTTTCTCCTTTAACTTATGCACGAAAATTAAATGTATTTGGTCATAAATATTGATTAAAAAATGATCAAAACAAATTTCCTACCAAATATTTGATTTTTCATTTAATTAAACCATTAAAAACTAATTTTAAATGAAATAAAATTATGTAAAATCAAATAAAAATGATATAATTCATGGCATATGTTTTGGATGGATTGTGGACCAAGTTTGAGTCATAGAATGTGGGCCCATTTGCAAGAGTTCCTATTTTTGCCTTCTTATTTCACATTTTAGTCCCTCAAAATCACCTAACTTTGATCGAGCATATCTCCTTCAATTTTTAAGCTATGAGGGAGTTCCAATACTTTTTAGAAACCTCAAGAGGTCCTCTACAAGCCACTTTGGAATATATTTTCCATTTGGAACTTTTATCTTGATCATATCCTCTTTGGGAAAAAACTACTTTCGAAGGATGCCTGAAAATGACCTGTAATCTTTTGCTTTGTATCTCTTAAATGAAGCAATTTTAGCCTTGGCTTGTGAGACACAAAGTTGTAGAGAATTCAATTTCCTTCAAAATAGGCTTTGAGTGGGGAATTTCTGATGTTCCATGTGAAAGTTATGCCCAGTCAAAGTTGGGTTGACTTTCTCCTAAGAAACCCTAATTTGAACCATTTCATGTTTGTTCATTTTTGAGTTTCTATTAATGGAATCATGATCAATTCTTGATCAAATGATGGTTATGCACTCCCTACTTGATGTTTGCCCAATGATTAAGGTTTGGATCATGCCTTGATTGTAATTGACCTTTCAATTTGGATCAGTTGACTGTGAATTATCTGGATTATGTGAATGAGCCATGCTTTGAGATTTGAGCCTTGCTTTTGTTATGAGAAAAGTATGGGAGGTAAATTTTGGGGTATGACAGCTGCCCCTATTTAATTACCTTTGATTGAATGGAGTGAGAATACGCAGTTCTCACGTCTTTTGATCGAAGAGTTATTAAATAATGGAAGACCCCTTGAATTTGCCTTGTACCCGGTAGTGGAGAAGGATGCCTTGTTAAAGTAGTTACCTTACTTATGGCGTTAGCAGGGGTTTGCAGCTTATGGGTAACTCACTTACTATAATTCTAGTAAGTCGTCGCGGTTGGTATACCCATTCACTATCGTAGTTGGAATAAGTCTGTCGCAGATGGTATGACCCACTTACTATAGCTCTAGTAAGTCGTCGTAGTTAGCCATACTTGTTTACTATCGTAGTTGGAGTGAGTTTATCGTAGATGGTAAGGTCCACTTACTTTTCAGTAAGTCGTCGCAGTTGACCGTACCTACTCACTATCGTAGTTGGAGTAAGCTTATCGTAGATGGTAGGGCCCACTTACTGTCAGTCTAGTAAGTCGTCGCAGTTAGCCGTACCTGCTTACTATCGTAGTTGGAGTGAGCTTATCGTAGATGGTAAGGTCCACTTACTTTTCAGTAAGTCGTCGCAGTTGACCGTACCTACTCACTATCGTAGTTGAATTAACCCCAAAAGGGTTACTTGTCTTGATGCGGGCGAGTTACGTGTATAAAAGGTTATCTTGCAAATGTGTATGCTTATGATTTTGTTATTTTGTATGATGAATGTTTGTATGCGAATGCAGGTCATGTGAATGTTTTGTATGTAAATGCAATGTGTATGAGTGTTTATGTAAGTGAATATGTAAGTATGATGACTTTGGGGTACTATCTTTTGTCACCCATTGGAATTTGTTTAAGATCTTTCGAGCAACTTTACGGGTCTTGACTCAGATCGCCCGGGGCTAGTATGTTGGAATATGGCGGTGTGTTTTTTTTTTTAGGGTTATCAGATCATCAGGCGTATATTGGCTGCCGGAGGTATCGTGGTTTTATCCCCTTTATTTCAGTCTAATGATTTGTAAGTTTCCTGTTTTAAATTCGAAGTTTAAAGTTTATGAGAAATAAATTATTCTTTGCACTTGGTATTGGACTGATAAGAGATGCAGTGTGAAAGGGAAAAGCTTTTATTGATTATTGCCTTAAATTGGCGAATGTACAAAGGGTGTGAGAGAAAGAAAAAATGACAAATAGAAATGACATTAATACTGCTATTGCTCTCCCTTTTTTTGCTATCGAGGGCCCTAATAATCCTTTGACTTCGGAAGTTGATGATTGCTCGATTTCCTATCCTTTACGAATTGTCTTGGGCTCGTAGCTTGAAGCCTTACCCCTGCTAGGCATAGTACCTCTTGACTGCATCTGAATTGATTGGGTGCGGTAGCTCATCCCCATCCATTGTAGTGAGGACTAATGCCCCTCCCGAGAACACTGTTTTTACAATGTATGGCCCTTCGTAGTTAGGTGTCCATTTGCCACGGGCATCAAGTCGAGGTAACAGTATCTTCTTGAGGACAATATCACCTTCTTTGTAGGTTCGAGGTCGGACTTTCTTGTCAAACGCTTTTTTCATCCTCTTCTGATAGAGTTGTCCATGACACAAAGCTGTCAGTCGCTTTTCTTCAATGAGATTAAGCTGATCAAAACGAGTTTTTACCCATTCCGATTCTTCTAACTTTGTGTCAGCTATGACTCTTAGTGACGGGATCTCCACCTCGATTGGGAGGACAGCTTCCATACCGTAGACTAGGGAGAAGGGGGTTGCCCCTGTAGATGTACGCACCGAGGTTCTGTAACCGTGTAAGGCGAAGGGAAGCATTTCGTGCCAATCCTTGTATGTTTTCACCATCTTTTGTATTATCTTTTTGATATTTTTGTTTGCAGCTTCGACAGCGCCATTCATCTTAGGCCTGTATGGTGAAGAATTGTGGTGTTCGATCTTGAACTCCTCGCACAGCTCTCTCATCATGTTATTGTTCAGATTCGACCCATTATCGGTGATAATCCTACTTGGAACCCCATACCGACATATGATATTATGCTTGATGAACCGAGTGACTACTTGTCTCGTCACGTTGGTGTATGAGGCAGCTTCGACCCATTTGGTGAAGTAGTCTATGGCAACCAATATAAATCGGTGTCCATTCGAAGCTTTAGGTTCTATCATCCCTATCATGTCGATTCCCCACATTGCAAATGGCCATGGCGAACTCAGAACGTTCAACGGGTTTGGTGGTACGTGCACCTTGTCAGCGTAGATCTGGCACTTGTGACAGGTCCTTGCATATTGGAAACAGTCGGCCTCCATTGTTAACCAGTAATACCCTGCTCGCAGTATTTTTCTAGCCATTGAATGTCCGTTTGCATGAGTTCCGAAAGTTCCTTCATGTACCTCCCTGATAATCTCCTTGGCCTCGTTCTTATCTACACACCTCAACAACACTGAATCATAGTTCCTTTTGTACAGGATGCTTCCACTTAAGAAGAACTTGGATGCAAGTCTCCTCAGTGTCTTTTTATCAATTGTCGAGGCATTCTGCGGGTATTCTTGTTTTTCCAAGTACTTTTTAATGTCGTGGTACCATGGTTCGTTGTCAGACTGCTCCTCAATCGTGAGACAATAGGCAGGTTCGTCGAAGTGTCTAACAGTTATCCGTGGTTCATGGTTCGGCCAGGTCACCTTGAACATAGAGGAGAGCGTTGCCAGCGCGTCGGCTATTTGATTTTCTTCCCTCGGGATATGAGTAAAAGTGATAGTATCAAATTCAGCCGTCAACTCCAGTATAAGGTCTCGGTATGGGATTAGTTTTGCATCTCGAGTGTCCCATTCTTTGTTGACTTGATGGATTACCAATGCCGAGTCTCCGTATACATCGAGGAGTTTGATCCTTAGGTCGATTGCAGCTTCTAATCCCAATATGCATGCTTCGTATTCTGCAATGTTGTTGGTGCAGTCGAAACATAGTCTTGCAGTGAAGGGTAAGTGCCGGTCATCGGGAGATGTCAATACTGCCCCTATGCCATGTCCTAGTGCATTTGAGGCACCGTCGAACATGAGTTTCCATACCAAACCCGGTTCGGGTCCCTCGTCGGGTCCTGGTATTTCATAGTCTCTTACTAGCATAACATCCTCATCGGGGAAGTCGAACTTCATAGATTGGTATTCCTCGAGGGGTTGGTGAGCAAGATGTTCTGCCAATACACTCCCTTTTATTGCTTTTTGAGTTACATACTGTATGTCGTATTCGGACAACAACATTTGCCATCTTGCAATTCTACCCGTGAGAGCCTGTTTTTCGAACACGTATTTCAAAGGATCCATTCTCGATATCAGCCATGTGGAGTGGTTCAGCATATATTGCCTTAGACGTTGGGAGGCCCATGCTAGGGCACAACATGTCTTTTCCAATGGTGAATACCGAGATTCGCAATCCGTGAATTTTTTACTGAGGTAGTAGATGGCGTGTTCTTTCCTGCCTGTTTCATCCTGTTGCCCCAGTACACACCCCATAGACTTTTCGAGTACTGTGAGGTACATGATTAGTGGCCTTCCGGGTACGGGAGGTAAGAGTATAGGTGGTTCCTGCAAGTAGTTCTTTATGGTTTCGAAGGCTACTTGACAATCGTCATTCCACTTGATAGGTTGATCCTTCCTGAGTAGTTTGAATATAGGCTCGCATGTAGCTGTTAGATGTGAAATGAACCTTGAGATGTAATTCAATCGACCCAGGAAACCTCGTACCTCTTTTTCTGTTTTTGGAACGGGCATCGCTTGTATGGCTTTTACTTTATCGGGATCAACCTCTATACCTCGTTGGCTTACAATGAATCCCAACAGCTTTCCCGATCTTACACCAAACGTACACTTGTTCGGGTTTAACCTTAGCTTGTACTTCTTTAGACGTTCAAACAGCTTATGTAGATTTGTAATATGTTCTTCTTCAGTGCGAGACTTGGCAATCATATCATCTACATATACTTCGACCTCTTTATGGATCATATCATGGAATAATGTGACCATGGCTCTTTGATATGTTGCCCCTGCATTTCTCAACCCGAATGGCATTACTTTGTAGCAAAAAGTGCCCCAAGAGGTCATGAAGGTAGTCTTTTCCATATCCTCGGGAGCCATCTTAATCTGATTATACCCGGAGAAACCATCCATAAAAGAGAACACTGAAGCTTGTGCTGTATTATCCACCAAGATATCTATATGTGGAAGTGGGAAATCATCTTTTGGACTTGCTTTATTTAGATCCCTGTAATCTACACACATGCGCACTTTCCCGTCTTTTTTAGGAACCGGCACTATGTTTGCAATCCAAGGTGGGTAGTCAACCACAGCAAGAAACCCGGCATCGAACTGTTTGAGCACCTCTTCCCTAATCTTACTATCCATATCTGGTCGAACCCTTCTGCGCTTTTGCCTGACCGGCGCACAGCCTTCTTTGAGAGGTAACCTGTGTACCACGATGTCTGTATCCAACCCCGGCATGTCACGGTATGACCAAGCAAAAATCTCTGCATACTCGTGGAGGAGCTTGATTAACGTTGCTTTTACGTCCTTACCTAGCGTTGCCCCAATCTTAATGTTTTTGGGTTCTTCATCTGTTCCCAAGTTTATGGTTTCAATGGCCTCTTGCGGAGGGAGCATGCTCTTGGATTCCTTATCCACTAACCTTGACAACTCTTCCGGAAGTTCATCGTCTTCCTCATCCCCTCCTTCAGCCTGATTAGCGAGAGCCTCGAGTTTGTATAGAGTCTCAGCAGTATTATTATCGGTGGTGTCAGAAAGTGATCTGCACATGTTTTATGTTTGTTTTCTTTTAGTATGCAGATGTGAACGTGCTTTGTTTGTGCAAGAAATTTATTTGTCATTTTCAGAAATGGGAAAGGAATAAATGCGAGAAAAGACAATATTTTCAATACCAAAATGCAAAGACAATTTTATTAATAAACTTCGAACTTGAAAATAAATGGGGCCCTTACAAACTAGCTCTATGCTTCGGGCGAGGCATGAGCGTTATTGTTTTTCTTTATTAAAAAGGGGAAATAAAACACACAAAAGCAAATTACTTTGAAATGAAAACTATCTCCGGTATCTCCAGGCTTGTCCAATTCTGAAGCTGTTCTCCTGGCCTGATCTCTCGAATGAAATTGGACGTCCCTTCTTGAGAATCCTGATTGGACACCATAGCCACATGCTCATAACCGCCAGTCACAAAAGTTTGCATTATTGGGGGAAATGGTCGTTCTTCTTTCTTAATGCTTGTGACCTTGGTGGGTTGGTATCCTAACCCCAGGCGATCCTTCTTCTCCAAAACTTCTGGCAGCTTGCCCCAGCCTTTAGTATCTGCGTCTTGTAGGTCTTTCCATGAGGTTACCGCCCTTCTTATCTTCTCCACTGGTAGTGTGATAGCAGTTGCAATTTCTAGAGCTTGAAATGCGGTACCCAATGCTTCGTCTCCAGCCTCAATATATCTGTATGAGTTTAGATTGCTGACAAATATATCCTCTTCTCCATTGATAGTTACTATGGAGTTCCCATTCACAAACTTTAGTTTCTGATGGAGGGTGGAGGTGACTGCCCCAGCTGCATGGATCCAAGGACGCCCTAGTAGGCAGGTATAAGCTGGCTCGATTTCCATCACTTGGAAGTTGATGCAGAAGGTGTGGGGACCAATTATGACAGGAAGGTCTACTTCTCCAAATACCGGACTCTGTGATCCATCGAAAGCTTTAACCACCAGACGACTAGGTCTAACCACAAGTCCCTCTAAGGCTATCTTATCAAGTGTGGCTTTTGGCATCACGTTTAAGGATGACCCTGTGTCGATCAAAACTCTAGCCAGATGAGCCTTCCCACACTGCATGGAGATATGCAAGGCCTTGTTGTGTGACTTTCCTTGTAGGGGTAACTCATTGTCACTGAAGCCCAGGCATGCCCCGGCAGTTAGATTGGCTACCATCCCATCAAATTGATTGACTGTGATGTCCTTAGTTACATGGGCAGCGTTTAGGATCTTCATCAAGGCATCTCGATGCTTTTCGGAGTGTATCAATAATGATAAGAGCGATATTTTAGACGGTGTCTGTTGCAACTGATCTACCACTCTATAATCACTCTTCTTAATCAGAGCGAGAAACTCCTCAGCATCCTTATTAGAAGTTTCTTTATCCTTAGGTTCAGCCTCGTCAATTGGTCTCGTGATAACTTGTTCTCCAGATTGTGTCAAGTTTCCACTAGACGTTGGTTGTACTTGCGTAGTTTTGAATATGCGCCCACTACGGGTCATACCTCCAGGTCCAACGATGCTTGATACTGCAGTATTAGTATCGGTCTCATATTCCCATGGTACCGCTTTCATCTTGTCCAAAGGATATGGTCCTCTGATTGGGATGATCTTGGTACGTTCTTGCGCAGGTATCATCACTGGTGGTCTAGAGCATGGGATAATCAATGGCTTCCTTGCCCCTTGTGCAGGTATCATTAAAGGCTCGTTTCTTTCCACCATCGCCACATATTCCTCTTCAGGGTGTTCCTCCAATTGGATCAATCCTTGATCCATGAGTCTTTGCAAAGTGTCTTCGAAAGCTTCGTTATGTTCTAGGATAAACCCCTTTATAAGAAGATACCTCTTAAGTGCATCTGTGGGGGAGTCCCGTTGTTGAACCAACTCTTGCTCATTGACAACTTCTATTGCATTGACTGCGCCTTCATGGTGTGGCATTGGATTTGTTTTCACATTGGGTTTGTCAAAAGCAATTGCTCCTGACTCTATCAAGTCCTGAACCTTGTGCCTAAAGGCCCAACATTTTTCCAACGTATGTCCAGGAGAATTGTCGTGGAATTCACACCTCTCATTCGGGTTGAATCTGGGTGGAATCTTTCCTGGAATTAGAGGTGGCATAGGTCTAAGCTCTACCAATGATTCACTCAGCAAATATTTTAGTATTTCACTCTTGGAAGTGGGTAGAGGATCGAATTTCCTCGGAGGACCTTGGAACCTGCTTTGTTGAGGTGGGTAGGACACAGGAGGTCTAGGCTCTTGATGCACTACTGCGTTGGTCTCCCCTTCCTTCTTTTTAGCGAAGGTTGAGGTGGGCCTTTTTGAGTGATAAGAGTTAGATGATGCTCCTTGTATTTTCCCGCTCTTAATTCCGTCTTCTATCCTTTCACCAATAACCACTAAATCTGAAAACCCTGAGGACACACTCCCTACCATTTTATCGTAGTATGGCCCTTGTAATGTAGCCATAAACATTTTTACGAGTTCTTTTTCCCACAGGGGAGGTTGGACTCGGGAGGCCATTTCCCTCCATCTTTGTGCATACTCTTTGAATGATTCCTCTTTCTTTTGTGACAAATTTTGGAGTTGCATCCGATCGGGTGCCATGTCCAAATTGTATTTATATTGTTTCAGGAACGTATTAGCAAGGTCGGTCCAGCTTCGGATGTGAGACTTCTCTAATTGCATATACCAGTCAACCGATGCTCCACTCAAGCTATCTTGGAAAAAATGCATCATCAGCTTTTGGTCATGAGCATAAGCAGCCATTTTTCGCACATACATGCGCAAGTGATTCCTCGGACAAGAGAGTCCCTTGTACTTTTCGAAGTCGGGTATCTTGAATTTGTGAGGAATAGTCAAATCCGGCACCAAGCTCATTTCATAGGTATCCACATCGAAGACGTCATATCCTTCCATTGCTTTCATCCTTTCTTCCAGCGCCTTGATTTGTCCACTCTCCTTGGAATTCTCCCCAGAATCAACAGAGGTCAACTTTGGTTGAGGGACTTGATCTGTGTCATTAGTGTCCCCATACTGTAAATCCAAGTAATCCTCATCCCTAAGCGGATTGTTGACTGGAATGCGAACGGTGCGAGACGCCCCTTCCTTCTGAATAGTAGGGATAAATCCTTCTTGAGAAGCCTCTCCCTCTTCATGAGTTGTGATAGTCCTTTTTGAGGAGTGGGCTTTTGCCTTGTGAGGGTCATGACCCTTAACATATCCTAGCAATGGGTTGCCATCTTTAGGTATCTCTTCATACTGATCATGAACTTCCTTAGCTTTGTCTTGCTTATCTTTGAGTTCTTTCATGAAGCTCAGCACTTGGGCCATTCCTCCCTGGAGGTCTTCAACAGTACCCTTTAGTTGGGTCATTTCCTCACGAAGGGCGGCCTGGTTCTGTTCCAATTGTTCCATTGCCCTTTTCTTTTGAGATCTTGTCTGAATTAGCGGTTGAGTTGCAATGGTGTGACTGGAGATGAAGATAGTTTTTCTTTAATGCTTGGTAATTAAATATGACATGCATGATATGAATGTTATGCTTATGCTATGTTCATGTCTTATCCACATTATTATAGTAAATATACATTCTTTCTTTTTATTCTTTTTCTTCCTTTTTCTTTTTTTTTTTGCATATATTTATTTGGTGAATATTATAGGAACAACAAGTAAATGCGAAAATAAACACACTTTATTAATTGAAAGGAAACACCACTTCATTGTTGGTTTACAAAAAAGAAAGGAAACTGAAAATTAAAAATACTTAAAATAACTTGAATCAAAAGTACTTGGAATAAAAGCAACAAGGAAATAACATAAAACTAAGAGCGCCTTTGGATGTCTTCTTTAAACTTGTCCACCATGCTCCTACAAAGCTCCATAAACTCTTTGACGACTTCAGGAAGGATGATGGGAGAAGATTCTGCTCTTTCCAAACTTTTTGGAATATCCAGGATTAGATCATTACACAAGAAGACTAGCTTAGCATGATCCTCACGACATTTTTCATATTCTTCGAGCATCTTGGGAACCATGCTCACATGCTCATTCGCCGCAGAAATGATTGAATAAAGTCTTTTCCAATAATCTTTTTCTTCCAAGGCTGCCTCAAATTCCTCTTTTTGTCTTGTGAATACTTCCCTAAGTGACACCATAGCTTGAAATGCCCTTTCATACTCACCAGTGCGCTGTAAAAGTTCTTCCTCCGTGGTTAATCTTCTTGCGTGCTCTTGTTGTCCAGCATTGAGGGCTTCTTGAAGATCATATTTGAGGCCTCTTATTTCATCCTCTTGATCTTTAGTCCTATCAGTTAATTCAAAGATTACAGCCTCCAGATTCTTCTCAGATTCTGTTTTGTCATGGGAAGCCTTTTCGTAACGCCTTCTCCACCTTGCAATTTCCCTACCCGCTTGTTCCAACCTCTCATTATGTGCTTCCAAATTAAAATTAGCACTTAGAACTCCTTCGGTTGCACGTTTCCTCTTACCCTTTTGCCTATCATTCTCTTCCTTCATTGCTTGAAGCTCTTGATTTTTCTCTTTGAGGTCAAAGCGTAGTTGACTCTTTTCGTTGGTAAGTTGATGCAAATCAAGTTCTAGTTTCTCTTTTTCCTTTTGGGATGCCTCTAGGGCAGCCTTGATCCCTTCTATCTCTTCGATGGATAGAGGAACAGGATCGGGAGAATCAGGCTTGTATGCGGGATCCACAACAAAAGGTAGCAAAATCTTTCCAACTCTTTCTTGAACCCAGGTGGTGTAAGGTGCTTTTGCAATTGCATTCTTTGGCCCAAAATATTTTCTTTGAACCTGACTCCAAGCTTGAATTACTCTTTTCAATGTTCTAGGTGCACCTTTCCCATTATCATGCAAGATCAATTCTTCTATTTGTTGCTCCGAAGGTTCACTATCCATAGAATGTCCTAATTGACGCAATGCTAAAACGGGGTTATAATTAATACAACCAAGAGTCCCCATTAATGGCACATTGTCGAAATCTCCACATTTGTAAATGATCCTATCAGATTTTAATTTCTTTGCATACCATAGGATAGAATCTGCTTTAAGAGCCCTTAGCTTTTGAGACCACTCGTTCCTAGCAAGCTCTTTGATAAAGCAACTAGATTTGTAGAGATGAGAAGTCAACCAAGAATATAGCCAGTGGACACAACAAAATAGCATTCCTCTCTTCTTTTCGTACTTTGTATGGATAGCATAGTAAATATTAGCGAGGATAGTCGGAGTAGGATCTTTTCCATAAACCTTAAAGGAAGTGAAAGCATGAATGGCAGCGGGATCAACATAATCAACATTTTTTGGCAATAAAACAACTCCAAAAATCAAAAGAGCTAGTAAATGTCCACAAATGTCCCATTGTTTCTTTTGAGCATACATTAAAGCTTGATTTTCTAAGTAAGATCTTTTGATCCCATGCACATCCCCATCAGTTTTATAATTAGTCTTCAATTCCGTAGCAGATAACCCCAAAGCTTTTGCCAAATCTGAAAAGTCAACTTCTTTACCCGCACCAGTATAGAATTCTTTTTTAATTTTTGAGAACCCCAAAGTAGCATCTATCTCTTCCAAAGTTGGAGCCAACTGAAAGTCTTGAAAAGTGAAGCACCTAAGCGGAGGGTCATAAAATTGAACCAGAGCAGTAATTGCTTCTTCTTGTACTCTCACCCTTAGCAAGTCCAAAATATTCCCATAGCGGATTACAAACCTATCCAAAGCACTTGATGGTAATTTTTCCTTGATTATTTTCAGCTTCTTGATATCCGGAGTGGAAACGGAAAGGTGAACAATGGTCTTCTTGGTACTCATCCTTCCTACACATTCACCAAATAGAATATATTTTTTACATTTATATCATATTTTTTTTATTTACTATTTTTTTTGTGGATAAGACATGATGAGAATGCAAATGAGAGATGATGCATGCAAACACACAACAACGAAAAGAAAATCATAGCAACAACAAAAAAAAATATATATAAAACAAATCAAACGTATATAACACAATATTTCAAGAAACCCAAGTTCATAGGTTCGACGTAGGGGGCTCTAGGGAGCCAACCTTTTATGGGGGGTTCTAGAAGGTCTCATGGGGTCATTCGTAGCCTCCGAGACTCTTTGTCTCTTTGGATTTTAAAACGACTCATTTTATCCATGAGGTTCGAATTTTAGGGGTAGGTTCTCGGAGAGATCAGCCAAGTATCCAGTCCAGCCCTCAACAAAGTCAAGCCTCGTTTTGGACCTTTCCGAACACTCAACCCACTCCGAGTGGAGTTATCAGTGAGATTCGTAGGAGATTCGTACTCCCCTATTGATCTCAAAATTAACTCCCACACTTAGGGTTTAACATAATATAAAACAGCAATGCATATAATAATTAAACATTTCAAGGCAGAACAAATAAACAAAAAACAAAAACAAATAAATAATAAAAACATTAATATTTATTAAAAGATGAACCTCTCCCCAAACCCTAAAAATGGCAGGTTTGCCAAACCCTAAAATGCGCCACAAACCCTAAACCATAAACCACGAGCCATAAACCTAAACCCACTCAAGCCTTAGGAGCATAATAATTCACTAAAAGTGTTTTCCCCAGCAGAGTCGCCAGCTGTAGCAACCTGCCTAAAATTTTATGCTTTCGAGTCGCCACCTATTCTGAAGGGCGAATAGGAACCCTACGCAGATAAGAGATTTAGGGTAAGTTATTATAATCAGGCTGAGGGAAGGTATGAGGCACCCTCAGCCCTTTCCTAAAGGCTAACATTCAAAGATTAGGGTTGCATGGCAGGAATTAGGGAGAAATGTGGCAAACAGAGTTTTAGGACATGATTGAGATTTTGAAGAGGGGGACTCGCCTTGTTGCCAAGTGCCTACGTACCTCCTTAGGGAGGATCAGAGTCTACGTAGTTCGGGAAGAGTTGTACGCCATTTAGAGTTGGAATTTGATTTGATATGGTTTTTTAGAGGCTTTTGGTTAGCCTATCGCAGTTTGGGTTTGTAATTATAGTTTGAATGAAATTTAGAATTATTAGGATTTAGGGCGTACAACCCTGATTTGGCACTATTAACCGCAATGATCAATAGGTTTGATCACCATGGTTAAAAGATTTGAAATTTGCATCACTACCAACTTTAATCGATTGATTCGATTATCACTAATAATGAATTGAGGTTTATTTTAATAATTTTTATGGAGTTTTATATGCATTGTTACCCCTCGTAACCGATTGATTCGATTAAAAAGAATAACAAATTAAATTGAGGAAAAAAAACGGTTAATCATCACAACTAATAAAATAGTTGCAACCATTTAACCAAATAATAGAAATCATATTTTATTTAATTAAATAACATTTTAATTAAAAATATTGTTAACCATAGCGATTAATCGATTTAATCGGCACGAATAACAAATTAGAAATTTTCTATAATCATCACATAATAATTTAAAAAATAAAATATTATTATTAATAAACATATTAAAAGAAATTAATTAAAACAATTATGTTAATTAAAATTAAATTAGTTTATTAGGGTTTTGATTCAGTGTGGTTGTTATTAGGGCCTATGCTATAGAAGGTCAGATCTGGAGCGCTGGATCTAAGTTAATAGTAAATCAAAGGCCCAGATCTGAGGACGTATGGCGCGCTGCTCAGTCATGCATGTATTGGATTAGAAAAGTTCTTCAATAAAAAAAATAATGTTGGAGCTGGGTATCGAACCCACGCCCCCAAACTTAAATCCCAGGTCTTTGCCAATTCAACCAAAGCGCGCGCATGTTAAAGAAACACTCCCCATAATATACATATAAAACATAAGAAATCTCATGGAAAAACGAGCGCGAAATTTAAACAGGTCAATAACACGAAGACACGTCTTCGTCTTCCTCACAAAAGCCTGCAACACACAGATTTCTTAGCTACGAATTCGCTGCGAATTTATTCGTAGCAAACTTACCTCCATAATAGCGAATAGCACATGCCCTGCAATAAACGTTTCGCACCTGTCCTAACTTCTTCGCCTTAATCATACAAATCGATCCACGCTATTAATTTGACCCAATTTCACACCTATCAGAAAGCCCCAAATATAAACCCTAAAAGCTCTACTCGAGCTCTAATGGCAAATCATGTTTAAAGCGCATAAACACCAATCAAACAATTCAGACACGTTCACAACATCAAAACAAACATGAATATGCAATCAATTCTCAATATAAATGCATGAATCCTTCAAATCGAACAAGTTTTCGAAAGGACCTACCTGAGTTAAATGGAGAGATTTCTGGGGGTGTTGGTGTCGCGCGATGATCCAGACACACTCAGGGAACTCCAAGGAAGCTTTTGCACCTTTCAGATTGGGTTGAGATGCCCTAATTCTCTGAAACCGCCCTTGAGTTTTTTGAGGATTTTTGTGTTCTTGCAAGTTCTCTTCTCTGCAGATTTTTCGACCCCTCATTCGATCCCTTATGCTCCTTACTTATACTAGAGTGGATTAGGTTAAAAAAGAGAGCCCACAACTCAATGAATCCAATCTTGCCATATTTGAATATTTGATTTAGTTTCTTGAATCTTAAGCTACTATTTTGGTCTAAATTTGTGTCAATCTTTCTCCTTTAACTTATGCACGAAAATTAAATGTATTTGGTCATAAATATTGATTAAAAAATGATCAAAACAAATTTCCAACCAAATATTTGATTTTTCATTTAATTAAACCATTAAAAACTAATTTTAAATGAAATAAAATTATGTAAAATCAAATAAAAATGATATAATTCATGGCATATGTTTTGGATGGATTGTGGACCAAGTTTGAGTCATAGAATGTGGGCCCATTTGCAAGAGTTCCTATTTTTGCCTTCTTATTTCACATTTTAGTCCCTCAAAATCACCTAACTTTGATCGAGCATATCTCCTTCAATTTTTAAGCTATGAGGGAGTTCCAATACTTTTTAGAAACCTCAAGAGGTCCTCTACAAGCCACTTTGGAATATATTTTCCATTTGGAACTTTTATCTTGATCATATCCTCTTTGGGGAAAAACTACTTTCGAAGGATGCCTGAAAATGACCTGTAATCTTTTGCTTTGTATCTCTTAAATGAAGCAATTTTAGCCTTGGCTTGTGAGACACAAAGTTGTAGAGAATTCAATTTCCTTCAAAATAGGCTTTGAGTGGGGAATTTCTGATGTTCCATGTGAAAGTTATGCCCAGTCAAAGTTGGGTTGACTTTCTCCTAAGAAACCCTAATTTGAACCATTTCATGTTTGTTCATTTTTGAGTTTCTATTAATGGAATCATGATCAATTCTTGATCAAATGATGGTTATGCACTCCCTACTTGATGTTTGCCCAATGATTAAGGTTTGGATCATGCCTTGATTGTAATTGACCTTTCAATTTGGATCAGTTGACTGTGAATTATCTGGATTATGTGAATGAGCCATGCTTTGAGATTTGAGCCTTGCTTTTGTTATGAGAAAAGTATGGGAGGTAAATTTTGGGGTATGACACCTTTTTCTTATAACAACATCAAAGCTTGTATCAAAAAAGAGTTCAAACTTTCTGAGGAAGAACTTGAGGACAACTTCATCACCCTCAATACTTTTTTTGCTAACCAAGAGCTGGATTTCTACTATGGTGATATCCTGGAGGGTTTTTTTTACCTTAACATGCTAGCAGATTTCTGGATGTTTGCGTCTCTACGCATAGATTCCGAAGGTAGAACCACGATAGTCTTTGAGGTTCGACGTGCTCACCTTAGCATCACTCTTACTACCATTGCTAACTTGATGAGATGTAACAATACTGGGGAGACTTTTGATGATAACTGCTTCAACATGACCACTCATCTCTTGTTGAGGACTCTCATGGACAATGATCCTTTCATTGCCAAGGTTATAAGGATTTGGCATCAACTGCTTGTGGGTAACTTCCATCCTCGGAAGCATGACGAAAATAACATCATGGTCGAAGACTTAGAGTTCATTCTCTGTGCCCTTCGAGGGAAGAAAATCAACTTCCCGTTGATGATTTTCAAAGGCCTCGTTGAAGCCGTTTCTATGGCTGCTGCCCGTCAAGGGAATGTGACGTGTCTTCCATATGGGAGACTCCTCTCTTACATATTCCTCAAAAAGGGTATAGTGAGGAGGATGCGCACCTCTGGATCTATAGACATGTTCAAGGCAGAAAGCTTGCCTGTGCTGTCCTTAGAAGGACTAGATCAAAGGATCAATTAGCAAGTGTTTGCCCTAGGTTTTCATGTTTTCTTTTTTGTAATCTCAAATGTTCTTGGATCACGTTCTTAGATCTCTTTTTTAATGCATGCACTTTTGCCTTTTAAATGACAAATATTTTTGTGTTTCTCTGTCTCTTTACTTTATCTATCATATATTTCGATTATAAAGCCATTTTGGTAATGGTTTGACCATTTTGGCTTTCGTAGTACCTTGAATATCTACGTTTTTGAAATCTTTACTTCGTACATGCTTGGTTTATATATCTTCAGATATTTCCCGTTTACTCTTAAGATCCTACGATCTTCTGCTAACTCTTCAATTTCGTAAGCATTATTCGAAAAATACCTTTAAGATTCGAAAGGGTCCTTCCCAGTGTGGGGACCATTTACCAAGTGCCTGATTCTTTCGATCTATAGGTAAAATAACTTTCCAAACTAGGTCATTATTAATAAACATTTTACCTTTCACCTTTTTGTTGTATGCTCTGGATACTCTTTCCTTTTGTCTTTTTATCATCTCCAACGCTCGAAGTCTATCTTCGTCCAGATCTACTAACTCATTCATCATTAACTCCCAGTATACGTTGGGAGGAATATCTGCCTGTCTTTGTGTCCTTACTGACTGCAGATATATCTCGATTGGGAGTACTGCGTCATGACCAAACGTCAGTTGGAAAGGCGTTGTATTTGTAGCTTCTTTTGGAGACGTTCGACAAGCCCAAAGTGCTTGGTCCATAGTTTTATGCCAATTCTTGGGTTTCTTCCCCACATGTTTTTTGATAAGGCCAATTATTATCTTGTTTGCTGCTTCAACTTGTCCATTTGCTTGAGCATAGTAAGGTGTAGAAGTAAATAATTTGAAACCTTTTTCTTTGGCGAAGTCTTGCATTTTCCGCCCAGTAAAGACCGATCCTTGATCAGTAGTTATACTTTCTCGGATTCCAAATCTGTATATAATATGTTTCTGAATAAACTCAATCACGGCCTCTTGATCCACATTCGCCAGTGGTATTGCTTCGACCCATTTTGTGAAATAGTCTATTCCTACTAATATGTATCTTTGACCTTTAGATGACTTGGGGTGAATTTCTCCAATCAAATCTAGTGCCCATCCCCTAAAAGGCCAAGGTTTCACTATTGTACTTAATTCGTTTGCTGGGGCGTGTTGGATACCTGCATGTTCTTGACATTCTTGACACCCTTTCGCAAACTCTATGCAGTCTTTTAACATGGAAGGCCAATACATTCCATAACGAAACAGAAGCCATTTCATTTTGTGTCCTGCTTGATGTGCACCACATGCTCCACTGTGTACATTCGAAAGAGCTAAATATGCTTCTGCTTCACCCAAGCATTTCAACAATACACCTTCAGGAGTTTTCTTAAACAATTCGTTTCCCATCAGGAAATATGACAAGGCTCTATACTTTACCTTCCTGTCTGTATCTGTCGAAGGATGTTTTAGATAGTTTATTATTGGACTCCTCCAATCTGTATCTGCCATTGAGTCTATGTTTAGTATTTCGAACTCTTCTTTGTTGGCGCAACCTAATTGTGAATTCTCCAGATCACTTGGGAAAAGTTTAGTAGACATTGCTCTCCCTCTTACGTCAATTAATTCTTTAAACTTCTCTTTTGATACCTTGTATCCTGAAGCTAGCTGTACCAAGTCATTTGCTTCTTGATTGTTGGTCCTTGAGACGTGTTTTAATTCCACATATTCGAATTTCTTGAGCCACCTATTTGCTATGACAAAGTACATGATCAAATTTTCTTTGATGCATTTGTATTCCTTTGTCAGTTGTTTAATGACCAATTCGGAGTCTCCTTTAATTTCGACTCTGGTTGCCCCCAATTCTAACAAAGCTTCAAGTCCAGCGATTAATGCTTCGTATTCAGCTTCGTTGTTGGAGCATAAAGGGCCTTCGATTTTATACTTAAGCTTTGTTGGAATTCCATCAGGAGAAATTATTAGTATCCCAACTCCGGTTCCCTCTCTATGAGTCGAACCAGCGAAATATAACTTCCAAGGCTTTAGATCCACATACTGTTGATGACTCTCAACTACTGCATGGCCGACAATGAAATCTGACACAATTTGACCTTTCATTGCCTTAAGAGGCTGAAATATCAGTGAATATTCAGTAAGGGATAAAGCCCATTTACCAATTCGACTATGCAATATTGGCTTAGATAACATATGTTTAATAACATCACAATGAGACGAAATATAAACATCAACTGGCTTTATATAATACTTAAGTTTGATACAAGAGAAATACAAGCAAAGGCAGAGTTTTTCTATCGCGGTATATCTAGTCTCTGCATCATTGAGTACTCTACTTAAGTAATAAATGGCTCTTTCGATGCCATTTTCATCTTCTTGTGCTAACATGCTGCCTATTGTTTTATCTGAAGCTGAAATGTATAGGCGCATGTGTTTCTTCCCATTTGGGGGAGATAGAATTGGTGGATGAGTCAAGTATTGCTTGATTTTATCAAAAGCTTCTTGGTGTTCAGCACGCCATTCAAATTTTCCCTGCTTAAGTCGTAGTAGAGGTGAGAAAGCTTGCGTGCGTCCACTCAAATTAGAGATAAATCTCCTTAAGAAGTTTATCTTTCCCATTAAAGATTGCAGTTCTTTCTTTATGGATGGAGACATGGTTTCCATTATAGCTTTCGTCTTATTTTGGTTGATTTCTATCCCTTTCTTGTGGACTACGAAACCCAAGAAATCACCTGCCTGCACAAAGAAAGCACACTTGAGTGGATTCATTTTCAGGCCATGTTTCCTCATTCTTTCGAATGATTGGCCCAGATGATCGAGATGACTGATATCTGAGGTAGATTTTACTACAATGTCATCTATATATACTTGCATGAGTGTTTCTATAAAGTCATGGAATATAGAATTCATTGCTCTTTGATAGGTTGCCCCGACATTTTTTAAACCAAAAGGCATTACAATCCATTCGTAAGTGCCTATTGCCCCTGGGCAACGAAATGCCGTTTTGGATACATTGTCTTCTGCAATAAAGATCTGATTGTATCCAGAATATCCATCCAACATGCTCAAATACTCGAAGCTTGCGACTGAGTCTACTAGCATTTCTGCCACAGGCATGGGATATTCATCTTTAGGGGTGGCTACATTGAGATCACGAAAATCTATGCATACTCTTAATGAACCATTCTTTTTAATCACAGGTACTATATTAGCAATCTATTCAACATACCTTGTAGTTTGGATAAACTTGCAGCGTAGAAGCCTTTCGACCTCTGCTTTAATCTTTGAATGAATATCCGGCGCTAATCTCCTGGGAGTCTGCTTTATATGTTTCTTCCCTTCTTTTATTGGTAATTTTAGTTCGACCAAATCTCTCTCTAGCCCAGGCATCTCATCGTAATCCCAAGAAAAACAATCTTTGTTTTCTTTTAACATTTTGATTACCATCGCTTTTAGTGCTGGTTTTAGTTTCGCGCTGATGTACGTTATCCTCTTTTGACCTTCGTCTCCAAGATTTACTTCTTCGAGTGGATATTGGGCTAACATCTTTATGTTTGATGCCATTGGGTCCTTCTCGAATCCCAGAGGCTCTTCATCGTAAATTGCGCCTAACCTCTGACTCGATTCCTTTCCTATGATCTCTTCGACTTGAACCGGATCTTCAAAGGACTTAGAACTCGTATGTATCTCTGGATCTGTCACTTCTTTTTTGGTTAGAACTGTGTTAATCATTACATTCGATAATTCGGCTTCGAGAGCCGCCTTTCTTTTGTTCTCGGCTACATAAGCCGAAATCTTTTCGAAAAAGGAGGACTCAGACATTATTAATGTCATCGTCCCAGCCTGTTGGCCGTATTGGTGGATAATTCTCCAATGGTGCTGTATCTGTTGGACCATCCATGATCTCTCTGTCCCACTGGAATCCATTTGGGTGTAGAGTTAAATAGTACAATGCATTCTTATTTGGGGTATACATCTCTTCTGCAGCATGACAAGGACTTATGTTTGCCAAGTTCCTATCGAAGTTAGTTTTATTAACTTGGTTAACTTCAGCCATATAGTAACTCTGATCACCTTCGATATTCTCTACTATACCATCTTCTCTCCAAATGGTTACCCTCTGATGCATTGTTGAAGGCACAGCTGCAACTCCATGGATCCACTCTCTCCCAAGCAAAAGGTTGTAGTTTGCTTTTGCTGGTATAACCATAAACATAGTTGGCCTCGTGACTGATCCCACGGTTAAATTCACCTGAACAACTCCTAGTGTTTGTCCTATCTTGCCTTCGTAGTTAGATAAAACCATGTTGTGTGGCCTTATATCAGTATCGAACATACCAATTCTTTTCAGCATGTATTGGGGCATTAGGTTCACTGCTGCCCCCCCATCGACTAGGACTTTATTAATGCCAACATTTTCAATTTTAGCCCTTATATAGAGTGGTTTCAAGTGATTTCGCATACCTTCATCGGGCCTCTCGAAGAAAGCGTTTTGTTCTTCAACTGCACCATTATTCAGCACATAGTAACACACAGGTCTGTATTTCGCCATTTCTTCGATATCAGCCTCTTCGCAGTCTTCAACTTCAGTTTCCTAATTAAACTCATGAGGGAGCACAGACACAACATTGCAGTTGAGGTTTATAGACGACACCCCATCAGAATCAAAATCATTTGTCATTCTATCTTCTTCTTTCCAAGAACTGGAATGCATCTTTTCTTCTTCATCCAAGATCTTTTCATCTTCGAATAGTCTGCGTTCCACCGGAGGTTTGCTTGATTTTGCCCCCTGATGTGGGACTTGGTTGCTACTAGACTCTCCAGCTTCTCTTGGCCTATATTCCCTTTGAGCTTTTTTTATTCTCTGGTGCCTCCTCCACTGGGATCGGGACATAGGATTTTTTCCTTTGTAATTCTCCAATCGATACATCTCTCGACTTGGTTTCTGTAATTGCTTCCTATATGCCATTGCAGTCCTTCCTCCTTGGTCCCAACTTCACCATTTATTGGTTCTTGCACCAGCTTGCACCCATCTTTCCCTGGGTACATCCGCAGGAACTTTGAATGTTACTCTTCGAGCCCTAGGATGTGGACTATCAGGTCTTTTCGTTGGAGTCCATGTGTCGAAACCGTATAGGTTAGGACGCAATCCCTGAGTTTCTCGACCCATGTAGCAGTACACACGTTCGAATGATCGTGCCAGCATTTCATCATAAACTGCCCACATCTGGGACAGAGTGCAACTTCAGAGTTTTCCTTGTGACATCTGACCAAAAATCCCACTAAGCTTTCCTCCATCTTTGGGTACACTTGTAGCAGAGGGTTTGGTTCTCTCCCAGGGTGTTCCCATCTTTCGCGTCGAGCCCTTTCGAAGTTAGCTTCGACCCTTCGATTCAGCATGATCAAACATCTTGGACACATCCATTATTTTCCGCCATTCCTTTCATGGCAATTCTAGAGGTAGTCCTTAAGGCTTTCTCCTTTTGGAGGAATTTCAATGCCCCCCTTTTGCCTTGTCAACCATGTCTCCAATTCGCCAAATTCAGACACTGGACGTCTGGCGCTGACCATGTTAACAACTGCTGGAGGAACTTCAGAGATCTGGATTTTCTGGAGCTTCACCCTGAGGTCTTTAGTGGCCTTGATGTTCTCTCCCCTCGAACCTTCAGTTATCTCTGTCTTGGAAGATTCTTCAACATCAGTATTGAAGATTGCATCATCATTTAGGCTTTCAGTAGCCTGCTCTCCATTGAACACTGTTTTAGTTTCCGTAACTTCGACTTCAGATGCCTCTACCATGTTGATATCTAATGGCTCACAGAGGCTAGCATCAGCAATGTTCAGAGGATTTGTGTCGACCTTCATGTGGCTTTTGGTCTTGTCAGCAAATTTCAACCTCCCATCTTTGATAGCATTTTGAATTAAATCCCTGAAAAGAAAACATTGTGAGGTTTTATGGCCCAAAAAACCATGATATTTACAAAAACCTCTCTTCTTCCGTTGTTCTAACGGAGGAATTTTGGAATTTGGAGGCAGTATCATCTGGCCATCTTTTACTAGTAAATCAAATATTTCGTCACATTTGGTGACGTCGAATGTGTAAGTTTTCTTAGGGAATCTATCGTTCTTATCGCTTTCTATGGGGTTTTTTCCATTTGAAGGGTTGAGTAGTTTGCAGGCATAAGGTGGCGCTTCCTTTAGTTCAGCCAAATCTATTTCAACTTCTTCAGGGTTGTATGAGTCGTTAAAAGACTCATCATCAGCGTCCTCTGCTTCGACGTACGCTACCCTTTCCTTTTTATAGTTTTTATTTGCCTTAGCCTTTTCTGCCTTCAAGCGTTCGACTTGTCGAACCCTATCTGCCAATTGGGCCATATCCCTAAGGTATTGAGTATCTAGTTTCTTCCTAATTGAATAATCTAGACCACCCGCAGCCATTTCGACTAGTTCATGTTCTGGGACTGTTGTGAAACATCTTGATTTCAACAGTCGGAACCTATTTAAGTAATCATCAATTGGTTCTGTAAACTTCCTCTTAATACTGGCCAATTCTTTCAGACTTATCTTGGTTTGACCCATGTAGAATTGTTCATGGAACAACCTTTCTAAGTGTGCCCAAGCAGCTATCGAATTTGGTGGCAAAGTAGTGAACCAAATGAAAGCATTCTTTGTTAGCGAACAAGGGAAATATTTGATCCTTAAATCCTCGTTCCCTGCTAAGTCTCCTGCTTCTGTCAAGTATCTAGCAATATGTTCCACAGTTGACTCGCTAGTTTCGCCTGAAAACTTTGTAAACTTAGGTACTTTAGTGCCTCTAGGCAACTCTGTTTGCATGATATAATCTGATATGGGGGATGTATAATTCGGACGTCGAAGTCCAGTACTAAGGCCGTTATTGGCCATAACCCTTTCTATCATGGCAGTTAGGTTATTTTCTGTAGCCAGATTTTCTCTTCTGACTCTCTGGACGATTTCATCGGGATGTTCGTCCCTACCCACATGTAGCAACCTGCCCTAAAATTTAAACTTTTAGAGTCGCCACCTATTCTGAAGGGCGAATAGGAAACCCTACGCAGTTAAGAGATCGGGGTAAGTTATTATAATCAGGTTGAGGGAAGATGTTAGGCACCCTCAACCCTTTCCTAAGGTTTTATGTTAAGACAAAGGTTTTATGGCTAAAATTTAGATTCAATAGCTAAGGAAGTGAATAGGGCTAAAATTGAGATTTGAAAGTGAATGGAGGTTTTAGGGTGGGGGACTCGCCTTGGTTATCCAAGTGCCTACGTATCTCCTTATGGAGAATCAGAGTCAACGTAGTTCGGGCACATGATTGTACGCCTTTGAATTGATTATGAAAGTGTTTGAAGGCTTTTTGATTGGCCTGTCATAGTTTGCAATTTGAAAGGCATTTTGAATTGCCTGATTGGAAAGGATGAAAATCTGTAGTTTGTGGTTTGATGTGTTTGGGCGTATAACCCTGATTTGATATGTCACCGTTAGATGCGATGACCAATAGATTTGGTCAGTATAGCTAACGGATTAAGGGGCATTGCTGGTTACTCAGATCGATAGATTGACCGTCGCGAGCAGCAAATTCAATGTGTTTTGATATGTAATTTTATCTCTCGTCTAATGCGACTAATAGATTTAGTCGGGTCGAGGAGAGAATTAATTGAGGATTAATATTTTGCCAAATGGCAATGGGATCGGGCAAACCCTAATAACTACGCCTTTATAGGTTTTTTTTGTTATGATTATTAAAGATTAATTAAAATTAAATAAATTACTCGACATAATCGAATAATCGGGAAATAATCCTAATGTTAATTATTGGTCTAATCCTATTATTTTATTCCTAAGAAAATTAACTAGACCTATAAACCTAAATATAAACAATACAAAATAAGAGAAATATATAATAAAAACCTGGTCATAATCTAGTGTGACGCTGCTCTTGGAGTCCATGATAGGCCCCCAGCCTCATGGGCGTTGGATCTTGTGATGGTGGCAATCCAATGGCACAGATCTGAGGATGCATGGTATGGGTATGGAGGCGCGCGCGTGGGATCTGCAAGAAATAGCTTTGTAAAATTAAATGTCATGGATGGGGTTCGAACCCCAGTTCCTTCCCTCACCAGCCAACCTATCTTGCCAATCACACCACTTCTTGAATCTGTTAGTAACCTATGTTTGTATATTATTATATGAATACAAAGCTTTATAGAAAAAAAAAACGCATGCTGCTGAACACGGGGATCGAACCCCCAGTTTTTGATGATGATGGATGTGCGCCTTCGACCACTAAGCTGCGATGACATCCTGGTATAATCGTTATGCCAATAGAAATTTAATACAAACAGAATCAGTGAATAAAGGTGAAAAGGACCCGCGCTGTAACACCCCCAATTCTATACTAACAAATAAGGCATATATTTGCGTAAATCAGAGTAAAGAAGCATGCATCTCACGAGGGCGTTACACATAATTCAAAATAGAACAAATATTTTATCTTTAAACATGCAATGGTCATTTCCAAATAACACGAGAATTTAAATAACATGCAAACCACAGCGGAATAATCATCTCATCGAATAAATGGTAAAATAGGATGATTCCCATACATCATCCACCATGTCTCAACATCTTGGCTCAAGGCCACACATTAACCAGAATAACATATTCAAATACAAATACAATATGAGTAAACAAACATCTCATAACATCGAGTCATAAAAACATAAAACCCAACTCCCATGTGTTACATATGACCAGAGCACAAGTGACTACTTAGTCACGACATTTTACTAGAGATCTAAATATCGACGCTAAGCCTCCTTCGAAGCATCACTATCCATGAAACCTGCACGTTACCAACAAAGGATAACATTCAAACAGAAGGGTGAGAATTCAACTTCTTATAGAAAACATGATAATGGGAAATGTAAAACACAATAAGAATACATTTCAAGAATTCATCACTCTTCACATAAACATGCATCATATGCCATTAATCAAGATTCACATGTTCATGTCATACAACATAGCTCATTCAATTCTAAGTGATCAAACATGATTCACATATTCACATATATATACATATATCATTAATACGTATAAATTCACATCTATATCACATGTGTTCCAAATCACATATATCACATTTATAACACAACAACAATTCATATCAAATGAATCACCAAATTCACTTATCACACCTCATACACACATAACAATCACATAATTGCATACATTCAAACATCACATAACACCAATGTGACTCAATGCAAGACATGTGACTCTATGCATGTGGTACCCAATGTGAATCCAATGTTTCACCGCTTTCCGATTCAATGTTTAGAATCCAAGCCACGCTCCCGATCCGGACAAGATCAAAGCCAACACGCCTATTTCCAATTAAGGATCACGTCTGCTACGCCTATTTCCATTCAAGGATCAACGTCTCTTACCATGTGAATCCAAGTTTCACCGCTTCCACCATAAAGCCGACCATGCTATGAATGTATGTACAATTACCAACAATTTATGCAATTAAGATTATCTCATCAATCTTAACTTACCGCATACCACAATAATCCAACTCTATGAATTATCCGCCAATTGTACACAACATTCACAACACAATTAACCATTACAACAAGGCATAACAACCATCATATATCCAATCACAATCATCATGAATATATTACCACACATATTACCAATAGTTGTCATTCATTACATACCAAAACGTAACACACATAAAAGCATTTACATGTATTCAATCCACATCTCAATACATACACCTTAAAATGAGTATTATTAACAAGACACATTCAATTAGTACATATAAATGTATATTTATATTCATTCCAACATATCATGGATATCACATCACTTAACACATATATGAATATTAACCACAAGTCTTAATTCATAATACACACATGAGTAATCACATGTTATCCATATATTAACATCCAATTTCAACTATTCCACATCAACTAGCATTTAGAATTCAATCACATAAATCGCGGTTATCATATCACATAATACATCCATGAACATTGATCATGCACAATTCATCCATAACATACACATATAGGTAAATGTTATTCTCATTTATCATCATAATTTATAAATCAAGTGTCAATCCATTCTATCCTATCATATAGACAATCTCATTAGCTTCCCAACGCTTCGAACGGCGCATAAAACGGAGTTACGGATCAAAAGTTATGGCCTTTCAAAGTTTGGAAAAGTTCTGTAAAACAGGGTTCGCGGCTCGAACAATAGTTCGCGGCGCGAACTGAGTGAATCAAATAATCCCCAAGTTTCTGCCAAGCAATTCGCGGCTCGAACAATAGTTCGCGGCGCGAACTGAGCAGATCCAGTTTTTCCCAAGTTTCTGCCAAGAGGTTCGCGGCGCGAACAGTAGTTCGCGGCGCGAACTGGCGATTTTCAGAAAACCCAAAACACAGAAAACAGCATACGAAACCTATTCAAAAACCCTTAAACTCAACCCAATCAAGTTGGAAAACACCAAGCATCATGAATATCAGTAGAATACATGTTATAGACTCAATTATAACACCTATTATGGGTCTTCTAACATCATAACATCTTCAAACATCCATTAAAACACATTTCAAATCATAAGTTCATGCATTTGTTCATAAACCCTAACTTTTCTATGTTTCCATGAAATTGCAAAGATGAAGAGATAATCACAACAACACACATTACCCAATCATATAACCTATAAGAACTTGGATTCAAACCCTTACCTCTATTCAAACTCCTTCAATCTTCAAGAATCTCACAATCCTCTTCTCTTCCTCTCCTCCTTTTTCTCTTCTCTTCTCTCTAGCCTCTTTCTCCAAAATAAATGTTATGAGAACTAACCTAATTTCTCTCTTACTATCTTTCTCACATAAATGGGCTTAACCCACAATTTATTCTTTCTAACTAAATTAGGCCCATCAACTAATATCTCATAATATTACTAATAATTCAATTAATCCAATTAGCACAAATCTCAAATTAAATAATATCATACTAAATAATTGAATAACATGAATAATTAGTAAAACACCAAATAAAACTAATTAAATAAATAGCTAATAAAATTGGGCTGTTACAACTCTCCCCCACTTAAAAGATTTTCGTCCTCGAAAATTCTCTTCAAGCACTAACCCCAAGTACAAATCCTTCATTCAACCTTCAAGTATCTTCTCTTCTAATCTCAAATCACTCCGCAAACCTCTTCAAAGTCCAAAAAGAAAAACCTCGGAGTTTATCCAAAACAATACTTGACGAAATACCATGCAAACACACAATCCTCTCGATGTACATCTTAGCAAGTCTTTCCATCAAATAATCCATCCTTATCGGAATAAAATGAACACATTTGTCCGTCTATCCATAATAATCCAGACCGCTTCATAATTACTCGACGTTCTCGGCCAACCTGAAACAAAATCTGTAGAAATATGATCCCACTTCCACTCGGGAATAGATAATTGTTGTACCAACTAAACGGTTTCTGACAAGTCCAACTCAAATGCACAATTCCGCTATACCCCTCTTCATACTTTACCACTAAACATTTTCCTCAAATGTTGTTACCTTTTAGTAGCATTATGATGTATGCTCAAACCATCACGATGTCCTTCATTCAAAATTCTCTTTTCCAACTTCGAAGTATCAAAAATGCAAACTTGATCATGACCTTTCATGACTCTAATCTCGTCAATCCGAAAGTGATTACCTTTACCTTAATTAATCAATGTCATCTCGTCAACCAATTGCAATCCAATTTCAGACTCTCTCTAATCTCGTCAAGAACACCAGACGTAGGCTTCAACATACTAAGCTTAACACAAGAAGACGTCGCTTCACAACCAAACTCAAATCTCGAAAACTGTTTCAACCATTTTCAACTCTTGAATCCTCAACATAGAAATATGCAATGATTTTCTATTCACTGCATCGGCTACAATATTCACTTTTCCATGATGGTAGTTCAAACTAGAATCATAATCTCTCAAGAATTCCAACCATTTTCGTTTGCCTCATATTCAACTCTCTTTGATCAAACAAATACCTCAAACTCTTGTTATCACTATACACATCAAATCTTGATCCAAACAAATAATGCCTCCAAAGTTTCAACACAAACACAACGACGGCCAACTCTAAATCATGTGTCGGATAATTCCTCTCATGAACTTTAAGTTGCCTTGAAGCATAAGCTACCACTTGTCCTTTTTGCATCAAAACGCCTCCCAAACCCAACAATGAAGCATCACAATACACCACAAAAGGTTCCAACGGATCCGGCAAAATCAAAATAGGAGCAGAAGTCAACCTTCTCTTAAGCTCTTGAAAATTCGATTCACATTGCAAAGTCCAAATGAAAGCTTGTCCTTTCCTAGTCAACAACGTCAACGGCAAAGATAACTTAGAAAATCCTTCAATGAACTTTCTGTAATAACCCGCCAAACCAAGAAAACTCACTTCCTTTAACCAAAACTCACACTTAGAAATCTTAGCAAACAACCTCTTCTATTTCAACACCGACAACACAATCCTCAAATGCTCAGCAGTATCATCTTCACTCTTAGGATCAAAACATCCTTAAAACATTACCTCATTAGGAACTTGTTAGAATCCAAAATGTGAATAATTGTTGATAACTTTTGTGGTATTTTGATAACTTTTCTCATACTCTTTCCATTTAATTTCGGTTTGATATAGTGTAAATAAATAACATTTAGTTTGGTAGTAAATCTCTTAATTATAAGCTTTTCTTTTGCTTTTTGTAGGTTTTATGCACTTTGGGAAGTATATGGAGGTATTGAGACATGTTGGAGCAAGTTTGGAGACCAAAGGAAGAATTTTGTTTCAGCAAGGGCCGCTCAGCGGCCACTAAGCGCGCTTTCCAGTGGCGAGGGAAGAATTTGTGCTCAGCAAGTTCCGCTAAGCGGCCTAATCCCGCTTAGCGTCCTCCAGCGTGGAATCAGATATTTTTTGAGGACCGCTTAGCGGCCGTCATGGCGCTAAGCGGCGGTACTTTTTCAAGTGGCTACTTTTAGGCACTTGGAGATATTTTGTGGATCTTATCTTGTCACTTTTTCATTCCAACAACACACACACTCTAGGGCAAGAGGAGAAAGAAGAAAAACTCATCCATATTCAAGATTTCTCAAGCATATGTCTTCATCATCTTTGGATTTCTATGCTAGGAGGTCTTGTATTGATGTTTATTGTTGAAGCTATGGATAGCTAAACTTCTCATGTGTCAAGATTAGAGGTAGTTAGCTTGTAAAGTATGTATCTAGCTTGATCTTTTGTATATGAACCTTGTTGGTGATTAATATATGGTGAATATCTTTGTATTCATGTTTATATGTTGTTTTGATACACTACTGAGAGATATGTTTCAAATCTTGACCAAAAGGGTATTCATCTATCAACAATCAAACTCTAGAGATAGATTTGTGAGTTGATAATCACTTGTATCAAACTTTAAAGGTTATTATGTCAACTGTCGGCATGAGAGATCATCTGACGGTTAATATAATAACAATCACGACACTGCTTTAGAGATAAACAGTATCGAGAGGATACGTGATTGTATTAATCATTGATATGTTCATATACATGATCATCAGAGTATATACAAAAGCAAGCTGACAAAAACTAATCTTGACACAGTTTTACTAAACCGTTTTTAAAACCTAAGTTATTGTCTTTAATTTCTTTTCATGCTATTTATCTTTCATGACACTAAAAACATACCGAACCCTAACTCAAAATACACTGAGCTGTAGAACGGCGATAATATCGCATCAATCCCTGAGGAGACGATACTAAAAAATACTTATCCTATACTTACTAACAAAATGGCGCCGTTGCCGGGGATTGGTGTTAAGATATTATAAGCATAGCAATAGTTTTTGTGTGTTTTGAGTATAAATATTATTATTATTACCTAGTCTTTGCTCACTTTTTGGTTAGTGTTTCAGCTCTGGTTTATGCGTGGGAGTGTCCCAGCAGATCAACTTCTTTTTGATCCAGAAATTGAAAGAACTGCAAGGAGATTGAACAGTAAAACCAGAAGAAGAAGGAAACTAGCCAAAGAACGAAGATTAGCCCAAGAAGCAACTACTTCATCAACACCACAAGTTATAGAAGAAGAGATGGCAGGGAATGGAGATCAGGATCCACCACCACCACCACCTCCTAGAGCACCATGTGCTAACAGTCCAAGAAGAGCAGCCCAGTTTGCAAGAAATGACAACAATGCAAGAAATTCTGAAATGAAGACTGGCATTCTTCAGTTACTTTATGCTAGTCCCTTTGCAGGACTTGATCATGAGGACCCATATACACACTTGACAAAGTTCTATGAGATTGCCGGAGCAGTCGGAGCACCTGAAAGAGAGGAAGAGCAAGTGTTTAAAAGACTATTTCCTCACTCATTGATTGGTAAAGCAAAGGATTGGTACCTTGATCAACCTACTCAAATCATGACAAATTGGAATGAGTTAGAAGAAAAATTTCTTGATAGGTTCTTTCCTCAGTCAAGGTTGCTTGAAGCAAAAACAGCAATTTCAGTGTTCTCTCAAGGTGTGAATGAAACTCTTAATGAAGCATGGGAAAGGTATAAGTCAATGTTGAGAAAATGTCCGAGTCATGGCTTTGATGAACTCACCCAGATTCACATTTTTCGTAATGGCTTACAACCTCAACCGAAGCTTCTTTTAGATGCTACAGCTGGAGGTTCCTTAATGGCTAAGACAGCGGAGGAGGCAATAGAGATAATCGAGAAAATGGCCAGAAATGATCATCAGGTGCAACATAACCGAGGAGTTGTTCAAAAGAAACCGGGACTTATTGAATTAGGAACCAATGATGCTATTCTTGCTCAGAACAAGCTTCTTTCTCAACAAGTGGAGGAGCTTACAAAACAAATGGCAAGGTTACCTCAACAACTCAAGGAATTAAATGATCCTAACAAGAACAAACAAGTTGCTTCGTGTGAGCTTTGTAGTGGAGACCACCCTACCGGATATTGTCCACCGGTGAATGAAGTGAATTACATGGCGAATCAAAATCAAGGAGGCTATCAACAAAGACAAGCTCCTTACCAAAACCAAGGTGGATACCAACAAAGGCCTAATGCACCGCAATATGGCCAAGGGTGGAGACAAGATAATTATCAACAAAGACAAAGTCCTTATCAACAACAACCACCTTCTCAAGACAAGCCTTCAAAGTTGGAGGAGACTCTAAATCAATTCATGCAAGCATCAATGGCGAATCAAAAGAGTAATGAAGCGGCAATAAAGAATTTAGAGACTCAAGTCGGCCAACTTGCAAAACAATTAGCCGAGAAGCAAACCGGACCATCATTCACGGCAAACACTCAAACCAATCCTAAGGAGCATTGCAAAGCGGTTGTAACTAGGAGTGGGAGGGTGCTTGAAAGTGAAGTGGAGAAGGAGGTCGAGGAGGAGGAAGTTAGGATAGAAAAAGAGAAAGAGGTGGAAAGTGAAGTAGAACCAAAGAAAAATGAGGGAGTCTTAGTTGAAAATGAGAGTGAAGAAAAAAGTGAGGAAGAAGAAGAAAAAAATAGAGAGAAAAAGAGAAATATTAAAGAAGGAAAGAAGAAAGTTATGAGTCCCCCCGTTCGTAATTTACCTTACCCTCGTGCGCCTTCGAAGAAAGATAATGAGAAGCAATATGCTCGTTTTCTTGACATATTTAGGCAATTGCAAATTAATATTCCTTTTGGTGAAGCTTTAGAGCAAATGCCAAAATATGCCAAGTTTATGAAGGACATCCTCACGAAGAAAAGAAGTTACACTGAGCCCGAAATGGTTGTCCTAGATGCTAAATGTAGTGCCATCATTCAAAGTACTTTACCAAGGAAGGAAAGAGATCCAGGAAGAGTTACTTTGCCGGTTACTATTGGTGACATTCATATTGGAAGAGGTTTGGTTGACACGGGATCAAGTATCAATTTGATTCCTTTATCCATGGTCAAGAGGTTAGGCATTGTGGATATGAAAAATACAAGAATGACACTTCAATTAGCCGATAAGTCTACAACTATGCCTTTTGGGATAGCGGAAGATTTACTTGTGAAAGTTGACAAGTTCTTTTTTCCGGTTGATTTTGTTGTCATTGATATGGAGGAAGATGTTGATACCCCGTTGATTCTAGGAAGACCTTTTATGAAGACGGCAAGGATGATGATAGACATTGATGATGGTTTGATGAAATTGAGGTTCCAAGATGAGGAAGTGTGTTTTGATCTCTCGGAAGCGATGAAACATCCAAATGATACAAGTGATTGTTTTAGAATTGATGCTATGGAGGAAGTTATCATGCAAGTTGAAAGTAGAGCTCATGTGTTCAATCCTCTTGAGAAAACATTAACCAAAGCTCTTGATGATCTCAATGAAGAAGAAGAAAAAGAGATTGAAGAGTGTTTGCGAGATCTTGATGTTTTTGAAGAAATAAGTCCTTTTGAAGCAAAGATGGAGGAGTTGAAAGATGAGCCAAAGGTGGAAGAAACCAAATTAGAATTGAAGATGTTACCGCCCCATTTGAAATATGTTTTTCTTGAAGAAGGTGGTAGGAAGCCGGCGATAATTAGTAGTTCATTGTCTAAAAAGGAGGAAGAGAAATTAATTCATGTGTTGAAAGCTAACAAGGAGGCGATAGGATGGGTTCTTTCCGATCTAAAAGGAATTAGTCCGGCCTATTGTATGCATAAAATTATGATGGAGGAGGATTTTAAACCAGTAGCTCAACCTCAACGCCGGTTGAATCCTACAATGAAAGAAGTTGTAAGAAAAGAAGTGGTGAAACTATTGGAAGCCGGAATGATTTATCCTATTTCCGATAGTGAATGGGTGAGTCCAGTCCAAGTGGTACCAAAGAAAGGAGGAATGACCGTGATCACAAATGAAAAGAATGAGTTGATTCCGACAAGGACCGTGACGGGTTGGAGGATGTGTATTGATTACCGAAAGCTTAACCAAGCTACTAGGAAAGATCACTTCCCTTTACCTTTTATGGACCAAATGTTGGAAAGGTTATCGGGTCAAGAGTTCTATTGTTTTTTGGATGCCTACTCCGGGTATAACCAAATTTCGGTCAATCCGGAAGATCAAGAGAAAACGGCGTTCACTTGTCCCTTTGGAATTTTTGCTTATAGACGAATGCCGTTTGGATTGTGTAATGCACCGGCCACTTTCCAAAGATGTATGCAAGCTATCTTCTCGGACTTCATAGAAAAGACAATGGAAGTTTTCATGGATGACTTCTCCGTTTTTGGAGCTTCATTTGATCTTTGCTTGAAGAATTTGGATGCCGTGTTGAAAAGATGTGTTGAAACCAACTTGGTCCTCAATTGGGAAAAATGCAATTTCATGGTTACCGAAGGCATAGTTCTTGGTCACAAAGTTTCTTCCAAAGGAATTGAAGTCGACCGAGCAAAAGTGGAGGTTATTGAGAAGTTACCACCGCCAATGAATGTCAAAGGAATTCGAAGCTTCTTAGGCCATGCGGGATTCTATAGGAGATTCATCAAAGACTTTTCAAAGATTGCAAAGCCTTTGAGCAACTTGCTCAACAAAGATAAGTCTTTTGTTTTTGATAATGCATGCCTTTTAGCTTTTAATGAATTGAAACAAAGATTGACCACCGCTCCCATAATCATAGCACCCGATTGGAAACTTGATTTTGAACTAATGTGTGATGCTAGTGATTATGCGGTAGGAGCGGTGTTGGGTCAAAGAAAAGGAAAATTTTTTCATGCTATACATTATGCTAGTAAGGTTCTTAATGAAGCACAAATTAATTATGCAACAACGGAAAAAGAACTACTAGCTATTGTATATGCATTAGAAAAATTTAGGTCCTATCTAATTGGTTCGAAAGTTGTTGTTTACACTGACCATGCAGCGATAAAGTATTTGCTTACCAAGTCGGATTCAAAGCAAAGGCTCATTAGGTGGATATTGTTCCTACAAGAATTCCACTTAGAGATTAGAGACAAAAAAGGAGCGGAAAACTTGGTGGCGGATCATTTATCAAGGTTGGTGAATGAAGAGGTAACAAACAAAGAAGAAGAGGTTTTGGAATCATTCCCGGATGAAAAGTTGTTCATGGTGGAAGAAAGTGTGAATACAAGATTACACTCAAAGATGTTTTTGATTTATGGCAAACTCAAATAAGCATCCAAACAACAAGGAGGAATCAGAAAAGCAAAGCATGTGATCACTCACAAAAGCACAGGATGATCCACTATGCATATAAGTCGACTCAACACAAGCTGAACATGAAAAATGCAGAAAATCAGCAGTTAGGTCGACCTACTGTCAACCCAGGTCGACCTAAAATGAAGAAAAATCCATATACTTCTGCTAGGTCGACTCACAGACCATTTAGGTCGACGCAAAATGAAGAAATCTTCATATCAGTCTGCTAGGTCGACCTACATAGCAACTAGGTCGACCTAATCTGAGAAAAAGTTCCCAGAACGCACCAGAAGAGAATTCTGGTCGACCTACTCCTTCAACAGGTCGACCTAACTGGGAGCAAATTTCAGCAAGCACTGCTAGGTCGACCCAACCTCTAAAAGAGGTCGACCTAACTGATCAAGAAAGTCCCAAATTCAGTTATTCTTGATTCCAACTGTTATGCAATCATATATATTGTGCAAGGATTAATTATTCAGCAACACCAACGACTGAAAGATACATAAACGCTTCTCATCTTCGTTCTTCGTCATCTCCAACACAATTACACATAATCATTCTTGCGTTGTGGGTTAGTGATGAGTTCGATAACGTCCATGGAACGGAATTGAAGATTCCTAGTGGGTGAAGGTTTGTGGGGTGTGTTGGTGAATAAAATCTGCGGGTTTTGTCCTCCACGACGGGTGGTTCTTGGGGGTTTTTATCAAGAGGCGTTCATTGAGGATTCGGCTGAGTGTAACGATTGAGGAACGGGGAGTTCAAGGAATCAAGACACTGCAGAAGGGAATCGAAGTGAAGCTCTTGGATAACCTTGATCTTGCTCAAGATTAAGGGGGAAGAAGATTCAAAGGATCGACATAATTGGTTTATCGTTTATCGCTTTGTTATCTTCTTTGTATAAACTGCTTTCAACATTAATGAAAGTTTTCCCAATTTCATTTGAAATTGGGGGCAGACGTAGTCGTAGCGAGGACGGTCGACGAACTGCCTAAACAAATATCGTGTTCTTATCGCTTTTATCTTTTCCTTTTCATTCTGTTCATAATTGGTATAATTGCTATATTGATCAATGATTCAAGTGTTAAAATTGTGAATTAAAAGTTCTGCATAAACATCACAATTCACCACATCTTGAATTAACATCAATCTGAATATTGTCACCAAGTGTTTGTCTATTTGTTTAATCCACCTTACTGCATTGTAAATCAAAGTTTGTCAATCTAGAAGTTAATTGATATTCAGTTGTGACACGTATTGATTCGGTAGCATATCTCTTTATCCTCAATATCAAATATTTTGTGGTTTTGTAACACATATAACCCTTTGCAATAGCGGTCCGGAATAGACGCAAGTCGATTCAGAACCGCTTTCGCTATAGTCTGTAAAAATCCCGGAAAAACTGTGTAGGATCTATTCACCCCCCCTCTAGATCCTTAGGCCAGCGTCTAACAAGTGGCATCAAGAGCCTGGTTAATTCCGTGCTACGCGAAACACTTAGTAGAAACATGGCTTCCGGACCTAAAGGGGCTCACAATAGAGCTCCAGTTTTCAACGGGGAAAACTACGGCTATTGGAAGGATTGTATGTGTATCCATATCAATGCAATTGATAGGAACATCTGGACAGCTATTGTCAATGGTCCATTTCAGATCACTTTGACAAATGAAGATGGTACAGTTGTTCCAAAACCAGAAAATACTTGGGATGCTGAAGATGAAAAGAAATATGCATACGATTGGAAAGCGAGAAACATTCTAATCTCAGCTCTAGGAGTTGATGAATACTATCGCGTTTCCCATTGTAAATCCGCTAAAGCTATGTGGGACACATTGCAAGTTGCCCACGAGGGAACGGATGATGTCAAACTAGCTAGGATCAATACACTAACTCAAGAGTTCGAACTTTTCCACATGGAAGATGGTGAATCCATCGAAAACATGCAGAAGAGATTCGTTCACCTGAAAAATCGATTAAATTCTCTTGATAGACCTGTTTCCAATGCAGTTGCTACTAACAAAATCTTAAGGTGTTTGAACAGGGAATGGCAACCCAAAGTTACAGCAATTAAGGAAGCAAATGATCTCAACACTTTAGATATTACCACTCTTTTTGGTAAACTAGAGGAACATGAACAGCATCTTAAATGCCTTGACATGCATGAGAAAAGGGCAAAGAAAGAGAAGAACATGGAGAAAGAGGTAGAGAAGAAGTCAATAGCTCTAAAAGCTTCAAGCTCCAAGACCTCAAGACAAGAGCTAAAGGATAGTGATACAAGCAATGACGAAGACTCCGATGATGAGGATATGGGACTGTTTGTGCGAAGATACAACAAATATCTAAAGAAAAATGGAGCAAAGCATTCTAACAAAGGATTGATCAACTATAGAAATCAATCAACTAAGTTCAAACAAGATGACAACAACAAAGGAAAAATCAAAGGGCTATGCTTCAATTGTGGGAAAGCCGGTCACTACAAACCGGATTGTCCATACCTTGAGAAAGAAAAGGAGAAGAACCAAAGCAAAGGCCATAACAAATCTAAAAGAGCCTACATAGCATGGGAAAGTGATTCATCTAGTGAAAGCTCATCAAGCGATGAAGAAGAATTAGCAAACTTATGCTTTATGGCTCATCAATACAAGAGAAAGAAAGTTGTAAGTCATCTTAAACCTGAACTTGTAGATAAGATATCTCATGATCAATTGAAATTAGCTTTTGAAAAACTACATAAAGATGCAATTGAAGCTTTCAAACTTTTGGCCTCAAATAAGAAAATCTTTTCATACCTTGAATCAAAAGTTGAGAAGACCGAAAAGGATATGGAAGCTTTAAAACAATCTATGGTAGACATTCAAAAGGATAAAGTTGATATCGACCCGACGTCATGGTTTGGTTGTGAGACATGTCACATTTGGCAAAAAGAAGTGAGAGATTTAAAAACCAAATTGGACAAGGCTCTACAACCAAAAGTGACCTTTGTGGTGGATCCAAACAAATTCAAGAGATCTTATACTCCGCCGTATAGCAAATATACCTTCGTACCTAAAGCATCAACCGGTAAAACGGTATATTCTCATCATATTACCTGTCATTATTGTTGCAAAAAGGGTCATACCATTGAAAAATGCAAATTTAGGAGGATCTTAGTTCCTAAAGGAGTGTTTCAATGGTTGCCTAAGTGCAACACATTATGTACTCACCAATTAGGACCCAATGAAGATTGGGGACCTTCTACTCTAAATTAACTTTGCAGGAAAAGTGTCTTGACATCATTGATAGATGATGATTCCATTGATAAAGGATGTTCAAGACACATAAAAGAAGACATATCTCTCTTGATATGTCATATATGAAGACTAAAAATCAAAGATCTACACTTAACAAGAGGATGTCACACAATGAAGACAGAACACCTACTTATTGAGAAAGCGGTAACATGCACATTGTTCACTTCCAAAAATTTCATTGATTCTATAATATGCTATCAATTAACATGCTTATAGTGACTTCATGTATGTTTATTCATATATCTCAATTTAATATATGTAGTCATCATTCTCATTCATAACATATCATATTTTGGGCATACAAGCAAAGAACAAAGCAAAAATGCATCATATAGAAACATTTCTAAGGCTTTTTCATCATCCAAGAGAACTTAGGTCGACCTACTCTGTTCTTGAGTCGACCTACAGAAAGTTTTTACTTTCAGAAATTAAATGGGCCCAGTTACGTCGACCTACTCATAATTTAGGTCGACCTAAATTGGTCAGTTTTCATATTATTTCTGTTAGGTCGACCCAGCCACACTTTAGGTCGACCTACTGCGTTAATGTTTCCATATTTGGGTCTGTTAGGTCGACCCGACCCACTCTCATTCATTCAAAATATTCCATCTTCTTCATCCTTTCTCATTCTCATCACATTTGGTACGGCTAACCCTAACTCCTCATACTCAAAACTGTTCAAAATCATCCTTCTCACACAAAAATCATCAACAATCATGCCTCCAAAATCAAGAAAGGGAAAGGAAGTTGCTTCTGGATCATCCTCACAACCGGTAAGTGTTGTAGCCCTTGTTCATCCTGATTGTAGAGATAATTTTGAAAAATGGCAAATGAAAAGGAAGGTAGTGAAGCAGTATATCTTCAATCAACATGTTGCTAAAAATATGCATATTACTGAAGTTGTGAGTCTTATTGAGCATCAAAATGTTCACCCCCTTTTGGAATGTGCCACACCATACTGTGAGAACACTGTTAGGGCATTCTATGCAGGGTTCACAAGAGAGGCAGGCTGTAATTTTAGATTTAAGATGGGGTCAAAATCTCATATTGTAGACAAGCGTGCCTGGATTAGTATCTTTGGTCTCAACATTGCAGGCGATGAATTGCGTATAGAAGACGGGGATGTACCGGGAATCTACGATCATGTGGCCTACATGAAGTCCATCCTCAAAGATCCTTCTATCTTTGACAAACCTAATGAAACAATAACAGCCGGTCATCTAAAGAGAGATCCTAGGCTTCTAAATTGGGTCATCTCAAGAGTCATTCGACCACGAGCAGGTGGATTTTCCAGAATTGAAAGGAATGAGATTGTGTTGATGTACTTAATCCAAAACAGAACTCGTGTGCACTGGCCACACTTTCTAACTGCCAAGTTTGAGGAAGTAAAGCAGAAGACTACTGCTCTTTGCTATGGTTCAATCATACAAACAATTGTGAACCATTTTGGCATGAAGCTGGATGGATTGTCATACATTCATATGAAACAGAATCATGATTTTTCCCAAACAACCTTAACCCTCATGGGGTACCATTGGGATCCAAACAGGAGAACTTATTATCTCATTCAGAAGGGAACCGGAAAAATCATCTACAACTATGATGATCCTACGGAGTTTGGTCACATAGCAGAAAATGAAGAAGAGGCAAATGATCAAGAAATAGGAAATGATGAGGATCATACAATGGAAGATGCAGCTCATGACACGGATGCAAATTGGAGATATGTTCCACCACAACAAGAGGATATCCCTTGGGGATACACAGCTCCACCTCCTTCTGATCAATCCAACATAATATCTATGCTTGAAGCTATGCAACTTCAACAACAGCAGAACTTTGAAACTCAACAGCTTCAATTTCAAACAATGCAGCAGCTTCAACAAAATAGATATGAGGAACAACAAAGTCAATATAAATCATTGTATGGCTTGGTTCAGGAACAACAAAATCAATATCAATCATTGTACGGCTTAGTTCAGGAACACAAGAATGATTTTGAGACTTTTGCATCCAACTCCGTATTGAGGCAAAATCAGTTTGAGGAAACGGCATTGCATCGCCATGCTAACATAAGCCAAAGCTTCAACACTCTTAACATGTTTGTGCTGGATTTATTGGAACAGGTTGAAGAAGATCGACCTCATACATTCCAAAGAGGAAGAGGAAGAAGGGGCAGGCGTTAGGATGCATTGTTAATCATATCATCATTTCATTGCATTTCATGTCATTAAACTTTATGTTAAATTTTTATATGATGTAGTACTTATTTGTGCTTTTGTGTTAATTCTTTTTGGACCACTATGTATGTTGTATGGTTTCTTTAAAAACATGTTTTTATGATTTCACAAATTACATGTTATCTATTTCTATGACTACCGGTATTTCTTCTGTTACTCCTCTACTCTATTTCTGTGTTTCTCTCTTTTTTTGATGTTGTCAAAGGGGGAGATAGATTGCAATATATGCTAAGTGTACGGGGGAGCTTTGTGAAGAGATTGCTCGGTTGTGAAATAGATGCTGGATGTACGGGGGAGCCTTGTTGAGTCTATGTCACTTACTACCAAAGCTTTTGACCATTGGTTTGCCATCATCAAAAAGGGGGAGTATGTGAATACAAGATTACACTCAAAGATGTTTTTGATTTATGGCAAACTCAAATAAGCATCCAAACAACAAGGAGGAATCAGAAAAGCAAAGCATGTGATCACTCACAAAAGCACAGGATGATCCACTATGCATATAAGTCGACTCAACACAAGCTGAACATGAAAAATGCAGAAAATCAGCAGTTAGGTCGACCTACTGTCAACCCAGGTCGACCTAAAATGAAGAAAAATCCATATACTTCTGCTAGGTCGACTCACAGACCATTTAGGTCGACGCAAAATGAAGAAATCTTCATATCAGTCTGCTAGGTCGACCTACATAGCAACTAGGTCGACCTAATCTGAGAAAAAGTTCCCAGAACGCACCAGAAGAGAATTCTGGTCGACCTACTCCTTCAACAGGTCGACCTAACTGGGAGCAAATTTCAGCAAGCACTGCTAGGTCGACCCAACCTCTAAAAGAGGTCGACCTAACTGATCAAGAAAGTCCCAAATTCAGTTATTCTTGATTCCAACTGTTATGCAATCATATATATTGTGCAAGGATTAATTATTCAGCAACACCAACGACTGAAAGATACATAAACGCTTCTCATCTTCGTTCTTCGTCATCTCCAACACAATTACACATAATCATTCTTGCGTTGTGGGTTAGTGATGAGTTCGATAACGTCCATGGAACGGAATTGAAGATTCCTAGTGGGTGAAGGTTTGTGGGGTGTGTTGGTGAATAAAATCTGCGGGTTTTGTCCTCCACGACGGGTGGTTCTTGGGGGTTTTTATCAAGAGGCGTTCATTGAGGATCCGGCTGAGTGTAACGATTGAGGAACGGGGAGTTCAAGGAATCAAGACACTGCAGAAGGGAATCGAAGTGAAGCTCTTGGATAACCTTGATCTTGCTCAAGATTAAGGGGGAAGAAGATTCAAAGGATCGACATAATTGGTTTATCGTTTATCGCTTTGTTATCTTCTTTGTATAAACTGCTTTCAACATTAATGAAAGTTTTCCCAATTTCATTTGAAATTGGGGGCAGACGTAGTCGTAGCGAGGACGGTCGACGAACTGCCTAAACAAATATCGTGTTCTTATCGCTTTTATCTTTTCCTTTTCATTCTGTTCATAATTGGTATAATTGCTATATTGATCAATGATTCAAGTGTTAAAATTGTGAATTAAAAGTTCTGCATAAACATCACAATTCACCACATCTTGAATTAACATCAATCTGAATATTGTCACCAAGTGTTTGTCTATTTGTTTAATCCACCTTACTGCATTGTAAATCAAAGTTTGTCAATCTAGAAGTTAATTGATATTCAGTTGTGACACGTATTGATTCGGTAGCATATCTCTTTATCCTCAATATCAAATATTTTGTGGTTTTGTAACACATATAACCCTTTGCAATAGCGGTCCGGAATAGACGCAAGTCGATTCAGAACCGCTTTCGCTATAGTCTGTAAAAATCCCGGAAAAACTGTGTAGGATCTATTCACCCCCCCTCTAGATCCTTAGGCCAGCGTCTAACAGAAAGGCCGTGGTTTGCCGACATGGCTAATCATAAGGCATCGGGGTGGATGCCGGAAGATTGGAGTAAAAGTGCAACAAAGAAGTTTCTCCATGATGCAAAATTTTATGTGTGGGATGATCCATACTTGTTCAAAATTGGTGTGGATGGTGTGTTAAGAAGATGTGTGACAAGGGAAGAAGCAATGAGAATCTTGTGGCATTGTCATAACTCACCTTATGGTGGACACTATGGTGGGCAAAGAACGGCGGCAAAAGTTCTTCAATCCGGGTTCTATTGGCCGACGTTATTCAAAGATGCTTACTTGCATGCACAAAGTTGTGACAATTGTCAAAGAAGTGGTGGAGTGAGTAAAAGGAATGAAATGCCATTGACAAATATGTTAGAAGTGGAAGTGTTTGATTGTTGGGGAATAGACTTTGTAGGACCATTTCCTTCATCTTTTGGTTGTGAGTATATTTTGGTTGCGGTTGATTATGTCTCAAAATGGGTGGAAGCAATAGCATGTCCGAAGGCGGATGGAAAGACCGTAATCAAGTTCTTGAAGAAAAACATTTTCACAAGGTTTGGAACACCAAGGATTCTCATTAGTGATGGTGGCTCACATTTTTGCAACACACAACTAGAAAAAGTCTTACAACAATATGGTGTGAAGCACAAAGTAACCACGGCCTATCATCCACAAGCTAATGGTCAAGCCAAAGTTTCCAACCGAGAAATCAAAAGAATTTTGGAAAAAACAGTTTCGTCGTCAAGAAAGGATTGGTCACAGAAGTTGGATGATGCTTTATGGGCTTACCGTACGGCATACAAGGCACCGATTGGTTTTACTCCGTTTCAAATGGTTTACGGGAAAAGTTGTCATCTACCCGTAGAATTGGAGCATAAGGCATTTTGGGCATTGAAGTTGCTTAACTTTGATTCTAAGGCAAGTGGTGAAATGAGAAAATTGCAATTGCTTGAGATGGAAGAATTGCGATTACAAGCCTATGAATCCAACAAAATTTACAAGGAGAAAGTGAAAGGATATCATGATAAAAAGATTGTGGAGAAGGATTTCAAAGAAGGCCAAATGGTTCTATTATTTAATTCAAGATTGAAGTTGTTTCCGGGTAAATTAAAGTCGAAGTGGTCGGGTCCGTTCCGAATCAAAGAAGTAAAAGACTATGGAGCGGTTGTGCTTGAAAATCCGACAACAAATGAAAGTTGGACTGTGAATGGTCAAAGACTCAAGCCGTATCTTGGTGGTGAAGTCGATCGAAGTTCGGAAGCCGTTCTGATTTTTGATCCGTAAAGCCGCCTCGGACCGTCGAGCTAACCGACGTTAAACAAAGCGCTAGTTGGGAGGCACCCCAACATTGTAAGTATTTCATGTTTTGTGTGTGTTGTGACTGTTAGGAAAGTCGGGAAAAATCGGGGCTTGGGGGACTGCTGTGTTTTCTGCTGAAAAACAGCATTTTACTGATACCGCTAAGCGGCCATCACGCCGCTAAGCGGCCAAACAAAAATGCAGAAAAAAATAATGTGGGCCAAAGGGTCTGACCCGGCCCAGTTCAAAAGGGAAGCAAGTTATGAGGGGCTGAGCGGCCAGAAACCCTAGCCACCTCATTTCTCCCAAAACTTTCAAGTCTCCAAGTTCCCTCCTTTCCTCTTTCAACCTTTGCATCCATTGTTTGAAGGAATTTCTTGTGTTCATCTCATCTCCCTCAATTCTCTTTGTTCATTTGGGTGTGCAAGGTAAATGTTTGTTATTTTCTTTGAAAAAGTTTGTTTAAATTGATAGTAGTAGTAGGTGATGTTTAGAATTGTTCATATTTGTAGATTTTAGGTTTAGATTGTAATTAGGTTGTTGTTTTTGTGAATGAATTTCTGGAAATTGTGTGTTAAAAACCCTAGTTTGTGTAAATTAGGTTAGTTTTGTGATTAGGAGTAGAGTTAGTAGTGTATTCATCACTGGTTGCCATTGTTGATGTAGAAGAAGTGAAGAAATTGTAGGAGAAAGCATGTTTTAGCAGACTGCATTTCTGCAGAATTTTTCTGAGAAATCGCAGGGCCGCTAAGCGGCCGTGACCCCGCTAAGCGGCGGATGCTGATGACAGAAAAATAATTCTGTTTCTGGTTCAGTCTTGTTCAAGCATTCAAAGTCGGGTCCAGCACCACTAGTTAGCTATGTTTAACTGCAATATTATGTGTTTAACAGTGTGGTGTGCTTTTTGTTGTAATTTGCAGATGACTTCTCGACAAAACCAAAGCAAAAGAGGACGGTTTCCAGGCTCTAGTTCTGGACAAGCTCCCGTTCCTGAAGCACCTCAATTCGACAGTGCAAGATTTTTGAGTGCTGAACACCAAGAGTGGTTTGGACGGTTGTGTGGCAGAAAAATTTTACCTGAGAAAATCTTTGACCTTAAGCCTAATGGGGAGTATAGGCAATTTATGGAAAACATGCACCATCGTAGGTGGGATGTTCTTTTGCAGCCAAGTACTCGTATCAATGTGGATATTGTGAGGGAATTTTATGCTAATGCGATGCCAACGGAAGATACAAAGTATGTGAGAAAAACAGTTGTTAGGGGGAGAGTGATTTCATTCAACCGGGCTGCCATTAGTTCTTATCTTGGTGATCCTTTAGCCCTTCCTGAAAATGGGTGTGAGTATGCAAGGATACATAGAGCAAGGCAGTGGAATATGGATGAAGTAGCAGAGACTCTTTCTTTTGAGAGTCGTGGTTTTTCTCTTAACCCATCTGGCATACCAGTGAAGATGGATCGAGGGAACATGAATCAGATGGCTCAGCTCTACCTCACCCTGCTTCTGAACAACTTGAAGCCGAAGAGCCACAACAGTGATCTTACTTTAGCTAACTCCTGTTTATTATTTGCTATGATGACAGGTGTAGAGGTTGACATTGCTCAGCTCATTTCTGATGAGATGCGAGAGGTGGCTTCTAGTGGACACTCTTTAGGGAGTCGACTTGCGGGTCAACTTCCTTATCCTTCTTTGATTATGGGATTGTGCAGGAGAGCTAGGGTGGAGATCCCAGATGAGGTTCACATGACTATCACTAGCAAGGTGGATGACAGTTATGTTGCTCGGTTTTGTTCTCCACGGGCAAGGGGTCGTTGTCAACCACAACCTGAGGCTGTAGCTCCTCCTGCCGGCCAAGCAAGGTATAATCAGCAAATGGCTTGCAGGTATAGTTGGGATTATATGGATGCTTTGCGCAGGTCGGAGGCTACCATTCACGACTCCTTGCACCGCTTGTACTTGAAGATGAGCGATCCTTCCAGTGTAACATCTTTTACTACAAATGAGCAGTATGAGGCCATTTGTAACTATCCGGAGGATAGGCCATTTTTTAGGAATGGGGGAGGAGAAAATGAAGAAGAGGGTGAAGAAGGAAATCACGGAGAAGAGGACGAGGGTGATGAGTGATGATGCATACCTTTTGGTGATGTTGTTATGTTTTATTGTGTTTGTTTACTATTCTATTACTTTAATTTTCTGTTGAATAGTTAGTTGTTGGATTATTATGTTACCATCCTTAGGGATGTGTTTTGTTTTGTTGTAATGAAGTAGCAAATGATGCTACTAAGACATCTTTGAGGCATTTGCCATTGGCAATTTGTCTCTAATATATTATATCATATTAGGTGTGTGTTATATTTTGTGTTTTTATTATAGTGTTAAGTTTGTGTAGTTATATAATATAGTTATAGTAAATATAATAATAGTACTAATAATATAATAGTAGTAATTGTGTTTGAACATAATATTAGTAATTATAAGAAAATTTTTGTTGTTTGTCCTTGTGATGAATAGAAAAAAACTCAAGCAAGCAAAGTCTTATCAAAGAGTGGTAACATCAAAGTTTGATGGTGATGATAATGCTCTTGATGCGGTGCATGCTAAGGTAACAATTTTCTTGCTTTGTAGATATTAGTGTGAATATGATTTAGGTGCTTTATACAAAAACTTGTCATCACTTTGCATGTGAAAGATTTTGTTCATATTTGAATCTAGTTAGGACATAACTACATAAGTGAGAGGACTTTCCATTGTGTACTATAGACTTTTGTGTGTGCTAGCAATTGGTGTTAACTGGGACGATTCATGCTTAATCTGCTTTGTTTAAAGTGTTAGAACTTAGAAGTGATCGAGGCAATTTTTTTTTTGTGTAATACGAGAAAAACCACCTTCCAAAAGGCCACATGTGAGAGTGTGATCAATTGAAACCAATTTTGAGCCTTAAATTTTGATTTTGCCAAGTGAGTTGAATGAGAACCGACAAGCTAGTAAGTACTTCCTTATTGAGTTTGTTGAAGAAAAGCAAATAGAGAAAACTTTTGACTCACTTGGAAAATATTTTCTTTGGTAGACACTTAACCCAATTACACTTAAACCTTAAATGAAGAGCATAATTGTGTTGAATTGTTGAATTGTTCAAAGTTGGGGAGAGAGGAGTTTACTTGAGAAAAAGAAAGAAAGGAAATGGTGGTATAATAGAACAATGCATTCAAAAAGAAAAAGAATAATATGAAAAAGAAAAGAAAAAGTTCAATGAGATGAAAAATCAAAAGACAAAAGAAAGAATGCATTATAGTGGTGTTAAGTCAAAAGGGAGAAATAAGAAAGTTTGTGTAAATAGTGTGATTGAATAAATGCTCTTCATGCAATTGTCCCTTTTTTATTCATTGGCCTTGTAGAAATGTCACTTGTTTGGAACCGAGCCAAGTTACAACCGAAAAAGCCCTCGTGATCTTTGCTTCTATCATTTTGGGTACTTAGTTAGATGAATGTATGAATTGTCTTGAATGTGCACAATTGTTAGGGAGAGTGATAAGTCCTTTGTGCTAGCATGATTATAGCACTTTGTCCTTCATTTTTGAAGTTGATTGTAGGTGATTCAAGTTTGAACATTATTTTGAATAATGCAAGTATGATGAAGTGTTTGTATTTAGAACCTAGCTCATATTCATGTTTTGATCTTGTACAAGCAAGGGATGGTTATGGAGCATGCAAGTAAGTCAAGTTTGAACCATTCTCTTTATGTTGCTAACCTTGTAAATATTATTTTTGTGCTTGTTGAGTTGTTCTTGTTTGAGGACAAACAAAGGTCAAAGTTGGGGAGAGTTGTTAGAATCCAAAATGTGAATAATTGTTGATAACTTTTGTGGTATTTTGATAACTTTTCTCATACTCTTTCCATTTAATTTCGGTTTGATATAGTGTAAATAAATAACATTTAGTTTGGTAGTAAATCTCTTAATTATAAGCTTTTCTTTTGCTTTTTGTAGGTTTTATGCACTTTGGGAAGTATATGGAGGTATTGAGACATGTTGGAGCAAGTTTGGAGACCAAAGGAAGAATTTTTGTTCAGCAAGGGCCGCTCAGCGGCCACTAAGCGCGCTTTCCAGTGGCGAGGGAAGAATTTGTGTTCAGCAAGTTCCGCTAAGCGGCCTAATCCCGCTTAGCGGCCTCCAGCGTGGAATCAGATATTTTTTGAGGACCGCTTAGCGGCCGTCATGGCGCTAAGCGGCGGTACTTTTTCAAGTGGCTACTTTTAGGCACTTGGAGATATTTTGTGGATCTTATCTTGTCACTTTTTCATTCCAACAACACACACACTCTAGGGCAAGAGGAGAAAGAAGAAAAACTCATCCATATTCAAGATTTCTCAAGCATATTTCTTCATCATCTTTGGATTTCTATGCTAGGAGGTCTTGTATTGATGTTTATTGTTGAAGCTATGGATAGCTAAACTTCTCATGTGTCAAGATTAGAGGTAGTTAGCTTGTAAAGTATGTATCTAGCTTGATCTTTTGTATATGAACCTTGTTGGTGATTAATATATGGTGAATATCTTTGTATTCATGTTTATATGTTGTTTTGATACACTACTGAGATATATGTTTCAAATCTTGACCAAAAGGGTATTCATCTATCAACAATCAAACTCTAGAGATAGATTTGTGAGTTGATAATCACTTGTATCAAACTTTAAAGGTTATTATGTCAACTGTCGGCATGAGAGATCATCTGACGGTTAATATAATAACAATCACGACACTGCTTTAGAGATAAACAGTATCGAGAGGATACGTGATTGTATTAATCATTGATATGTTCATATACATGATCATCAGAGTATATACAAAAGCAAGCTGACGAAAACTAATCATGACACAGTTTTACTAAACCGTTTTTAAAACCTAAGTTATTGTCTTTAATTTCTTTTCATGCTATTTATCTTTCATGACACTAAAAACATACCGAATCCTAACTCAAAATACACTGAGCTGTAGAACGGCGATAATATCGCATCAATCCCTGAGGAGACGATACTAAAAAATACTTATCCTATACTTACTAACAGAAGTTCCTTCTTCTTACTCGACAAAACAAGTGCAACTCTATGACCATACACTTAGACAAATGAACCTCTTCTCAACAACTCCTCAATTCGACTCTTCAACCTCTCCTTAGTCACTTTACAAAATACCAAATTAGCAAGAGAAGTTTATCTCGTCCAATACGATCTCGTTTTCTATCAACAATAGATTAAGGGTGATCAAGTCCTCAATTTGTCAATAGACAATCGAAAATCATAATGAAACATAAACCATCATTACTAAACCATAATAGTGTTCCTTCAGAACTCACACTCGAAATTACTTAACACACCAAGATCTAAAATCCTCTCAAGATTACAATTACTTGCTTCCACTCCAAACAATTCATACCAAAATTCTCATCAACTTGCTCTAACGAAAATAAACTAAATCAAATCAATTCCCAAAATCTCTACCAAAGATACTCAACAGACAATTCAAACACTCATAAGAAGTTGAAACAAAACTCATAGCAAGCGTATCAGTAACCATACTTCCACGCATATCAGATAACACAAGATTCAACCTCTTAGCACAATCCAAAGAAATAAATGAATACGTTGCACCATTATCAATAATAAAGCACGTACCTCAGATTAGCTTATCTTTAGTAGTGGTCTTAGCACCAGACAACGCAAGTACTTTTCCTTTCGCTTGTTCCTTCTTCGGCTTGTCACACTTGAAACAGGTAGAAACCTCTTTCTTACACTCAGCACCACGATGACCTTCAACATCACATCCAAAACACTTAAGTGGAGTAGGAGTCCCTCCCCCACTTAGCTTGTTACCAAAACCAGATTGTTTCCTCTTGACATCATAAGGTCTCCCACTGGATTGTTCTCTTTCTCGTTTCAACTCTAGAAACTCCACTTCTTTCTTCCCACGCACATCTTCTGGAAAATAGTTTTCCAAAAATGCATCACGAAAAAGAGTCCAAGTGACTTCAATACCTCCTATTTCAAATCTCTGTACAGTATTACTCCACCAATCGTCAGCTCCTTTCGTCAGCATATGAGTACCCAACTGCACCTTCTGTACATCCGTACAAATCATGAATTTGAAAAAAAATTTCCATTTCTCTCATCCATGCATGTGATTTGTCCGGTCCATACTTTCCTTCAAAAGTCGGCGGATTGCACCTTAGGAATTCTCCGAAAGCACAGAACTCATCCTTCCCTCCATAACCGGAATTCTCTTGCGGCACTTGTCCAATCGCACCAGTCCACCTCATCACCGCCTCAACATTAATGCTAACATTCCTTCCTGCAACCATTGTCCTAAGACATCCAACGACCGACAAACAAACAGTATTGATCGTGTCAAATACACAAATCCAATACAAAAGGATAGGAAAACATAAATGACCTGGCCAACTGACCGACCGTGCTCTGATACCACTATGTAACACCCCCAATTCTATACTAACAAATAAGGCATATATTTGCGTAAATCAGAGTAAAGAAGCATGCATCTCACGAGGGCGTTACACATAATTCAAAATAGAACAAATATTTTATCTTTAAACATGCAATGGTCATTTCCAAATAACACGGGAATTTAAATAACATGCAAACCACAGCGGAATAATCATCTCATCGAATAAATGGTAAAATAGGATGATTCCCATACATCATCCACCATGTCTCAACATCTTGGCTCAAGGCCACACATTAACCAGAATAACATATTCAAATACAAATACAATATGAGTAAACAAACATCTCATAACATCGAGTCATAAAAACATAAAACCCAACTCCCATGTGTTACATATGACCAGAGCACAAGTGACTACTTAGTCACGACATTTTACTAGAGATCTAAATATCGACGCTAAGCCTCCTTCGAAGCATCACTATCCATGAAACCTGCACGTTACCAACAAAGGATAACATTCAAACAGAAGGGTGAGAATTCAACTTCTTATAGAAAACATGATAATGGGAAATGTAAAACACAATAAGAATACATTTCAAGAATTCATCACTCTTCACATAAACATGCATCATATGCCATTAATCAAGATTCACATGTTCATGTCATACAACATAGCTCATTCAATTCTAAGTGATCAAACATGATTCACATATTCACATATATATACATATATCATTAATACGTATAAATTCACATCTATATCACATGTGTTCCAAATCACATATATCACATTTATAACACAACAACAATTCATATCAAATGAATCACCAAATTCACTTATCACACCTCATACACACATAACAATCACATAATTGCATACATTCAAACATCACATAACACCAATGTGACTCAATGCAAGACATGTGACTCTATGCATGTGGTACCCAATGTGAATCCAATGTTTCACCGCTTTCCGATTCAATGTTTAGAATCCAAGCCACGCTCCCGATCCGGACAAGATCAAAGCCAACACGCCTATTTCCAATTAAGGATCACGTCTGCTACGCCTATTTCCATTCAAGGATCAACGTCTCTTACCATGTGAATCCAAGTTTCACCGCTTCCACCATAAAGCCGACCATGCTATGAATGTATGTACAATTACCAACAATTTATGCAATTAAGATTATCTCATCAATCTTAACTTACCGCATACCACAATAATCCAACTCTATGAATTATCCGCCAATTGTACACAACATTCACAACACAATTAACCATTACAACAAGGCATAACAACCATCATATATCCAATCACAATCATCATGAATATATTACCACACATATTACCAATAGTTGTCATTCATTACATACCAAAACGTAACACACATAAAAGCATTTACATGTATTCAATCCACATCTCAATACATACACCTTAAAATGAGTATTATTAACAAGACACATTCAATTAGTACATATAAATGTATATTTATATTCATTCCAACATATCATGGATATCACATCACTTAACACATATATGAATATTAACCACAAGTCTTAATTCATAATACACACATGAGTAATCACATGTTATCCATATATTAACATCCAATTTCAACTATTCCACATCAACTAGCATTTAGAATTCAATCACATAAATCGCGGTTATCATATCACATAATACATCCATGAACATTGATCATGCACAATTCATCCATAACATACACATATAGGTAAATGTTATTCTCATTTATCATCATAATTTATAAATCAAGTGTCAATCCATTCTATCCTATCATATAGACAATCTCATTAGCTTCCCAACGCTTCGAACGGCGCATAAAACGGAGTTACAGATCAAAAGTTATGGCCTTTCAAAGTTTGGAAAAGTTCTGTAAAACAGGGTTCGCGGCTCGAACAATAGTTCGCGGCGCGAACTGAGTGAATCAAATAATCCCCAAGTTTCTGCCAAGCAGTTCGCGGCTCGAACAATAGTTCGCGGCGCGAATTGAGCAGATCCATTTTTTCCCAAGTTTCTGCCAAGAGGTTCGCGGCGCGAACTGGCGATTTTCAGAAAACCCAAAACACAGAAAACAGCATACGAAACCTATTCAAAAACCCTTAAACTCAACCCAATCAAGTTGGAAAACACCAAGCATCATGAATATCAGTAGAATACATGTTATAGACTCAATTATAACACCTATTATGGGTCTTATAACATCATAACATCTTCAAACATCCATTAAAACACATTTCAAATCATAAGTTCATGCATTTGTTCATAAACCCTAACTTTTCTATGTTTCCATGAAATTGCAAAGATGAAGAGATAATCACAACAACACACATTACCCAATCATATAACCTATAAGAACTTGGATTCAAACCCTTACCTCTATTCAAACTCCTTCAATCTTCAAGAATCTCACAATCCTCTTCTCTTCCTCTCCTCCTTTTTCTCTTCTCTTCTCTCTAGCCTCTTTCTCCAAAATAAATGTTATGAGAACTAACCTAATTTCTCTCTTACTATCTTTCTCACATAAATGGGCTTAACCCACAATCTATTCTTTCTAACTAAATTAGGCCCATCAACTAATATCTCATAATATTACTAATAATTCAATTAATCCAATTAGCACAAATCTCAAATTAAATAATATCATACTAAATAATTGAATAACATGAATAATTAGTAAAACACCAAATAAAACTAATTAAATAAATAGCTAATAAAATTGGGCTGTTACACGCGCCCCCAATCTTCATCTTCCTCGCGAGGATCTCTTTTGTACAACAGAGATTTACAGTGAGTTCTGGGTATGCTGAATGATGGCGTGGGGGTGACCGATTAAGATCAGAATGGTTGGACTTGCCGCCGAAGACCTCGCGAACACCGACGCGACGATGGATCTGATGATGATGTGCGGCGGCGAGGGGCTTCCGCGGTGGCGCGAGAGGAATCAAGGCGGCGGGGATCGCAGATCCATCAGGGAACTCAGTATTGATCGCTGATTCTACGGAAGCGGCGGTGGGTCTAAACGTGGTCGTAACGGCAACTTCGTCGGCGCTGGCAACACACTTTGTTCACCTTTTTTTTCAGTTTTTCTTATCTGTCAAAGAAGAACAAATTTGCAGCAATAGTAATATTGATGTTATCCTCAGATTTGCTACTCAGGTTCATATCTTCATCTTGTACATAGTTTTGCTAATGCTAACAAACTAAATATGATGTTAATGCTGTATTTATTTTTGTGAAAGGTTTTGTGCATATTAAAAAGGTTAACAATGCTGTAAACAGAAGAGGTTAGAAATTGTGTCTTGGTAGTTTTTTTTTGTACGTGAATGTGTTTGTGATTTAGATTTTTTTTGCCTCTATGTACAATTGTGTAAGGGTTTTGTGAATGGAGTTGGCCTCCCCTAATTGTTAGAAAACTTATGTATTTATAATGCTACACTTAGGGTTTTCTACTCTCAATGGGCCTATTGCCCAACTAATTAATTTAATAAAAAAAATCCTAATAAGACTAATATTAAGGTTAATAATAATAATTCTAATTATACTAATAATCCTAATAATATTAAATAATAATGTTAGTAAATAAAGTTGCAATAGATAATAACAGTTAATAAAATAATAATAATAATAATAAAAGACAAAATGTTATTAAAAAGCAATTATATCCAAAAATGATAGCATCCTTGTAGTAATTGGGCTCAACTGTTTAGGTCCTAAAATACCTGTTATCCACACCCCTATTCCAATTTATAAGAGAATGGATTTAACAATAGAAATGTTAAATCTCATGACTCTTAATTTTAATTCCCTTGATAATTTATTAGACCAGAAATGATCGGGCAAATTTTGGGGTATGACACCACAATCCTTAATCTGGGTCGATCTTCTTCCGTTTCCTGTCGAACGGGAACAGTTCTTTGATTCGAAGCCTCTAAGTTTATTACTTGAGTCCCTTCGATCGTTTCTGCTCTCTGTGAGGCACCTATATTCTTAGTGGTTGTCCTAGACGGGGGAACCACATCTTGTATACGTTCCAAAACAGGCCTCTCTTCTAGATTCACAGGCTGCTTGTCTTTTCGTCTAGGTGGTGGAACTCCCATGAAATCTGCCATTCGATTCATTTGAGATGATATCTTTTGGAAAGTCTCCATGTTTTCCCGATTCGTGCTAGCGATATTTGTTGCTAGTGGATTCAAAATTGAAGCCAATTCTTTGGCCAGGACCCCTAACATATCATGGTTGCTCGCATCCATTTCTTGCCGGAATGCTGCTTGATTATTTGTGGTAAAATTGGGTATTTGGGAAGAAAAGCCAGTATCGTGTGCACTTTGACCCACTGAACCAACATTTGGCGAAAACGTCGCGTTGTTAGTTGTAGCATATGTAGGTCCTGCCCCTCGTACGCCTGTTCCAAATGGGTATGGCATTCCGTATGGGAAATTTGGCCTCCATTCGAAAGCAGAATTCGACCCCTGGTTAAATAAGTTATTTGCAGCATTTGTCGAGTAAAGTGGTATCTCCTCCGCGCTTGTGGATGAGGGTGCGGTGGTCGACACTAAAACTGGAATAGTCCCTGATGGTCCTGTATTATTCTCAGGCACAGCCTGGGAATTATCTGCAGGTCTCGATCCATTCGGACCCGGTATATCCCGTGCTCCTTGTGTAGAAAACGAATTTGCCGCTCCTGATCCTGAGCCTTGTGGGGGATCTTGATCTCCCCCTGCACTGGTCGTAACGGCCATTTTCTTGTTGTACCTTTGTTTGGGAACCGGTTGTGCACTGTTCGTTAACTTACCGTTCCTAAGGTTCGTACAAGGTCTTGATATTGTCTAGACAAAAATAACACAATTGATTAAAAACAATCTGCTTGACACTGTCCCACTGGGCGTGCCAATTTGTTTACGATGATTTCCGGTAAACAACCGCTAGTCTTCCAAACTATAATAAATATGATTTGGTTACTCGCAGGATCGACTAGATTGATCCTAGGACATAGTCAAAAAGATTGTTATTAATGGTCATTCGAACCATATCTATGATTCATCTTGTCAATAAGAATTACTTCGAACGAAACAAATAAAATTAACAATCACTTCGTTATACACGTGAGTATAACTTCAGCGAAAGTTAAGTCGAGATAAAATATAAGACGAAACTGTAAAAATGCAGAAATCTTAAAGTGCAGAAATGTTAAATACTTCAAAGATAAATGGCATGAAAATAATGAGTACAGAAACGTAAATGGCAAGAAGTAAATGAAATGCAATAATATTGAAAGATACTTGAAAATAAAGGAGAAATACACATGTATTTAAAATGGTGGTGTCATACGTACATTTCTCAGCGAACTCTTTCTCTTTAACACTTGATACTTGAGTAATATGTGAGTGATTTGTACAAAATGAACACACAGAATCCTAATATTAAGACCCTTATTTATACTAGTTTCGACCTTAACGGTCCTACGCTAATCTAATGCCACGTTTCTCATAAGAACCTCAGGAATGCCATCTGTCTTTAGACAGTTACGAAACCGTCTTCGAATTTCAAATCCTCCCGCCTAAGTCCTTCTTCGACGCGTGGCAGTGTATTTAACATTAAAACACTAAAAAACACGCTAAGTGTCAATACTTAACATATTTCACGAAATCTGTCTAAGTCTTCGAAGACATATACTCCTACTAGCTTCAGCATTCACCATCTTCGTTATAACTTAGAAATCTTCATTCCCGAAGCATGGCCATCAGGAGCCATTTTTATCTTCGAAGATGGTCATCAGTAACCATCCTTCCTTCGAGTTTTTATCCTTCGAAGGACCATGTTTGCAAAACGAAATCTTCAGCTAACAGCTATCTACATAGTCATGGTAAGAAATACAGTCGGATTGTAGGTGGACAGTAGGAGGTGAGTAATTACCTGGAATCTTAAAATTTCCTTTGGTCTTTCGCAAATATTTTATTGAATTGCAGATCAGCAGCGATGTGCAGACGATGTCATATACCCTAGAAAAGTTTGGATACTTAACTTGTTGCTTTCCGTTGTCATTTGTTGTTAGGCACTTAAATGTTAGTTTTTTGTGTTTTTGGCGTGCATTACTAATAATGATGTCGATAATGATATCATCTACCATAGTTTTTTTTAATAGTGATCCTGATATTTTATTTTTTATGCAAGTATAATATTGGAAGTGAATTATCATTATTGATGGCCATTTATTGTATTTAACTAGGTTTGTGGTGTTCGTGAAAAGCGCGCTGACAATATCTGGTTGGCAGCTGAAGGTGTCTATCTTCCTGTTACTGAAAGAAAACAAGTTGAGTAGTATCAATATTTTGTCCAATTAGGGTCGATTATGTGATTGGTTGGCTAGCATGGGTAGTGATAATATAGGCAAATTGTTGAAGGGAAAAATATACGTGAGCACTCTTAGGATGATATAAGGATAGAAATATTGTCATAGGTTTCACTTTGTTATGAAGTACTGCAGGTCCTTCTCCTTGCAGAAATACTTGCTGGAATAATTATTTCAATAACAGTGTAAATGTCTCTCTTTCATTTGTGTATGTTTCTAACAGAGATATCCTTTTGTGTCACTCTTCAAAAGTGCATTTAAGCTTAAATTTGAATAAAATTAATAATTTATTTATTTCACGGGTCACTATCAATACAATCCTTATATTAATTTATATAATCATTAATAAACATTAATAAAATTGATTTTTTTCCATGTATAAATAATTTACATAATCATTAATAAAATTGCTCAGAGTGACATTTACGCATATTATTTAAAATAAACTACATCAAATATTCGAATATCTGTGCGGCAACACGGGTCTCTTACTAGTTAAGGATATATATATATATATATATATATATATATATATATATATATATATATATATATATATATATATATATATATATATATATATATATATATATATATATATATATATATATATATATATAAGTAAGCTCAGTAGTGTTTTAGCTAGTGTGCTAAAGTTGTTAAAGTAATATATCATAGTAATAGACCATAAATGAATTTAGACTTAGCTATAAACTAACGGAAATGATTATATTTGACATCAAAATGAACAAATTGAATGTGATGAAGACTTACTAAAATGATTATTTCTATGATGGTTTACTATCTTAGCAATAGACCTGAAGATGAACAAAATGAATGTGGTGAAGACTTATTAAAATGATTATTTCTATGATGGTTTGCTATCTTAGCAATGGACAAATGTAAAAATTATATTTTTGGCATTACATGAGTCAATTTCTAGTTTATATCGCTTTACATGAATTTATCTTGTAAATCTATATTTTTTTTACATTTTATAGTGTTTATTAAACTTTGTATTATGAATACTTAAAACTAATATGTTTTTATATTTTATAAATGTGTTTCTCTATTAATATTTTAAAATCATTTAGTAGATTTATGTCAAATTAAAATAATTTTGGTTTAATTTGCAAAAAAAATAATTTTGGATATTTTACTTTAGGCAGCGCTAAAATATGTGTGCCTTGTTAAAATGAAATTAAAGACTAAGTTATCTGATGCTATTAATAATTGTTGTCGTGTGATATATTTTTGGGATGGTTATTTAATATTGCTGCTTGAAAATCGCAACCTAAAATATCAATTAAGACTGTGACCTTTTGATATTTAGGCGAAGGTTTTAAGAATCCGTTAGTAGAAATGAAAAAACTGCGCACTAAAGGAACGGGCAATGGAAGTTTATTCCACGCTTGAAAACCGTCCCCTAAAGCTTTTGCCGCGTTTTTCTTACTTTAGGTCGTGGTTTTCCGGTGTTGCCTAAAGTCATTTTTGTCGTAGTGGATTATTGTGTTTATTTGATTATTGGTAAGGGTGTAAGACCTTGGGTTAGAATATATTGAATGATTAACTAATAGTTATATTGCTAATAATTAAAATAATTGAGGAAAATAGAATAAATTAGATGTGCAGAAATTTTAAGGATAATATGGTAATTTGGAGAGTAAGTGAGAGCACATGAGAAAAAACTTAACTGGGATAATATTCGTTAATAATAAAAAGGAAAAATAAGGAAAAGGGAGACCATTCCGATCGTACGTGAAATATTAGGAGAACGTGAAAAAGAGGTTAAGGAAAAGAAGACAAGAATAGGAAGAGAAAACCATTGTTAGAGCTTGAAGAGATCGTTGCTAGAGAAATTTAAGTAAGGGAGGATAATTACTGTTAATTATGATTGGTATAAGGGAAGGATATGTGTAGGTTTTGAGGTCTAGTTTGATTGATGATGAATGTTATAGAATAATAATTGAGAATGAAGTTTAATATACCATTATTTGTATTATAACCGTATATGTGAGTATATTATTGTTGAGGTTTGTAACATACTGATTCTGTGAGATATTGAATCGAACTCTAGTATGGTCGAAGAGTAGCTTTCTGGTTCGATAGGGTTAAGCATGAAGTCAAAGGTTGTTCACATGCTGGTGTCGAAGTGTGCATGCTGTAGTCGAAAATGGGTCTAGCATGCAGGTGTCGAAGATTCTAGTGTTAGTTAGCATGTTAAATTAGGTTTTAGTGTTTAAACCCTAATTTGTTAAGTTAGCTTGTTTATTAAGTTGGCTTGTGTAATGTGCCTTGTGGAAAAAGCCCATTAGTTAGTATCTTAGGTTTTATTATAAATAGCATACTAGTCTCTCATCATTGCTAAGCTGCAAATCTTAATTTAGGGTGAGAGAGGTTATTTGTTATTCTTGTAAAATAGTAATCTTGTTTTAAGAGAAAGTAAAAGAATAGCAGTTATAACCAATTCTTGTCTTCTTCTTCCTCGTTCTTTATTCTTCCCTTGTTTTATACTTTGTTCTTGGCATTGAATTCACAATAAATTGGTGCGGTGAGCGCGGAGAAGATGCCTTCAACAAAGTATGAGATTGAAAAGTTCACTAGAGTGAATGATTTCGGTCTGTGGCGCTTGAAGATGAAAGCCCTACTGGTTCAGCAGGGTTGCTTGGAAGCGTTGAAGGGAGAGGCAGCCATGAATGCGGAATTGACGGCAGCGGAGAAGACGAATATGATCGAGAAAGCACACAACGCAATTTTGTTGAGCCTTGGTGATAAGGTTCTCTGGCAGGTATCAAAGGAGATGACAGCATCAGGGTTCTAGGTGAAACTTGAAAGTTTGTACATGACCAAATCGCTAGTAAATCGACTCTACCTGAAGCAAGCTTTGTATTCGTTCAAAATGATTGAAGACAAAGTGTTGGCTGAGAAGTTGGATATGTTCAACAAGCTGATTCTTGATCTTGAATATATTGATGTGAAGATCGATGATGAAGATCAAGCGGTGTTACTATTGTGTTCTTTGCCTCGGTCACATGCTCACTTCAAAGAACTTGTGTATGGAAGGGGGTACCTGACCTTTGAAGAAGTTCAATCAACCTTGTATTCTAAGTATTGCACCCCAAATTTTGACCACTGAGATCCCACCATACCCTAAACATTAGGATCATCATTGTCATCATAATCATCATGCATTTATCATTTTCTAACCAAAAATACAAAAAACTGTTGTTTGTTGCCTGTGTCCTAAGACAAGAGACTGGTCAAGGAGAAGTTGGGAAAATTAGGGTTTTTAGGCCCACAGAGAAATCCAAAATTCCTCTATGATTCAAAAGGTTCTAAAGTCAATATCAAGGCCCAAAGATGGTTCAATGCAAAATCAATCACCTTCAAGTTCATCAGGAGCTCCAATTAGGGTTTTTGACCTAATTTCGTTGGAAGGTTGACTTATAATCAGGAGATGATTCCAAAACTAAAAATATGATTCAAGGGCATCCAAATCAACATTATAGTCCATTCATATCATTCATTTGAAGAGGAGAGCTTGATTCATTTGGAAATCACAAGGCAGCCATTCATTTGGAAAAAAGTCAACTGTGCAAGTCAACCTTTGACTTTTGAAGAAAATAGTCAACCATGGACTTTTAAGGGTCCAAATCATCATCATATGGATATTGAAGACATTTGATCAAATAAAATTCAAAGAATTCATCAAGAATCAAAAAGTCAACAAAAAGTCAAACTAGGGTTTTTAAGTGTATATTGGCCTAGTTCATGGATCTCAAAATTTCCTACACAACTCAAAAAACTCTCAACATGAAAGTTCATTTCAAGCATAAAGGTTACACTTCCATTCTAGTAAAGTGACTTTAATCACCAACAACTCTTGCATTGAGCTCCCAACTTGTTTCTTCTGTCCCAAAAGCAAATTGAAACCAATAAGAAAGCCTCTAAGATCATGTAAAAGTCCTTGCAAGCATGCTTAAAGTTTGAACTCACCATGGGAACCATAACTTTCTCAATTCTTCACAAACAAGCAAGATGGTACACAAGTCACAATTGAACTTAACACTCTGAAATTTTGCCATCCACAAACCCTAATTCTTGCCTATAAATAGAGGACTTTGCCTCTTGGATCAATTACACCAGAATTCTCCAAGTCACCACCTCACTTGAAATTCTCATTTTCCAATATTTGCATTTTTCTAGGGATTTTGAGTTCGAAAAGTTCTGGGTGTCAACCAATGGTTTATAAAACTTTTAAACATCATTTATAAGGTGTCTATACCTTCCTTAGCCTCTCAAACACTTCCCAACCAAAAGTCACTTTTAAACCTCCATTAAAGAAGCTTTTAAGCTCATAACTTGCGATTTTCCAAATCAAACACTTCCAAACCTAATTGGCAATTCAAATAGCTTCTATTAATCATTTATAAGCTATCCATAACCTCCAAACACAAGCCAAACACTTATAACCAGAAATCACCATTCAAATTTTCTCAAAAGTGAAGCTTTGTACCAAAGTGTGGAATTTGAATTTCCCTCGTGCATTTTGAGGCCTTTTGTGTTTTTTAGCTTCTAAACATAATATAGAAGCTAACCAAACATCTTCAATTGATCTGGAACATCATATCCATAGCTCACTCACCATAACTTTTCTCTTTCAAGGTGAAATCGTGTTTGTATTTTCAGGTACTGTCAAGCAGGTCTAAGCATTGAAATAGATTCATAGAGGCCCTAGGAAGCTTTTAGAATCATTACATTGCTTCTGGAAATGGTACATCAAGTTTGAAAGTTTTTGCTCCAAGAGGTAAATTTTCGTGTTTTTTACGAATTTCTTGCACTTATTTCTAATTCCATGATTGATGATTTTGAATAATATGAAAAGAACGAGATAGATGTTTGTTTATACTTTAAATTTCAATTTTAATCACTGAAAATGGTTAAGAAATGAGAGAGATATGTGAAGTTGAAGTTGACATGTTGACATGTTGAAACTGTTTTGTGTTGTTGTTTTGTGATTTTTGATTTTGGTGCCATCTTCACGTCCAGATATCTCTCTTATCTTGCATCCTTTTCAAATTATTTGAACTACAAAGTTGTATATCGTACTGAGCGCTACAACTTTCATGTTTACACTTTTCAATTTCGTTGAGAAACGAGAGAGTTATGATTGTTTGAAGATGACTAAATATCTGGAAGAAAATCGCGAAAATGTGCTTTGTTGTTGCTATGCTGGTTTCGTGGGGGTGACGTGGCGCGCCCTGGTTGGTTGCTTTTCGTTTTTGTCTTTTAGTGACTTAAATGGCATGTGACCAATTGATACCAAGTCACATGATTATGTGATATTTTATTTCATTTCCTTTCCCTATTTTATTAAAATACTTTTATTTATCAAAAAATTCCAAAATAAATCATGAACTTATTTTAATGTCTTATTTATTTTTTTATGAATTTTAATTTCAATGTTTATTTCGTTTTAATAATTAATTTATTTTATGATCAAATGTGTATTTTCTTTGAAAATCACTTTTTATTCAAACTTTAAAAAATCACCAAAAATAAAAAAATTAAGCTTTTTAATCCCTTATATTTTGTGTTTTTTATTTAATGAGTGTATTTTAATACCATGATTAAAATTTCCAAAAATATTTATTTTATAATTATTTAAAAATTAATCAAAAACAAGTCTTTTAATATATGAAAAATCAACAAATATATGTTTCTTTTTGAATATTTCTCTAAAGTGACTTGGTATATTTTTGTCAATGCTTGTTTAGGGTTAGGTTAGAGTGTATTTCACTTATCTATGTACCCTTAGACCATTTCTCTTAAAGAAATCGGTATTTAACAATTAAAAATTAATTAGGTTTAGGTGTGTGTTTCAAAACCCTAATATTTAAAACCCTAATTTGAAAATCTTAGGTTTAAAACCCTAACCAAAAAATTTGCAACATGTTGATCTTTGTTTATCCATGTTTATCTTTGTACATACTTGTTGATTTTAATCCATGTCTTGTACTTAATTATTAATCTTTGTCTTGTACATACTTGTTGAGTTTATATCCATGTGATTTGTACTTGTTATTTTATCTAACCCAATGTTTAATCATCACATTAATCATTCATCATTCATAAATGATTTGAATCAAAGGTTTTAGATACCTCCATGTCTTGCTTGTTAACACTCACTTGTTTGTTCTTGTACATACATGAGGTATTTATTGTTAATTGTTTAAGCTTGATGCTTTATCCAAAGGATGAGAATGATATTGACTAAATTGTCAAGGTACTTAAATTCTTTTTCAATCTCTTTTATTTTTGTGCTAAGTATTTTAAAGCTTTTCACTTGTTTATGGTTTAGTATTGTTAAAGCTTAATCAAATCCTCTTGTTTTGAAACCTTGGTATTAAGAATAGAATTATTCCCGGTGAAACTATTCTTGATCCATTGATCTTGTTTTTAAACCTTGGTGTTAAGAGATGAATTATTCCTGGTGAAACTTCTCTTAACCCATTGACCTTGTATTTTAAAGCTTGGTCCTTCTTTGATTTGTTTTAAAACTTGTTAAGTATTTTAAAGCTTAACCTTTTAAAACTTGTTAGGTATTTTAAAGCAAAATACCTTTTCAACTTGTTAGGTATTTTAAAGTTTAACCCTCTTTATGTTATTAGGTATTTTAAAGCCTAATCTTCTTATAAACTTGTTAAGTATTTTTAAAGCTTAGCCATCTTTTAAAAATTGTGAGTATTTTAAAGCTCACACCCAAAAAGATTTTGGCCACTTTAGCCCCCCTTTTCCTTTTTAAAAAAAGAGGAACTATAGAAGCTCTGTCTTCCCTATTGCACCTAAGGGGTATGTAGGCCTAAGATGCGGTATCTTATCGAGCTCACTTTCAAAAACTTCTCTTTCCATCCCCACCCTCTATTTCAAACAAGTTTTTCACATAGGTTTTTTTCACAAAAAAGGTTATTTATTAACAAAAGATAAAAACACCAAAAACAAAAAGGTTCCCATGGAGTACCATGGATATGAGGGATGCTTAAAACCTTCCCCTTGTATAACAAACCCTCCGTAGCCAGATCTCTGATAAGTTTATTAGTTTTGATTTTAAAAACTTCTGTGAGTTTTATTCGCTCTTTCACCCATTCCTTTTTGGAAACAATAAAGCGCGGTGGCGACTCTGATTAAAATGAGCTAAGTCTTCCTATGACTCTAGTCTCACCAAATTCACCGCTACACTAAGGACTTTAACAAACGAAAAGAGCATAAACCTTCGAGTGTTGGTGAAGGTTTGTCCGTTAAAGGTAAATTCTTGTGAAAGGATGGTAAGTTCGATAAGAAGAAGAGCAAAAGCCATTCGAAGACTTACAGTGGCGAAACATCTGGCATTCGATGCTATCGTTGTAAGAAGGAGGGTCACACAAGAAAGGTGTGCCCTGAACGCCTGAAATATCATGGAGGTAAGGATAATGGAAATGCAGTCATTATTCAAGATGACTTCGAATCATCTGATGTCCTTGTGGTTTAGAATCATCTAGGAAGGAATGGATTATGGATTCAGGTTGCACTTGGCACATGACTCCAAACAAAGACTTGTTCGAGGAATTATGTGATCAATATAGTGGATCAGTAATGCTGGGAAACAACAAAGCTTGCAAGATTGCAGGTGTTGGATCTATGAGGTTCAAGCTCCATGATGAGTCAATAAGGTTGTTGACTGAAGTCAGGTATGTTCCTGATTTGAAGAGAAATCCTCTTTCTCTTGGGGAATTCGACATGAAAGGATATGTTTTCCAAGGAAAGAAAAGTATCCTAAGAGTCATGAAGGGGTCGAAGGAAGTCTTGAGAGGCGTGAAGAAACAAGGCTTGTATACCCTTGAGGCTAAAGTTGTAAGTGGTTCGACAAATGTTGCATCCACGAAACTGTTGTCGAAGACATAAATCTGGCACATAAGATTGGGCCATGTCAGTGAAAGGGGTCTGGTCGAATTAAGGAAACAAAATCTGCTTGGTGGAGACAAAGTCGAAAAGCTGAAGTTTTGTGAACCCTGTGTACTTGGAAAATCTTGTAGAGTGAAGTTCAACAAAGGCAAACAAAGAACACATGGATCCCTTGACTACATCCATGCTGATCTTTGGGGGTCTACAAGGTGTGCATCACAAGGTATTTCCTATCCATAGTAGATGATTATTCTAGAAAATTATGGATATTCATCCAGAGGACTAAGGATGAAACTTTTGAGAATTTCAAAAGTTGGAAGACTCTGGTTGAAAATCAGACTAGAAGAAAGGTTAAGAGGTTGAGAACCGACAATGTCCTTGAATTTCACAATGAGGCATTCGACAGTTTTTGTGCTGCCTCTGGTATTGCAAGGCACGGAACTACTGCAGGTACAACACATCAAAATGGTTTGGCTGAAAGGTTTAAACGAACTAGTTTGGAGAGAGTCAGATGCATGTTGACTAGTTCGGGGCTAAAGAAGGTGTTCTGGGCTGAGGCTGTTTCGACAGCAACATATCTGATAAGCAGATGTCCTTTGACAGCGTTAGATATGAAGACACCTGAAGAAGTTTGGTCGGGACATCCACCAGATCTCGACAAACTGAGAGTATTTGGCTGTGTAGCCTATGCTCACATTAGGCAAGACAAGGTCGAACCTAGAGCTCTGAAATGCATGTTCATGGGATACCCTGAAGGAGTCAAAGCTTATAGGCTATGGTGCCTAGAGCCAGGTCACAGAAGGTGTATCACCAGTCGAGATGTAGTTTTCAATGAAGCTGAAATGGCTTTTAAGAAAACTGATGATGTTGGTCAAAATGCAGAAACATCTTACGAAGAGCTGGAAAAGGTAGAGATTCCTGTTGAGGTGGAGCATGTTGATGCTGAATTGCATACCCCTGATGAAGTCGAAGAAGAAGCAGAAGATGCTGAGGAAAATGATGAAAATATCGATGACTACCTATTGTCAAGAGATAGGTCGAGAAGAACCATCAAGCCACCTCAGAGACTTGGGTATGCAGATCTTATAGCATATGCCTTAATCTCTGCAAGTGAGGTTCTATACGAAGAACCTAGAGAATACAAGGAAGTTATGAGGAGTCGAAATAAGACTGAATGACTGAAGGCCTTGGATGATGAGATGAAATCTCTTCATGATAATCATACTTGGTTACAGATCAAGAAACCTGTTGGGGCAAGGTTAGTCAGCTGTAAATGGATTTTCAAAGTTAAGGAAGGAATTGAAGGAGTCACGTCAAAAAGATACAAGGCAAGGTTAGTTGTAAGGGGTTTCACTCATAAAGAAGGTGTCGACTTTAATGATGTGTTTTCTCCTGTTGTTAAGCATAGGTCCATTCGAATGTTTCTTGCCATGGTGGCACCGTTCGACCTTGAACTGGAATAGATGGATGTGAAGACTGCATTCTTGTATGGTGATCTAGATGAAACGATCATGATGAGGCAACCTGAAGGGTATGTCGAAAAGGGGAAGGAAGATTATGTGTGCAAGCTAAAGATATCTTTATATGGACTGAAAAAATCTTCTCGACAGTGGAACAAGAGATTCGACAAGTTCATGGCACATATAAGTTTCATTAGAAGTCATTTCGACCACTGCGTTTACTTCAAATTCCGACCTGGTAATTCATTTGTTATTTTTTTGCTTTATGTGGATGATATTTTCATAGCAAGCAACAATGTTGAAGATGTAACGAGGGTGAAGGCTGAACTCAATAAGGAGTTCGATATGAAGGATCTGGAAGTTACTTCCAGGATTCTTGGAATTGACATTCCAAGAGATAGAAAGAAGTCGAAGTTATGCTTATCTCAAGAGGCATATCTACGGAAGATTCTCGAAAATTTTGGTATGTCGAATTCTAAGCCAGTTGTGACTCCAACAAACCCTCAATTCAAGCTCAGTATTGATCAGTATCCCAGTACTGATGTCGAAAGAGCCTATATGAATAGCATCCCATATGCTAATATAGTTGGTTCTTTGATGTAGACCATATTCTAACGTTCCTTTTGTTAGTCAGCGTAGCCTGCCATCTTGTACTTGCTTCTGATCTGATCTTTGTAGATACAACGTTTGAATATCTGAGTCATTCAGCTTGGGGCAAAGCATCTTCTTGTTTTGTGACCTTGAAGTGCTTCTAGCGTGATACCATAAGAACTTCAGTGCTTCTGCTTCGAACTCAAGTTCTTCTGATGCTTCATAGACCATGATCTGATTCTGCTTGACCATCTTCTGATGTCTTACTAGAGCATGTTCTGATGTTGCATACTTGAACCTTCTGAATCAGTGCTTCTTAGCGCTGAATTGTGCATACTCATCATATATTTTCTGAAATGGAAAATTCATTGGATTAGAGTACCACATTGTCTTATACAAAATTCATATACATTGTTATCATCAAAACTAAGAATATTGATTAGAATAAATCTTGTTCTAACACAATGTTGAAGATGTGACGAGGGTGAAGGCTGAACTCAATAAGGAGTTCGATATGAAGGATCTGGGAGCTACTTCCAGGATTCTTGGAATTCACATTCCAAGAGATAGAAAGAAGCCGAAGTTATGCTTATCTCAAGAGGCATATCTACGGAAGATTCTCGAAATTTTGGTATGTCGAATTCGAAGCCAGTTGTGACTCCAACAAACCCTCAATTCAAGCTTAATATTGATCAGTGTCCCAGTACTGATGTCGAAAGAGCCTATATGAATAGCATCCCATATGCTAATATAGTTGGTTCTTTGATGTATGCTATGGTCTGTACTAGACCCGACATAGCATATGTAGTAAGTCTTGTAAGCAGGAACATGGCGATTCCTGGAAAGGCTCACTGGCAAGCATTGAAGTGGATTTTAAGATACATAAATGGGTCTCTGAATAGAGTCCTAATTTATGGTGGAGCCTTGGGTGAAGATAGTAAAGCAACAATTGAAGGATATGTCGACTCTGATTATGCAGGTTGTATGGATTCCAGAAAATCTATTTCTGGATATGTTTTCACTATGTTTGGCACTGTAATTAGTTGGAAAGCAACACTTCGGAAGGTTGTTGCTCTATCAACCACTGAAGCGGAGTATATTGCCCTAACTGAAGCTGTGAAAGAAGCATTGTGGCTTGAAGGTTTTGCGAAGGAGCTGAAACTTCAAGGTCGAGGTATCACTGTTAAATGTGATAGTCAAAGTGCAATACACCTGTCGAAGAACTCAGCATATCATGAGCGAACTAAGCACATCGATGTGAGGTTGCATTTCGTCTGAGGAATAATCGAGCGTGGAGAAGTCCAAGTGCTAAAGGTTTCGACAGATCACAATGCTGCTAATATGATCACCAAATCATTGCTGAGTTGCAAGTTTTTCCACTGTATGTAGTTGATAAAGCTGCATGAAGAAATCTAGTTTGTTCCCTTGATGTTTTAGAGTTAGATCCAAGGTGAAGATTTGTGAGATATTGGATCGAACTCTAGTATGGTCGAATAGTAGCTTTCTGGTTCGACATGGTTAAGCATGAAGTCGAAGGTTGTTCACATGTTGGTGTCCAAGTGTGCATGCTGTAGTCGAAGATGGGTCTAGCATGTAGGTGTCGAAGATGCTAGGGTTGTTAGCATGTTAAATTAGGTTTTAGTGTTTAAATCCTAATTCGTTAAGTTAGCTTATTTATTAAGCTGGCTTGTGTAATGGGCCTTGTGGAAAAAAGCCCATTAGTTAGTATGTTAGTTTTTATTATAAATAGCATACTAGTCTCTCATCATTGCTAAGTTACAAATCCTAATTTAGGGTGAGAGAGGTTATTTGTTATTCTTGTAAACTTGTAATCTTGTTTTAACAGAAAGTAAAAGAATAGCAGTTATAACCAATTCCTGTCTTCTTCTTATCTTTCCTAATTCCCTATTATATTTTGTTCTTGGCATCATTTTTCACAACAGATTCTGATGCAATTTGGATTACGTATGAGTCGAAAATTGAGTATTAGAAAGGCCTGCACTGTAGCGAATCACACATGGGGGTTGGTGGAATCGCGTAAGTTTCGTGGGAAATTCGCTACGCAAAATCGGAAAATTCTCTAGGCGAAGTCGGGGCGAGCGTTTTGGAAGTACGTACTAAAAGTGTCAAACTTGAGTTTTGTAACTCTATTTGACGTACCGTTCGAAGCATTGGAAAGATAACGCACAGTGCTATATCAACCGTTTTACAAACTGAGCATAACCAAACCCCGTTCTGAAATATTATACTCATATAAAAATGAATTAACTCTCACTTTTTGACAGTAGCGTCGCATCTTGTATTGGTAAACCCTAGCACTCATTTTTTCTCTTCTTCTTCATTACACTACAAAAGAATCTCAGTAGTGATGTGAAATTCACACCACAACAAGCAAAAACACTTCACAAACTATAATTTGCAACGTGATTAATTTTGCCGCAGGAGAGCGGGTGGCAACTATGTCGTGACGTGAAATTCATGTGACTAATTAGTGACATGAATATCACGTCGCAAAAGCTTGCACAGATACTCATACACTTTTACTCAGAGCAGGTGTGCAAAAAAAGAAACTTTAGTTGAGACGTGATTTTCATGTCGCTACCTAGTGACATTTAAATCACATCACTATATAGCAATTATTTAAAGGGTTATTACCATTTTTGCCCCCTGCCATATAGGAGACTTTTGGTTTACCCCCCTGTAATTTTTTTTTTGTAAAACTAACCTTGCCAAATGAAGATTCTGTCATTTTAGACCTCGCCAGCAAATGGCACATGCCATTTGCATATGTGGCATGCTGATTGTGTAATCCTTTTATTTTTTTAATTTTTTAAAATTCAAATATGCTGACATGTCATTATATTTTTTATTTTTTATTATTTTTAATTCCACGTCATATTTATTTTTTTTAATTTTTTTTTTAAAAAAAAAAATATATTTTTTTATTTTTATTTAACATAATATTTTATATATATTATTTATTTTAATATTATTTAAATTCAAAACACATAAATATTGAAAAAAATATCTGCGGATTTACCTACGGATTTATCTACGGATTTTAAAATACCTGCGGATTTATCTACGGATTTTAAAATACCTGCAGATTTACCTGCGGATATACCTACGGATTTTAAAATACCTGCAGATTTACCTGCGGATTTACCTACGGATTTTAAAATACCTGCGGATTTACCTACGAATTTTAAAATACCTGCGGATTTACCTACGGATTTTAAAATACCTACGGATTTACCTACGGATTTTAAAATACCTGCGAATTTACCTACGGATTTTAAAATAAATGCGGATTTACCTACGGATTTTAAAATACCTGCGGATTTACCTACGGGTTTTAAAATACATGCGGATTTCCCTACAAATTTTTATTAAAAAAATAAAATAAAAAAATATTAAAAAATATAAAAAAATATATATTTTTAAAAAAAAAAGTATTTAAAAAAAAATTATTTTTTTGAAAAAAAAAAAAAAAGAAAATCCACGTGGAAATAAAAAAAATCAAAATAAAAAAATATAACTCCACGTCAGCTTAGCTGAAATTAAAAAAAAATAAAAAAGAAAAAAAATGCCACTAAGCACGCCACATAGGCTTTGGGCGTGTGCCATTTTCCTCCAAGGTCTAAAAAAACAGAATCTTGAAATGGCAAGGTTAGTAATACAAAAAAAAATTTTACAGGGGGGTAAACCAAAAGTCGCCTATATGGCAGGGGGCAAAAATGGTAATAACCCTTATTTAAATTTTAATATTTGAATTTATTGTGAGTTGCGACGTGATTTTCATGTCACTACCATATGACATGTAAATCACGTCACTAATTATTATTATTTTCTTTAAATTCTGAAACTAATTATTATTATTTTTTAATTTTGAAACTAAAATATTTAAATTAAATTAATAAATTAAATATAGTAAAATATATAAATTTATAAACTAAAATTATAAATCAAATATTACTAAATATAATGTAATTATTAATTAATTAATATCTTACAAAAATTCAAAATAAAAAATAACAACAAAATAAAAATAAAATTAAATCAACGATCAGTAAGGGTCGGGAAAGTTATCAACATTTTCGTTCTTCTGATCCGTCGGCGCATAACTACCCGCGTTTTGGTTTCCACCAAACGATTGCATAAATTGCCGCATTTGCGTCTCCATATCAGATTGCCTCTTCGCTATGACCTTTATTTTCCGTTGATGCTCACTCTGCATTTCTTCCATTTGGGCCTTCAAATCCGCCTCACGTTTCGCCGCCTCGCGTCTCGTCTCATTTACCGTCAATTGTCTTACGGTTTCTCGTTGTTCGGGTGTCAAATTTAATGGACGTGAACCTCCTTCCCCGTCAATAACTCTTTGATATTGAGTTCTGTCATCACTTCTAAAGGTGCCTGCCAAATTTCCACCACCAAAAAACACCCGTTAGACCCCTTTCCACCAATGACTTCACTCCAAATATAAAAGTCCACATCCGGATGAAACGACTCTCCCGGTCTCGGAGTAAACTGAGGATTAATATTCATAAATTGTACAAGCAATGTTTGATAATCATTTACACATACAATAAAAAATTAAGTTAAATATAATTTGAATTAAATTAAATTTACTTAAATAATATATGAAAAATAGCCACGTGATTTTCACGCCGCAACTAAAGTTGCCACATGATTTTCATGCCACAACATCTCACATGCCACGTGAAATCATGCCACAAAAGTTGCCAATAAATTAAAAAATAAGAACAACGTAATTAAATTAAATAACTTACCAAAGCTTTTTGTGTACTATTGTCAATAAAACCCAATGTTTTCTTTGTCTGAATCTTTATAACCAGCTCGGTCATCAGAGGCGGTCTATTCATTATTTAGCCTAAATAATAAAATTAACTATAATTAATAATATATACTCTAAATCAAATAATAACTTTAAAAGTGGTAATAATTGTTACCAAGCGTCGAAGATGCTCAACAGTTCTTATACTTCCAACACCATTAAGGTAACCCCCTTTTCAGATGCTCTCATCTTCTTTGCATTTTCAGATTTAGCCAGAAATTCTTCAGTCTCCCAATATTTGAGTATGGAAGGGAGAAAGAGTATGAAAGAGTATGTCGTTTGGAACAATGGGTTTGGCTGGGAGAAAGAGAAAACACATTAATTTATATGCCAATCAGCGACATGGATTTCACGTCGCAACTTACACACGTGGAATTCACGTTGCAACGTGATCGATCAACATTAATAAAGAAGATTCTCTCACCTACAAAAGCCTGCTCTAATCAGAGTCAAGTAAGCCCTTTTTTTAGCGATGCGATTCTCATGTCACTACTTAAAATTTGAAAATTTTCAAACTCCCCCATGTGAATGTCAGCACCTTTTTTATTTTTCTTTTAATTTTAGGGTTGCAGCGTGATTCCCACGTCGCTATTAGGGGTGTTTGCGGTTCGGTTTGGATCGGTTTTAAGGAAAAAACTCGTCCGATCCAAAATTAAATTTACTTGCGGTTTGGTTCGGTTTGCATGATATGTTAAAAAAATCCAATCTGATCCGATCCAATTTAATGCGGTTTAATTTGGATTGGTTTTTGGATATCCAAATTACAAATTATATTTTTATTAATATTATAAAAATACTAATAAATCATAGATTTGATATAATATATATCATATAGTATATTAAAAGTTAATATTATAAAATGAAAATGATCGCTTATAGTTGAAATAAATGAAATAATAAAAATAAATAGATTAAAAACTAGGCTAATAGATAAGATAAAAAAAAATTATTTATCATATAATAATAAATTTATGTAACATATCATACTAATAAAAAATAAATAAGTACAAAATACATATACATGCGGTTCGGTTTGGTTTGGATCGATTTTGAAAAATCAATCCGAAATCCAATCTGGACCGTGCGGTTCTCACAAGATTGCATCCAAACACGTCCAATAAATTTCGGTTTTTTGTGGTTTTCGGTTTTTTTGGATCGGTTTGCGGTTTTTATTTGATTGGTTTGGATTTGAACACCCCTAGTCGCTATTTTTTTAAATAAAAAATATGACACTCACCATGTTAACGTTATGAATGTTATTTTAATATTAAAAATTATAATGACGTGATTATCACGTCGCAACTGGCTTTTTTTATCCTCGTGATAATCACGTCAGTACTTCACGTGGCTAGGGAGAGTATTTCTCGTAGTGTTATTAGCTATGATTCTTGTTTTTCATACATAAGGTATTAATCTTTGTTCCATCTTGTTGAAAGTTCTCTTTTTATTTTATATTCGTCTTCACGACCTTAACAGGAATAAACTACAAGAAGTATGAAGCTATGTTTAAAACTTCATCTACCTTATACTTCTTCTTCATAGCTTCACAACAATATGAACTCCATACTTTTGTTAGTGTTTTTATTTTGTTGAATTTATTTCTTGTTGAAAATTAAGTTTTTGATTTCACATCTTGATAAATTTCATGGTGTTTGTAGGACTCAAAACAAGAACAATACATTGTTAAGTCACAAGAAAAGTAAATGAAGAAACAACAGCAACAAACTTCATCTAAATTGAGAAACTATGAGAAGAAATATAAGAAGTATGAAGTTGTTGTGTAAATTATTACTCCTTATATTTATTTTTCATTACTTCTCATCCTAGATGAACCTCATAATTGATTCTTATTCCATGTACGATTAGCTTCAATAAAAGGTGTCTCCTAAAAACATTTTATAATATTTGGTTGTGTTGTATGATGTTGTTTTGTTGATAATTGCTTTTGTATGATATTGGTGTTTTTGATTAATATTCTAAGAGCCAAAAGATTAGGTGGAGTTTATTATATTCTATGTAGATTATTTGTTTCACTAAAATTGACATAGATACTTATAATATGTAAATTAAGTTATTTTTGAAAACCAAGTTATATCAATCAATGTTTTTCGAAATGCTTGTGTCGCACGCTCGCGAAAAATGAACAACAGAGTCGCCACTAACATATCTATCCTAAAAGGAAAGGAACGTCAGCAAACCTAAAACGAATAAGAACGAGGTCTTTCGACCAGAGATAGGGTACGGAAGTCGGTTACGCGAGGGGAAGGTGCTAGCACCCCTCACGCCCATCGTACTCGATGGTATCCACCTATGTTTGTTGCTATCTAAAGGGTGTATAAATCTATAGTTTAATGCTAAGGGAATATATGCAAATGAATGAAAAAGAAACACGGGGAAAATAAGGATTATAAATAATTGTGCTCGTTCAAGCCCCGCGACTTGATGCCTACGTATCCTTTTCAGGAATCAGAGCGCCGTAGTTCGGCTCTTTAGTTTTTGTTTGTTTTTGTGTTTTTTAGTGGACGAAGTTACATTCGCACTCCGCTGCTCGACCTCTGGAGTCTTAAGCTGGGAATGGAGCGGAAATAACGTGTCCGATTAAAGAATGCCTCGGAGGCAAGATGAAGAAGAGATTTTGAACGTTTCGAGTGGAACCCTAAAGCAAGGGAGACTCGAGTTGCTCTTTGGTTTGTGTTTTTTAGAAATTGGGAACTTACGCTCGAATGGTTCCCTAAAGCAAGGGAGATCCAAGCACTCGAATGATTCCCTAAAGCAAGGGAGATTCAAGCTTCCATTCCCTTTTTAATGATTTTCACTTTTTTATTAATGTTTTTTAAGTGCTTTCTTTGTATTTTTTATGGGATTTGATTCAAGTATTTGTTAGATGTTTTAAGGTTGAAAAGGAAAAGAAACTAGCCTAAGTATGAAGGGAATTTCTACCTAATGTTATCATGGTTTCTACCTAAGGTTAGGATTAAAGAAACATGGAAAATAAAGCCACAATTATAGGTCATAAGTAAGATACATGAGCAAAATTGAGTAAGGATACAATGGTACAAAATTATACACAAGTATGAAGTAGCAAGTCAAAACATAGTACAAAATGAATTAAAAATACTACTATTTTTTATATTGATTTTTATGGGAGAAGTTGAATTACAAGTCAAGTAAAAGACTAAAACAAAATAGCCCAAAAACTAATATTTTTTATGATTATTTTTATATGTCAAAAATTGGATTAAAGGTCTAAAAATTATGGAAAAGTCAGCATTTTTATTATCAAAGGAAGTGACAAAAAAACCAATTAAAATCTAAAAAGAATCAATTAATAAAAAATAAAAATAATGAAATATGGGGGTGCAATCCTGAATTGCAGGGTGTAAGGAGTAAGGGCGCTGAGCCCACTGAGTCTGGCTCATGATTGTTTTTGTTCACAGATTTTTGATTATCAAGAAGAGATAGTGGGCCAAAGGGGGTGTATCAAGGAATTTCGTTTTAGGCCCAGAGAAGCGTTATTGTTCCACATTTTCTTAGCAAAAAAAAACGTGCAGCACCGGGCCTTAGGAGGGTGTAGAGCGAAATCAGGCCCGTAGTGATTTGTTTTGTTTGATCCATATAGTTTTATTATCATTTTCAAACAATCCGCAATAATCAATAAAAATGAAAAACATTAAAGTAAAAGAGAAATCAATAAAAAGAAATTGGGAATCTAGGGTTACCTTGTGTGGCGATTGAAATTCTTCTTCCCCTCTTTCTCTCTCGACGAACAAACGGCGTCGGCGGATGACTTCTCCGGTTCTTTCAATCTTCTTCTCCGAGCTCAAGTTTATGCTACAATCTCTTCCGTCCCGATCTCAAACTCATTTCTTTCTTCTTCAACTTGGAATCGTGACGGCGGCGATTTAAATCTTCCGACGAAATTGCGGTGGTGATGTCGCAAGTTCTCTCCGGCGAACTTGATGGTTCACTCCGCCTCACTCTCTTGATCTCTGTTTTCACTCGACCTCGCTCCCAAACTCTCCGATTACGAACTCCGTTCGGTCCGCCTCTCTTTCCGCCTCGAACTCATCTCTGGTCTGAGTCTTCTTTTTTTCTTGCTTTTTGTGTTGTTGTATTGTTGATAGTTGCAGGCTGGTTGAAGTGTTATGAAGATGAAGGTAATGAAGAAGATGAGTTCAGGTAGAGAAGGTTGAAGGTTTTTGTTGATGGAAGTGGAGGTGCGGAGTGAAAGTTGCAGAGAGTGAATTGGAGAATGATGAAGAAGGGATTGGTGAGAGCTTGATGATGAGTGAAAGTGGTGAAGAATGACGAATCCGGAAGGATGAAGAATGATGCAGAGTGATGGAGGTTGTGGGATGAAGAAGTGAAGAATAAGGAATGGAAGTTGAAGGTGAGAATGAAGAGAAGTGAAGATTGAAGATGGAAAATGGAGGGAATGAGGAAGATGAAGAGAGGAAGATGATGAAATGGTTCTGGAGGAGAATGAATGGATGGGAGAAAGAGATGAAGTGTGATGAATTATGGAAAATGGTCGAAGTGGTGAATGAATCGAGAGAATGAAGATGGAGAATGGTGAAGAATGAAGTGAAGATTGAAGAAATTGTGAAAAAATGGTGGAGAAGATGAAAGAATGGTGAAGTGAATTGTGGAAGATGGTGGAGAGAGTGGAAGGCTGAAGAATTCGTGGAGGAGCCCCTGAATTGGTGAGGATTCTGATTTTATAGAAGTTGAAGGAGGTTGGAGAGTTGGTTGTGGATGCATCTCAGCCTTTGATTGAAGAAGTTTGTTATACAATAGATGGAGAAGATTGAACCTGGTAGAGAGGTTAGTTGCATTTTCTGTTATCAGTTTGTTAGGTGGTTATATTTCTGTTTTTCTGTTATGAGATGATTAGGTTCTGTTACAACTGTTAGGAGAGGTTAAAAGCAATGGTTAGTATTTCTATTAAACAAACTGAAGAATTGGTTAGAAACGGTTAGCTGGCAGTTAGGGAAGTTGGTTAGAGAACTTGTTAGTTATAATTGGTTAAGGCAGTTAGAGGAGTTAGGTTATGAAATGGTTCTTTTTCTTGACATGATGCAGGGCTGCCATGAATGTATTTTTGTATGGAAAAGGCTTGATGTATGTATGGTTTTGATGTGTTATGTTACGAATTTTTGTCTGGATGGTATGGTTATGGTTTAGAGTTTGTATAGAATTGATATTAAATGAATGGATGTGTATATCTGGTTTTGAGTGGTTTAACTTATGGCTGCCTATGAATCCTTGCAGGTTATTAACAACTGAAGAGAGTGGCTGTGGGTTTTAGCCTGTAATGAACTAATATGTGTTTGAGGATAGATGTAGGGCTATGAAGGCACTGTTGGTTAAATAGGTTCAGTCACAATTCTGTTGGTTCAAAGTGGCTGCAAGGTAACTAGTGGCTAATTTAGTTGGAAACTGTTAGTATAGGTGGTAGTTAGTAATTGGAGGTTTTGAATTCTGTTTTGGGTTATATAACTGATGTGGTATTTTATTTCCTAGGGACTGGTCTTATTTTGTTTGGTTTTATGCAGGTGAGCAAGTAGCAGCAAGTCTTTGTAGGAGCTGACTTTTGTGGAATGGGTTTGCAAACTATCTTGAACTGGTTTATTGAAACGGGTTGGAACCGGCAGATTTACGGTTACGAAGCGAAGTTGAACTTGACTTGAGGAGCAAGAGTGATGGGAGGTGGTGAAGCTGGAGACTTAGAAACAGTAGGCTTTTTAGAAAATTTGTTTGACTTTCAATCAACATGGATTTTCTTGTAGCTTCATGTTCCCTTTTGTGACAGTTCTGTAATTGAATTCCTTGTAGTATGTGATTGTACTTGAATTTGACTTTTGTATTTCAAATATAAACAATGAGTGATTTCCCTTTTTTGTTGAATAAAATACTTCCAAAACACGGTTGTAGCCAAGTACTAAGAATAGGTCAATGTGACTCGGTCAACAAAACTCAGCCCTCCATGGTTGACTCGGTTGACCAAAAGTCAACTCATGCTTATTTTCAATTTCACTCTTTTTCCAACATGCATTTCTTCTAAAGCTTCTTTCCTTGAGGACACTGGAACCAAGATAGCTTGCAACATACGGAGCAATATTTGATCAGGTGAACTTATAAGAATCCAATATATGTAAGCCAACCATTGACCTAATAATGCCGCACATGATGCAGATGAATGAATGATTTTACCCTAAAATAAATGAAAGATAAGAATTTATGCAAATGAATCCAAAGTCATAAGCCAAGTAGAAGTCAAATTAGATGGGCAAATTTTGGGGTGCAACAGCTTGCATCTTATCTTTCATTTCGTGCTCTTTTACTTATAGAATATGGTATAATGACCTTGTAACACCCATATATAATTACATGCATCAAATCATATAAATATACATGAATCCAAGTATTTGGTACTGAAATACCGATAAGTTCCTAGTCAACACATTATACATATTAATGCCCTAATACAAAATTTCTACACAATGGCATAATACATATAAGATGTTCAAAATAAAATACTAAGAACTAGATCAACAATGATCACAAAATGTAATCCACAACGGAAGCTTCGCCATACCAAAAGAACATAAGGAATAAGGGATCAATTGCTTTCTCCTTACCCTTCGCGGAACCTGTAGTACCTGAAATCAATATATAATGGGGTGAGATATAAAATCTCAGTGAGTTCCCTATCCTATGGATCCTCTCGGCTTTACAAGGTTCTAACCTATAAGTCTCAAGTCATAAAGAACTAGACCTTGAGTTCTCACACTAACATTATATGGAATCATACTTAGAGTTCAACAACTCAACACAAGATTACTAATCGGAAACCAATACCAAGGCATCCCCATATTCCCGTCCACTTCTACGTCTAGGAGGTGGCACGAGTCATGGATCCTTTGGAAAAATCTTGACATACGACATGGATTCGGACTCATGAGCCTTTCCCCATGAATCGTCACTTCACATGGCCCGTACACCATCACAAGTCTCTACCCGTAGGTTCCATTCGTACACAAAAGCGGGAATCAAACCTGCCAAGATTACTGTGCCTCTCTGCACGGAGAATGCCTGTTAGCATTCAAAGGAAAAAAAATAAAGAAATAAAGAAATACAACGGTTCCGATTAATACATCAACAATGGTGATCGCTTCCGCAAACCACTAGGCCTGTTAGCCTTTCCTCATAAGATTCCAACACGTATGTTCCATATAATGTCTCATCCTAGGTTTCTTTGTTAAGCTACATAACCTAACAATTCCTAGTTTCCTCACTTAACATTTATTCTCATAGCAAAGAAGTTATTCAACCCTCTTGATATAAACACATATAACAAGGTATTACCAATCCACCTGCAATAGAACTCAATCAACAATTATAGAGTACACAAGCATCATACCAAAAGCTTGACGTCCTCATGGTCCCAAACGAAAACCAATCCAAGTAATCAAGTAAATTCCCGACTCTCGATTAAATAATTCTCCTTTGTTCCCAAAATCTACACTACTAGAAAGTACACACCCCTAGCCTACTACTGCTTCGAACGGCGGTTAAAACAGAGTTACGGTTCAAAAGTTACGATCGAAACAACTTACCTTAATAAACTAAAATTTGCTAAGAAAGGCTTCAGTTCGCGCCGCGCAACAACTAGGTCGCGCCGCGAACCCTCTGGCAGTAGCAAACCCTCATAATTTCAACAATGTTCGCGCCGCGAACCCCTGTACGCGCCGCGTACTGAAGACAGAAACAAAACCCCTAAAACCTGCATAGCTCGCGCCGCGTAGCCCCGTTCGCGCCGCGAAGCGCGCGGAAATCAGAATTTCCAGATCTGTTTTCTTGCTTTTCCCATGGTTTAATCCAACCATCTCCATACTTAAACCTGTTCCAGAATCATACTAAAGCATAGAAACAACTTATACATGGTACACTTGGAATATACAACACTCAATCATGAACATTCATGGTTTGATTCAAAACCTAGGTTTTTCTATAGAAAACCACAAATGCAAAACTTATGATTTTCATCCATAAATCAAAAGCTATAAGTTTCTAACTAGAACCCACCTCGATTAAGAGTCGTTGATGACGAAGATGAGTTGATTCGGCGGAGAAATGGTGAAGATCCAAGCTTTTCTCCTCTTTCTCCTCTTGCTCTTCCTTCTCTCTACTTCTTCTCTCTAACTCTTGTGTTGTTGCAATTGTGAGGAAAGAAATAGAAAGGAAAGAATATAAGCAACTTAACCTTAAGTTAGCACTTATAACTTAAGTGTCCAAAAGTATCTCTAATGTACCAATTAATGAAACCTCAGTGTCAGCTAATAACATTAGAGCATTTATTAAATACGGGGTATTACATCCTCCCCCCCTTAAATAGAAATTCGTCCTCGAATTTAAGAATTACCTAAAAAGGTGAGGGTAAGCATCCCGCATTACCAATCCAAGTCCCCAAGTAGCATCACCCGGATGTGTTACATTCCACTGAACCTTAACAAGAGAGATTTCCTTGTTCCTCAACCCTTTAGTCTCTCCTCCTACTATGCGGCTCGGTAAGGGTTCAAAAGTCAAATCTGATTCCATCTCTATTGCATCTGGTAACACTGGTTGAAGAGGATCGGGAATAAACTTCCGTAGTTGAGACACGTGAAAAAAAAAACATCATGCATTTCTAATAGAGAAGGTGGTAAGGCTAAACGGTAAGCTACTTCACCAATCCTTTCTAATATCTCATACGGTCCCACGTATCTCGGACTTAATTTCCTCGACTTAAACGGTCCTTTCAATCTCAACCTCGGAGTAACCTTCAAAAATACATGGTCACCTTCCATAAACTCCAAAGGCCTTTTACGGTTACCGCATAACTCTCCTGACGATCTTGTGCTCGTTTAACCTTATCACGAATCGTTCTAATCTTGTCCGTGGTTTCTTGAATAATTCTGGGTCCCAAAATTCTATCATCACCAATACTCGTCCAACACAGCGGTGCTCTACATTTCCTCCCATATAATACTTCATAAGGTGTCATACCAATACTCGCGTGATAACTATTATTATACGCAAATTCAATCAATGGCAAAAGCTCTCCCCAATCTCCTCCACTTTCAAGCACACACGCTCTAACATATCTTCTAAGGTTTGTATCGTTCGTTCCGTTTGACCATCCGTTTGAGGGTGGTTCGACGTGCTCAAACATAATTTAGATCCCATCGCTTGTTGAAAAGCTCTCCAAAACCTTGAAGTGGACTTTGGATCTCTATCCGACACAATACTAGAGGGTACACCGTGCAACTTCACAATCTCTGCGACAAACAACCGTGCAAGATGACTTGCCTTGTAAGTAGTCTTCACGGCTAAGAAATGTGCAGATTTCGTCAACCGATCTACAATCACCCAAATAGAATCATATCCACCTTGAGTACGAGGCAAACTAACTGCAAAATCCATTGAAATACTATCCCACTTCCATATTGGAATCTCTAGTGGTTGTAACAATCCACCTGGCCTTTGATGTTCAATCTTTACTTGTTGGCACACCGCACACTCTGATACGTACACTGCGACATCTCTTTTCATTCCGGACCACCAATAATCCCCTTTTAAATCTTGGTACATTTTTGAAGAACCCGGATGTATAGTGAAAGCACCCTTGTGAGCTTCATCCAAAATCCTTCTTTTCAATAACGCATCATCCGGAACACAAATCCTCTGATTAAACATAATCACCCCATCTGTAGCTCGAGTAAAACCTGGTTGAACCAATACCTCTTGTAACTTAGTATCAGACGCTTGTGCTTGTTGGATGTCGTTTCTCAAAGTAGAATTAACATTCAAGTTTCCCATCAATACTCCATTTTGGGTCCAAACAAATTGAAGGTTGAGATCTCGAAATTTCTCCAATAATGCATACTCTGACATCATTAATTCGGCCCTCTTTAACACCTTCCGACTCAAAGCATCCGCCACTTTATTTGCTTTGCCTGGATGATACTTCAAGTCAAAATCATAATCCTTTAAGTATTCCATCCACCGCCTCTGACGCATATTCAACTCCTTCTGGTCGAATAGGTACTTTAAGCTCTTGTGGTCGCTGAACATTTCAAAATGAACTCCATACAAGTAATGACGCCACACCTTCAGGGTAAAAACAACCGCAGCCAATTCTAAATCATGAGTTGGATAATTCTCTTCGTGAACCTTTAACTGTCGAGATGTGTATGCTACCACCTGACCATCCTGCATCAAAACCCCTCCTAATCCTTTCTTGGAAGCATCGCAAAATACTTCATAGGACTTATTTGGGTCAGGAACGATCAAAACAGGAGCAGTCGTCAATCTTTCCTTCAAACCCATGAAACTCTGTTCACACCCCGAATCCCAATCATAAGGACACTCCTTCCGAGTAAGTCTAGTCATTGGTAAAGCCAATTGAGAAAACCCTTTTATAAATCTTCTGTAGTAGCCGGCTAAGCCCAAGAAACTTCGGACTTCTGAGACATTGCTTGGTCTCTCCCAATTAATTACCGCTTCGATTTTTGTCGGGTCCACTGCCACACCTCCTTGAGATATAACATGACCAAGAAATCTTACCTCCGTCATCCAAAACTCACACTTGCTTAACTTAGCAACCAATTGATTTTCTTGCAATACCGACAGAACAATCCTCAGGTGTTCTTCGTGCTCTTGTGGAGTGCGAGGATAAATAAGAATGTCATCGATAAAGACTACCACAAATTGATCTAAGTAAGGCTGGAATATCCGATTCATATAATCCATGAAAACAGCTGGAGCATTCGTAACACCGAAAGGCATCTCCAAGAATTCATAATGACCATAACGGGTTCTAAATGCAGTCTTTGGCACATCTGAGCTCTTCACACGGATTTGGTGATAACCTGACCGCAAATCAATCTTCGAGAACACACAGGCTCCTTTCAATTGATCTAACAAGTCGTTTATCCTAGGCAAAGGGTATTTGTTCTTGATGGTGGCCTTATTCAACCGACGGTAATCAATACATAGTCTCATCCCACCATCCTTCTTCTTTACTAACAACACTGGAGCTCCCACGGTGAGACTCTAGGTCGCACAAAATGTTTAGCCATCAGTTCCTCCAATTGCCCCTTCAATTCTCTTAATTCAAATGGTGCCATCCGATACGGAGAAAAGGATATAGGAGCCGTTCCCGGTATCAGGTCAATAGAGAATTCCACTTCCCTTTCCGGAGGGACATCAGGAAAAACTCTAAAAACAACAATTTGTGAAACCTCTAACTTGTCACCCGTCTCCTTAGTAAGAACCAACAGAACAGACTTCTCTTCACACCCAATGAATACTAAAATAGCAGAAGACCTATCCATTCCAAAACAACATCTACTTTCTTAAGTGGTAAACAATTAAGGTCAATCTAGAAATTCCTACCACCCACGGATAACACACAATTCTCACACACCAACGGTGTCTCTACCATCTCATCCATAGCATACACTCGACCAGTGCTTCTTCCTTACATTTGATTCTTATTCTGAGGTCCATTCCTCACCACATGCCTTTCCTGTCAATAATAAAACATTTCACCCCTTTTAAGGTTACGCCTTCCAAGGTGATTCTTACCACAACCACGACACACCGGAGGTGCACTAAACCGAGAACCTTACACTTGTTTCCCTTAGAAAACTTGTGACCTAGGCCGAAACTGTTAGCTTGGCCTTCCACTCTCATTCTGATTCTTCTTCAAATTTTCCTCAGCTTGAACTTTCTTCAAACTTGTCTCAGCCACATAACATCATCACAACAACCCCGTATAGGTAGTGAACTCCCTCTAGGACACACTATGCGAAAAATCAGCCCTTAAACCAAACAGAAACTGGTCTACCTTCTAACTCTCATCAGGAGCATACCCGGCCTGCCGGGAATAAGCAGCCAGAATTTCCAAACTTCGCAGTATAAGTAGCCAGCGACATATTCTCCTGCCTTAACTGTTGGAATTCCAATTCCTCTTTAGTCCTCTGGGAACTAGGAAAAATATTTCTCCATAAAAGTGGTCTTGAAATTAACCCACTCCTTATGTACTTCTTGAATAGTCATCAACGCAGAAGCACTCTTTTATCATCTCATAGCTGGACCTTTAGCGAATGAGAAGCAACACCACCTTGTCCACTTCACTACAATGCACGATCTCAAAGATCCCTTCCACATCAGCCACCCACTCGTGTTCCTTAATAGGATCTAATCCGCCATGGAATTCCGGAGGATTCATGCGAATTAAATCCTATAAGTCCCACCTACAGCTTCGGGCACAACCACTGGAACATTATGACCGCCATTCATCTTTTGCATCATCTGCAGCATGAACTGCTTCTGCTGCTGTTGCATCTGTTGCATGAACAGGGGCCACTGAAAATATCGCCATTCGGTTGATTCACTTGTGGAGGTCTTGTGTGGGGGTCAACCACGAGTCCTGCGTCCGTCCACCATGTTCCTGGAGGTCATGAAAATGGGATTGAGTTGATCAGGCTCAATACCATAGTCATAACACAACAAAACTCATGGGAACACAACACATCTTGGACAAAAGAAATACTTATAATATCTCATGGCTAGGTCGAGGATACGACCTGCTCTGATACCAACTGTAACACCCATATATAATTACATGCATCAAATCATATAAATATACATGAATCCAAGTATTTGGTACTGAAATACCGATAAGTTCCTAGTCAACACATTATACATATTAATGCCCTAATACAAAATTTCTACACAATGGCATAATACATATAAGATGTTCAAAATAAAATACTAAGAACTAGATCAACAATGATCACAACATGTAATCCACAACGGAAGCTTCGCCATACCAAAAGAACATAAGGAATAAGGGATCAATTGCTTTCTCCTTACCCTTCGCGGAACCTGTAGTACCTGAAATCAATATATAATGGGGTGAGATATAAAATCTCAGTGAGTTCCCTATCCTATGGATCCTCTCGGCTTTACAAGGTTCTAACCTATAAGTCTCAAGTCATAAGGAACTAGACCTTGAGTTCTCACACTAACATTATATGGAATCATACTTAGAGTTCAACAACTCAACACAAGATTACTAATCGGAAACCAATACCAAGGCATCCCCATATTCCCGTCCCCTTCTACGTCTAGGAGGTGGCACGAGTCATGGATCCTTTGGAAAATTCTTGACATACGACATGGATTCGGACTCATGAGCCTTTCCCCATGAATCGTCACTTCACATGGCCCGTACACCATCACAAGTCTCTACCCGTAGGTTCCATTCGTACACAAAAGCGGGAATCAAACCTGCCAAGATTACTGTGCCTCTCTGCATGGAGAATGCCTGTTAGCATTCAAAGGAAAAAAAATAAAGAAATAAAGAAATACAACGGTTCCGATTAATACATCAACAATGGTGATCGCTTCCGCAAACCACTAGGCCTGTTAGCCTTTCCTCATAAGATTCCAACACGTATGTTCCATATAATGTCTCATCCTAGGTTTCTTTGTTAAGCTACATAACCTAACAATTCCTAGTTTCCTCACTTAACATTTATTCTCATAGCAAAGAAGTTATTCAACCCTCTTGATATAAACACATATAACAAGGTATTACCAATCCACCTGCAATAGAACTCAATCAACAATTATAGAGTACACAAGCATCATACCAAAAGCTTGACGTCCTCATGGTCCCAAACGAAAACCAATCCAAGTAATCAAGTAAATTCCCGACTCTCGATTAAATAATTCTCCTTTGTTCCCAAAATCTACACTACTAGAAAGTACACACCCCTAGCCTACTACTGCTTCGAACGGCGGTTAAAACAGAGTTACGGTTCAAAAGTTACGATCGAAACAACTTACCTTAATAAACTAAAATTTGCTAAGAAAGGCTTCAGTTCGCGCCGCGCAACAACTAGGTCGCGCCGCGAACCCTCTGGCAGTAGCAAACCCTCATAATTTCAACAATGTTCGCGCCGCGAACCCCTGTACGCGCCGCGTACTGAAGACAGAAACAAAACCCCTAAAACCTGCATAGCTCGCGCCGCGTAGCCAAGTTCGCGCCTGTCATACCCCAAAATTTGCCCACACTTTTCAGAAATTTAAAACTATTTCAAAAATTGGATTTTTATAAAATATCGGGTTCATTTACATTGACATTCTGAATTTTATAAATATTCGATTAAAAGTCTATTTTAAAATATAATAGTTTACTCTTAATTATTATATTTTAATAAATAGCAAAATGCTTACCGATGCTTAATATACTTTCAATTGGCTTTTTATTTCGAATAAGTAATATAGCACAATTGTTAAGGAAGTAAGTTTTGCAGGTACAAGGTCCCGGGTTCGAATTCCACTTTTGACCTTTTTCCCTTTTATTTGTTACTAATTTTATTTCTGTTTTAAATTATTTTCAAAAATCACAAAATTGTATTTTTTTTATTATTTTAAATTAATTTTTGTATTTTATTAATTAGGTATTTTAAAAAATATTATTTTTCACTTTTTCCATAGTAGAAAAAAATATTATAGAAAATATAAAAAAAAATCATAAAAAGGAAAAATAGTAGTTTTTGATACAAATCAATTAACACTAAAGTGTTTGATTTGATTTTATCTACATATATAGAAAAAATCAAAACAAATATTTTTAATGTTAAATTCATCATAAATTCTAATATTTGTTTTAATCATTTGCCTTTTATAATTTAACCTAATCTTCTTCATTATAAATAAAACAGTTCCAACCCTATTCTCAGACGGTAGCCGCACCAATCCTAACCTAAACACTTTTACATTCATCGTTTACAAAGACTAACAACATTCACTATCACCTCTTCACGTACAGTAACCGCCGTTTCTCCTACCAAAAAACCCTTGTACATATTTTCTCATATACACTTTCTAACACACAAATTGAAGTCTTTTGTGGAAACTCTCGTTTTCTAATACAACAACAACAAAAAACCTCATCATCGAACCTATCAAAACCTTCATACTCATATAAAATCTCAACTCCACCAATATCGGTTCATCTTTTCCACCATTATCACATAAGGATCATGAACAATATCATATCACCAATCTAAACAACCACCATAAACTTTTGTTCTTCACCATAAGCCAAACAATCCTCACACCAAACTAACAATACAACTCACATAAATGTTTTTGTTTCTTTTTTTTTTTTTTTCTTTTTTTTTTTTTGCAGATCGGACTAAATCGGAAATAGAAGAGAAGGAGGAGCGAATCTAACAACAACACCAATCACTCTGTTGATCTCCGCGATGTCACACCACCACGAGCACGACCAACCACCGTCGAACTCGCTTCTCTCGGATGACTACCACCATGTTTCGGGTTTACCCGTTAACGCCGACACCACAAGCTTGTTTGGAACCACCGCATGGAAATCCCCGTTATCACTGTGAGTCGTCTCTTTTTGATTTCATGATGTTGGTTTGTGTTTCTTTTTGATCTTGTTCAATTGAGATTGTGAAAGATCGTCGTTGATGGGAAGAGACCCAGGTTACTCCTATTGGCTCTTCCGATTTTGCTTTTGACTGTAAATTTACAAATAACCCTTTTTTTTTTTTAAAAGTAAAGTTCCTATTTTTTATTAACAATAAAATTCTCAATTTTAATAATTTATTAAGTGACATATGGCTTAGATTATAATGGTGTGTGTTGTTTTGAATTCATTAAGAGTTACGTGTGTGAACTGTGAGGTACGTAGCGGAACGGAAACTCAGCATTATATCCAAGCATCTTTTTGTTAGCTTTTTTATCTATTATTCATGTAAATAAAAAGAAACTTCTAATTATTATAAAATTTGATTTATTTTATCTTAAGTATTTCTATTTTGTTTTTATTTATTTATTTGTTTATTTTCTACTATAACAAAAATATAAAAAAAATCATATATAAAAAATATTTTGTTTCATGTATTAATTTTAGTTTTTTTTTTTTTGGTTTAATTTTTGATTAATAATTGTTCATATTTTTACCGTTTTTCTCATAGATTATTTTATGTTACTAACATTTTATTTTGATTATGAGGTACAAATTGGGAGGACTTTTGGATTATTATGGACACTTACGAGCTTTATTTTAATTTTTGTACATTTATAATTTTCATTTGGGTTGTAATAATTTCTATTAGGATCATCCCCATTCGGTAAATATGTAATCCCCTCCCCGAAGCCCTGTAATAGCTTAGGTTTACTTTTACGCATTTTTTATTTTGTACATATTTAATTGCTAGATGTATGCTTAGGATTGTATGGCAAGATAATTAAACAATCGTAGCTAACTTAACTCAAGATAAATAAATAACTGAATGTAACACACTCGCACGCACTCACCCCTAGGGTACGCCCCTATTGGTTGCCTTCGATTAAAGGTCGTGTCCCTCGAAATGTAGAGGTACCTGCTAGCAAAAGTCCCTTGATTAAAAAATCATCGCAAAGATCATAAGTCCCTCGATGACCCACGGTGTTGCCTACGATGATATGATCTAGTCCCTCGAATGGTTGCCTACGAAACGATGATTGTCCCTTCGAACAGTACTAAAGGTACCTCTACTTGTCGCCTTCAAACGACCTCGATGACCCTTCGATGACTCGTACGTCCAACATAACAAGGACTACCTACTCCTATATAGTATGGATAGTCCTGGGAACTTTAAAATTTACAGAAAAAGACCAGTCAAATAGGATAGTGCTCTTAATATGTTTAGCTCGATTAAAAAAACATCTTTTCAAAACTCTTTCAAATACTAAGGCTACGCATTTATGCTAAAATCCTTATGTCCCTTTTCAACTCAAAACAAACAAAACAAACATATGAGCTAAGTAAATTAAGAGCCCGTAGACAACTACGGATGAAAAGGGTGCTTACACCTTCCCTTTTCATAACTTACCCCCCGAGCCCGTTTTCTTTCAAATAAGGTCTTTTTCTGTACTTTTTACCTTTCCTAACATTGGACAAAATAAAAGTCGGTGGCGACTCATGCTCACCGCAACATTGTTGCATATTAAAAATAAAAGTCAGTTCACCGAGTTACAGAACTGGCGACTCTGCTGGGGAATCTTTAAGAGGGGTTTACCTTAGGGCCTAGTTCATTATAAATGTTTTTAATTGTTTGTTTGTATGCTTTATTTTTAAGGGAATTGCTTGGGTTTGTTATTGTGTGAAAGGTCCTACACCCGGATCTAGTGTACCTTAAGTATGTGGCATGAGACCAGGGAAACTGTACGACATGTATCGTTATGGTTGAACTGGTGGCTACCGTTAGTGCGACGCTTTGGTTTGTCCTGATGGCCCTTGAATCTGATCGAGGAGACATTTGGCTACCGCGTGGTGTCATTAAGCACTAATTCGCCCTTAGAACCTTAGTGAACTTGACTTTGGCCTATAGGAAGTAGTGAGATGGCTGGCTTTGGATTCCTGACTGAAGCCGGTTGATACTCGATGCTACACTCATTGAGATTGGACTTAAGGGATGCTTTTGGCTGGCCGATTGAGTGCTATGTTGAGACAATGCCCACGAGAAAGATCAGGGATATGAGCACCCTAGAACCCGATCTTTATCTAGGACAGGTTGAACCAACTAAACTTCAGTGGGGAGGGTACTTACCTTTGAACTTCATGCAAGCCTTTAAACCTAAGGCTACTTGTGTGACTTGTTTGTATTCATTATCTAACTGTTTGGTTTCCTTGCAGGATTTGTTTATACACTAACCGTTTGGTTTCCTCGCAGGATTTGCTTATACCCTAACCGCTTGGTTTCCTTGCAGGATTTTTGTGTACGCTAACAACTTGAACTCTTTACCTAACTAGCCTTTTTCAAGGATCTCAAGTATTTAGGGCGCGCAATTCCAGGTGCCATCCTCAAGAGCCAGATTCCTAACAAGGGGGCAAAAGGATTTATTTTCCTCTAGCCATATGTCTTCAGTTTATAGGCACCATACCTATCAAGGGGCAAGAGGATTTATTTTCCTCTAGCCATGTACCTTCAAATTCAGAGGTATCCCGAATCAGAGGCTATGACCCACTGGATATGGTGAGCTTGATTCTTAAAGAAGGACGTCCAAAGATGGAAGTCGAAGATCTTCAACAAAGCTACAACTACATTTCAATGTTGCAGAATAAATTCCATAAAGATCCTTGAAAACATTGCATAAGCATTTACATGCATATCATTGAAGCATTTACATGCATATCATTGCATAACAGGTCCCTAAAGAACAAAGTTTCTCATCTTCGTCCGCAAATCCCTAAAGCTGGAAACTTACAACTCATGGCACTTGACCATTCGATTTATGATCGTCAGCCACTCCGAGACAAGGTTCAAAGCCTGATCGACACAAAGGTTATCATCATTTGTACCTGGAAGCCAAATTTGAAGTTCTCCTTCGACTCAATGGATCTTATGAAGCAATAAGTCCATACGGAGAAAATCTCCTCAACTTTGACAATCTCTACATCATCATGCATGTTTATGCGTAGTCTTTCTTGTTTTGATTCAATACTGCTTATATGTCATACTTGTTTGTTTTGGAATTATAATAATGATGCATTGAATATGTTTGTCTTGAAAAAATTCATTCGCTTTCGCTCTAATATGTTCTTATTTGCTTGTGATACCAAACTCTCAATGATAAAGCATGATGACTCTGAAGGGAGAATGACGAACACATAATACCAATAATCTCAAATGGTGTGCTTTCGAGTAAAACCCTGTTGATGATGTACAGGCATTGTTTCAAATTCCCAAACACTGGAGATATAAGGAAGTTAATCCCTTGCCAACCCCTTTTGAGCCTTGAAGTAGGAGTTTCTTTTCTATACGAAAAAACCCTCACATTTAACCTAGGGGCAGGGTAGTGTTCAGTTAATCTGATTGGGTGTTCAAAATTCAGGAGGAGCTCGCACCTAAGGAAACAAAAATGGTTATCCTTCAAAAGGTTGAGAAAAGGTCGAGACCGCAATGGTCATCTCTCGCACAATAGGAGGTCTAAATATGACGGAACAACAACGACTATCCCTCGTCAACCAAGAAATGAGGCAGTCACAATCTTTCCAATGATAATAAATTGAAGACGTCTCGTACGACTTGTTCAAAAAAAAAAAAAGAGAAAAATGAATCGAAAAGAAAGAGAGAAAAGAAAGCCCGCTAAGTCAACGAACTTGAAAACCAGCGACTTAGGCAAAAATTAGGGCATCCCGCTGGACATCAAAATAAAAAGAATTTGTCCAGGCAAAAGTTAGGGAAACAAAAAAGAAATCCTCAACAAAAGGGCAAAGTCGTGTGACTATAAATTCAAAGAACAAGTCGTGTGATCAGACACAAAATATGAAAGGTAAAGTGACTGCCATGTCCAAATACCTAATTGATTCCTCAATCGTCTCAAACTCCTCTTGAAGGATGAATACTTGCATCGAGTTAACTGAACTTAGGTTGGAGAAAATCACGAAGGGGGTGGGCAGCAATAAAATTTTGAGCCTAAAAATCTTTTTTTTCTAAACCCATGAATCTGGCCACGTTACAACCCTCAAAAGTCCTAATTGAAGCAGGGTTAATTCGAAAGCATACTGTAAACGAGAATACGGTAAACTGACTCCTAGGAGTTTTGCTAAAAATGTTTGAGTTGGTATCACATCACCTTTCATAAAATAATCGATGTTTTGACATCCTTTCAAAAATTTCTTTTTTAAACTTCAAGACAAACATGAACTTTGCATTAGAATTATATTCCTCATACTAAACATTCTTTGCATATGAACAAGTACTTGACACCAGGAAAGCTTCCATCATGAACTGCAGATGAAAATTTTAATCCTTTCAAGGGACAAGTTGTCTTCAGAACTCCGTTGAGTTCGAGCGAGAATATCTCAAATTCTGATCACTCTCAGGGGCACAAAAGCAGTTGGATACTCCGTTGAGTAATAGTTCAGTCAATCTGGGGCAATGAGGTCAAGATTCAAGGGATCTCTCAAAACTGCTGAACAATTAGGAGAATTCACCCAAGCATAGTTGAAACTACCTCCGACCCAGATCAATCAGGGGCATTGTTCCTTAACTCATGATATTGGGGCAAGTTGCTTATAACAGCACAAATCTCAGGAAGTCCTCCAGACAGACAGAGTCGCTTCAAAAGCACGTCAAAAGCAGAAATATTTCCTACGAATGACTCATTTGGTTAAAAAACCAATATGTACAAGGGGCATGACATGTTATTGTCCAATTCATCTGGGGCAGTCAAGTCGAGATTCAAATAATCTCTCAAAGGCGCTGAACAATCAGGGATTTATTTTCCCCGCCAAACACGGCTACAATTTACTGTCATCATTAACAATATTTTGCATTCATACATCATACACCTCATGGCATATGCATAACACTCTCATTCATTTCAAAAAACATACAATACATTACATGCATCATGACATTGCACAAAAGCTAACTTTTCCTTTCAGGTCGACCAACCGGTCATGAAAATATCATTTACAAAACCAATTTCTATCAAATATACAGTCTGGAAGCTTGAACCCCAGATTCTCAACAGATATGCTCCGGAAGCTTGAACCCCGGATAATCTGAATTCTACGACAGAAACGTTCCGGAAGCATGAACCCCGGATGTTCTGAAATCTACGGCAGATATGTTTCGGAAGCTTGAACCCCGAATGATCTGAATTCTACAACAGATATGTTCCGGAAGCTTGAACCCCGGATAATCTGAAATCTACGACAGAAACGTTCCGGAAGCATGAACCCCGGATGTTCTGAAATCTACGGCAGATATGTTTCGGAAGCTTGAACCCTGAATGATCTGAATTCTACAACAGATATGTTCCGGAAGCTTGAACCCCGGATAATCTGAACTCTACGACAGAAACGTTCCGGAAGCATGAACCCCGGATGTTTTGAAATCTACGGCAGATATGTTTCGGAAGCTTGAACCCCGAATGATCTGAATTCTACAATAGATATGGTCCGGAAGCTTGAACCCCGGATAATCTGAAATCTACGACAGAAACGTTCCGGAAGCATGAACCCCGGATGTTTTGAAATCTACGGCATATATGTTTCGGAAGCTTGAACCCCGAATGATCTGAATTCTACAATAGATATGGTCCGGAAGCTTGAACCCCGGATAATCTGAAATCTACGACAGAAACGTTCCGGAAGCATGAACCCCGGATGTTCTGAAATCTACGGCAGATATGTTTCGGAAGCTTGAACCCCGAATGATCTGAATTCTACAACAGATATGTTCCGGAAGCTTGAACCCCGAATGATCTGAATTCTACAGTAGATATGGTCCGGAAGCTTGAACCCCGGATAATCTGAAATCTACGACAGAAACGTTCCGGAAGCATGAACCCCGGATGTTCTGAAATCTACGGCAGATATGTTTCGGAAGCTTGAACCCCGAATGATCTGAATTCTACAACAGATATGTTCCGGAAGCATGAACCCCGGATGTTCTGAAAAATCTACGGCAGATATGTTTCGGAAGCTTGAACCCCGAATGATCTGAATTTTACAACAGATATGTTCCGGAAGTTTGAACCCTGGATAATCTGAATTCTACAACGGAAACGTTTCGGAAGCCTGAACCCCGGATGTTCTGAAATCTACGGCAGATATGTTTTGAAAGCCTGAACCCCGATTGATCTGAATTCTATGGTAGATGTTTCGGAAGCTCGAACCCCAAACATCTATGAATCTCTATTCCAGATATACGTTTGGAAGCTTGAACCCCAAACATTCTAAAGATCTATCATATACGTGCCATGGGAAGCATGACCCCCCAGGTTGCTGACAAGCATCTCAGTTAGGTGGCATCTCTAAGCCCATCTCAGACAGTTCTCTGTCAACCTCCGGATGGCATCTTTAAGCCCATCTCATACAAAAGTCCCTCCATCAACAAGGGCAAATTTTTGGGTATTCTAGTGTTCAATCCTCTTCCACCTTCAGATTCCGATAGGCATACAAGCCAATCTACATCCTCAGGTTTAAGAAGATTGAACAGGGGCAGCTGTCATACCCCAAAATTTGCCCACACTTTTCAGAAATTTAAAACTATTTCAAAAATTGGATTTTTATAAAATATCGGGTTCATTTACATTGACATTCTGAATTTTATAAATATTCGATTAAAAGTCTATTTTAAAATATAATAGTTTACTCTTAATTATTATATTTTAATAAATAGCAAAATGCTTACCGATGCTTAATATACTTTCAATTGGCTTTTTATTTCGAATAAGTAATATAGCACAATTGTTAAGGAAGTAAGTTTTGCAGGTACAAGGTCCCGGGTTCGAATTCCACTTTTGACCTTTTTCCCTTTTATTTGTTACTAATTTTATTTCTGTTTTAAATTATTTTCAAAAATCACAAAATTGTATTTTTTTTATTATTTTAAATTAATTTTTGTATTTTATTAATTAGGTATTTTAAAAAATATTATTTTTCACTTTTTCCATAGTAGAAAAAAATATTATAGAAAATATAAAAAAAAATCATAAAAAGGAAAAATAGTAGTTTTTGATACAAATCAATTAACACTAAAGTGTTTGATTTGATTTTATCTACATATATAGAAAAAATCAAAACAAATATTTTTAATGTTAAATTCATCATAAATTCTAATATTTGTTTTAATCATTTGCCTTTTATAATTTAACCTAATCTTCTTCATTATAAATAAAACAGTTCCAACCCTATTCTCAGACGGTAGCCGCACCAATCCTAACCTAAACACTTTTACATTCATCGTTTACAAAGACTAACAACATTCACTATCACCTCTTCACGTACAGTAACCGCCGTTTCTCCTACCAAAAAACCCTTGTACATATTTTCTCATATACACTTTCTAACACACAAATTGAAGTCTTTTGTGGAAACTCTCGTTTTCTAATACAACAACAACAAAAAACCTCATCATCGAACCTATCAAAACCTTCATACTCATATAAAATCTCAACTCCACCAATATCGGTTCATCTTTTCCACCATTATCACATAAGGATCATGAACAATATCATATCACCAATCTAAACAACCACCATAAACTTTTGTTCTTCACCATAAGCCAAACAATCCTCACACCAAACTAACAATACAACTCACATAAATGTTTTTGTTTCTTTTTTTTTTTTTCTTCTTTTTTTTTTTTTGCAGATCGGACTAAATCGGAAATAGAAGAGAAGGAGGAGCGAATCTAACAACAACACCAATCACTCTGTTGATCTCCGCGATGTCACACCACCACGAGCACGACCAACCACCGTCGAACTCGCTTCTCTCGGATGACTACCACCATGTTTCGGGTTTACCCGTTAACGCCGACACCACAAGCTTGTTTGGAACCACCGCATGGAAATCCCCGTTATCACTGTGAGTCGTCTCTTTTTGATTTCATGATGTTGGTTTGTGTTTCTTTTTGATCTTGTTCAATTGAGATTGTGAAAGATCGTCGTTGATGGGAAGAGACCCAGGTTACTCCTATTGGCTCTTCCGATTTTGCTTTTGACTGTAAATTTACAAATAACCCTTTTTTTTTTTTAAAAGTAAAGTTCCTATTTTTTATTAACAATAAAATTCTCAATTTTAATAATTTATTAAGTGACATATGGCTTAGATTATAATGGTGTGTGTTGTTTTGAATTCATTAAGAGTTACGTGTGTGAACTGTGAGGTACGTAGCGGAACGGAAACTCAGCATTATATCCAAGCATCTTTTTGTTAGCTTTTTTATCTATTATTCATGTAAATAAAAAGAAACTTCTAATTATTATAAAATTTGATTTATTTTATCTTAAGTATTTCTATTTTGTTTTTATTTATTTATTTGTTTATTTTCTACTATAACAAAAATATAAAAAAAATCATATATCAAAAATATTTTGTTTCATGTATTAATTTTAGTTTTTTTTTTTTTGGTTTAATTTTTGATTAATAATTGTTCATATTTTTACCGTTTTTCTCATAGATTATTTTATGTTACTAACATTTTATTTTGATTATGAGGTACAAATTGGGAGGACTTTTGGATTATTATGGACACTTACGAGCTTTATTTTAATTTTTGTACATTTATAATTTTCATTTGGGTTGTAATAATTTCTATTAGGATCATCCCCATTCGGTAAATATGTAATCCCCTCCCCGAAGCCCTGTAATAGCTTAGGTTTACTTTTACGCATTTTTTATTTTGTACATATTTAATTGCTAGATGTATGCTTAGGATTGTATGGCAAGATAATTAAACAATCGTAGCTAACTTAACTCAAGATAAATAAATAACTGAATGTAACACACTCGCACGCACTCACCCCTAGGGTACGCCCCTATTGGTTGCCTTCGATTAAAGGTCGTGTCCCTCGAAATGTAGAGGTACCTGCTAGCAAAAGTCCCTTGATTAAAAAATCATCGCAAAGATCATAAGTCCCTCGATGACCCACGGTGTTGCCTACGATGATATGATCTAGTCCCTCGAATGGTTGCCTACGAAACGATGATTGTCCCTTCGAACAGTGCTAAAGGTACCTCTACTTGTCGCCTTCAAACGACCTCGATGACCCTTCGATGACCCGTACGTCCAACATAACAAGGACTACCTACTCCTATATAGTATGGATAGTCCTGGGAACTTTAAAATTTACAGAAAAAGACCAGTCAAATAGGATAGTGCTCTTAATATGTTTAGCTCGATTAAAAAAACATCTTTTCAAAACTCTTTCAAATACTAAGGCTACGCATTTATGCTAAAATCCTTATGTCCCTTTTCAACTCAAAACAAACAAAACAAACATATGAGCTAAGTAAATTAAGAGCCCGTAGATAACTACGGATGAAAAGGGTGCTTACACCTTCCCTTTTCATAACTTACCCCCCGAGCCCGTTTTCTTTCAAATAAGGTCTTTTTCTGTACTTTTTACCTTTCCTAACATTGGACAAAATAAAAGTCGGTGGCGACTCATGCTCACCGCAACATTGTTGCATATTAAAAATAAAAGTCAGTTCACCGAGTTACAGCGCCGCGAAGCGCGCGGAAATCAGAATTTCCAGATCTGTTTTCTTGCTTTTCCCATGGTTTAATCCAACCATCTCCATACTTAAACCTGTTCCAGAATCATACTAAAGCATAGAAACAACTTATACATGGTACACTTGGAATATACAACACTCAATCATGAACATTCATGGTTTGATTCAAAACCTAGGTTTTTCTATAGAAAACCCCAAATGCAAAACTTATGATTTTCATCCATAAATCAAAAGCTATAAGTTTCTAACTAGAACCCACCTCGATTAAGAGTCGTTGATGACGAAGATGAGTTGATTCGGCGGAGAAATGGTGAAGATCCAAGCTTTTCTCCTCTTTCTCCTCTTGCTCTTCCTTCTCTCTACTTCTTCTCTCTAACTCTTGTGTTGTTGCAATTGTGAGGAAAGAAATAGAAAGGAAAGAATATAAGCAACTTAACCTTAAGTTAACACTTATAACTTAAGTGTCCAAAAGTATCTCTAATGTACCAATTAATGAAACTTCAGTGTCAGCTAATAACATTAGAGCATTTATTAAATACGGGGTATTACAGACCTGGATTCTTAGATGCATTGCTATCTTCGATTATAGTTAAATTACATTAACAACAATTAATTGGATAATCTGTCTCGTCATCAACACTTAAAATCGTAATTTTTATGAATTTCTATTGTCATAAAAATTATGATGATAACTGATGATGACAAAACAGATTATCGAATGTCTTCTTATTATGTAAATTTAACTATAATCGAAGATAGAGATGTATCGAAGGAATTAGACCAATAAACCACAGTCTATATGTAAAAGAGCATGAAATGAACGATGAGACGCATGCAATCAAAAAACAATGGTTTGTTTAAGTTGATTCTCAAGAATAGTTAATTTTCAGATTATAGACTTCTTCATGAATTTGAATGCTTGTATTTTTTTTTACTGAGGTGTTTGGAAAAACAAGTAATCTACATATTATATAAAAAACTTGGGGTAATTTCAAGACCAATTAACTATTGTAACTGTTATCAAAAGTAATTTATGTTTTAAATTATTTGTTATTGATGGGTTTCGAACCCAATACCTACGTGTATATATCACAACAATTTATAAGCATAGCCGTTGTGATATGTGGCATGCGCCCTGCCTTACAATTATGGTTTCCAGACCATGGTGGAAACAACGAACTTAAAACCACACATACTTAACAATGCTATGGCACGCGTGATGGTACCCCTTTTCCAATCATTGTGTAAAGAGTTTTCCGTAGTAGTGGTGGGGTTTAGAAGGTTGTTACTGTATGCCTTTTAGGGTCCGAGCATACTGACTCAACTACAAGCTTATTATTTTGCTTAATGCATCTAGTTCATGCCTAAGTTCTTAATCTATTCTTGAAGCCTTTACTGGAGATATTGTTTAAATTACATGTCTTTTTCGGTCTTGTATAATAAATGACACAAGACTTCAATTTTTTTAATGTTTTCAAGTTAAGAAAATGACTTATTCTCTTTGTGAGGCATCAACTTTTCAACCACGAGACTTATTCCTTAGATAAGGCCCTTGTTATGTATGCCTAAGTTTGACAACACTGACTCGACCCACTACTTAGATTTTCGTATGCTTTATGAGGTGTTAACATGTCGGCCTGAGGGATTACTTGAGTCGCATGTCCTTCTCGAGCATACATTAATGAATCGGCCCTGAGTTGAGGGCTTTTGTTGATGCCTATGAATTAGAGATGATATCATATCCTCTATGTGATAAATCAACTATTCTTTAAAAAGACTTTCTCGAAACTTATGTCTTTCTCAAGTTCAACATTTTTTACTCACCAAGAATGTTTCTTGATGCCTAAAGATTAAGCAAATATCTAACTCTCTTTCATAGACCTCATACTTTCGGACAAAGGGTTTCCTCGAATTATGTGTCATTTTTTATATAACCACAATCATTCTAATTAAGAATTGAATATATATATATATATATATATATATATATATATATATATATATATATATATATATATATATATATATATATATAATAATAATAATAATAATAATATTAATTAAATTTAATAAATAAATATAGTATTTATTTGGATTAGTGTAAGTATTATACCAATTAATTAACCTACACGGTTACTTGGATTAGTCTATATATATAATAGTGTGAGCGTGTATTTTGTTCTATCAATGCAATTTTGTCTAGATTAAGTGAGAGAGTGAATTCAGGTGAGAAGAAAGAAGAAAGAAAAAATGGAGAACAAGAAAGAGTCCAACACGATAGAACTCTCAAAGCTATCGTTTGATTGCATCAATGTTGAAACAAAAATAGGAGCACTGAGACTTTATATTAATTCAACCAGACCTGTTTTTGGGGTGAAAGGATTGAAGAAGCAGATAGAAGATATGAAGATACTGCAAGAAAAGTTAAAGGAGATGAAAGAAAGGCAGAAGGAATTGATCGTTGAACTCATTAATCACAATCATAAAAGAAATTGAAGGCGTTTGGTTATGTATATTCATAGAGGTTGATATCTTTCTTTCTTGTTCCTGCTTTGTGTTCTTTAATTTCTTGTTCATAGAAGGAATTGAAGGTCTTGAAACGAAGAAGATGTAAAAATCTTTATGTACATTCATTGTAGTTCTGTGCTATTTTTTGTTTTTTGTTTCAGTAATTTGCAAATACTCACAATGAGAGAATGCTCATGATAATTTTCTTCTGTTATTTCTGTCAATTCCTTTCAGCTTCTAGAAACAATGAATACAGTCTAATCAAGTTTATGAATCTGCGACTATTGTAAATGTAAATGGCCAATGCAGTAACTCTAACGATAGAACAAAAATTTCATGCTCAGGAACCTACCTTGATTATTTAATAGATTAACCATAATCATTTAAAAGCTTTTAAGATACAATAACTATGTGTTTAATCAATTAAAAGATTTTCTTGTCTATTAACAGATCACTTACCATGCTGTAATCAGACACAGTTTTATGAAATCAGACACATTTTTAAAAGTTTTTTCTCTTTAACTGTTTGTGTATGATTGCCTTAGTGATTTTATATTTTAAATGATCACTCTACCCCGCTAAGCACAAGACTAAGCAACCTTTCACACTTGGTTCAACAACTTGATCTCAAGAAAGATAACTTGAGTAAGCTACACAACACAAGCAAGGAACACCCAAAACTAAAGAAAATCAACACATTATGAAGACAACATAGAGGGAAGATGTAACACATCTAATAGAACTCAAGAGACCGATAGGAAAATAGAACCAATAATAAACTCTTACCAGCTTTTCCACTTGGAAACCAGACAAGTCCAACTCATTTGGAAAAATGGTATAACTAGCTCGGCTAATGAGGCTCTAAGTCTAGACAAATTAGTTAGCAACACCCCATGAATGAAACACTAGCACTCCATCAAATGTAGAGTAATGAGTCATGGTATTATCGGTAATTAACCCAATCTAACGATTGGGGATATATAGTTTAAGGTTTAGTGTATAATTTACATAGTGCAAGTAAAACGAACAAATTATTTTTACTAATCTTCGATCAACTACTTTTACTAGCATATATCTACATGGACCAATTGAACAAACTTATGGCTAAATAATTTTTACAAAACGAGTTCAACTTGTTTAGTCAGTTAACCAAACAAAACGAAAGAGCGCGCGACGCGCCCTCCAGCGCGCGTAGCGCCCTGCACCAGAACAGCAGAATTATTTCCTCTTGCTCTTGCAGCCATGTCTTCGACACTTTATTCCTCAAGGCTCCGAAAATGCAAGAATACCTACAAAAATACAACAAAACTATCAAACGGTATAAAAGTGTATGAAAATACAAGTATTCGTAAAGTACACGTAATTACACAAAAACGGGGGATTATTCAAATGGTATTAACAAAAAGCATCGATAAGTGCCACTATTTACATACACAAAATAACTACAATTTGGCACTTAACAGCCAACAAGTTCGCGGCGCCAACCCTATGCACGCGGCGCCAACCGGCGATTTCAGAAACCCCAACCTGCAGAAAACAACATTCTATACATCCCAAATGCCCTCAAAATCATACCAGTACGAATTTCAGAAAATGAACCACACATACAACACAATTTGCACATTTACACATACTTCTAATCATGCTTAACATCATTATTCAACACTAATCATCATTCACAACATAAATCGAACCAAAGTTCTATAAACCCTAAAACCCCAAACCCGACATACAATCCAATTCAGAATCCTAACATACAAACTTTATTGAATCATTCATACAACTCATAATAGAGGTTAATGAGAAGACTCCACCTTACCTCGATGTCGAATTCTTGGATGCTCTTGCTCTTCGCACTTGCTCTTCTCCCAATTTCACGTTCAGCCTTCTCTTCTCCTTTTTGGTTCTCTTTTCACAAAATTTTCCTCTTTTCTATTTTATGAAAAATATAACCTTATTTTAGAAAAAGGCTTCGCAACTGACACACCCCCCAATTGCTACTTGCGACACTGACCCATTAGCCTCATCAATCCATATTTCCCAATTAATTCAATTAATTATAATATTTAACTAAAAATTAATTAAATTAAATAAAGAAATTTATGGGGTGTTACACAACGCTTTGATGAATGCGGTTGATACCGTCTTCCCGACATCGACCGCGTTACTTTGTCGGTATCACATAACTTGCAACGTGAGAAGTAAGTTGAAACCCGCAGTTGGGACAAAAGATAGGTCGGATGAAAACGGTAAAGTTATCAAAGCCGGTGTTGTGGTTGAGAGGATAATGGTGGCATGGAGAGAAATTTTAGATGCATACTCTGAAGAGGTGTATACCGAGAAATTGGTACACTTTAGGTCTTTGTGTGGTTCCATTAAGACTTTTTGTCATTACGTCGAATCCACCATTCTTGACAAAGTAAGAGAAAAAGTCATGTGCGCTTGGACAAATGGAGTTAGACATCTTGGTTGCACCACGACTAACCGAGTTGAATCCGCACATGCGGTCTTCAAGAGGTGGTTGGGTGATAGTAAGGGAGATTCGTGTCGGGGATGGGACACCGTGAACCAAATGCTTGAAAATCAACACAATGAAATTCAAACATCGTTCGGTCGGAGCAAGACGGTTATGGAACACCGGTATAAGGGCCAAATTTTATTCTCCCAATTGATTTACAACATATCCCGAACGGGTTTGAATTTTTTGTTTCATGAAGCGAAGAGGTCGAAGACCACGGGGCCGGATAGTTCTTTATGTGGGTGTACCATTAGAAATACATACGGCCTTCCATGTGCTTGTATACTTTCATAAAAGAAGAAGTTGAATTCACCAATACGCATGGATGAGGTAGCCGACCATTGGAAGAAACTTCGTTTTGATGATTTTGACCCGCCGAAAGAAAATGACTCCAAAATCACCATCTCCGACGAGTTGGAAGTGATAATGGAGAAGTTTGCTAAAGCGGATGACACCACGAAAATGCACATAAAAGAACAATTGCGAAAAATTGCATTTCTGGAGACCACCAATTTGAAACCGCCATCTCAACCGGTTAAAATGAAAGGCGCGCCGAAAAAGTCCAAAGTTACACAAGAAGACACGTCAACAAAACGATCTCCTTCCTACTTTGAACATGTTGATGCATCATTCCCGGATTCACCGACACCGAAGTCCAAGTGTAGTGGTAACAAAGGAGCCAGTATTTTGAAGCGACCTCGCACACCGCCGATCAAAAAATCACCGATTGTCTACATTGATGAGATGCCACTTTTTATGCACAAATATATCGATAACATCGTTGATGTTGGAGGCGACGGCAATTGTGGATATCGGGCCGTTGCAGGTTTGCTCGGTAAAGGGGAAAATAATCACACTTTAGTCCAACGGGAACTCATTGCGGAGTTGACTTCGTATCGGGACATCTACGGCCGACTATATGAAAATCAAGAAAAGTTTGCGAAAATTCATGATGCACTTGTTCAATCACTTACCGGTATCGCTCCTGTTTCGAAATGGATGTCATTCCCCGAAATGGGTCATCTAATAGCAAGTGCATATGATATGGTGTGCGTCGATTTGACGAGGTTTGGACTAAGTGAGACTTTCTTTCCACTTCATAGTCGACCTCCGTTGGACGCATCGAGCTGCATCATATGCATCGGGTATCTACGATCGCGGCACTTCGTCCAAGTGTTTTTGAAACCGGGGTGTCCTATACCGGCTACTTCTTGTCAATGGACGGCACATCATTCAAATGAGGCGGAGACTTGGCCGGATCCGTTCGTTTCAAGAATGGCGGAGTTTGAAGAAATGATGAGCCAGGAGCGCGAGCAAAATAGAGAGCGGTCGAAGAACGTACCTATTTTGGACTTAGGATCCACCGATTGGTTCGGTGAATTTTAGTTTGTTCTGGGTCGTTTTTTGTTTGTAATGACCATTTTTGTATGCATTGTTGATAATCATGTAAAATCGGACCGATTCAATACATATATAATATAATTATGTTTTATGTCATCATTGGCTAATTTATGTGTATTTTGAATTCCTTTTGTATTTTTTACACAAAACACTAGTCTGCCTCCAATTTTCGGAAGTTCATTTCCGAAAAGTCCACTGAGGCCGGATAAGGTTTGTTGGGCCATCATTGCTCCAATAAGTCTATAAATACAACACATTCTTCTTCATCCTCTTCACACCACAAAACACAAATGACACAAACCTACCCCCACCTAGAAGTCGTCTACTTCACCACCGGCTACCCGTTGCCGTTCCAATTTCGCTTCTCGCGCGACACGCCGTTTGCGGAGTTGATAACGTAGCTCCACATGCTATTGCAATATCCCGAAAATCAAAAGGTTGTCAAGCTCGAGTACCGCTCGCCATCGCATAACAACGAGGGAGGCATTGAATTCACACCTTTTGAGATCAAGAACGACGAAGATTTAGCGGTTTTGTGGACAACGTTCGACCGATTTTCTTCGAAGGGTCCGATCGAATTGGACGCGAAACTTCAAAGATCGGTGGCCGACGTTATCAAAATGTTGACTCATCCTCACCTACCCGTGTTTAACAATATGTAACTTTAATCTTATGTATTATGATCGATGTAATCTTCATCCGATTAAATAAAGCGAATCGTTATTGTTTGTTATTTTTCTTCTGTCCAGACCTTATTTCGGAAGTTCATTTCCGAATTCCTCTAAGGGGGGTGAATTCGGAGATGAACTTCAGAATTCACCAATTTTCTGAAAATTAACACTATTTTGGAGATGCATCTCCGAAATCAATATTTTTCATTAAAATATTCAACTTTTCAGAGATTCATTTTCGAAAACACCTTTTTTCCAATAAAAGTCCGTTTTCGAAAATAAACTTCTGAAACGACGGGTATTTTCGTAAATTCGCCAGAGGTGACCAAGAAGGATAGGAGGTGGGTAAAGAAATTTTCTGAAGTTTTTACCTTTCAGAGGCTACATGCAAAGTTTTTTGAAAAGATTGTAACTAAATACTTTTTTAAACATTAATTATTTTAATTAATTCAATTTGGTAAAGATGAACTTTTATTTGTGTTGTAGGGTTTGATGGGTAAAATATCAAATGATGGTACCTTAACGTCATGCCATATTGGTAGAAGCGATTGGAACAGAGGATCATGGTGATAATGCCCATGGTTTTGGAAGAAGGGTCGAGTTAAGGATAATTTTTAGTATATCACCAAAGAGTAAAAAAAATAATGCGCAAGTGTTTACGATGATTTCCGGTAAACAACCGCTAGTCCTCAAAACTATGAATATACTTTGGTTACTTGCAGGATCGACTAGATTGATCCTAGGACATGTGTCGAAAAGTTGTATTTTATGATGTCTTGGTTCATACTTCTCTTGGTTTTAGTATCTTTTATAATGTGATGGTATAACTCTATGGATGACTACGAAATGAAACTAAGTAAAAATGTAAAGAAACATAAATTAGTTAGACAATAATCATAAATAAACTTTGACGAGAATGTAAAGGAAATTAAACTGCGAATATAAAAATACTTGACAAGAAAGTAAAGGAAATTAAAGATACTTTGATCTTATAATAGAAAGAAAAACATATATATAAGGTGTTGGTGTTACACGTACATTTCTCAGCGAAAACTCTTTCTCTAACGCTTGACACTTGAGTGATTTGTGAGTAATTTGTACAAAATGAACACCCTGGATCCTACTACTAAGACCCTTATTTATACTAATTCGACCCTAACGGTCCTACACTAACGAAACGCCACGTTGCTCGTATGCATGCGCTTTGAATCCCTGGGGCTCCACCTGTCCTCCTTGATTCAAACGAAACCTTTCGAATTTCAAATCTTCCCGCTTAACCTTATTCGATCTGTGACAACGTGTCTTTCGTGAGAATGTATTAAAATACCTTAAGTCTCAACAACCTTTGTATTTCGAAGATTACTCAAGGCTTCGAAGACTGTATATCTCGATTCAGCTTCTATTTAGGAACCTTCATTATATATAACATTCTCAAAAAATAGCTATTCAAAGCCATTCTTTCTCCGAAACATACATCTTCGAAGAATATATACATTATTCGAAATCTCCAGCTAACAAATTGCCCCCAATAAATGCCTGTTTCGGACAATTAATAGAAATAGGCATTTCTTGACATTATGAGATTTTGATCTCCTCGCAACCTTTTGAGTTCCAAGACTCTGAATAACGTCACAATCATTTATGACCTTTCTTTCAAAGACGTCTTGTCATTTTCAAAAACGTCCCTTCAGGACGTGTGTTCCCACGTCTTTAACACTATTCATGATTATTGTTCCTAGATACTAGGAGTAAGGCTAATAATTGTTTGACCGTCAGAAAAATAAATCAACTGCTGACGCGTGTCTCATTAACTCCACTAATTAAATAATAAAATAGAGATTTGAAAGGTTTTTACTAAACCTTTAAATACAAGGACTTCAATGTTTAGAGTATTTTCTTCTTCATTCACCTTCGTTTCTTAACATATCCAAACGTAAAAAAACCCTTTTTATTCCAACTCTATTTCTGAAGCCATTCATCCATGGCGTCTTCCACTTTTTAAAACCCGACAACGGAAGCAATAGACGCTCTTCAACCTGTCCATCAACTCCAACGCCCTACACAAGTGGGAAATCAGCAATACATTCCAGAGTCAAATCTGGAAGAAACTCGGGCTATGTATGCTTCCTAGGTAATTATCCCTTTCCTTCGTTCAGAAAAAACTCATGCCTTCATGGGCCCTCTACCTGATCGTGACAATCCTCTTCAAAATAAATTTTTCCTGTTTACTATAAGACCAGGCCTTGAGTTAGTAAAAACAAGATAGATAAAGAGGGTAAACCACTCCTTGCTGAAAATACCCCCATGAAAGGCGCTTCGACTGAAGCTTCTGCAGTCCCAGAGAAAATTAGGTTAGAATACATGACTAAAATTCTTAAGGATTTTAGGGCAATCCCTCTATCAAAAGATCCTGAGCTTTATTACGCTTGGTTAGCTAAAGTTGAAGCCAAAAAGGCTCCGTTTTGGAAAGAATTAGGGATTTATGATTTAATCCAATTATCAAAAATAGATTTAGAATACAACCAAACCATGTTAGTAGCATCTATCTATTTCTGGGATGCTTCCAATAATACTTTCCATCTCCCATGTGGGATGATTATCCCAACTCTTTTCGACATAGTTGCTATCACAGGGCTGCGACCAACAGGGGAAGTCTTTGACCCCAATTATATGGATATCGATACCATACAGCTTAGGGAGATTAAAGCCACCTATACCGTATTCACTATAAAACATCATGACAAAACGAATGATGAAGTATCAGACGAAGAGCACATTGCATTCTTGGCACTCTGGCTTTTGAGGTGCGTCTTCTATTCCAGGTCCCTTCAGGTAGCCAAAAGGTATCTTTGTATGGCCAATCAACTTAATGCTGGAAAAAGTTGAACTTGAGCCAACTAATCCTAGAGTATCTCTACGAAAGTCTTGGCGAATCAGTGGACTTCATCAAAGACTTCAAGACTGGGTTTTCTTAACTTTTCGCTGGACCTTTTTGGTTATTGCAGTTGTTGCTTAATGCCACCTTTGAAGCTTTTCTTCCGAATAAAGGCATTGTTGATGAAAATACATAACCATTCAAAATTGAACAGTCGAAGGCATTGTCCCACAATGATAGGAGTATACACCCTGAAATTTCAACAAAAAAACAATCAACACCGTCTTTAAATAAGTAACTAAATTTCGACTTGAGTTATTTCAATACAATTCCTGTAGACACAAGCTTTATCGTTCACTGTCGGATGATATAGTTATGTATTCACAGTCATCTCTTTGAACATCAGGGGCATCCGAATACGCTACGTTCTTACCCTTCAGTTTGTCGCTGCATCCAACATCACCTTCGCGGTGACCTACTCTTTTAAGTTTCCCTTTCTTTTTCTCACTAATAACCACACATTGACTCTTTAGATTCAAACTATCTTCACCGTCCTGAACTTTCTTCTTTCCTTTCTCCACAAATTGCTTGTCCTTCATCACGTTTGTTGTGACCTCATCCAGACTACGATTCCAGGAATTAAGTATATCATAACAGAGTCCAATTAAATACATAATGCTTAGTATCCTACTTGGTACCTATTCAACAAGATTTTTTTATGGTAAAATACATGTTCATATTAGTAAAAACCAAAACAAAAATACCTTCGGGATTCAGATGATCGAAAAGATGATCGGTAAATTGATGCATGATAACTTTTGCTTCCAGCACCACCAGCAATGACTGGAGCATTTCGTTTCCCCTTCCCTTTCGCACTCCCTCTTACACAATCTTCACCAATCAAAACACCTTTAGCCTTTCCTGACGGTTCTTCATCCTCCAGCCCAGGTTCGGTTTTCACCTTCGATGCCTATATTTCTTCCATTGCCTCTCTGCTTTCATTATTCACACGGGCTAACTCCTCCAACATTTGCTTCAGAATGAAGCTTCGGGTGCGTTTCCCAGGGTTTTTCATTTCATGGGAAGCATCTTCAGGTCTACATAACGAAAATATTTGTAACTGATAATGGCATCCTCATCTTTGATCAGCAAATATGTTGTGATTGAAGACCCAAGTTCAGTTGGGTATAGGTTATAAATAGAAGACCTTGTAACCTAGAAAAAGAAGACAACCACCTAGTAGAAAAGATGTAATCTTTAGGGTTTGTTAAGGTAAACCTCCCGGCTTGTGGGAAGGTTACCTATATGATCCTCGAAGCCTGTAGGCAAGAGGAGTATTGTTCTTGGAGGAAGCTTTGAAGTAACTCCAGGTTCGTGGTCATAATCAAGGTTCTTGGCTAGGGATTGTCATGGAAGTATGTCTTCCAAACCGTTTTATCTTTGGGATTAGAATGGGTTGGATATTGAGTCGTTTCTACAGCTGCTGGGACTGGAGAATTGTACAACATCATTGCGATGATCAGAAGTGGGATGGAGATATTCCATATCTAGGGAGGACCTAGGTAGAAGGGTCATTGGGTAGGGATTAAGTGAGGGGTTATAAGCTTGGGATTAGTTTAGCTCCGAATTAATACTGTTGATAGTGCACTTCATTCCTGGCTTGGTATGCCCCTAGAGTAGGTGTGATTTCATCGAACTGGGTTAACAATTTCTGGTGTCATTTACTTTTCAGTTTGACATAATTCGGTGCATATACCTTGCTGATGTTTCTTGACAGATCACATGTCTCAACATCTTTCACGACATCTGGATCTGTTACGCCAGAATTTCAACGACGATATTCACAAACCCTAATCGGAGTAAACAGTGAATCCTGCTTCCCAAACGAGGCATGCAGTGGATAACACCAACAACGGAAGAAAATCTTACCTTGAAAGGGCCGTGTTGATTGTAGGTGGCGATTGGTTGAGTGAGTCTCCTTCCATGGTGTAGCTTGTAGAAGCAGGGATGAATCTTCGGTGAATCCTTTTCCAACAAAATCGGATTCAACTTCTCCAATATCACTTCGATCAATGAAGAAAGAAAATGAAACGGTTTCCTCTTCACCGGTGGATTTTCCAAAACCGTGACTACGTTTTTCAAGCTGGAAAAAATATTAAAGGGTATAATTTCGTTTCAATAAGTTTATATTATTTCCGATTTTAACTTTTTTATACCATTTTCTTTATAATTATTTAATTCTTTATAAGTTTACTAAGTTTAATACCAATTTCATAACAATTATAGTTTTATCTTATTTACTATTTCAATAAATTATTTACTAAGTTTTCTAAAAATTTCATCACAACTATATTTTTATCTTATTTTTATGATACAGCTCATTTTCCCAACAATGCATGTATTTGATAAACCTGGTTTAACCGGTTTTTTTTTTTTGCCATTTTCTATTAATTCTTAATATAACTTCGAAATTTCTTCTAATACCTCCTATTTTTTTTTAAAAAATATCATTGTATTTATATGCCAATATATATCTAATAAATTCGGTCCAACTGACATTAGAACCCGTCCGAAGAGACGATTCCATATAGTATTGCAGAGACTTTGGTAGCATAGCATGCTCTAGTATTCGTTGTATAGTTGACTAAAAAAATATCTTAAAACTAAAATGAAAAGTCTTCAAATATTGAAGGCTAAGCCATAAAATGGTAGGTAGGTAGGAGCTTTGTTTAGGTACATTAGGCGCGTTGGGTGTACGTGTACCCGCCATTCATCACTTCCAATTCTTCTCCATTCCCATACCTACCACCCACCACCTCATTTTCTATATATTACAACCCACCATCACATCACAATTCACAACACAACAAACCGCATTGCAATTATCTCATCATTATTTTCTATAACTAACTACCAATGGCAACTCCGTCGGTAACCGCTTTGGAGATCGAGAACTACCAGTTCCCTCCCACCGTCAAACCTCCGGGATCCGATCACACCTTCTTCCTCGCCGGTGCCGGAGAGAGAGGTCTTCAGATTCAAGACAAATTCGTCAAGTTTACCGCTATTGCTGTTTATTTGCAAGGTATTGCTGTTCCTTTTCTTGCTGAGAAATGGAAGGGGAAGGATAGTCATGAGTTGACGGAAACTGTTCCCTTCTTCAGGGATATTGTTACAGGTACACCTTCTACTTTCTCTCTGAGCTGTTTGCATTGATTTAGGGGTTAGGGTTTATGAAGTGATTTTAGCTTATTTCTATAATGGCTTATAAAAAAGCACTTAATTATTTGTATGGAAAAGGTTGACTTTTTAAAATTAAAAAGTATAGTTTCACTTTGTGTGTGTGTGTGTTTTTTTTTTTTTATAGAAAGAGCTTATGTATAAGCATTAATGTTGCAAAAGCTTAGTTAAGTTGATTATTGATCTTACGGAATAGCTGAAAATTATTCATTTTCATTTAGCCAGAGGAAGCTCCCTTTTATGGTGATAGAAAACTAACTTGAGAAGCTTCAAAATAACAAGACGCTAACATTAGGATTAGCCTATGTTTGGAGCCTGAAAAATTGATTTCGGATGTCTAAAATTGAATTTAAGTAGCGTGTTTAGTTACTCTCGCCATAGTTGATTCAAACTTTAAGTTAGGTCGGACATGTTTGGTTCTGCAGCGAAGAAAATTGATTTTGAGTGAATTGATTATGTAAAATCAATTTTGACTAGAAGTGAGTTGAATGTAAAGTGATTTATGTTTGGATAAATTTATGCAAAAGTGACTTACACATGAAGTTTAAGTGTAAAAATCAGTTTATACTCAAAAGCTACAAATCGTAATTTTAAGTAGAATCAATTATGGAGGCAGAGTCAGTTCTACTTTAGAAAAAACAAACATCTCAAAATCATGTTTACACAAGAAGGGTTAGTTGCATTTTCATCCTTGAACATAAGTATCATCTCTTATTAGATGCAATATTAGTCACACTAGTTTGTATGCTCAATGTTGTCGAGAGTCTTTTCATGAAATCGTCATGATGTTGCTAGTACTATGCGACTGGGCTAAAGGAAGTTGTTAGTTCATCAGAGTTTTGCAAAAACCTCTTCATGTCTCTTTTCCAAAACAAGTTTTATTGATTTAAATGAACTTATGTTAAATTAGTTATCTTTAGTTTGTTGCGTGCTAACTGCTAAGTTATACTTTGAATCTGTCTTATTTGTTGCAGGTCCATTCGAGAAGTTTATGCAGGTGACAATGATCTTGCCGTTGACGGGGCAACAATACTCCGAGAAAGTTTCAGAAAACTGTGTAGCCATTTGGAAATCACTTGGAATTTACACCGAAGAAGAAGGCAAAGCAATTGACAAGTTCGTTTCTATTTTCAAAGACGAAACATTCCCACCAGGCTCCTCTATTCTCTTCACTGTATCACCCAAAGGATCAGGATCATTATCGGTTAGGACCGCCAAAATCTAAAATCTAATTCATTGCATGTTCTGCACAGTTCCTTATTATTTTTTAATTGAAAACAGATAAGTTTCTCGAAAGATGGATCCATTCCTGAGGTCGAGTCTGCAGTTATAGAGAATAAACTACTTTCACAAGCCGTGCTTGAGTCGATGATAGGCGCGCACGGCGTCTCCCCTGCAGCAAAACAGAGTTTGGCTTCCAGATTATCTGAGGTATTCAAAGGAGCTGGTGATGCTAAAAACTGATTATATCACCAAACAGAAGATGAATGTCTGTTCTGCAATAAAGACCAAGCCCAAATTATATCTTAGGTCCACTTTTATATTATCTCTTAAAGACTTATTTAGTGTAATAATCAAGAATGTATTGTATTTGTTTGAAGTTGTAATATTAGTTAAAAAAATTAAGGTAAGAAATGCAACATTCTATAATTTTATTAAGCCAATTATTTCAAATAATGGCATAAAAGTACACAAAATGCAGAGACAAGACAATTTATTTGAAAAGAAAATAACATTAAACCTATGACATATAGATGTCACATGGATTATTCAAAGATTATGAACTTTGTCTTGATGATCATAGACAACTGCTAACAATTCTCAGTTTCCAATTTTGAAGTTGTCATTCTTCAAAAACTCATAGAACCTTGTAGCCAAACTCTCTTTCAACTCAGGCGAAACCGGAATTTTGCCGATCATACTCTCCAAGACCGCCTCCGAAACCGGCTTATTGTGAACAACTGTATGCTCATGTTCAGGTATTGTCACATCTTTGGAGAAACTAAGCTGTGATGAATTTGTAGATAAGTTATTAAAATGTGTTGATTGAAAGAGTTAAAAGTAATAATAAATATTAGTGACTAATTTTGTTATACTAACCGCTAAAGTTCCCTTTGGTGATTGTCTGAAAAAAGCAGCAGACCCTGGTGGAAAATTTTGATCCTTGAAAGCTTCTCTTAACTCTTGAATGGCTTTTTCTTCTTCCTTACCATATAATCCATCAGATTCTATATGGATTATGCAATTTTCCGACACTTTTCTCACATATTCAGGACCTGATAGTGTTCTCAACTTTATGCTTCTAATCAGTTTCTCAAAGGGACCTAATTAAACAAACCATTCAAAAATATCCTTAATTGCGCGTGCAAGACGATTCTTAAACAAACCATTCTCAAATAGAATTTCTATTTGATTTTTTACACTTAAATTGTGATTAACCTCAACATGGTGTACGAAAACTTAAAACGGTTTTTTTGTCAAAAATAACTATAATCTACTATTTTTTGTTAATAGGAAGAAGAATAATTTGACAGTTTAAAACTTAAAAAAGTCTCAAATTATTTGTCATAGTTAAATTATAATACAATACAGTCTTTATTTGATTTGTCACACTTAATTTGTGATTAATTTCAACATAGTGCCCGTAAACTTAAAACGATTTTGTCAAAAATAACTATAATCCACTTGTTTGTCAAAGGAAGAAGAATAATTCAATGTTTAATGTTTAGTTTTAAGTTTGTAGTATCTAAATTGTTTCAAGGTAGTATCTAAAATTGATTCAAGGTGTTGAGTTCGTTTAATTTTTTTCAGAGTACAATTAGTTATGCGTTTTCAAAATTGAGTATACTTTAAATACTTCAAATTAAAATTTATAATTTAAAAAATTTAAATGAGTTTAAATTTCGTATTCAGAAATTTATCCGGACATACATACTTTAGCTAACCCAAATAAATTTTAAAAATTTAATTTATTTAAAATTTTTATTTAAAAATTTAATTTATTTAAAATTAATTATTTTCACACGAGAATCAAACAAAAGCTCAATATAGTATATAAGTTTGTACTCAAGGTGATGGATGGATGATTATATAATTTTTTATAATTTAGAATTAAATATATATTTTTTTCTCTATAAAATTATGAAATTTTATTTTTGATCGTTATAAAATAATGTCATATTTTGTTTCCTAGAGAATTATTGTGCACGTAGTTTTAGTCTTTGCTGTTAAACTAATGTTTATTTTTGAATCATTAGTTTGCTGATATGTTTAAAATAATATAAAATTATTTTTATCATTATCTTTTGAAATTTTGAAAAAGGAAAATACTTAGATACAATTCCTTAGATGTGTTTTGTACTGTTTTTCACTAAAAATATGAAAAATATATAATTTTCTCTTTCACATGCAATTTTTTTTATATATTCACTCTTTAAATGATGTTAAAGTATACTTGTCATATTTTCATTGACAATTATCATAAACCACACTTAAAAAATGGTATGTAAATTTTTTCCTTCAAAAAATTTATATTTAATTTTTCTCATTTTAAAAAATTATAAAATTTAGTATATAAACCATTTACATTAATCTAAATATATATAAATAAAATTATTAAAAATTTACAAATTAAAGAATAATTAAATTATTTTAAAAATTTTAAAAAATACTTGAAATTTATAGAGACTACATAAAATTTTTATAGAGACTAAAAATAAGAATTTGCTTTATATGTGTTCGGTGTCGCACTCAAAGCTAATCAATTATTAAAGCTAATCAATTATGGGTAATGCTAACTTGTGCCCCAAGGGCACATGTTTAGAAATCTATAAATGGAATGTTTGTGTTGGATATAGAAACTTTGTGTTTGAAAATTGTGTATTGATTTGATTAAAAGTTCATAGTTAATTTATTAATTTACTTTTTCAATACAAACATTCCATTTATATTTTCTTAACATGTGCCCTTGGGGCACAAGTTAGCATTACCCATCAATTATTGCTCTTACTTTTTTATTGTATTTTAAGCTTTAATTAGACATGATCTTTTGTTTCATAATTGCATTTAATGGTGGGAATATCATTTTGTTTAAATAGATCAAATATAGATTAAAAGAATTAAAGTTTTAAATGTGATCTATTACATCTCTTATTTTAAGTTTGATCAAATCTTTTTTAAGATATAGTATGTTAAAACGTATTTTTTATATGGATTATATGGGTCATCTTATTATAAAAAAGTTAATTATTTTTTTTTCAATACATTAAATATATTTTTTTAAATAAAAAATTCGTCTTTTTAATTTTTTAATTTCTTAAATAGTGTTTAACTTATTTTTTTATTCTCTTAATCAGTATTGCATAAATACACTCGTTAGATATTTCTTATTTTATATTATGATTTTAAAATTTTAAAGTTAATTATTCTACTAAATGAGTAAAGTACCATAAATTTTTATTGAAAAAACATCTATCATTTCATATAAATTAAAAAAAAATGAAAGAAAAATTACTCAATTATTTTATTACTATTTTTATTTGCGCGCTTCTATTATCATAAATATAAAATAAAGAGTACCAACTTTAAAATTTTGAAATGATGCATATAACATTAGTTAGATGATATAATTAAAAATAAACAATCAAAACTATATTAAAAAAATTAAAATTGATCACTAGTGTGGGACATTTTTTTTATAAAAGATGTGATCAATATCATGGAGCAAAATAGGCACATATTAAAAGATAATAAATTTAGATAAGTGTAAAAGACTTATCCATAATTCATTTCACATATATTAAAAAACTAACTATACTATCCTTATTACTCTATCCATTTGTGCACTTCTATTATTATAAATATAAATAGAGAATATATACTAACATTGATATTTTGAAATGATGCACAATTCATTTTTATATATGTAGAGTTTATTTAATACATAAAATTATATTAAAATGTAACAAATATTATAGAACAGAATATTAAGAAATAATAAATTTAGATAAATATAAAAATTTATCCATAATTCATTTTTATATAAGTAGAGTTTATTTAATATATAAAAGTTAATAACAATAATAAGTAAATAAATAATATTATTATATTCAAATTTTTAAATCGTATCGTCGTTTCAAACTTGCAAAAGGATGGAATTATTTAAGGAATTTTAACCATAAATTAACAGTGAAATGGATATATACTTTTTTTACAATAAATTAAATACACATATTTTTAATTTTTTTTACCATTTTAAACACTTAAAGAGTATCTTTAGGACACTGGTTAACATTTCCGATTAAGCTTAATAATTATTTCCACTTAAGTTACCTTTGATGATGTCTCTATAGAAATCAAGAGATTCAATGAGTTCATCTGGAGTCTTTCCCTTCCACTTAGGAATGAGTGATGCTACACCTTCCTCTTCCAAATAAACTCCTATAGTAGTGAACTTCACAAACTCTCCATCAATGTATAAACCTCTCACTCCTACAATAACAACAATAACACCTAATACTTTTAGACTACAAGTATACTAAATTTCTCATTATATCGCCATCTAGAAAATGTATCAGTTGCAATTAATATAATAATATAATAACAAAATGATCAAAAAAATATAATGAAAAAAACCTGCGCCAGCGAGGAAATAAATCTTGGTGGTGGTCGGAGATGTCAACAGTGCCGGAAATTCAACATGATCCACAGTCACTCCAGTGATAGATGATGCTGTCGCCATAGCTACACCTTTGTTCTAGCGGTGGTTTTTCAAGTGTTTTAGTTTTAAGTTTGAGATTTCATACTGAATGAGTAGTGTTTATATACAAGAATTATGAGTATAAATTATTGACAGCAGCCTGAAAAATCTGCTTAATATATAATCCCTCAATTATTATATATATATATATATATATATATATATATATATATATATATATATATATATATATATATATATATATATATATATATATATATATATATATATATATATATATATATAGCGTATCATATGAGAATGACATTTTTATATGAGAACATGAGAATGAATCTGAACCATTAGATTTTAAAATAAATGGTCGAGATTATGTGTTAATCTTTTTTTTCTTCTCCATAATTTATTTTAATAATGAAGGAGACAGAAAAAAAGATTGACATATAATATCGACCATTTTTTTTAAAATCTAATAATTCAAATTCGTTCTCATGTTCTCGTATAAAAATGTCATTCTCATATGATATGTCTTTCTAATAATTTTTTTGTTGTAGTATTTAGTACATGTTATGCCATTCGATAGTTTATCTATGCCTATCTAGATTTGATACTCTTTTATTTTTTTCTTATAATTTTTTCTATAATTTATCTTCTCATATGATTAGTAGAAAATAATTTTATAAAATAATTATCATTATATTTTCTAATACACATACAAACACATATATTAAAATAGTTATAATAAAAAACCGACGAATATTCTCATTAATCTTAAAATAATAATATGAGAGATGAATTATCAAAAATATATTATAGAAGGTTGGATAAATCGACCCGGAGTCATTACTATTTTGGGCTTGCCTGGAATACTGGGAATTCGACTTCGTTAGTCCATCTCTTTAATATTAAAATTGAAACAAACTATAATAAATACAAACATGTTACAACAACAGACTAAGAAGTGCATGAGAAAAGAAAATTCACCGTCACAATAATCAAACAATAAAAATAAAATAAACTTTTTATTCTAAATACTCTATGCCAAAAGAGATAGTTAGTTATGATGAAGATTTGACTCATACAAACACAATAATCTATAATATAAGAAAATTAATGGTTGTGGAAAAGTTCAAAAAACCCTTATTTGATTTTTTGCCACCACATTAAAATTGTGGTTTTTTGGTCATTGTACTATAAAGTTCTTAATTTTATTATTAAAATAAAACAACTCTTATATTTTATCAATCTTATCAAATCTTTCTCTATTCTCTAATTTTTTTTTCTCTTCCATCACTTTCATACTTCTTTCTTCCAAAAAAAATCTATCAATCTATAATATAAGAAAATTAATGGTTGTGGAAAAGTCCAAAATACCCGTATTTGATTTTTTGCCACCACATTAAAATTGTGGTTTTTTGTTCTTTCTACCATAAAGTTCTTAATTTTATTATTAAAATAAAACAACTCTTATATTTTATCAAACTTATCAAATTTCTCTCTATTCTCTTTTTTTTTCTCTTTCATCAATTTCTCACTTCTTTCTTCCAAAAAAAATCTATCAATTTATAATATAAGAAAATTAATGGTTGTGGAAAAGTCCAAAATATCCTTATTTTTGTAAATGATACCTAAACAAAAATGAAGTCTGTATACGGGAAAAAATCTATTATTTTTGTAATAATTTTTATATACGAGAAATTGTATCTATGATCAAATATTTTTGATCAAAAAATGGTATATCGGAAAAAATATATTATTGAACTAAATATTTTAATATACGAAAATTTAATATTGATCAAATATTTTTGTAAATGATACCTAAAAAATTAAAATTAATATTTGTATACGGAAAAAAATCTATTATTTACGAAAAATAGTATTATGACCCAAATAATATTTTATTTAAAAATGGTATACGGGAAAAATTTATTATTGATCTAAATATTTTTATATACGAAATTTATTATTGATCCAAATATTTTTGTAAATGATACCTAAACAAAAATGAAGTCTTATATATTTTTATATACGAGAAATGGTATTTATGATTAGATATTTTTAATCCAAAAATGATATACGAGAAAAAATCTATTATTGAACTAAATATTTTTATATATGAAATAATCAATTATTTATCTGATTTTTTTTAATATTTTTATTTAAAATAAATGATTTATCCAAATTCGCGTAACCGAACAGAACCCATGCGTATGCACGGGTTTGTTACTAGTTATCAACTAAAATAAATGAATATATATGAGAATACAACAACACATATTTATATATTAGTATCATTTATATATACTCTCTCTGTCCCAAATTATAAGAGAAATTCACTTTTTAGATTCATTGAATATTTAATGTATCTAGTCTATAAATAGACCAGATACATTAATTATTCAATGAATCTAAAAATGGAATTTCTCTTATAATTTGGGACGGAGGGAGTATTATATAAAATATATGTCTATTACTATTAAGAAAACAATATGGTTAAACAATTATATAGTTTCATAAATATTTGTTTATTTTATAAATCAACAATAAATTTTTTAAATTTTTATGATGTTTTTAAAATCTTAAAATGATATGATATATTTTAATTTATTTATTTATTTTTAGTATAAATATGGATATTGAGTACATGTATGTATATTTAGGCATCCATAAATAAACATTAATATCCACATAAGTATGAATTAGGACAAGGATTTTTTTTTTCTTCAGAATGCGAAAATAGAGATAGGTATTGTAGTTTATCTGTTCTCTTTCCTGTATGTTAAATATATATGCAATAAAAAATCAACTATAATAAACTAAGATATTAATATCTATCCACGTAATGTTTTTATTAAAAAAAAAAAAAAACACACACATATATATATATATATATATATATATATATATATATATATATATATATATATATATATATATATATATATAATTATCTTAAATAAATATTTATGATAATATTTTAGAACTAACAAAAAAATAATGGTATGTTTTCCATTCAGAAGTCAGAAATGAGTTAGCGGTGATGACGACAGATTAAAGCTTCAGATGCACTGGAGTGGAAGACTTGTAAGATTAACACGTTAACACTCAAGTCAGTATGTGAGGGGGAAGAGTAAAGTGAAATTAAATTTGAAAACTATTATCTCAATTTACGCTTCTAGACAGTTAAAGGTTCATGAAAGGAATTATCCTACGCATGATCTGGAATTTGCAGCAATGGTGTTTGTACTTAATGTTTGGAGGCAATATCTGTTTGATTCTAGATTTGAAGTGTTTAATGACCACAAGAGTTTGAAATACTTGTTCGATAAAAAAGAGTTGAATATAAGGCAGAGGAGGTGGCTCGAATATTTGAAGGACTATAATTTTGGTTTGAATTACCATCCTGGTAAAGCCAATGTCGTAGCTGATGCTTTGAGCAGGAAGTCGTTGCATATATGTTAATGGTTTGAGAGTTAGAGTTGATTGAACGATTATGAGATCTGAGTTTGGTATGTGAACTGACTCATAAAAGTGTGAGGTTGGGCATGATGAAGTTGACCAATGGTATTCTTGAAGAGATCAAAGAAGGCCATAAGATCGATTTGGGATTGGTTGACCGACTTATGTTAAACAATAAAGGTAAAGGTCGTGATTTCAGGATCGACGATGATGGTGTGATAAGATTCATAGACAAAGTTTGTGTATCAGATGCACCCAACTTAAGAAGAGCATTCTTGAGGAAGGACACAAAGGTAGTCTGAGTACTTATCTCGATGCTACAAAGATGTATTAGGACTTGAAGAAGATGTTTTGGTGGCCAAGAAGATGTTTGTCAGAAGTCAAAAGTTGAGCATCAGAAACCATTGGGTTTAATGCAGTCATTGTCAGTTCCTAAGTGGAGCTGGGACAACATTTTGATGAACTTTGATTCTGGATTCTCATGCACTGTGAGAAATTATGATACGATTTGGGTTGTTATGGATAGGTTGACTAAATCGGCTCATTTCATTCCGGTTCGACTTAACTATCCGTTGGAAAGGATAACAGAGCTGTATATTAAGAAGATTGTCAATTTGTATAGGATTCCATCCAGTATTGTATCTGACAGGGATCCTAGGTTTATGTAACACCCTATTCCCCATCGCTATTTTAATTAATAAAATAATTTAGAGTAATCAAAATTTCAACACAACACATCAAGAATAGGATGCTACTTCGTCATCAACATTAAAAACACATATGCTCAAGTTAAAAAACATAGATACATAACACATTCGGGTGACTTAACAACATCATCATTATATTTATCAAACATCAACTTCTTTATTGCAGCAGAAAGAAAACATAGGTACTCGTTCTCCACATTTTCAACTTATCAAAATCCAACATTTAATCAAATAAAAGAGAGTTATAACTACTCCCACCAACTTTCAAATAAACCATAATGCAACAAAATAAAACAAGCATTCATCCTTCCCCGGTGTTACGTATTAGAGCATGACACTGACTCGACACGAACGACGTCTAACCTCGCCTACTGCGGATCACCTGCACGTTACCCACATAGAGGCAACATTCAAACAGAAGGGGTGAGATATCAACAATAATATAATAAAGGGCATAATTATAAGCATACAACATATACCTCAAGTCAGATTCTAAGTTCGACAATTTATAGTCATGTTTCATATTTGATTACATAAACATCCACTACATCATCACCATTCATTATAGACACATATTGGTTATATAATCCAACTTCATCGCTTCATCATCAAACAAATCAAAATGCAATGCAATGTTACTGACACAACATCATACATGTGTTACCAAAATCTTCGCAAATGTCATCTGTGGGCAATGGCTAACTTCGTAATACGAAACGAAGGCAACGACTAACTTCGTAATATCAATCCTTCACAAAAACCGAACAAAAGTATTTATCACATGCCCAAAACCAGACCATCAATATCAATATCATCTTAAAACAACATACATAAGGCAGCTACATTGCTTTCACATCATCTTCGCAATCAAATATGACACTTCGCATTATAATACATACAACATACATACATATTGGGTTTTCTTTCCATAAAATACCTAACTACTGTATTCAAAGGATCATTAAAATGTAGAAAATATTTTTAGCTTTAAAACGCTATGAACGGCGCGTCAAACAGACTTACGATTCAAAAGATATGATCAAAACATTTTCGCAATACAAATGTCCCGAAGTTGACACGGCCACCCGTATCATTTGACACGACCGTGTCACTCCCATATCATAATTTTCATTATTTCTTCACGTTTTAGACACCCAGGACCTGAAGCTGACACGGCCGTGTCAGAGCCCAGAAAAACCATTCTTAACACGATTTTGTGCGATTTTTCGGGTTTTTATACCATCCAACAGATCCTAAACCCCTGATTTTGACCTCTAACGACCCCAATGCATTTCCTATCATATAGTACTTGATTTAAGGGAAATACACACATTACAAATCATCTAAACATACCAAATTGCATCATTCTCAACTAACATCATAACTATCCAATCATATCAAATCAACACAACAAAATCATCAATTCATAATCATCAATCCTAATAATCATCTACCTCAAAACCTAACATGCAATCATCATTCTACTCATAGTTATACCCATTATTAGATAGTTGGAACCCCACCCTTACCTTAGGTTTCCAAAGCTTGATTGCCTCAATAATGATGGAAGAACCCTTGACCTAACCTTTCCTTGCCTCTTCTCTGTTTCTTCAAACCTTCACGATCGATTGGAACTATTCCAATTCCCTTCCCTTCCTTCTTTTATCAATAGACCTCACTAGTCTTTTCCCTTTATGCCCTTATTAGCCCACACACTCTTACCATAACACCCTCACTCCAATTAAATTGTTATTTAATTATAAAATTATAATTATCATCATAACCATGATTATTTATAATAATAATACTAATTTATTCTCAATGCACCCTTGCTACTACGAAATTAGTCATACACCTCTAACCTTCACTAATTAAATATTCTAAGGTAATTACCTCTCGTCAAAGCACAACAACACATTTCAACATCCCTCGAAACACATCAAAAGCGTCACATCACATAATTATTTAAATGAAAATAATTTAAATAAAATTAGGGCGTTACAATTTATGTCGAGGTTCTGGGAGAGTTTGCATAAGGCCTTGGGTACGAAGTTGTATTTAAGTTTTGCTTATCATCCGCAGACAGGTGGTCAGACAGAAAGGAATATTCAATCCTTAGAAGATTTGTTGAGGGCTTGTGTGCTAGAATAAGAAGGAACTTGGAATAACTTTTTTCATTGATTGGGTTTACCTACAATAATAGTTTTTACTCGAGTAATGGAATGACACCATTTGAGGCATTATTGGTAGAAGGTGTAGGACACTTTTATGTTGGTATGAGTCAGGAAAAACCATTGTGATTGGATATAAGGTTGTCCAACAAGGGAGGTAAATGGTGCATAACACCTTCCCTTTATTTAATCGACTTACGAATCTAGAATCTCTAAACAATTAGAGTTATCCGTTATTCTCCCGTCCTTAGGACAAAAAGTAATGGTGACAACTCTCAATTTTTAAGCCAGTTGCGACATTGTGGGACGGAGAATTGGAGGTTTTAGTGTAGGACATGCAACCCTCAAAACTGCTTCAGGTAGAGTGGTCAAAGATGAAAAAACGTGTTTGGACAATCCACATGCTTTCGTATCATTTGCATTTGATACTTTTGCCATCCTAACCCTAAAGACAATGGATATTTTATAGAGTTCAACGACTCATGCATAACAATATTATGTTTTCTGATGGACTCGATTTTTAAGATGATTTGAGTTTTTCTTTTAAAAAATAAGACAACTTGTTATTTGATTTTCTTTCATTTTCGTATAAATCATTACAATTCATTCTAAATGAAATAAAAGAAAAAGATATTAATGAGTGATGCTTTTGTATTTTGAAATAAAAATCTTGTTCAACTTTCTAAGTGGAAGATTTTGTCTTTGAAAAGCTTGTCTAAATCATTACATATATAAAACAGAAATTACACACACAAAACAAAACTGTAGTACAAACCCCTAACGTTCCAAGTGGAAAATTTTGTCTTTGAAAAGCTTGTCTAAATTTTTCAATAGCTTTTTCTTCTGAGACTTTTCTCAGATACTCACGTTAGAGGTTATTACTTTTCCTCCACCAATCAAGGTTCTCAAATGGACCTGAAATGGTAGTTATATTTTATTATTACTCTACAAAAATGACACCAAATATTATTTTTTATACCGAAATAATATTAATGTATTTTTTTGGACAAGAGAAAAGTCGGTCTAAAGGTTTTGTTTTTTATAAAATTTATAGCAAATGTTAATTATACTGAATATGTCTTTAATTATGTATTCTTTTAAGGTTGATTTGAGTTACGTTATTAGACTTTTATTGTTGATTTGAATTAAAGTAAAAGAAACAGTTTTTTCTTGTTTGACTAGTTGTCTTAGGTGAATTGAATAACGATAGTAATCATGCACTATTTATATATAAATAGAAGGAAAAAAAATGTGGATAAGTAGTTGAAAAATTATGTGTTAATTGAGTTAAATAAGTGTATTCAAATAATTTTTTTTTTGACTATTGTAATCATGTAATTGAAAAGTTAAAAATTTATGATAAATCAACAATTTTTAATAAATAATAAAAAAATTAGGGAAAGATGATCCACAAAGACAGAATATGACTTTTCACAAGGTGTTTATGAATTGGATTGAATTCATTCTAACCAAATTTATTATCTGATTCAATCAGATTTTATTGGCTTAAATTAAAGTAAAATATGTTATTTTTATCCAACCTTCGAGCAGATTGATTTGAGTTGAGTAATTAAATTCATCAGAAATAATATATATATATATATATATATATATATATATATATATATATATATATATATATATATATATATATATATATATATATATATATATATATATATATATATATATATATATATATATATATATATATATATATATATAGAGAGAGAGAGAGAGAGAGGAAGGATCAAATTACACCCGAAGAGTTACACCACAAGTTACACTCGTTCAATAACTACATTTCGAATTAATATTTTTTAAATTCAACCGTTGGATTGAAACATAATATCATATAGATCATACATATAAAGTTTGAGCTTAATCTATAATGATTTACTATACGATCAAGATATCCAAAGATTAACGTTAAAATGAGCTTTCATATAACGTTAATTTTGATGTAATTCAATGACATAGTAAATCATTATAGATTAAGCTCAAACTTTATAGGTATGATCTATATGATATTATGTTTCAATCCAACGGTTGAATTTAAAAAATATTAATTCAAAATGTAGTTATTGAATGAGTGTAACTCGTGGTGTAACTCTTCGGGTGTAATTTGATCCCTCCTCATATATATATATATATATATATATAATTAAAATTTTTATTAGTTTAAATTATCGACTCTGTCTCGAGCATATTAAGTTGGATAATTGAATCAATGAGAAATATATATATATATATATATATATATATATATATATATATATATATATATATATATATATATATATATATATATATATATATATATATATATATATAATGCAAGTGGGAAAATGGTTCCACGTTAGATAGGAATGTGGTGACTTGAGAATATATAAATGAGCAGGGCCGGTTCTTTGAATTTGGGTGCCCTGGGCGAATCAAAAGAGTGGTGTCCCAAAAATTGTTTTTAAAAATAAATACATAAGGATAAAAGAAATAATTAGATTAAAACACATTTTCATTTGACATTATGCAAAAAGAATACAAGTATGGATCTTTGAATCAATGTTTATACTACATCAAAACATAAATCACTATAAAGAGATTTATTCTTCTTCTTCTTGATCCGATTTTTTTTTTTATAAATTTTTTTACCAAACCTTTAAAATTATTTAAATATCGTCCTCTTAGTATTTTTTTATTGCAAAATCTTTAATAATTTGTTCATACTCAAGGTTCTTTAAAAAATTATTTTCAAATGAAATCAACGCAAGACTATTTAATCTATCTTGTAACATAGTAGATCTCAAATAAGATTTTAATAATTTTAATTCTGAAAAACTTCTTTCAGCAGATGCAACACTGATAGGAATAGTCAATATTATTTTATAAGTTATGTATGCATTAGGAAAACAATTAAAAGTATTTAAAGAACTCAATATCATATAGTTTGATTTTGGTTCAATTGTTAAAAAATTTCTAATAACTTTAAATTCTTCAAACAAAATTTCATCATCAAGATCAAGAGAATCGTCATGTTTTAAACAAGTTTCAAGATGTTTACAACATGCTTTCAAGTCCCTATCAGATAATGATCTAAGCCTTTCGATACTAAACAAGAATTAAAAAATATTTTCATATACACTATACTGCTCAAATCTTCTATCAAGTGAGCCAATTGTTTGATCTACAATATATAATAAATAGTTATTTTGGAAAGACTCTTCAGCAGACTCAAGATTCAGTTGTGTGAGTTGAGACGAATTTTAATCATAGTGTTGTTTTTAGGGGATTTTCATCATAATATTACTTGATTTTATTTTAGGGAAATTAATTGATTTTATTCTACTCTATATTTTATTTATGGGAAATTACATTCTTTTATTAATTCTGACTTTGTAGTGCCCCTATAATTTTGTTAGTCAAAATTTTTCAAAAATAAAATTCTAGAAAGTATTTTTATATATAGAAAATTTTCGTTTTTTGGTGCCCCTTAAATTATGGGGCCCTGGGCTTCCGCCCCGCGAGCCCGTGCTCAGGGCCACCCCTGTAAATGAGAGAACACATTCATTTATCACCTTAAGCCTTTAGGTGGATAAGTAATGTGTTTCTCACAAAGATTTTTAGTCTTACATTATGTATCATTGCTCTCTAGTGAAAAACTTCCTCCAACAAATGGTATTAGAGCCTTTTGTTCGAGAAAGAGACCGACTTAGTATCGAAATGCTCAAGAAGAGGTGTCAACGGCAGTACAAAATGTGAGGGGGTGCATTGTGGGTAGAGCTGTCAAATGGGTCGGCCCAGCCCGCTTCGGCATGGTGGGCCAATGTGTTTAAATGGGTTGACCCGACCCGACTCGATTTCTAAATGGGCAACGTAAAATGAGCCCGACTCATTTACTCATTTTTCAAAGGTCTGTGCGGCCCGATGGGTCAGCCCAGCCCGTATTTCAATATTATAGTTTTAATTTCATAAAAATGATGTAATGGATAAATACAACACAACATAAGTAGAGAGTCATCATAAACGTATATAAGTGATGTTTAAAATATTTATCAAAAGAGGACTTTTAGGATGAAACACCTGTATGATAAGATGGTGAACTCGGATAAGGTGCCTTGGAGATACTTGCTAAAAGGTAACTGTGCTAGACCTAGGGCTACTATCATTACATGGATGGCCTGCCATGGTAGACTGGGTACAGAGGACAGGCTGAGACGCTTTGGCTTGATAACTGAACGCGAATGTAGTATGTGCAATGAGGTAGATGAAACTCTGGACCATATATTGTTTGATTGCAGGTTTGCTAAAGCAGTGTGGAAGTACATAGCTACTTTGATACTTTAGTTTAGTTTGTCTATTTGGTAGGTTGGATCTTTGATCACCAATGTACTTGACTGTTTTTAGAATTAATAATATATCTCCTTGATTCAAAAAAAAATATTTATCTATAAATATATATGAATACAATAAAATCATCTATGTAAAAGTACAAAGTAACTTAATATTATCACCCATATTTATCAAATTTTCTCTCCATCTCACAACAATTTCCTTTATCACCCATACAAAGGAAATTGTTGTCAGATGGAGAGAAAATTTGATAAGTATGGGTGATAATATTAAGTTACTTTGTACTTTTACATGGATGATTTTATTGTATTTATATATATATATATATATATATATATATATATATATATATATATATATATATATATATATATATTTATAGATAAATATTTTAAACATCACTTATATACGTTTATGATGACTTTCTACTTATGTTGTGTTGCATTTATCCATTACATCATTTTTATAAAATTTAAACTATAATATTGAAATACAGGCCGGGCTGGTCCATCGGACCGCACGGGCCTTTGAAAATTGGGCCGGACTCATTTTACGTAGCCCATTTAGCAATCGAGCTGGACTGGACCAGCCCATTTAAACACATTGGCCCACCGGACCGAAGCGGGCTGGGCCGAGCCGACCCATTTGACAACTCTAATTACCTTTACTAATTTAAAAATCTTATAGTTTAGCCTTTTATTGCAATTTTTTATACAAAGTCAATCTCTCTATAAAGATAATAATAACAAATGAAAATTTCTTCACACACCTCCTAACCTTCTTGGCCACCTCTGGTGAATTTACCACAATACCCCTATTTTCGGAAGTTCATTTCCGAAAACGTACTTTTTTTGAAAAAAAAAAGTTGTTTTCGGAAATGTATCTCCGAAAAAGTGTTTTTTTAATATAAAATATTGATTTCGGAGATGCATCTCCGAAATAAAGTTATTTTTCAGAAAATGTGGTGTTTTCGGAAGTTCATCTCCGAATTCACCCCCCTTGGAGGAATTCGGAAATGTACTTCCGAAATATTGTCTGGACAGAAGAAAGATGAAAAACAAGAACGATTCGCTTTATTTAATCGGGTGAAGATTACATCGATCACATTACATAAGATTAAAGTTAAATATTGTTAAACACGGGTAGGTGGGGATGAGTCAACATTTTGATAACGTCGTCCGCCGATCTTTGAAGTTTCGCGTCAAACTCGATCGGGCCCTTCGAAGAAAATCGGTCGAACGTTGTCCACATAACCGCTAAATCTTCGTTGTTCTTGATCTCAAAAGGTGTGAATTCAATGGCTCCCTCGTCGTTAAGCGATGGCGAGCGATACTCGAGCTTGACAACCTTTCGATTCTCGGGATAGCGCAAAAGCGTGTTGAGCGACGTTATCAACTCCGCAAACGGCGTGTCGCGCGAGAAGCGAAATTGGAACGGCATCGGGTAGCCGGTGGTGAAGTAGACGAATGCTAGGTGGGGGTAGGTTTGTGTCATTTGTGTTTCTAGGTGTGAAGAGGATGAAGAAGAGTGTGTTGTATTTATAGACTTATTGGAGCAATGATGGCCCAACAAACCTTATCCTGCCTCAGGGGACTTTTCGGAAATGAACTTCCGAAAATAGGAGGCAGACAAGCATATTTCGGAAGTTCATTTCCGAATTATGCAGAAACAGACATAAATTTTGCATTTTGTTGATTGCTTAGTGTGTTGTGTAAATTGGACAAATGGAATTCAAAATAGACTTAAATGACACAATGATGACATAAAACATACTTATATTATATATGTATTGAATCGGTCCGATTTTACATGATAAACAACAATACATACAAAAATGATCATTACAAACAAAAACGATCCGGGACAAACTAAAATTCACCAAACCAATCGGTGGATCCTAAGTCCAAAATAGGTACGTTCTTCGACCGCTCTCTATTTTTCTCGCGCTCTTTGCTCATCATTTCTTCAAACTCCGCCATTCTCGAAACGAACGGATCCGGCCAAGTCTCCGCCTCATTTGAACGATGTGCCGTCCATTGACAAGAAGTAGCCGGTATAGGACAACCCGGTTTCAAAAACACTTGAACGAAGTGTCGCGATCGTAGATACCCGATGCATATGATCTGTGTAACTTGACATCCAAGGCATGATTATGAATTCCACAAATTACGGTTAACCGTTACAAATCATCAACCCTCCGAGTAGCACGCAACTTAAAAGGGCACCCGCACTTTCTCGTTCCCGTGTCGTCGTGTTTTAGCACCCGGTTTGATTGTACATAACTCCCACCCCGTTCGCAATTCAAAACAACGAAAGCTTTCCGCCTACTATTTCCGTTGTCCGACCTTAAAATAACAATTCCAAATCCAAGTTTACTAGCTTCGTTCCTAACCCACTCAATCAATTGTTCGCGACTACCGAAGCTCCGATCATTTGTAAATTCTTGCCGAACATCAACCGCATTTATCATATGATTAACGTCGACAACCGGATCGTTATTAACGCTGACAACTACTGGAACTACTGCGTCAACGTCTTGCACAATGTTGTCCGGATGCACCATACCTAACAAATGAAAAAATTAGCAAAAGTTGGCCCAAATAGTTTTTTTTTAACTGCCAGGGCATATTTCGGAAGTTCATTTCCGAAATTTGTTAGGTAATATATTTCGGAAATGAACTTCCGAACCATATCAGTTTTAGCATAAATTTGTTGAATAAATGTAGTGAAATAGGGGATGAAATGAGAGATGTTTACCTGAAATTGTAGCTTTTTATGCTCCCTTTAACGTGATCAACGGTTTGAAACTTGATTTTAGGACGAAAAATGGATGGAGATTGATTGGGTTTTGGAGAGGGTTTGGGGAAGTTTTGGAGAAAAATGATGAAATAGTGAAGGAGGGAAATTTGTATATGCAGCAATATTTTCGGAAATGAACTTCCGAAAATATTCACGGTTTTTGAATTTTTTTGACTTCGGAAATGTATCTCCGAAAACACCACTTTTTTGGTGTTTTTGGAGATGCATTTCCGAAGTCAAAAAAAATTACTTCGGAGATGCATCTTCGAAGCAGGGGCAGTTTTGGGTTTTCGCTGGGGTGACCCCCATAGGAAGGTGGGTAAAGAAAAATTCTAACAAATTCAAAAATAGAAAATGACAACCACATACTGTTGAAAAAAGTGAAAGGGGTGTTTAGGTGAATCATTCTCTTCTAATAAACTGATATTCAAGTGACTTTGTACAAATTCACCATCATGAACACCGTTCTTACTCCTACAAAAATATATGATAAAAAAACAGTAGAAAATTATTGGAACATTATTTTCTTCATTTAGTCTAAATTATGTTTGTTTTTCCAAATGTTACAAATTCTTTATTAACTACATTTAGTCATTTTTTTCTTCATTTAGTCCAAAAAATACATTTTGATATTCCAATTATTACAAATTCTTCACTACTTGATGGTGACAAACAAAAATGGAAGATCAAACACAATCAACATTAAGAAACGATAAGTTTAAACAAAAAACATAAAACCCTAAATAGGCGAAATCCTAAATAAAACTGTTAAACAAAATAAAAACACATAGCTTATAAAACCCAAATAACCCTAAATCTATTCAATACCTAAAAACACAAATATCCTTAAACCAATTAAATATACAACTCATTAAACCACAACTAACCTAAGTTCAAATACCAGTTTGATAACCAACTCATATAACACAAAAAAAATCAAAGAAAAAAAATCAATAAACCAGTTCAATCCTCTTAATTATTTGAAAAACAAACCTAAACACCAATTATAAACCAATAAAAATTTTATACATCAATAAATCATTTCAATATCTCACTACTACATATAACGCTTGTAACGTCGGTCGCGAAATGCGTTTAACTTCGACAACTCAGGCGAGGTAACAAAGGGCGTCATAAAAAGTTAGCTCTTAACACCTTGGTGTTTTAAACACCGAGGTTAGAGTGTTAAAAAAAGGTCATGGATTCGATCTCAATGAACTGCATATTTTTATTTTCTAAATTTTGTTGCGCGTGTCATAAACCTTTCGTTTTTTTAAATTCGAGGTAATAAGTTATTATTTTACCTCAGTTTTATATGATAGCCGAGGGGTTTAATCTCATTTTCTTGCTGTATTTGTACAAATTTCACTGGTGTGTATTTTTTTGCCTGATCATTTTTGCTGGCCTGTATCATATCATTATAAATTTATTAACATACTTGTATCATTTTTTACACAAAAACTAAAAAATATGTAACATAATTGGAATACATCATATCATTTTAAACAAAATAGACAAATTTACATGTTATCATCATCAAGACAAAATACACACATTTAACATTTACATATTTACACATCAAAAATGACAAAACCTCTGTTCATATACACATTAAGATAACAACAACCAAGAAAAAACTATTGCTGTTGTAGAGATTCATAACAAGATAAGATTACACTGGCCCAACATGATCGAATGTCATCAATTTCTTCTTTTGAGTGTGGTGTTGGGTTGCTAAGCTCCTATAATTAGAACAAAATTTAAAGTATGATAAGCTAAAAACAACAACATTAACTTATAAATACATATGTGTGTATATATGGATTAAGCTAATACCTTATTCTTCATTCATCCAATGACACATGCATAAACATTCCAAATCATTAATAATATGGATAAGATTGATTTATAAATGAAAACAAAAATCAATATATACTTACTCGGGGTAAAACGAGGCCAAATAACAATCTTTGGTGTTCCATTTCTCCATCAACTTGTCTTGCAAGTAATTTTTTTATTTCGTGTCCTGGAGAATCGCAAGTAAGAGCAATCTTCGCAGCATCCAAGATACAATACTTCTTTAGAAGCTTCCTTTCAGAATGAAACTTATGGATGTGCCTTCAAGAGCAAATCTTAATGTTTAAGTATTAGAAAATATGAATTTAAATAGAAATCAACGTAAAAATTATACTTATGAGCACCACAATTGTAATAAGGAATTATCTAGCCACTCATTCCCCTTCAAAAATTCATGTACGGAGACCTTAGAAAGAACGAATATCTGCTCTGGATCATGGCTTAATGAAATACCCAGGTCTTCATTAATACTCTCCATCATTGTCTCTAACCTCTGAACTTTATTTTGATTTGGTGGTGACTGGTGAGGGTTCAACACTGCCCGAGTTGGCAAAAAAACTCTGTGATGCACTTGTACGATCCATAAATTTCTCAACCACATTCTCTCAAATTTCCAACTGATTTAAATCTGTGTGGCTGAATATACCCAACGAACTCAATTTCTACATCATAAAAACAACATAAATACAATCCAAAATTGAAAAACGCAAACAATAACAACAACAACTTACATCTTATACCTGAAGAACATCACAGGTACATTTCTCAGACATCTTCTCCTCATTCATCCCCTCTCGCTCCTCTTGCTCCTTCTGGACACTCTCTTGCACCATTTTCAACAACTTCTCCCTTTCCTCCTCTAAGAACTTCTCCTGCACCGTCTCCAACAACTTTTCCCTCCCGTCCTCCAAGAATTTCTCCCGCACCGTCTGCAATAACCTCTCCCCTCCTCCTCCAAGTACCTCTCCTCTCTGCATGCTCCTCCTTGCACTTCTTCCCTTCTTTTTCCAACTCAACAACAACAATCTCTTCAACCTCTCTCTTACTAATTTTCTCTCTAGATGATTGAGAGCGTCTAAAATGTACCTTGAAGCCCACACCTCTACCAAGACCACAGACATGCCTAAGATGCTCATCTGTTCCAATCGCTTCTACCAAGATGTCATGATGACCTTGTTAAGTGAATTGGTCGACCTTGGTTTGTTGAACAAGGTCATCCTACAACACATAAAATTTTATCTTTACCAAATTGATTTAACTAAAATTAATATTGTTGAAAAAAGTATCTACTTACAATCCTTTGAGCCACTTTGCGCGTAACATCTGATGTGTACTCGTCATCTTTTCCTTGGCGCGCCCTCTTTCATTTCTCGTGTCGTGATGGTGGAGATGGAGTGCGATCAAGACTTATAGAATCTCCTAGCTCTTCCTCCATTTGTTTTCTTTTTTCTTCAATCAAATTTTTTTCAAGTCTTTGATATCCTCCACGAAACAACCTATGTGGATAGATATTTTTGCTCGATTTTCCTTTCTTTTTTGGCTCTTTTCCAAGAACTTGGGAGTATTGCGAGACTCTACAAATATCTCCCAAGTAGCTTTATCAATAAATGAATATACCTCGTATGTAGGCTATTTTTTATTTGCTCCATTTGTAATATAATCATGGGTGAATTGTGTCTTAAACCCCCTCTAACGCTCACCACAATAAGCAAGCATTTTCTTTTTCACATACTTATCATTTGGAGTAACAATGAGTACATCCTATGTTTACACAATAGAGATGTTATTAGTATTGCACAAAAAAATATACGTGTAAAACAAATGATAGAATATTAAAATAAATACTATAATATTGGTCCATATGTAGTCTTTCAATTCTTCATCAACAACATGCCAACTAGCTATCAAAATACTCACTTTACTTCTACCTTGTAAGGCAACGTAACCTAAAAACATCATCAGCATGTTCACCAAAAGCCCTGCCGGTTTGGGCATAAACTCTAACAGAGTATCAAATGCCAGTTTCGTTGGCTTTTTTCACCTTTGTATACATCGTGGAACTTTTAGTTTTTCTTTTACGTGTATTAATAGAGTTTGCAGCAGATGTTGTATGAGAGGTACTAGTTGAATCGGCCATGACTATCAAGATGAATCAAACAGTAATGTTTTAGTAAAAAAAAGATCAATAAACAAACTAACGAAAAAACCTAAACAACATGATCAAGAGACTATTTCAGCAAACAAACTAATGTTGATGAATATATAAAATAACGCTTCAGTGAAGAACAAACCTACTTGAGAAAATGATGTTTGATGAATATCTTTTGGAAGAGTTTTGATGAATATGAGCTTGAAAATCGCCTAGGGTTTTTTTGTGAAATGACAAGCTGACATCTTTTGGAAGAGTTTTGATGAATATGAGCTTGAAAATCGCCTAGGGTTTTTTTGCGAAATGACAAGCTGACGTTTGAGCGTTGATAGGTTTGAGTGTTGATAGATAAATAAAAAGTTAGAAACTAGATAGTATGCTGAAGTATTTCATGCAAACTAAGTGTCACATCGGTTTTACACAAAAACTGATTATTAAAAATATGAAATATATAAAAAAAAACATAACGCCATATTCTGGGAATTCATTTAAAAAATATACCATGCCGGTTATTTCATAAAACTGAGGGGTTAAAGTATATCAAATAAAGTATTAAAATAAGATTTTGAAATTAGTATTATGAAATTGTTAATGCAAAATATATGACCTCTCAGTTGAAACAAATAAAAAATAAAAAACTTCATTAGAAAGGCGCCAAGTGAGAAATACCTATTAAACAATTGAATAAAAAAACATAAAATGCAGCAACTCGGTGTTGAAGCAGGATCCATTATTGCTAACTTACCTCGGGCTTACTAAATATCCGAGGGATAAAGTTTTTTATTCAAAAAATTATAATAAAACATGGCGCTCCCATGACCTATACCCTAGTTTTTTCACTGTTCTAGGTGTAAGTTTTGTCATAAAAAGCGTTATTTGTCATAGTGTCTCTAAATTTTTTAAAACAGAGTCTAACTGTAATCACAAACAATTTATTTTATAAATCAAAATAGTATCTTTTACTAAAAAACCTCTCAAATGTAGCCTTGAATCGTAATCTGAAAAGAAACATAAACAACTTGTTAGTCAATATATGGCTTGAAAACAACAATAATATGAAAAAAAATGAAATAATAGATTCACTAAACCTAAGAATTCACATATGGTAGAACGACTTCAGAAAAATGAGCAAAAGATGAACATTGATATGGTGATAGGTTGAAAAAGGGAGACGAGAGAAAGTGAAAAACAAAGATGAGGGTGGACCGAAGGTAAGGGACATAATGGATGAACTAAATATACGAGAAAATGATGGTAGAATATCGCTAGGAAGAGACGGAGAAAATAGAATGAGAGAGAGAGAGAGAGAGAGAGAGAGAGAGAGAGAGAGAGAGAGAGAGAGAGAGAGAGAGAGAACAAAGGCGTAGAGAAGAGTTATAGTGAAGGAGGATTAGGGTTTTCTTTCTCTTTTTTAAGAGACTGAAAGATAGGGGGTTAGATTTTTTTTGGATTAAGTTGGATGATAGACCAATGCTAATAATACAAAAATAATAATATTATATGGGCTCGGTCGAGCTTATTTAAGAGAGGGATTCTTCTTAGATCTTGTGTTGGAGGTCTGCTGCAAAACATAGACAAAAAGAAGATGAAAATGTATGATGAAAGTTGCACAAAACAAAGTCCAATGCGTGTGTTTGCACTAAGCTTTATGTACGATTCATCCCACCAATTTAGACAAATTGGATGCAAATGGGTTACTGACGAATCCCCTTCAGAATACTTTGGAAACCTTAACATGAATCGCACATTTACATTAAGCATATCAATCAACGATATTTAACCGAATAAAGGGCCAGTTTGTTTTAGCTTTAAAAAAAATGAATTTTTTCTTTGTATTTTTGAAAATAGATTTTCCTAATTCGTTTTTCAAAATATTACAAGTTTTTTATATTCATTTTTTCTAAAATGAAACACTAATTTTGACATCCTATAACATAAACATACACATTGAAGACCAAAATTTAGTCAAAATCGCAATTTTTTAAAAAAATTGTATTTCAAAAATGATTTTTATGAAAATCTATTTGAAATAGCTTCAAAATTAAGTGATTTTTTAAAATTTTGATATCTACATTTTTTTCCATAAATAGATGAAATTCCTAAAATCACATTTTAAGAATAACTATTCAAAAAAAAATTTCATTTGAAGTTTTTATAAAAAATTTCTTTGTAGATTTTTTTTTCACAAAATTATTAAAAAAATCATTTTAAAAAAAAAAGCCAAAACAAACGGGCCAAAAGTTTCCTCATTTATTCTCATGCACATAAGAATAAAGAAATGACTTAGATATGATTTTTGCTTCTTGAAATACATTATTTTCGTATATATTTAATGACTAACAAGTATCTCTATTTATAGAAAAACTTGTACCAATTAATGAGGAGAAATAATGTTTTGAATGGTTTCAACATGGCCAATCGTTAACACTAACAGGTATCAACCAATAATAGTAAATTGTTTAAAAACATGTTTTTAGATGTTCATACAGAGATCAATCTATCTATGATTCCTATAATGTCCATTGCACATTAATCTTCATATACATACCAATCTATCCATTTATGGTTAGAACAACAAAATGGCAGCTACACTTCAACAAATCCACATGCATTATATAATCCCTTTGTGAGATATTGGATCGAACTCTAGTATTGTCGAAGGGTAGCTTCTTGGTTCGACAGTTCGACAGAGTTAAGCATGAAGTCGAAGGATTATTCACATGCTGGTGTCGAACTGTGCATGTTGTAGTCGAAGATGGGTCTAGCATGCAGATGTCGAAGATGCTAGGGTTGTTAGCATGTTAAATTAGGTTTTAGTGTTTAAACCCTAATTTGTTAAGTTAGCTTGTTTATTAAGTTGGCTTGTGTAATGGGCCTTGCTGAAAAAGCCCATTAGTTAGTATGTTAGGTTTATTATAAATAGCATACTAGTCTCTCATCATTGCTAAGCTGCAAATCCTAATTTAGGGTGAGAGAGGTTATTTGTTAATCTTGTAAACTTGTAATCTTGTTTTAAGAGAAAGTGAAAGAATAGCAGTTATAACCAATTCTTGTGTTCCTCTTCTTCCTTGTCCTTTATTCTTCCTTGTTTTATACTTTGTTCTTGGCATTGAATTCACAACAAATTGGTGCGGTGAGGGTGGAGAAGATGCCTTCAACAAAGTATGAGATTGAAAAGTCCACCGGAGTGAATGATTTCGGTCTGTGGCGCTTGAAGATGAAAGCCCTACTGGTTCAACAGGGTTGTTTAGAAGCGTTGAAGGGAGAGGCAGCCATGAATGCAGAATTGACGGCAGCGGAGAAGACGAATATGATCGAGAAAGCACACAGCGCAATTTTGTTGAGCCTTGGTGATAAGGTTCTCCGGCAGGTATCAAAGGAGACGACGACATCAGGGTTATGGGTGAAACTTGAAAGTTTGTATACGACCAAATCGCTGGTAAATCGACTCTACCTGAAGCAAGCTTTGTATTCATTCAAGATGATTGAAGACAAAGTATTGGCTGAGCAGTTGGATATGTTCAACAAGCTGATTCTTGATCTTGAAAATATTGATGTGAAGATCGATGATGAAGATCAAGCGCTGTTACTATTGTGTTCTTTGCCTCGATCACATGCTCACTTCAAAAAACTCTCTTGTATCGAAGGGAGTCCCTGACGTTTGAAGAAGTTCAATCAGCCTTGTACTCTAAAGACTTGAATGAACGAAAGGAGCATAAACCTTCGACTGTTGGCGAAGGTTTGGCCGTTAAAGGAAAACTCTTACGAAAGGATGGTAAGTTCGACAAGAAGAAAGGCAAAAGCCAGTCGAAGACTTACAGTGGCGAAGCATCTGGCATTCGATGCTACCATTGTAAGAAGGAGGGTCACACAAGAAAGGTGTTCCCTGAACGCTTGAAATATCATGGAGGTAAGGATATTGGCAACGCTGCCATTGTTCAAGATGATTTCGAATCATCTGATGTTCTTGTGGTTTCAAGCAGTGACTCTAAGAAGGAGTGGATTATGGATTCAAGTTGCACTTGGCACATGACTCCAAACAAAGACTTGTTCGAGGAATTATGTGATCAAGATGGTGGATCAGTATTGCTGGGAAACAACAAGGCTTGCAAGATTGCAGGTGTTGGATCTGGGAGATTCAAGCTCCATGATGAGTCAATAAGGTTGTTGACTGATGTCAGGTATGTTCCTGATTTGAAGAGAAATCTGCTTTCTCTTGGTGAATTCGACAAGAAAGGATATGTTTTCCAAGGAGAGAAAAGTATCCTAAGAGTCATGAAGGGTTCGAAGGAAGTCTTGAGAGGCGTGAAGAAACAAGGCTTGTATACCCTTGAGGCTGAAGTTGTAAGTGGTTCGAAAAATGTTGCATCCACGAAACCTTTTTCGAAAACAGAAATCTGGCACATGAGATTGGGCCATGTCAGTGAAAGGGGTCTAGTCGAATTAGGGAAACAAAATCTGCTTGGTGGAGACAAAGTCGAAAAGCTGAAGTTTTGTGAACCCTGTGTACTTGGAAAATCTTGCAGAGTGAAGTTCAACAAAGGCAAACAAAGAACACATGGATCCCTTGATTACATCCATGCTGATCTTTGGGGGCCTGCAAGGTGTCCATCACATTCAGGAGCAAGGTATTTTCTATCCATAGTAGATGATTATTCCAGAAAATTATGGGTATTCATCCAGAAGACTAAGGATGAAACTTTTGAGAATTTCAAAAGTTGGAAGACTCTGGTTGAAAATCAGACTGGCAGAAAGGTCAAGAGGTTGAGAACCGACAATGGCCTTGAATTTTGCAATGAGGCATTCGACAGTTTTTGTGCTGCCTCTGGTATTGCAAGGCATAGAACTACTGCAGGTACTCCACAACAAAATGGTTTGGCTGAAAGGTTTAATCGAACTATTTTGGAGAGAGTCAGATGCATGTTGACTAGTGCGGGGTTAACAAAGGTGTTCTGGGCTGTGTTAGGTGCCAAATATTGTTAATATTTAGTTTAATTAGTGGCACCTTTGAACCGATTTTTATCGAGCATGCTTTTAATTCTTTGAAGTTTTAGATAATTATTTATAGTTTACAATTTTTAGCTTTCATTTTATGTTAATTTGTGTTTTTAGTCTTGATTGTGTAGGTTTTGGCCAATTTTGGGATGTTTGGAGCTTGTTTTGAGCTTGGCAAGAGAGTGCCTGGCAGAAGTATGCGCGCGTCGCGCGGGCATGTGGGCGCGTCGCGCCCTGGGCAAGAGATTTTGAAGCTTCATCCAGAGATCTGCGCGCGTCACGCGCATGGGCGGTTTATATTTTATAAGTGTAATGGCGCGTAGCGCGCTGGAGGGCGCGACGCGCCCTGGACAGATTTCAGAAAAACTATATAAAGAGGTTTTCAGATATTTTGTGTTGGTTGGTTGATTTTGAGAGCTTAAGAACACTTGTCTACTGTAGCAAACATAGAGTTGAAGATTGGAAGCCTTGATCGTCGATTAATCGCCTTTGATGCTTGTTGATCTTCATCCTTTCCTTCTTGTGCAAGCTACCATTCTCATGGATAGCTAAATCCCTTTTGTATCAAGATAAGATGTAATCTTCCTAGCCTTTTGTATGTTTTTCTTGTGAATATATGTATATGAACAAGTGATGATCAATATAGATGGTTTAGTTTGTTTATTAAAGTTTTTCTTTGGTATAAATGTTTGAGACATCAATGTTTGTATCTAGACCTAACTCATCATCTTTCAAACTATAAATTGCAGACATGGATTTAGAGTTTGATGTTTACTAAGTATCAGTTTTAAAATGTTATTTGTATTGTTTAAACGGTGGAGAAATCGTCGGTTAAACAATACGGTAAATCTAGCTATATCGTTGCGGACACGGACGATATAGGTGTCGATACGTAATTATATTGATCGTTAGCAAGTTCATAAGCATATATTTATAAGGAAACATACAAACTTAGGTCGATGAAATCGAATCTTGATGCATTTTCTTTAACTTAGAACTTTCATTAATTTACTCTTTGCTACTAAAATTGAATGATCTTTTGCAAACCTAAAACTAAAGTAACATTAACTCAAGACAAAATAGGCTATAGAACGGCGGTGATATCGCAATAATCCCTGTGGATACGATATAAACGAAAAGTACACCACAATACTATTTCAACAAAATGGCGCCGTTGTCGGGGATTGTTGTTTAGATATTGCAAGCATTGCAATAGTTTATTTTGTATTGAGTCTTATAATTAATATCTTGTTTCTAAATTTATTTTCCTTGTGTTTGTTAATTTGCTTGGTTAGTTTTTCAGATTACAGTTTATGCGAGGACGTATACCTGCAGATCAACTCCTTTTTGATCCTGAGATTGAGAGGACTGCTCGTAGAGAGAATAGCAAAACTCGTAGGAGGAGACAACTAGCTAGGGAAAGAAGACAACAACAAGAAGCATCTTCTTCTTCAACTCCGGTTGAAAACTTGGTTGAGGAAGAAATGGCTGCGGATCCTCCAGCTCGAGGGCCATGTGTTAACAGCCCTCGTCTCAATGCACAATTTGCTCGTGATCAGGCCAATGGAAGAAACTCCGAAATGAAGACGGGGTTACTTCAATTATTATACCAAAACTCGTTCACAGGGGCAGATCACGAGGATCCATTTACTCATCTAACAAAGTTCTACGAGATCGCCGGAACAATTGGTGCTCCGAAAGACCAAGAAGAACAGGTGTTCAGGAGACTCTTTCCTCATTCCTTAATTGGAAAAGCTAAGGAATGGTACCTTGATCAACCAAATAATGTCATGACAAATTGGAACGAATTAGAAGGGAAGTTCTTGGATCGGTTTTTTCCTCACAATAGGTTCATGGAAGCGAAAACTTCTATTGCGGTGTTCTCTCAAGGTTCGAATGAATCTCTCAATGAAGCATGGGAGAGGTTCAAGTCCATGGTTAGAAAATGCAAAGGTCATGGGTTTGATGAATTGTCTCAAATCCATATCTTTAGGAATGGACTCCAACCTCAACCAAAAACTCTTTTAGATGCTACCGCGGGTGGTTCGTTGATGTCAAAAACAGCTGCTGAAGCAATTGCTATCATTGATAGGATGGCTTTGAATGATCATCAAGGGCAACACAACCGTAGTGCATCGCAAAGAAAACCAGGAGTTCTTGAATTGAATACTAGTGATGCAATACTTGCTCAAAACAAGTTATTGACGCAACAAGTAGAATTGCTCACTCAACAAATGTCAAAACTCCCTCAACAAATCAAAGAGATAAATGGGCGCGTGTATTTGCTTTGTTTCAGGTTTTACACTTCAATTACGACTATTTGCGAAAAGGAAAGAAAATCGAGCTTAAATGACCAATATTTATGCTTAAAAGACGAAAAGGGGTGCTGAAACGAAAGAGGGGTGCAATTAGGACCCAAAAGGCCCAAAAGAGCGAACCAGCCCACAAAGGAACAAAATTGCGTGGCCCAAACCTGCCCAGCAAGTGGAGACGCACGTCTCCACATCCTCTATGCCACGTCAGCAAAGGGAGACGCACGTCTCCATGTTCCTACATCTTCTCCACTTGAGACGCACGTCTCAAGTCACGTACCCAGTCTCCCTGAAGAATCGGAGACGCACGTCTCCAAGTCCTGGTCTGCAAAAAGCTCCGTTTTTCACGCAAAGCAACTGCAAAGCCTCACCTATAAATAGAGGCAGTCACTTCAGTCCAAAGGGTCCGATTTCCTGCCAACGAAGTGCTGCCGAAATTGTACCGCGAACTGCTTTTCCTTATTCTGCTTTCATTTAACCGTCTATTTTCTCACAACGATTTCTACACTGGAAATTGTTGTGAACTTTTCATAGATCTAGCCTTACGTTAGGTTTATCGCTTTATTTTCCTTGTTTTTATTTTCTGCCATTTAAATTCCGAAGAACGATCCAGCCAACCTGTGGTGGAAGTTCGAGTACTTCAAGATTCAATTCAATCCAGATTTATTTTAATTCAGGTTTTTTATTTACCGCCTTATTTATATTATTTATTTGCATGATATATTATATGCCATTTAATATGCTTATTATTATGAACCGAACCGATTTATGCATGTTTAATCGTATTAATATGTCTGGCTAAAATACTAAAGGTGTCGGTATGTAAAGTAAGTTAACCGTAGGGGTCCGAAATAAATTGGCTTAAATTATGTTTTATTAATTATCACTTATTTTTGGTTTATATGTCTAGTTTAATTAGTAAGTCTTAAAACCAATAGAGCGAAAGTTTGAGGGATTAGGACGGTCAAAGGTTAAAATCAATAGAGCGAAAGTTTGAGATCTTTAACTGGATAGTAGACATAGGACATTAGTTTTAAGGATGGCGAAAGCGTATTAAAACTAATTGGAACTTATTTATTTTCAAAAATTGTTTTTACACTCGAGCGGGATGGCGAAAGCGTACGTTAGGGATATTAGCATGTTCCGAGTCAACAGAGCGAAAGTTTGAGATTAGGAGATTTAAATAGATAACGACCTCGTAAAATAGGCATTTTATTAATTACATTGTTTCCAAAAAGCTCTTCTAAAATCTAATGGGATGGCGAAAGCGTACATTAGGATTAGGATAGTAGTCTGACTCAACAGAGCGAAAGTTTGAGACGAGGATTTTTAACCAATTGGAATTAGTAAAGATTTTTAATTTAATTATGCAAAAGCCAATGGACCTTCGGATTACCTTTAGTTAAACGAAATACATACTGATACCTGTCTTTTATTATTATTCTTTATTCTCTCACAATCACTTTCCCTTAGGAACAATCGAAATTTTAGTACTCCTAGCTTTACATAGTAACCTTAGATAACGGTAGATCGATTCATAGTCCCTGTGGATTCGATATCTTTTAAAACTACACGACACGACTGTGCACTTGCAGTTATCAGATTTATAGACACGTAAAGTCGCGATCAAGTTTTTGGCGCCGTTGCCGGGGACTATTTAAGTCGATATCGTAACTCACTGTTACACCGTAGAGACTAGGAAAATTCTTCCCTTTCTTTTTGAACGATTGTATGCCAAATACTCGTTCACAAGGAGGAGACTTAATACAACGAATTAACGAGATCGAACGTTTCATTAACGTTAAACGTCGAGCTCGCAACCTTCCCGAAGTAGCAGAAATTCCGATTAATCAGGAATTGATTTTTACTGATCAAATCAATCAAATCACCCCGAAGTTAGAGATGGCTGCTATTCGTCCTCTTAGAGACTATGCCGCTCCTTCGCGCGCTGAACCGCATTCAAGTATCGCACCACCTGCGATTGAAGCGAACAATTTCGAGCTGAAACCTTCACTGGTCCAAGCTGTTCAACAGAATCAATTCTCTGGAAGCCCTGTAGACGACCCCAATCTCCATTTATCTGTGTTCGTGCAATACGCCGACACTATCAAAGCCAACAACGTTAGTTCCGAAGCTATTCGATTACGCCTTTTTCCTTTCTCCTTGAGAGATAGAGCGAGAGCGTGGCTTCAATCCCTGCCTTCCAATTCCATAACTACGTGGGACGAATTGAAGAGAGTATTCTTAGCAAGATACTTTCCGCCTAGCAAAACTGCTATGCTTAGAGGTCAAATCAACGGATTTACCCAGAAAGATAACGAATCGCTTTTCGAAGCTTGGGAACGTTACAAGGACATGCTTAGAATATGCCCTCATCATGGACTCGAACCATGGCTGATCATCCATACCTTTTATGGTGGTCTCTTATATAACACTAAAATGACTATAGATGCCGCTGCTGGCGGAGCATTAATGGACAAACCCCATGATGAAGCATACAAACTCATAGAGAACATGGCACAAAACCATTACCAATGGGGAGGAGAACGCGCCGCTCTAGAGAAAGCCCAAACCAAAGGAGGAATGTACGAAATTAGTGGTATAGACCGCGTTAACGCTAAAGTAGACGCTTTAACTCAAAAGATCGAGAATTTGACCATCACTCCTTCAGCCACCGCTGCCGCTGTAGCACCTAACTGCGAGATTTGTGGATTGACTGGGCATGTAGTTGCTGAATGCCAACTCTTGACTGGAGTCCCATCTGATCAAGTAAATTACGCTCAAGGAAACCCTTATTCTAACACGTACAACCCTGGATGGAAAAACCACCCGAACTTTTCTTATAAGAACAACAATGCGTTGTACGCGCCTGGACAAGCACCTGCTGTACCACCTGGCTACCAAAAAGCGCCTGTAGCTGCTCAAAACACCCCTAGGAAGTCAAACCTAGAAATCATGATGGAGAACTTCATAGCTTCCCAACAACAAACCAATAAAGACTTCCTGAATCAAAACATCCACAATAGCGAGCAACTAAAACAACTATCGAACAAAGTAGATGCTTTAGCTACGCATAACAAAATGTTAGAAACTCAAATCTCACAAGTAGCTCAACAACAAGCACCTACTGCTGCCCCTGCTGGCACGTTTCCTGCTCAACCACAACCTAATCCTAAAGGACATGCGAACGCGATAACACTACGAAGTGGAACTAATTACGATGGACCCATAGATCCTAGAACCCAAAACGTACCCATGTCACAACAAGAGCCAAAGGAAACCCAAAAGAAAACAACCGACGAACAAACTGCTAAGACTGATGAGAACAATAACGAAGTGGAACCCGAAAAAGAGAAACCTTATGTTCCACCACCACCTTACAAGCCACCAATTCCTTACCCTCAAAGATTAGCCAAATCAAAAACCGAAGCGCAATTTAAAAGATTTGTAGAACTTCTGAAGCAATTAAACATAACCATACCATTCACAGAAGCCATAACTGAGATGCCTTCGTACGCTAAGTTCTTAAAAGAAATCTTATCAAACAAAAAGAAACTCGAGGATAACGAAACTATAACGCTTACCGCTGAATGTAGCGCTATCATCCAAAACAACATGCCTCCAAAACTGAAAGACCCTGGTAGTTTCTCTATACCCTGCGTAATTGGAAAAACCATCATAGAGAAAGCCTTGTGCGATTTAGGAGCTAGTGTTAGTTTGATGCCTCTTTCGACCTGTAAGAAACTCAATCTAGGTGAGCTTAAAGCAACAAGAATGTCTCTTCAACTAGCAGACCGTTCAGTCAAATATCCTGTAGGAATGTTAGAGAATATCCCTGTTCGTGTAGGTCAATTCTACATCCCGACTGACTTCATCATTATGGATATCCAAGAAGATTCTAACATCCCGATCATTTTAGGAAGACCATTTTTAGCGACCGCTGGTGCAATTATAGATGTAAAGCGAGGAAAGCTTACTTTCGAAGTAGGAGAAGAGAAAATAGAATTTATCCTTTCCCAATTCCTAAAAGCACCTTCTATAATTGACACATGCTGTTCTGCTGACATAATCGACGAGTGTGTCAAGGAAATAAAATCCGAACCAAATAAGGAAACCGAAACCCTAAGAATTCCTATGCCGCCAATTTTTGAAGATGACAACTGGCGTGAGGAATATCAAGATAACCACCTGAGTGAATGCTTAGCTTTAACCCCTGATCCTATACCTGGACCAAAGAAACCTGCTATAGAGCTGAAGACACTTCCTACCGATCTTAGATACGAATTTCTAGACGAAGAACTAAACCGACCAGTTATAGTGAACGCCAACTTGGGACGAACCGAGACTGAAAAATTACTTAATGTCCTAAGAAAATACCCTACCGCTTTAGGATACAACATATCAGATCTGAAAGGTATAAGCCCTTCTCTGTGTATGCACCGCATTATGCTCGAAGACGATAGTAAAACCTCTAGGGAACATCAAAGGCGAATAAATCCTATTATGAGCGATGTGGTTAAAAAGGAAATCCAAAAACTGCTAGAAGCTGGAATAATATATCCTATATCTGATAGTAAATGGGTTAGCCCTGTTCACGTCGTACCAAAGAAAGGAGGAGTCACTGTAATCACTAACGCAAAAGGAGAATCTGTAGCACAACGTACCCAAACTGGATGGAGGATGTGCATTGACTATAGGAAGCTAAATAAAGCTACCCGAAAAGACCATTTCCCTTTACCTTTCATAGATCAAATGCTCGAACGCCTAGCTAAACACTCACATTTTTGTTATCTGGATGGATACTCCGGATTTTTCCAAATTCCTATCCACCCTGACGACCAAGAGAAGACCACATTCACCTGTCCTTATGGTACATTCGCCTATAGACGAATGCCTTTTGGACTCTGCAATGCACCCGCGACCTTCCAAAGATGCATGATGGCAATATTTGCCGACTTCCTAGATGGAATAATGGAGGTCTTTATGGACGACTTCTCTGTCTGTGGAGGAAGTTTTGAAACATGTTTAGAAAACCTTGAAATGGTGCTTAAACGATGCGTAAGCGTAAACCTAGTCCTTAATTGGGAAAAATGCCATTTCATGGTTCGACAAGGAATTGTACTTGGACACATCGTATCCGATAGAGGAATCGAAGTTGATAAAGCAAAAATCGAAATTATCGAAAACCTTCAACCTCCCAAAACCGTTAGAGAAATAAGAAGTTTTCTGGGACATGCTGGTTTTTACCGACGCTTCATTAAGGATTTCTCTAAAATAACCAAACCCTTAACTGAACTACTCATGAAAGACGCCGAATTTGTTTTCACCGATAAATGCACTGAAGCATTTCAAACGCTTAAACAAGCATTGATCTCTGCGCCAATTATGCAACCTCCCGACTGGAATGAGCCTTTCGAAATAATGTGTGACGCAAGTGATTATGCTGTAGGAGCCGTTCTAGGACAAAGAAAGGATAAGAAACTACATGTCATATATTATGCGAGTAGAACCCTAGACGAAGCTCAGATGAATTATGCCACGACAGAAAAAGAATTATTAGCTGTCGTATTCGCATTAGACAAATTCCGTTCTTACCTGGTAGGAGCCAAAATAATCATATACACTGACCACGCCGCCATTAGGTACCTCCTAACCAAAAAGGACGCTAAACCAAGACTTTTGAGATGGATCTTGTTACTACAAGAATTCGACCTGGAAATTAAAGATAAGAAAGGCACTGAAAATGTCGTAGCAGATCACCTCTCTCGATTGGAAAATCTGAAACCCGAACAAGTACCAATTGACGATGATTTCCCTTATGAAAGACTCATCGCCCAATTAGAAGCAAATGAATTCGAACCATACCATCCAAACTCTGAAACCGAGAAATTAGCTGAAATAGCTTTAGCCCGATCTGACGCACCTTGGTATGCAGATTTCGTAAATTACCTAGCTGCTGGTGTGCTTCCTCCTGATCTAAGCTACCAACAGAAGAAGAAATTCTTCCATGACCTAAAACATTACTATTGGGACGACCCACTCCTTTTCAAAAGAGGCCCCGATGGAATCTTTAGACGTTGTGTACCCGAGGAAGAGATAAGAAGCATAATAACACACTGTCATTCTGCACCGTGTGGAGGACACCATAGCACATCTAGAACCTGCGCCAAAATCCTTCAATCTGGACTTTTCTGGCCCAACCTGTGGAAAGACGTCTATTTTGCTGTACTAAGCTGTGATAGATGCCAACGAACTGGAAACATTTCAAGACGCGATGAAATGCCTCAAAAAGGCATTCTAGAAGTAGAAATATTTGACGTCTGGGGAATAGACTTCATGGGACCGTTTCCGTCATCGTTTGGAAATCAATATATACTCGTAGCCGTCGATTACGTTTCAAAATGGATAGAAGCTATCGCCTCTCCTACAAACGATACACGAGTAGTTATTAAACTTTTCAAAAACGTCATCTTTCCTAGGTTCGGTGTGCCAAGATTGGTAATTAGCGATGGTGGTTCCCATTTCATTTCAAGAATACTTGAGAAACTCCTTCGAAAATATGGAGTAAATCATCGAATAGCCACACCATATCATCCACAAACAAGCGGTCAAGTAGAAGTATCTAACCGTGAAATAAAACAAATATTGGAGAAAACTGTTGCTATATCGAGGAAAGATTGGTCAACCAAGCTAAATGAAGCTTTATGGGCTTATAGAACAGCTTTCAAAACTCCAATAGGAACTACCCCATTCAAACTCGTTTATGGAAAATCATGCCACCTACCAGTAGAGTTAGAACATAAAGCCTATTGGGCCATTAAGAACTTAAACCTAAACTACACTGCCGCTGGTGAGAAACGACTTCTAGACATAAACGAATTAGAAGAACTTAGACAAGACGCTTACGAAAACGCCAAAATCTATAAAGAGCGAACGAAAAAATGGCACGACAAGCGTATATCTAGGAAAAATTTTAGCATAGGCGATAAAGTGCTCTTATTTAATTCTAGACTAAAATTATTTCCTGGTAAGTTACGATCTAGATGGTCTGGCCCTTTCGAAATAACTAACATATTTCCGAGTGGAGCGATAGAAATCAAAGGAGAAACCGTCAAACCTTTTGTCGTAAATGGGCAACGTCTTAAGTATTACCATCATCTCGAATACGATGAAAACATCGAAGTTTTTAAACTTGACGAACTGCCCGTTTTTTCGAAAAAATAGTTTTCTATTTTTAAATCGTCGAGCTTACGACATTAAACAAAGCGCTTGGTGGGAGACAACCCACATTTATTTATTCTTCTATTTTATTTTATTAGAACTTTAATTTTTCTATATTTTTTTTTATTTTTATTTTTCATTTTTAAAACTTTATTCTATTTTTAATTTTAATTTTAATCATTTTTGATTTTTCATACATCTTATAATAATTATTATAATTATAACTACTATCTTGATTTGAGAAAATATTTCCGTTATAATTATATCTATTATTATAACTTGTTACCTAAGCTTAATTTTAACTTTTTTTTTTATTTTAAATTAACACTAGCCTAATTCTAACTTATCCTAATATTTTCAACTTCTAGGTTTTTCATTTAATTACTAACTACGATGCAAGAAGTTGACAATATGGAAGTTGTGTTCCGTGGTAGAGGACAAGAAGCAAGATTTAACAAGCTGGCTGAAAGACACATGGAATTGACTTGCTATCCTCACCAACCAACTATGGTGAAGCTTGGTATCGAAGAAAGCATCCTACACCTGCTTAACCAAATCGGTTGGACTGGTTCTCACTTGTTCCGCAAGTTTAGCACTTATCGGAAGCTCACTCTGGAATTCCTGAGCTCCCTGACCTATCTTCCAAACTGTGGACAAGGGCTGAAAAAAGGAGTTATTCTCTTTAGACTCTTTGGTATGGAGTTTAATTTCTGCATCCGAGATTTTGCTGAAATGTTAGAACTACCTCATGGACCTGATGCATACGCCCAAGTAGCTGAAGAAAATCTTCCATACTGGGAGTTGGAAAAATACTGGGGCAAGATCACTGGAAACGACAACCCTGAAGAGAATGAATTTCAATCTGAGAACATCCACAATCCTGCTTTCCGCTACTTTCACAAGATCCTTGCTCACTATATTTTTGGCAAACCAGATAATGTCACTGAAGTAACTAGAGAAGAGTTGTTCATCATGTTTTGTACATCTCAGAATCGCCCGGTCAATGCCATCGCATTCATGCTAACAAACTTCGAGCGCATCACGCAAGACGAAGTTTCACCCATTAGGATTGGCGGATTTGTCACTATGATCGCTAATGCCATAGGAATGAGAGTGCCTTTGCTTAGATTGACACCTTTTGGTACCCATACCTCTATGGACATCAATTTCTGCTTTAATCGAGGTATCATCGGTAATCTTGGACCTGATCGTTTTGAATTGCTCATTGATAACAAAGTTTGGTATCAGTTCACCTTACCGAATCCTAGGACAAGTGTGCACAACCCTACCAACTGGCTTTACTATGGTCAGATTCCTGAGAGAGAGCCATCACCTGAGACTCCTCAAGCTTATGAACATTTTGATGAGGAAATGCCTGCATCTGAATCTGAACCTGAAACACCTCCTGGTTATTATGAACCTCTTCCTGTTGATGAACCCATTCCTGATTATGAACCTCTTCCTATTGACGAGCCTGTATCTGAGTATGAGCCTGAAACTCGTTCTGAAGATTCCGTTGAAGATCACACTGTTGATATGACTGATGTCGAGGTCGAGCAACAACAACCCGCTACATCCACCGCATCGGTGAATCAAAGAATGCCTAATCTGAATACGCACGAACAAGCAATCAATGCGCTACAACAAGATGTACAACATGTGCGCAACGAGCTTCACACTTTGCAAATGCATTTCTTCGATTTCATCGACACCGTCAATGCTCAGTTCGACGAAGTTTTCAAACACATTCAGTCTAATCAGAACAACAATAGACGTGGCTAGATGTTACCGTATTAGATTATTAGATTTTTATTTCTAGTTTTAGTAATTTCTATTTCTAGTTTAGATTTTCATTTTTTCTGCACTTTTCCATTCTGCTATTGTTAACACTCAGTACTGATTTAATTTTAAAATGCAATATTTTATTCACTACTGCTGTTGTGTTATATTACACTGCTATTAACTGCTATATATATTTGCCTGGCTATCACTTTTTGCTGTTAATGGTATTGAAATTCGACACTGTTCTGAACTGATGGACACCTTTTTGCTATTAATGGTATCAGTCAGCACTGTCTGGTCACCTGCATGCGTGACCCACTTGCCTGCCACAGGAGACGCCCGTCTCCATCTGTGTGGGACCAGACCTGGACACGAAACAAGGACAGGAGACGCACGTCTCCATGCTCTGCCCCAGCAGACTGGCTGCCTGAGACGCACGTCTCCCAAGGCTAGCAGTCTGCATTTGACCACGCAGACCATTCCTCTCTCCCTCTTGAATTTTGAATTTGAATTTCAAAATTCATTCTCCTCATTCTTCCCCTATTTATTCCATTTAAACTCCATTAACCTCATTCATCCTCCATCATTCACCTCTTAAACTCCATTCATTTCCCATTTCTCTATTCTATTCAAAATTCAAACACCACCATTAATCCATATTTAATTCTCCATTTACCACACCATTTTCAAACCTCACTATAAAACCACACCACCACCACTCTTATTCTTCACAACCTTCATACCATTTCTTTTCTACCATTCTAATACCATCTTTATTTTTCATCTTCAAACTCATCATGCCTCCACGTTCAATCATCCGTAGTGTGCGTCCTGAGAGACCACCCCCTAACCTTAACAATATTATATTCCGCGAAGACGACAATGATGCTCAAAGAACCAAATACCTCGCTTTCTACGAACGTTCGGTTGTTCCCACAAAATTTGTGAACACCGAATGTCTAGAAACTCTAGGCCTCATTGATGGTGTTACCCGTTTACTCACTAAATCTAGCCTACACCATCTCTGTACCGAACTCGTACCCACTTATGAGCCGCTCGTCTTAGAATTCTTGAGTTCTTTCAGTTACGACACTCCTTCTGATCAACCACTCTCAACCGGTAGCATCCAATTTAGGATGTTCAACCGTGAATATACACTGGATCAAGAAGTTGTGGCTACGTACTTGAATTTCAATACATCACCGAATGCTCTCCGCAATATCTTTCAAGAACTCAATGGTCGTTCATGGGAACAACATGCCTTCGACCTATGGTTTCACCTCACTGGCGAAGTTCAAACTGGTTGGAGGGCCCTACATGCTTCTCACATTCAAAACCCCGCTATACGTTATTTTCAACGTGTTTTGGGGCATACTATTTTTGCGCGATCCAACAACCACAAGGTAAATCAACATGAACTATTCTTCCTTTACTGTGCGCTAAACAACATCCGTTTTAATGCCGCACCGTTTATGCTCCAACACATCCAAGGCTGTGTCAACGCCCCCGCTACAAATCCCTTTTTGTTTGGCGGAATTATTACTTCCTTGGCCTGTGCTTTAGGTCTTGGTGACGAGCTCCTTTCACTCTCTCATCTCATGATGCCTGCTCAATCACTTGACCTCACCTATTGCCGTGACTCCCACTTGGTTTCGCCACGCCATGATGGCCGATACACCTTGGTCGTCAACAAAGTTCTGATTCCTTATGTCATCCTTCCATGTCCTGAAAGAATCAACATCCGTTATGTTCAGCGTTGGAGGCTTATTGAAGACAATCCTCAAGATAACCAACCTGATCATCCTAATGAACCTATGGATGCAAATGAAGAAGAGCTCAACCAAGGACAAGCTGATGTCAACCAACCTCCTCCAAACAACCCTCCGCCTATCACTCTTGAAGCCATGTATGCTGCTATTCAACGCCAAGATCAACTCGTTCAAGCTATGCAGACAAACCAAACTGAAACAATTAGGCTCATCCGAGAGATGCAACAGGAGCACCGTGACTATGCTATTAGGAACGAAAGTCAATACGCTGAAATTGCCACATATTTGCATGATCTTGACATTCGTGTTAATGACTCTCCTGATAGACGTCGCCGTGTTCGTACAAGAGGCGCGAGCAGTTCTCGAAACCGCAACAATGAGGAGTAGTTCTTATGCACTGAGGACATTGCATCATCTAAGTCTGGGGGAGTCGTATTATTTATATTTCCTTTAGTTTTATTTCCCTTCAGTTTATTTCCCTTCCTTGTAATGTTTTTCTAATTCAATAAAAGAATATTTATGGAATTTAAGTCTTATATGTATAATTCCGTAGTTATTTCAATTTCTTCCATTTTCTTGAGCCATAACAAAAATTTTTGCTCCTAAACGATAAACGCAAACCCCACACGTTCAAGAAATACGAAGCTACTCAATCACTCAACGAACCGAAACTGAATTAGTCAATATCCTTATTGTCGCAACACTCTAAAACCCCCGAGTATACATAACCGATTTGAATACCCGTTATACCAAAACCATCGACTTTAAGTTTTGAAATAACCCTTAGTAGTTTATTCTAGCAGTCGGCACCGTCTTAGATACAAACTACGCAGAGAGTCGATGAATATAAGTGTATGATCCTCATAATAATTATGTGTTCAGCTATAAGAAGAAATGTGCCTACTAAGTAAGGTGATCCTCACAAGATCATTTAACCTAACGGTCGCAAATCTCATATACAAAGAATTTAAAAACTCACTGTCGATTGGTTCAGAAGTCATCTGGTAATGAACTTGGTAGGAAGGACTATTGTCCGATTCCCCACAATCTACAAGTGAATGCTAAGGAGTATACCACATATTGTGCCAGAACTCCATGAGAAGGATCATAGTCACTAACCGACTACTCTGCTATGTGCGTGTCAAGATAATGGGCTTAATGTGATTGCGCGCGAATGAAAAGGGTGAAACATGATGACAAGTCAAATAGGTCGAGCTATAATGGCATGATTCGGATTGGTATGCATACTGGGAGTTGTTTAGTGTTGTTACTATAGGTTTATTGCTAAGATTCGTTATTTCCGAATAAGAACACTATGTAGCTAAGTATGACTGAACGACGTGGTGGAAGTGTGTTTCATTTATCTTTATCTTCTTATTTTGCTTGAGGACAAGCAAAGGTTCAAGTCTGGGGGAATTTGATAACACGATTTTATATCGTATATTTAGCCTAAAATCCATAGATATTTATAGCATTTTCCGTTTATTATGTTAATTTATTATGATATTACGCGTGTATTTGCTTTGTTTCAGGTTTTACACTTCAATTACGACTATTTGCGAAAAGGAAAGAAAATCGAGCTTAAATGACCAATATTTATGCTTAAAAGACGAAAAGGGGTGCTGAAACGAAAGAGGGGTGCAATTAGGACCCAAAAGGCCCAAAAGAGCGAACCAGCCCACAAAGGAACAAAATTGCGTGGCCCAAACCTGCCCAGCAAGTGGAGACGCACGTCTCCACATCCTCTATGCCACGTCAGCAAAGGGAGACGCACGTCTCCATGTTCCTACATCTTCTCCACTTGAGACGCACGTCTCAAGTCACGTACCCAGTCTCCCTGAAGAATCGGAGACGCACGTCTCCAAGTCCTGGTCTGCAAAAAGCTCCGTTTTTCACGCAAAGCAACTGCAAAGCCTCACCTATAAATAGAGGCAGTCACTTCAGTCCAAAGGGTCCGATTTCCTGCCAACGAAGTGCTGCCGAAATTGTACCGCGAACTGCTTTTCCTTATTCTGCTTTCATTTAACCGTCTATTTTCTCACAACGATTTCTACACTGGAAATTGTTGTGAACTTTTCATAGATCTAGCCTTACGTTAGGTTTATCGCTTTATTTTCCTTGTTTTTATTTTCTGCCATTTAAATTCCGAAGAACGATCCAGCCAACCTGTGGTGGAAGTTCGAGTACTTCAAGATTCAATTCAATCCAGATTTATTTTAATTCAGGTTTTTTATTTACCGCCTTATTTATATTATTTATTTGCATGATATATTATATGCCATTTAATATGCTTATTATTATGAACCGAACCGATTTATGCATGTTTAATCGTATTAATATGTCTGGCTAAAATACTAAAGGTGTCGGTATGTAAAGTAAGTTAACCGTAGGGGTCCGAAATAAATTGGCTTAAATTATGTTTTATTAATTATCACTTATTTTTGGTTTATATGTCTAGTTTAATTAGTAAGTCTTAAAACCAATAGAGCGAAAGTTTGAGGGATTAGGACGGTCAAAGGTTAAAATCAATAGAGCGAAAGTTTGAGATCTTTAACTGGATAGTAGACATAGGACATTAGTTTTAAGGATGGCGAAAGCGTATTAAAACTAATTGGAACTTATTTATTTTCAAAAATTGTTTTTACACTCGAGCGGGATGGCGAAAGCGTACGTTAGGGATATTAGCATGTTCCGAGTCAACAGAGCGAAAGTTTGAGATTAGGAGATTTAAATAGATAACGACCTCGTAAAATAGGCATTTTATTAATTACATTGTTTCCAAAAAGCTCTTCTAAAATCTAATGGGATGGCGAAAGCGTACATTAGGATTAGGATAGTAGTCTGACTCAACAGAGCGAAAGTTTGAGACGAGGATTTTTAACCAATTGGAATTAGTAAAGATTTTTAATTTAATTATGCAAAAGCCAATGGACCTTCGGATTACCTTTAGTTAAACGAAATACATACTGATACCTGTCTTTTATTATTATTCTTTATTCTCTCGCAATCACTTTCCCTTAGGAACAATCGAAATTTTAGTACTCCTAGCTTTACATAGTAACCTTAGATAACGGTAGATCGATTCATAGTCCCTGTGGATTCGATATCTTTTAAAACTACACGACACGACTGTGCACTTGCAGTTATCAGATTTATAGACACGTAAAGTCGCGATCAATGTGTTGTGAATTGTGTAGGGGTGACCATCAAATAGGTTTTTGTCCTCCACCGGGTGAAGAGGTGAATTATGTGTCTAATCCTAATCAAGTTTATGGTGGGAGACAACAACAACAACAACCTTACAACAATAACCAAGGTTACCAACAAAGAGGTAATCAAGGTTATCAACAAGGATGGAGGCCAGAAGCGGGTCCATCGAATCGTCAAAATCCTTATCAAGGTGGTTACAACCAACAACCTCAACAATCAAAGCTCTCAATAGAGGACACTCTTAGCCAATTCATGCAATTGCAAATTGCAAGCCAAAAGAGTACGGATGCCGCCATAAAGAACCTTGAAACTCAAGTCGGGCAATTGTCAAAGCAACTGGCCGATCAAAACAAAGGTCCTTTTCCGGCTACTACACAAGAAAATCCTCGTGAGCATTGTAAGTCAATTCTAACTCGTAGCGGTAGAAATATTGATATGGGTGTAGGAGAGATAGTTGAGGAAGAAATTGTTGAGAGTGAAAAAAATAGGGTGATTGAAGTAGAAAAAAATGTTGAGGGTGATTTAGTTGAAAATAAAAAAGAGAAAGAATTAGTGGAAAAAGAAACTCTTGAGAAAGTTGTAGAAAAAGAGAGAAAAAAATTGAGTGTGAGTGAAAAGGGAAAGAAAAAGGTGGAAGATTCTATTCAAGTGAAGAAATTACCTTACCCTCCCGGTCCGTCAAAGAAAGAAGATGCAAAGCACTATGCTCGGTTCTTGGACATTTTTAGCAAGTTGCAAATCAATGTTCCTTTTTCCGAGGCATTAGAGCAAATGCCGCTGTATGCAAAATTCATCAAAGACATCATCACCAAGAAGAGAAGATTCTTGGATCCGGAGGTAGTAACGGTGAGCTCTTGTTGTAATGCGTTAATTCAACGCACTACTCCGATAAAATCAAATGATCCTGGGCGGGTAACCTTACCGGTGTCTATTGGAAATGTTCACATAGGCAAAGGTTTGGTAGATACCGGTTCTAGCATTAATTTGATCCCATTGTCTATGGTGAGAAGATTAGGAATCAATGATTTAAAGCCGACAAGAATGACGTTATCATTAGCGGATAAATCCACAGCTCATCCTCATGGAGTTGCGGAAGACTTGCTTGTCAAGGTTGACAAATTTTGGTATCCTGTTGATTTTATTGTCATAGACATGGAAGAAGATCCGGCAAAAATTGAAGTTATTGAAAAGCTTCCCCCTCCGGTGAATGTGAAAGGCATAAGGAGCTTCTTGGGACATGCTGGATTCTATAGAAGATTCATCAAGGATTTCTCCAAGGTCGCAAAGCCTTTGAGTAGTTTGCTCAACAAAGGTATGGAATTTAATTTTGATGAATCATGTCTAAAAGCTTTCCTAGAACTTAAAGCAAATTTGACTACCACACCCATAATTGTCGCTCCTAATTGGTCGCTTGAGTTTGAACTCATGTGCGATGCGAGTGACTATGCGGTTGGTGCGGTCTTAGGCCAAAGGAAGAACAAACAATTCCATGCTATACATTATGCGAGCAAAGTTTTAAATGAGGCACAGGTTAACTATGCCACTACCGAAAAAGAATTGCTCGCAATTGTATTTGCATTGGAAAAGTTTCGCTCTTACCTCATTGGTTCTAAAGTGGTGTGTTACACTGATCATGCCGCAATCAAATATCTTCTCACCAAGCCTGATTCAAAACAGAGGCTTATTCGGTGGATTCTTTTGCTTCAAGAATTTGATCTTGAAGTGAAAGATAAGAAAGGTACAGAAAATTTGATTGCGGATCATTTGTCTCGGTTAGTGAATACCGAGGTGACAAACAATGAAAAAGAAGTGAGGGAAGAATTCCCCGATGAAAAACTGTACATGGTACAAGAAGTTAGACCCTGGTTCGCAGATATGGCTAATCACAAAGCATCTGGCTGGACACCGGAGGATCTAACTTGGAATCAAAGAAAAAAGTTTTTAAACGATGCTAATTTTTATGTTTGGTATGATCCTCACTTGTTTAAGTTGAGTAGTGACAATCTTTTGAGAAGATGTGTCGCGGATGAGGAGACAAAAAGCATTTTGTGGCATTGCCACAATTCGCCGTATGGTGGTCATTTTAATGGTTTGCGTACGGCCACAAAAGTCCTTCAATCGGGATTTTGGTGGCCTACTTTGTTCAAAGATGCTTACCACCATGTTTCCTCATGCGACAGTTGTCAACGAACTGGTGGAATAGGGAAAAGAGAGGAAATGCCCCTCCAAAGTATTGTAGAAGTAGAAGTATTTGATTGTTGGGGCATTGATTTTGTTGGACCATTCCCTTCCTCAATGTCAAATGAATACATCTTGGTAGCTGTGGATTACGTGTCTAAGTGGGTGGAAGCGATTGCTTCACCCAAAGTGGATGGTAAGACCGTGATAAAGTTTTTGAAGAAAAATATATTTTCGCGGTTTGGCTCGCCAAGAGTGATAATTAGTGATTGTGGATCTCATTTCTGTAATGCTCCGCTTGAAAAAGTGTTGGAGCAATATGGAGTAAAGCACAAGGTAGCTACTCCATATCATCCACAAACTAATGGGCAAGTTGAGAGGACCAATAGAGAGATTAAGAGAATTCTTGAGAAAACTGTGTCTAGCTCTAGGAAGGATTGGTCAATGAAGTTAGATGAAACCTTGTGGGCGTATCGGACCGCTTTCAAAGCACCGATCGGTCTTACACCATTCCAAATGGTGTATGGTAAAAGTTGCCACCTTCCCGTAGAACTAGAACATAAGGCATATTGGGCCTTGAAGCTTTTGAATTTTGACCACAAGTTGTGTGGAGAGAGAAGAAAAATCCAACTTAATGAGTTGGAAGAGATGAGATTGCATGCCTATAAGTCTAATTCGATTTACAAGGAAAAGACCAAATTCTATCATGATAGTAAGGTTAGAATGAAGGACTTTAAGGTAGGGCAATTAGTTTTACTCTTCAATTCCCGGTTAAGACTTTTTCCGGGAAAGTTGAAGTCTAAATGGTCCGGACCGTTTTTGGTCAAAGAGGTTAGAAGCCATGGGGCTATTGTGATAGAGGACCAAAAATCAAACCAAGAGTGGGTAGTAAATGGTCAGAGGTTGAAGGTTTATCGAGGAAGCGATTTTAATCGTGAAACTTGTGTTTTATCGTTTGGCGATCCTTGATTGCCTTTGACCGTCGAGCTGACCGACGTTAAACAAAGCGCTCTTGGGAGGCACCCCAAGTTGTATATATTCACTTGTATTTGTGTTCTTTGTGCAGGTGGGATTTTTGAGTTGTCGTCGAGCCAGAAACGATCTACCGGTATTTTTGGGCGTGCTGAAACAATGCAGTTTTTCTGCTATTTCTGGTGTAGCGCGCGTCGCACCCATATGCGCGCGTCGCGCGCTATGTGAACTCAAGGACCCCCTTTCAGGCAGAGATGAGGGCGCGTCGCGCCTATTCTGCGCGCGTCGCGCGCTGTACGTATTTTTGAAAAAAAAATAATAATAATAATTTTGGTTTGGGCCCACCCATGCTGGGCCCGACCCGGTTTCGTGGCAGAAGAGGTTTAGTTAGGGTTTTGGAGGTCTTTGCCTCCATTACACCCTTTCTCCTCTTTGTTCCAAGAAAAGAAAAAACACAACCAAAATTTTCGATTCTTGCATTTATCCTCACTATTACTCGTCTCTCTACTGTCATCAATCATCTGAGGTATGTTCTTCTTCTCCTTTCTTTCCATTAAATTAGTTTTAGTTATTAGGTTTTTAGATTTAGTAATATTTTGAATAATTTTGAAAAACTAGGGTAGAAGACAATCGTTTAGTGTATCTTTTGCTTTCTGGAACCTTTGGAAGGGAGGAGAAGCTTGTCTCCTCTTCTGTTTTATAGTTTTTGAAGAAAATTTTCTGGGTTTCGCAGAGCACGCGTCGCGCCCTGTTCAGCGCGCGTCGCGCCCTGGGTTAAACTTTGAATTTTTTTTTTATGCATTCTGTGAAGTTGTATAGGGTCTGTTTTGTGATTGATGATGAATGTGGATTGATGTAGGCTATTAAAATAGAGGTTATGCTAACTTTGCTTCAATTTTTGTGTGTTTTGTTTGATTTGAAATTGTGCAGGAATGGCACCCTTTTTGAAGAGAAAGAAGACTGGTTCTGGTGAGGGATCTTCCTCACGAGCTGGCAGGTTTGATCGGACGAAGTTTCTAGGTCCGGAGCAAGAGGCGAGGTACCATGAGCTCGAAAGCCGAGTTGTGTGGAGTGAACGGACTGTGGTTCCTATTGACCACGGCCTCTTCCAAAGGGCGTGGACTGCTTTGTCTGAAACATGCTGGGACAAGTTGTTCACTCCACCAAAATTCTATCAGGTGGAGATTGTCAGAGAATTCTACGCAAACGCCTTGCCTCCGAGCGGTTGGTCAGGTACTGAAGCTTTCCGTTTAAAACATGGGTGAGAGGTAAGGCCATTGATTTTAGCAAAGAGGCTATTTTTTATTTTCTGGATAACCCTCTTGCTTTGGTAGAAGAGTGCCAGTACCATCCCAGGTTGAATAGAGGAAACTGGGACGTGGAGAGTATAAGGGAGAGGATTTGCAGGACTGGTTTCACCTATACTCTGACTAAAGCTGGGCTGCCAAAGACTTTTACTCGTAGTCAGTTGACGGAGGAGGCTCAGTTGGTGACTTCGGTGGTCCTTTACAACATTAGGCCACGGAGTCACACTTCCTCCCTCACCATTGATACGGCAGGTTTGGTTCAGGGTATTTTGGAAGGTGATAACATTGACGTGTCTCGGATCGTGGCAAATGAGCTGAAAAGAGTCGCCCTGAATGGGACTCTTCATGGAGATGGGGTGAAATGTAGGTTGATTTTTCCTGGTTTAATAATGGGTTTGTGCAGGAAGGCTGGTGTCCGGTTCCCATCTGGTGGCATGATCCCCATGGATGGTGTGATAGATGATATTTTTGCTAACAGGTACTGTTTGCCTGGAGGTCGTCCTTTTGGTGTTGCTGCTAATACATCTGACCTTCCCGATGCTTCTCAAGCTGTTCCGGTTGCTGCTGCACCGCCTGCTGGTCCTCAGTATGGTGATGCAAGTGATTGGAACTATCAGATGCATATGGCGCATCAGAGAGCGTTTATGTTTTTGCAGGATTCTATCCGGCAGCTTTCTCTGCAGCAGCCTGTTGGTTCCAGGGATGATTTATCTGCTTATGCTTCATGGCCTGAGGGCAGGCCAGATCCTGAGGAGGGGATGGCTAATGATGATGAGGATACTTCTGATGAGGAGTAGTTTTGCTTTACTGTTTTATTGTTATTTTTATTGTTTTTAGTTTTATGTTAGAACAATTTTTACTTTGTTTTTTTTTTTAATTTTGTTCCATCCTGGTGGATGAGGTACTTTGAAAGGCTAAGTTTACGCCTTTGGATAGTTAACACCGGTTTGGTGTGGTTTCTTCTTATATATATAAGTTCAGTTTACTTTATTTATCGCATTTTTTTTAGTATTTATATTTAATATATAATTAATTTTGATGAGTTGTCCTGATGATTAATTAGCTGGAACACGACTTTTTGTTGTCACGATGAATTTGGGTGATGCAACACAATTTGAGTGGTGATGATATAAGTTGAAAACTGTACGTGCAAGGTACATCCTTTATCGTTTTGTTTATCAAGTACCGTTGATTCTGATGCTTTTAAATTGTACAAATTAGTTGTCATTAATTTCTGTTGATAAAATTAGTTCAATTGTGAATCATTTTAGCCTAGCTATAGTTGTGAGGAGACTTTCCACTGTGTAGATATATAATAAATTGTGCTGGATACCAGCAATGTGCGCTTTAACTCGTTTTTATTATGATTAATCTTGCATTTATTATTAAATTGTGTTAAGCATGAAAGTGATCAAGGCGTTTTGTTCTGCACTGCGAGTATAACTTCTCTACCATATATAACCTACCCGGTGAGTGTGTGTGCATTTGATATCCATTTTGAGCCGTTTTTGCCAAGATTCAATCGGTATCAATTCCTTGTCTATATTTGCCGATTTTTGATCTGAATCTTGATGATTTTCTTTCAACCTTGAAGAGCACCATTAATTGTGGTTAGGAATGATTCCTTTTCGCCTTAGAATAGAGAGCATTCGTGATTATGTGGTGGTAATATTCAAGTTGGGGAGAATAAAAAAATTTTGGTTGTATTGGTAATGAGAAGTAAATAAGTGATTGCTCAAGAGAAAAAAGAAAAAGAAAAAGAAAAAGAAAAAAGAAAAAAAAAAGCTTTGTATAGAGCTAGTCCTTTAAAATAAAAAGGTGAACTCTTGAGCAATAATGTTGTATGATCTGTTGATAAAAAAGTGTGGATGTAAATGTATTTGAATGCTCTCTTAGGTATTGACCCTTTCGATTCAATGGCCGTGAGATATGACACTTCGTTGTTAACCAAGCCAAGCTACAACCCGAAAGTCCTTAGTGATTCATGCTTATATACTTTTTATTTATTCTGTGCTTAGATGAGTTCATAATTAATTCGGTATGTTTGCGTCATTGTCTGGTGAGTGTTAGGATCCTCCATTTTTGTTCTCTCAGAGGGAAGTGCGTAGGTGTGATTCATTTTTGAACTTCTTTTTCTTGTGGAATTATTTTGACATAAAATTTGTACATGGCGATTAGCATTGTTATCATGGTGCTTCGATGGAAACTGGTAAGGATTGATCTTTCTGTACTGTTGGAATTTGAACCACTCAATTGTTCTTGTTCTGCTTGATTGTTTCATTTGTGAAATTTTGTGTTCCCGGTAATTTATCATTGTTTTGTTTGAGGACAAACAAGAGTTTAAGTTGGGGAGAGTTGTTAGGTGCCAAATATTGTTAATATTTAGTTTAATTAGTGGCACCTTTGAACCGATTTTTATCGAGTATGCTTTTAATTCTTTGAAGTTTTAGATAATTATTTATAGTTTACAATTTTTAGCTTTCATTTTATGTTAATTTGTGTTTTTAGTCTTGATTGTGTAGGTTTTGGCCAATTTTGGGATGTTTGGAGCTTGTTTTGAGCTTGGCAAGAGAGTGCCTGGCAGAAGTATGCGCGCGTCGCGCGGGCATGTGGGCGCGTCGCGCCCTGGGCAAGAGATTTTGAAGCTTCATCCAGAGATCTGCGCGCGTCACGCGCATGGGCGGTTTATATTTTATAAGTGTAATGGCGCGTAGCGCGCTGGAGGGCGCGACGCGCCCTGGACAGATTTCAGAAAAACTATATAAAGAGGTTTTCAGATATTTTGTGTTGGTTGGTTGATTTTGAGAGCTTAAGAACACTTGTCTACTGTAGCAAACATAGAGTTGAAGATTGGAAGCCTTGATCGTCGATTAATCGCCTTTGATGCTTGTTGATCTTCATCCTTTCCTTCTTGTGCAAGCTACCATTCTCATGGATAGCTAAATCCCTTTTGTATCAAGATAAGATGTAATCTTCCTAGCCTTTTGTATGTTTTTCTTGTGAATATATGTATACGAACAAGTGATGATCAATATAGATGGTTTAGTTTGTTTATTAAAGCTTTTCTTTGGTATAAATGTTTGAGACATCAATGTTTGTATCTAGACCTAACTCATCATCTTTCAAACTATAAATTGCAGACATGGATTTAGAGTTTGATGTTTACTAAGTATCGGTTTTAAAATGTTATTTGTATTGTTTAAACGGTGGAGAAATCGTCGGTTAAACAATACGGTAAATCTAGCTATATCGTTGCGGACACGGACGATATAGGTGTCGATACGTAATTATATTGATCGTTAGCAAGTTCATAAGCATATATTTATAAGGAAACATACAAACTTAGGTCGATGAAATCGAATCTTGATGCATTTTCTTTAACATAGAACTTTCATTAATTTACTCTTTGCTACTAAAATTGAATGATCTTTTGCAAACCTAAAACTAAAGTAACATTAACTCAAGACAAAATAGGCTATAGAACGGCGGTGATATCGCAATAATCCCTGTGGATACGATATAAACGAAAAGTACACCACAATACTATTTCAACAGGCTGAGGCTGTTTCGACAGCAACATATCTGATAAACAGATGTCCTTCGACACCATTAGATATGAAGACACCTGAAGAAGTTTGGTCGGGACATCCACCAGATCTCGAAAAACTGAGAGTATTTGGCTGCGTAGCCTATGCTCACATTAGGCAAGACAAGGTCGAACCTAGAGCTCTGAAATGCATGTTCATGGGATACCCTGAAGAAGTCAAAGCTTATAGGCTATGGTGCCTAGAGCCAGGTCACAGAAGGTGTATCACCAGTCGAGATGTAGTTTTCAATGAAGCTGAAATGGCTTTTAAGAAAACTGATGATGTTGGTCGAAGTACAGAAACATCTGACGAAGAGCTGGAACAGGTAGAGATTCCTGTAGCATGTTGATGCTGAATTGCATATCCCAGATGAAGTCGAAGAAGAAGCAGAAGATGCTGAAGTTGAGGAAACTGACGATGACTACCTATTGTCGAGAGATAGGTTGAGAAGAGTCATCAAGCCACCTCAGAGACTTGGATATGCAGATCTTATAGCTTATGCCTTAATCTCTGCAAGTGAGGTTCTAGACGAAGAACCTAGAGACTATAAGGAAGTTATGAAGAGTCGAAATAAGACTGAATGGCTGAAGGCCATGGATGATGAGATAAAATCTCTTCATGATAATCATACCTGGGAACTGATCAAGAAACCTGCTGGGGCAAGGTTAGTCAGCTGTAAATGGATTTTCAAAGTTAAGGAAGGAATTGAAGGAGTGACGTCGAAAAGATACAAGGTAAGGTTAGTTGCAAGGGGTTTCACTCAGAAAGAAGGTGTCGACTTCAATGATGTGTTTTCTCCTATTGTGAAGCATAGGTCCATTCAAATGTTGCTTGCCATGGTGGCACTGTTCGATCTTGAACTGGAACAGATGGATGTGAAGACTGCGTTCTTGTATGGTGATTTAGATTAAACGATCCTGATGAGGCAACCTGAAGGGTATGTCGAAAAGGGGAAGGAAGATTATGTGTGCAAGTTAAAGAGATCTTTGTATGGGCTGAAACAATCTCCTCGACAGTGGAATAGGAGATTCGACAAGTTCATGGCACGCATAAGTTTCATTAGAAGTCAGTTCGACCACTGCGTATACTTCAGATTTCGATCTGGTAATTCATTTGTTATTTTGTTGCTTTATGTGGATGATATTCTCATAGCTGTTAGGAGTAAATTAATGGTAAATTCATGTGTTAATATAAGTGATTTCTTCTCTAAACCAATGCAAAAATGTGATGAATCCATAGGTTTTTATTAAGAATTGAACTGAATAAGTTTAGTTCATGTATAAAGCAAATCGAATCACTTGTGGGTGTTATTGTTGCAGGTTTTGAGCTGAATTGGAACTTAAGAAGAACATGAGGAGGAAAGGAAGCTGGAAGTCTCAAAGGCAAAAGAAAAAGATGAAGTTTGACAAGGGCGCGCCGCGGGAGTTCTAGCCAGCGCCGCGCCAAAGTCTCTGTTTGTGAGCGCGCCGCGCCAGTTCGATGCCGCGCCGCGGCCTCGGCGTTAAAAGCCCAAAAGTTCTGTTTTAAAGCCCTAGTTTTCCAAGTGGGAGATATACTTTGTGGGAGCGAAATTAGGAGAGCTATCTGATTCTGAAGCTGAGAACAACAATTGAAGGTGGATTCTTTACCAATCGAAGACATTCTATTGATGAAGATGAATTCCTCCATTGATTCTTGTATGTTCTTCATGTCTATGGAGAGCTAAATCCCTCTTGTTGAGTCTAAGGTAGTAGTTAACCTATGAATATACATTACCATTGATTAATTCCTGTGAACAATTGTTTGAATTTATTATCAATAAGAAACCTTGCTTTTAATTTACATCATTGTTGAATCTTTGATCGAAAGAAAGGATTTAACTTTTGCCCTAGGTTACTATATTGATTCAATTGCGATTTGCAGAGATGGAATTGTAATTGGGTTTTCATAATTATCGTTCTTAATTACTATTATCGTTATTGTGATTTGGAGAGATCGAATCTCATACCGGTAAAAGTTATCTAATTTGATTTGCAGACATGGAATCTTATTTGAGGATAAGTGAAGATAATGATTCAAAGGATTGTTCTATTGGGAATTAATTGATAATTGTATAGGATTAGGTTGATGAACCCTAAAGACTCAACATCTTTCTTTAATTGTTAACACAAAGTCCTTTACTTGCTTTTATTTTATTATCTGCTTTTGATATTATTATTAGTATAAAACAAACCAAACCAAATTTCTTAACTCAAAATAAACAACTATAGAACGGCAGTGATATTAACCAATCCCTGTGGATACGATATATTACCGAAAATATTTACCCACAAATACTTTCAACAAATTGGCGCCGTTGCCGGGGATTGGTGTCAATATTGCATGCATTGCAATAGTTCTTATTTTGAGTTTTAATTTTTATTTTCTCTATTTGGTTGTTTCACGTGTTTGCTAGTTTTGCAGAAGATTGTGTATGCGCAGCAAAGTTTCTAGCGATCAACTTCTTTTTGATCCCGAGATCGAAAGGACCGCTAGGAGGTTAAATAGCAAAGCACGAAAAAGAGCGAACATAGCAAAAGCAAGAGACAACGCAACCGCGACATCGTCACAACAACTTGAAACCATTGACGAGTCGCAAGAAGGATTCTTCTTTCACGAACTATTCACGGAGGAAGAACCGGAAGTTTTTATACAACCTACTGTTGGCAACATGGCTGCTAATGGTCCATGTGCTAATAGTCCAAGACTCAATCCTCAGTTCGCGAGAACTGCCGCCAACGGGCGACCGACAGAACTGAAGACCGGTATCATACAATTGATTTGTGCAAGTCCTTTCGCCGGATTGGACCATGAAGACCCGTACACGCATCTTACTCGATTCTATGAGTTAGCGGGTACTACGGGTGTCGCTCAAGCTGATGAGGAAGCATTATTTAAGAGGTTGTTCCCACACTCTTTGCTATCTAAGGCAAAGGATTGGTATCTGGATCAACCCGAGGTAGTGATGACAAATTGGAACACATTGGAAGAAAAATTTCTGGAAAGGTTTTACTCTCAAAACCGATTCTTCGAAGCAAAAACAGCAATAGCAGTATTTTCTCAAGGTAGTAATGAATCTTTGAATGAAGCATGGGAAAGGTATAAAGCTATGTTGAGAAAGTGCAAAGGACACGGTTTTTCAGACGTTGACCAAATCCATATGTTCCGTAACGGTCTCACAGCTACAAACAAGACACTTTTGGACGCCACAGCTGGTGGTTCTCTCATGTCCAAAACACCTGAAGAAGCTACTCAGATAATAGAGCGAATGGCTCTAAATGATCGTCAAGGCAATCATGATCGAACGGTAAGAGATAAGAAACCCGGAATGTTAGAGTTGAACAACAGTGATGCTCTACTTGCGCAGAACAAATTGCTAACTTCACAAGTGGAACTTTTGACACAACAAATGTCTAAATTACCACAACAGATCAAGGAGCTGAACTGGGTATCTAATTCATATCAAGTTGCTAAGTGTGAATTGTGCAAGGGAGATCATCAAACAGGATTCTGTCCACCAGTGCAAGAAGAAGAAGTGAATTACATGAACAATAACCAAGGACAAAGGCAGAATCAATATCAGAACCAGCCATACCAACAAGGTTATCCCCCAAGATACAACAACCAAGGGTACCAACAAAGGCCACCAAATCAAGGGTATCAACAACAAGCATTCCAACCATACACTCAACCACCACAACAACAGCAAGGAGGACAATCCAAGTTAGAGGAGACAGTGAATCAGTTCATTCAAACATCAGTAATAAATCAGAAGAACCAGGAAGCGGCAATTAAAAACCTGCAAACTCAAGTGGGGCAAATAACACATCAACTTACTCTACAGGCACAAGGAGCCTTACCAAACTCAACCGAAAAAAAACCGCAAGACCAGGAGAAAATTAATGCTGTTACAACAAGGAGTCAAAGGGGTTCAGAATCGGAAAAAGAGAAAGAAGAGATAGGTGACCCTATGGCGATGGAGGTAGATCTGGAAATAAGAGAGGACCTAAAAGAGCCAGAAGTTGTAATACTACCAATGAAACCAGTTGAAGAAAAAAATAAGAAAGATGTTGAACAGGTGATTAAACCATCCCTCCCTTTGCGAGTAACAAAGAAGGATTCAAAAGAGAAAGACGTTCGGAAATTTACGTCCTTGTTCAAAAAGTTAGAAGTGAATTTACCTTTCTTTGAAGCACTGGAACACGTACCTGTGTATAAGAAATTTATGAAGGAGGTATCGGCGAAAAAAAGATCACTAGAGGGAGAACCAAAAATGGCAATCGAAAAATGTAGTATAGTCGCTGCAGCAAGAAAAATCCCAATTAAGAGAAGAGACCCTGGGGCGGTGGCGATACCATGCACTATCAAGAATATATCATTTAAAAAGGTACTTCTCGATTCTGGCTCTAGTGTGAGTCTAATGCCGTTATCCATTTTCAAAAGGCTTGAATTAGACAAGATTAGTGAAAGTAAGTCGCAATTACGGTTCGCCGATCACACTATTAAGAAATCTTATGGAGTAGCGGAAGATGTACTAGTAGAAGTTGATAAGTTTGTTTTCCCTATTGACTTCCACATCATGGACATTCCGGAAGATGAAGAAACTCCGATCCTTCTTGGGAGACCCTTTTTGTCGACAGGACGCTGTAATCTTGACATTGAAAAGGGGACGCTAACGCTAAAATCATTTGATGAAGAAGTAACCTTGAAGATGCTGGGAGTCAAGAAACACAGGTCAGGGGTAAATGAGAAAAATTCAACTGGTATACCGGAAGGTGCACAAGAAAACAAAAATCTCAAAAACCTCCAAGAAAAAGTCTCTAACATATCTTCTCCAATGAAACCAAATTATGATGATGTCAAAAGTCAAAAGAGGGCTAAGGAGAGTGATAAGAATGGGGAAGATAAAGTGAAGAGAAAAGCTATCCATGCTTTTTATCTTCATGAGTTTGTGGGTATGGAAGTACAAAGTAGCGAGTGTTGGAAAAGGAAATACCCTCCATAAAACAAGGGGTAATGGACCGTCGAGCCATGCGACGTTAAACGAAGCACTTTGTGGGAGGTAACCCACACTTCTAATGTTTTGTTTTGTTTAGTTTTTATTTCAGGAAATAATCAGGGAACCCGTCTGGTGAAAGCTAGGAGGCAGCAATTGATATTGCGTTACTCTCTGTAAGTCACCCTCTCGGACTTGTTACGAAACATTGAGGTCAATGTTTAGTTCAAGTTTGGGGGGTGGAGCTATTTAGTTTTGAATTGTTCAAAGTTTCTAGTTTCTTTTTTTTTATTATGTACTCAGTTAGAGTAAGTAATCCCATAACAAAGCGAGAATCTCAAGCGAAGTACCAACAAGGAAGCAACATGTATGAAAAGTGGTAGGAAGTGAATGTTCAAAAATTTTTTCACTTTCACTTTCTTTTTCAATAAGTAACAAAGCAGGTATGAATTTTTGAACTCAAACTCTTAATGTGTGCAATGAAACTTAAGGTGTTAGTAAATACTGTCAGAAGTTCTTTATGGTACATTGTTTGTTGGATCGGCTTAGCCTTAACCATTGTGAGGAAAGCTTTCCATTGTTTACTATATGCAGGAGACCATCAATTATTTTGACGTGTTTGTATCATGCTAAACCGTTTGTTGCATCGTTTGTGGAAATCTGTGAAAGTGATTGAGGCACTTGTTTGAATCTGAGAGTTCTTTTAGCCTATTCCAATGAAAAAACTTATTTGCTTCTGTGAGAGTGTGATCCTTTGCTAACCATTCTTTGAGCCTGAGGTCAAGGTAAGTATCATAATATGCACCAAGGAAGTACCTGGTGAGTATTGATCTCAATAAAAAGTGTTGTTCTGGAGCATCAACCATAAAATTTGGTGATGTGTTTTCTCTTTGACCTTTTTAGAAAGTAGGGGAGCATTCATATAATCTGAATACAGGTTGATCTCCAAGTTGGGGAGAGTCACATTCAAAAGAAGAGTAAGTACTTATGGTAATCGGTGAAAGATAAAAGAAGTCGTAGCTTGAGAAAAAAGAGAAGTAACAACGTTAGAATATAACGGTTGCTGAAAAAAAAAGTGAAAAAGAAAAACCAAGCTACGAATGAAAAAAAGATGGACAGGTAAAGGAAGTAGAGTTTTAGAGAAAAAGAAATAAGTTATGAATTGGATGCTTCCCTATATTAGGAACAACCCTTGATTATCTTCTTTTCTTTGAATCTAAACCACATTACAACCATAGAAAGACCTTCTGATTCTCAGATTCCACAAGACTTGATGCGAGCAATTTGGTGAACGTATGATATGGATCTTTGTTGATTTAATTGTTTGGATGAGTGTTTAACCCCTCTTTTATTCATCATACTTTTTGATGAGAGTGATTAGTGCTGATTCAATTACAATTGTGTAGTGTTTTGAACTTCTGGAGGTAATTTGCTTTCAACGTTTGTTTCATGTGTATATTCTGAGTTTGCAGGTAGAAGAGGAGTATTTGACTTAGTTACTGGATTGAACCACTCGAGAAAAACTTTTTGAAAAACTTGTTGCTTGATTGTCGGTAAACTTTGCTGGAGGTAAGTAATTTTGTTTAGGGACAAACAAAACTCTAAGTTGGGGAGAGTTTGTTAGGAGTAAATTAATGGTAAATTCATGTGTTAATATAAGTGATTTCTTCTCTAAACCAATGCAAAAATGTGATGAATCCATAGGTTTTTATTAAGAATTGAACTGAATAAGTTTAGTTCATGTATAAAGCAAATCGAATCACTTGTGGGTGTTATTGTTGCAGGTTTTGAGCTGAATTGGAACTTAAGAAGAACATGAGGAGGAAAGGAAGCTGGAAGTCTCAAAGGCAAAAGAAAAAGATGAAGTTTGACAAGGGCGCGCCGCGGGAGTTCTAGCCAGCGCCGCGCCAAAGTCTCTGTTTGTGAGCGCGCCGCGCCAGTTCGATGCCGCGCCGCGGCCTCGGCGTTAAAAGCCCAAAAGTTCTGTTTTAAAGCCCTAGTTTTCCAAGTGGGAGATATACTTTGTGGGAGCGAAATTAGGAGAGCTATCTGATTCTGAAGCTGAGAACAACAATTGAAGGTGGATTCTTTACCAATCGAAGACATTCTATTGATGAAGATGAATTCCTCCATTGATTCTTGTATGTTCTTCATGTCTATGGAGAGCTAAATCCCTCTTGTTGAGTCTAAGGTAGTAGTTAACCTATGAATATACATTACCATTGATTAATTCCTGTGAACAATTGTTTGAATTTATTATCAATAAGAAACCTTGCTTTTAATTTACATCACTAGTAGAAGACCCGTGCGTCCGCACGGGTAATTCAAATCTTAAGATGGATAATGTATTACAAACACATAAAAAGAAGTTTAAAAAATCGAATGAGGAATGTTAAATTAAGATTCATAAAACATATAATATAGATGTAACGAAGCTATATATAGTAGCTATTTTTATTAAAAAAAAAATGGAAATGCAATAGATAAAAGGGTATTATAGTGATAGCGACCCGTGAAAATAGTGAGTTTGAGTGATAAAATTCACATAAGAAAGGTATTATGGTGATAGTGACCCGTAAAAATAGTGAGTTTCAGTGATAAAATTTACATAAAAAAATATTTTGGTGATAGTGACCCATAAATATAGTGAGTTTTACTAATAACTGTAATTATTAAAAAATAAATATGTAGCATATCACCAATATGATAAATCCAACATATCTAATAACTATATATATAAATATTACTAATAACTAAAAGTATTTATACATATTTTGTTAATTAAAATTAAAAAGGTATTATGGTAATGGTGACCCGAGAAAATATTGAATTTCAAGTATAAAATATTCGATTTTATCATTATTTATATTAATAATAGTTGGCAAAGTCTTGATATTTTAAGATGGAAGTTCATGTGCGATAGTCCATTCCAATTAGTCTAAGGAAGTAAAATGTAAAGCAACTCCAACAAAAACTTCTCTTTCGACATTTATATTAATGGGAGAGTCATATTACTTTTGTAGCTTCAAACAAACATTTAAATTAATTACCGAATTTTCTTTAGGTAACATTGAGTATATGCCCAACATTGCAATAAGTAAATGAATTGTAATAAAGTAATAAAGTAAAAATTCTCTTACAATTGATAAAAGAAGGAAACAAAACCATATACATTTGTTTAACTTCTATTTGACTGTGTTGAATCTAAATATTGAGCAACACACATGTACATACACAAAAAATATATTTTTTATGGATAGAATTAATCAAAATACTATAAATAATCTAGTTTATTTATTTATGGGTTATCTTTGAGTGGAAATGATCCCTTTATAACTTATATTTGAATAAAGTTTGACTAAATAGTAGATAACAGAGGAAAATTTAGTTTTTAACCAAAGTAACTGAAGTTAAAATATTAGTTAAATTCTGATATTTTTTTATCATGAATGAATTTTGCAGCAGTTGAAAAAATCATTTCCTGTACAAAATATTAGACCTATTCTTTAAAAATTATATTCACTTAAACATACATTGTAAACACAATAAAATCTGATAGGGTATTCCAACAGAAAATTGTCATGAAAATGAAAGTCATTACATTAGTTACTTTTTACTTTTTGATTTAAACACATCGTTTGCTTCTTGAATAATCATTTGGTAGGATCATTTCATGTAATTCAATATGAACTGAATTCTCTTGCAGTAGTAGCAATAAGTACCACACATCCTTTAAAGAAAGTAGCACAAATACAGATTCTACAAGTAGCAGCATAGCAGCAAGTTGATAGGAGGTATGTACATGTGTGGTGGTGGAAAATTGGTTAGAGACCAAGGAGAGAGAGTGTGTTAGCAGGTCACTTTAAGCAAATAGCACAGGCAGCTGCAAAATCAAAAGAAAATGATAGGACTTTGCGTGCTTGTAAATGGCAGAAAACTGCTATAAACTTACTTTTGGCTAGATAAATCGGGGTATTATAATACTTTGCCAATATAACTATATAAATTTTCTTAAGATGAAGTGAGAAAGTTACACACTAAAGTGGTAGAGAAAGTTTGGAATAACCATCTTAACATTTGAAATCTCTTGAAATAATTGGAAATGTCCTCTCTATCAAGTTAATATTACTATACTATCTCTTGTAGTAGTGGAAGTGGTCACAAATTTATTTGAATTGAACCTATCAATTAGAAAAGTTCACAATGTATAACCCTTGACATTGGAATCTAGCATTCAAATTAACACAAGAGTTCAACATTTATGGATAATCAGAAAACAAACAACTGGAAAAAAAGGATAGTACAGATTGTGTATAGCCCATCACGAGAACCTGTTGATGCTATATCACCCTGCCAAAAAATATGTGAAAATAAATATACAAAATGTATTAAAAACAGGACACAGTGTAATAGGTCGAACTAATGTAAAGTGAAATGGAAATGCAGTACCTGCAAAGCTAGTACAAAAGCTGCTATGGTGCAGCTATCAAGTAAAAGGCAAGACACAGTTTTGAGAATCGTGATTGTGTACCTGCAAAAGTGAAAATTTTAAAGAGTGATATACAAATTCAAAAATTAGTAATGATGAATAATAGATGGCCCTAGTAAAGGTCATATCGAAAATGCAAAAGGAAGTGCAATTCTTGAAACTAAACTGAATTATCATGGAATCCAGACTCACAAGTAAATGTTGGTTACTTATATCTCTTAAATAAACCACTGTGTCCATGAAGTCCAAAAATGACAAAATGCAAAACAAATTGGAAAGAAAATATAATCTTCACCATGTACACATCCAGTCCCTCACGTACATCATACTCGGCTCCATCATGCTTATCATGTGCCTTCATAATCCAACCGTGTGCATTTCTTTGCTCACCATCATCACCTGCAGTAACATAACAACAATATTCCATCAGCACACCACCACACATAACCAATACCTCATCCACTTACAACACATACATGGAATCGAGACTCAATTCAAAACTAACCTCAAATGAAAAGCAATTCAAGATGTATTTGAAATGCAAACAGAAAACCCAAATTCAAAAAATCAATTTTCAATTCACATATTATCAACTTATCTCACCATACAATATCATTGAATCAAAGGACCAAATCATTTATCAAATATTGCCACGAATTGAAAGTTTCATTCAAACGGATTGCATCAAAATATCACAAAAGAGATTTCAGATTTTCCACAGATCAGAACTGCATGCTTCCCAATCTGCTACTTCATATGACCATGTTTCCTGCATTAGAATCTTTTTTATGTTGTTAACAACGTTAGTCAGTAAAGTAGGCAATGAAATGTAACAATTGAAAGTGAAATATTCCATTTGAGATGTATATAGAAAGTGTATATAGTTAACCTTTGAGTCTTGCATAATGAGTTCCAAATGTTGGTTTCCACTTCCTGAAAGTGAAATATTCCATTTGAGATGTATATAGAAAGTGTTCTGATTTTGAAATGAAAAACTGTTGAAGAACTGATATTTAAATAAACAAACATGTTCTGATTTTAATAAAAGAGAAAATGTAATTTTTAATACTCTTGCCTCCAATTGAAAATTTATTATAGAACCAATTTCAACAAATCACAGACAATTGATCAGAAACTCATGGATTAATCATAGGCCAAAATATCTCTACTACAAATCACAAAAGCAAGTTTGGTTTACAATAGAGACAAAAGGGAAAATTACTGCTGACTGAGTAAAAAAATAAATCATATTTCAGTTCTAAAGTATCAGAGATTTTGCACAAACCGACACATTTGATTAGTTCAATTTACTTATGTTTTTCAAATCATTATACAAATAGGTCATATTGAATCTGATCACCCTTTTCCATTCATGAACAAACAATCTCAAACAATAAGTTACAGTGATAGCAACATATGCAGGAACATAAAGGGACATTGTATGAAAAAAGCACTTATGCCATTGTATGAAGCATGTAAATCCAAGAACATTCAGTGGTCCTTATTACACAAATAGGTCATCAAAAACTAATTTTTGAGAAAAACAATGGTCATAAAAAACAAAAATCTTTAGAATACTATTTAGAAAAACACAAATAGGTAAAGTTAGAAAAAACAGAATTCTTTAATATTGGATCAACTGCTTTATTGAACCCAGAAATATGACTAAAAGAGCATGAACTGCCTCCATAAATTCATGAGTTGTTGCCTATGATAGGAAATGGAAGAGAAACAGAAATGATACCAAGCTTCTCCCAACAGAGCAATGATGCCAATGGGTTCCTGCAAAAGAAAGCAATAATTAAAAATATGAAAAAAAAATCTAAAATCGAAAAATCTGAGAAAATCTAAAAATCAGAAATATCAACGGGTTCCTACAATATCAGAAAAATCATTACCAATGACACCAATGGGTTCCTCCAACATAGAAAAATCATTACCCTAAAATCAAAAATCTAAGAAAATCCTAAAATCAGAAGCTACGTTAAAACAGAGAAATCCACAGCACCGACTTTCTACTTAGATGGTGATGACGACAGAGATGATGAATAGTCAATGTACATGATTTTGATGTTGATTTTTGCGAACTCGTTGTGGCTTGCTTAGCTAGGGTTTGGTTTTCATGTAGAATGAATTTGCGGTGGAGATGACGACAATGGGTATGAGGCAGGTGAAGAAACCGCTAGGGTTTGAAGGGAAAAAGTGAGGGGGAAAGAGAGAAGACGAGAGAGAAATTGCACAAATTGACTGAAGCATTGACAGAGATGGTCATCAAAGGTGAACCTCAGGTTGTTACAGGGGCTAACTACCGCCTCACTCTCTCCAAAAAAGAGAAGACGAAGGAAGAGAAGACTGAGGGAAAAGAGAGAGAAATGGGATTAGGGTTTCTGAAATAGAACAAAAGACAGAGAGAAAGAAGAGGGAAAAGAGAAAGAGAAAAATGGATTTACCTTGTTCGTTTAAGGTGGTGGTGGCCGGAGATATGGTTGACGGCGGCTAGGGTTTGAATGGAAAACGGAAGAGAGACAGAATGTAAGAGAGAAAAGGGAATACCGTGAGAGAATGAAAGAGGGAAAAGATGAAGAAAAGAGAGAAGTGAGTTTTGAAAATTAGAAACTAAGAGAGAGAAGTGTTAGTACATAATTTTTGGAATAGACCAATGAGAAGAATACAATTGGCATAGTTGAATATTTCATTTGTTAATTACTTAGATAACCTTTTTGCAGTGTAAAATATTTTGGTTGGAAGGGTAAAATAGTAAGTTTGGGCAACATTTTATTAATGGGTAGATAGTAGATAGTAGATTGTTGAATCTTTGATCGAAAGAAAGGATTTAACTTTTGCCCTAGGTTACTATATTGATTCAATTGCGATTTGCAGAGATGGAATTGTAATTGGGTTTTCATAATTATCGTTCTTAATTACTATTATCGTTATTGTGATTTGGAGAGATCGAATCTCATACCGGTAAAAGTTATCTAATTTGATTTGCAGACATGGAATCTTATTTGAGGATAAGTGAAGATAATGATTCAAAGGATTGTTCTATTGGGAATTAATTGATAATTGTATAGGATTAGGTTGATGAACCCTAAAGACTCAACATCTTTCTTTAATTGTTAACACAAAGTCCTTTACTTGCTTTTATTTTATTATCTGCTTTTGATATTATTATTAGTATAAAACAAACCAAACCAAATTTCTTAACTCAAAATAAACAACTATAGAACGGCAGTGATATTAACCAATCCCTGTGGATACGATATATTACCGAAAATATTTACCCACAAATACTTTCAACAATAGCAAGCAACAATGTTGAAGATGTGACGAGGGTGAAGGCTGAACTCAATAAGGAGTTCGATATGAAGGATCTGGGAGCTGCTTCTAGGATTCTTGGAATTGACATTCGAAGAGATAGAAAGAAGTCGAAGTTACGCTTATCTCAAAAGGCATATCTACGGAAGATTCTTGAAAAGTTTGGTATGTCGAATTCGAAGCCAGTTGTGACTCCAACAAACCCTCAATTCAAGCTGAGTATTGATCAGTGTCCCAGTACTGATGTCGAAAGAGCCTATATGAATAGCATTCCGTATGCTAATATAGTTGGTTCTTTGATGTATGCTATGGTTTGTACTAGACCCGACATAGCTTACGCAGTCAGTCTTGTAAGCAGGTACATGGCGAATCCTGGAAAGGCTCACTGGAAAGCATTGAAGTGGATTTTAAGGTACATAAATGGGTCTCTGAATAGAGTCCTAATTTATGGTGGAGCCTTGGGTGAAGATAGTAAAGCAGTGATAGAAGGATATGTCGACTCTGATTATGCAGGTTGTATGGATTCCAGAAAATCTATTTCTGGATATGTTTTCACTATGTTTGGCACTGCAATTAGTTGGAAAGCAACACTTCAGAAGGTTGTTGCTCTATCAACCACTGAAGCGGAGTATATTGCCCTAACTGAAGCTGTGAAAGAAGCATTGTGGCTTGAAGGTTTTGCGAAGGAGCTGAAACTTCAAGGTCGAGATATCACTGTTAAATGTGATAGTCAAAGTGCAATACACCTGTCGAAGAATTCAGCCTATCATGAGCGAACTAAGCACATTGATGTGAGGCTGCATTTCGTCAGAGGAGTAATCGAGCGTGGAGAAGTCCAAGTGCTGAAGGTTTCGACTGAAGACAATGCTGCTGATATGATCACCAAGACATTGCCGAGTTGCAAGTTTTTCCACTGTATGCAGTTGATAAAGCTGCATGAAGAAAGCTAGTTTGTTCCTTGACGTTGTAGAGTTAGGTCCAAGGTGGAGATTTGTGAGATATTGGATTGAACTCTAGTATTGTCGAAGGGTAGCTTCTTGGTTCGACAGTTCGACAGAGTTAAGCATGAAGTCGAAGGATTGTTCACATGCTGGTGTCGAACTGTGCATGCTGTAGTCGAAGATGGGTCTAGCATGCAGATGTCGAAGATGCTAGGGTTGTTAGCATGTTAAATTAGGTTTTAGTGTTTAAACCCTAATTTGTTAAGTTAGCTTGTTTATTAAGTTGGCTTGTGTAATGGGCCTTGCTGAAAAAGCCCATTAGTTAGTATGTTAGGTTTATTATAAATAGCATACTAGTCTCTCATCATTGCTAAGCTGCAAATCCTAATTTAGGGTGAGAGAGGTTATTTGTTAATCTTGTAAACTTGTAATCTTGTTTTAAGAGAAAGTGAAAGAATAGCAGTTATAACCAATTCTTGTGTTCCTCTTCTTCCTTGTCCTTTATTCTTCCTTGTTTTATACTTTGTTCTTGGCATTGAATTCACAACACCCTTAAAATATTCAACTACATAGACATTCATATAACCTTATTCATAAAATTCCAACTAATCCACAAACCATATTCAACTACATAGACAACCATATTCAACTAATCCATCAAAATATTATCTACAAACATAAATTCAAACAACCCATCAAAATAAACAAAACATGTCAAACATAAAATAAAAACTTGTTGATCTCAACTCCAAGGCCAACATGTGACACCAAAGATCATAGACAACTGCTAACAATTCTTAGTTTCCAATTTTGAACTTGTCATTCTTCATAAACTCATACAATCTTGTAGCCAAACTCTCTTTCAAGGTCGGCGAAACTGGAATTTCGCCGATCATAGACTCTAACACCGCCTCCGAAACCGGCTTATTGTGAATAATTGTATGCTCATGTTCAGGTATTGTTTCATTCTTGGAGAAACTAAGCTGTGATCAATAATGTAAGTTATTAAAATGTGTTGATTAAAACAGTTAAATGTAATAAATATTTGTGACTAATTTTGTTATACTAACCGCTAATGTTCCATTTGGTGATTGTCTGTAAAAAGCAGCAGTCCCTGGTGGAAAGTTTTGATCCTTGAAAGCTTCTTTTAATTCTTGAATGGCTTTTTCTTCTTTTTTACCGTATAATCCATCAGATTTTATATGGGCTATGCAATTTTCTGACACTTTACTCACATATTTAGGACCCGATAAAGTTCTCAACTTTATACTTCGAATCAATTTCTCAAAGGAACCTAATTAAACAGACTCGTGACAATTATAATTCAGTATAAATGTGAGTTTTACATTAAAATTTTAAGTTTCAATCATTTTTTGCAAAAATTTATTAAAATATAAATTAATTTATTTTTGACTTATTTTTAATTCGAATCAATTTTATCGAATCAATTTAGTGAAAAAAAAATTTAAATAACAAGGTTTAAAAATTTTTTTACCAAAAAAACAAGTTTTTTAGAAAATTTTCCAAAGTGTCTAGGTTTTGCAAGACCCCCTGGAGTATGCGCCAAATGAATTGGCGCATTAGTAATAAAAGTAGATGTATGCGCCAAATGGTTTGGCGCCAATGTACAAGTTTCTTTTTTTTTTTTTTTTTTTTACATTTTTCTAGCACTTATACGCCAAATGAATTGGCTAATTCAAAAAAATTTGTACTAATGCGCCAAATGGTTTGGCGCATACTCTAGGGGGTCCTGCAAAACCTAGACACTTTGGTAAATTTTTTAAAAAACTTATTTTTTTGGTAATTTTTTTCTTAAACATTGTTATTTAAATTTTTCATTCCAATTTAGTTAATATCAATATTTTTAAAACCAAATTCACACTCAATATAATATGTGGTGACACTACATGGGAAGAATAATTCCATAATTTTTTATATAAAATAATGTGAAGACTTTCAATCCTCAAGTTGCACTTAACAAAAAAGATTTTGTTTTAAAGTTGCTCAGTGTCGCACTCAAAACTAATCAATTAATGATCTTATTTTTCTTAATTTTTTGTATCTTAAGCTCATAATCTAAGTTAAAATATTTAAAACATATCTTATTTTAAGTTTGATCAGATCTTTCTCATAATATGGTCCTAACCTTTAATCGGTCAAAATGTCTTTTTTATATTAAGGTCATAAATTTTTTTGACCTACTTCTAAAAAGACTAAGTGAACAATAAAAAATAATTGATATTTTGTTTTATGGTTTTATTTTATTTTAATTTATTACTATTTTAAGAACTTTTCTACATATATAAACTTGATAGATCTAATAGATTTCTTAGAAATTATAAATTTAATAGGTTTAAATAAATAATTTTAAAAAAAATTTTAAGCTTAATCATTTCATTGAATAAGGTCAAGTCCAACCATAAGTTTTTATTGGAACATTTTAAAAGAATACATGTGTGTTTGGTAAAGCGGTGGGATACTAGCACCACGCATTCTAAAACAATTGTATCGCGATTTTGAAAAGCTACTAATAGTAGCTTTTGTCCAACATGCGGCAATATTGTGATTTTCTTCATAAGAAAGAAAGATTATTCTCTTATCTTATTACTATTTTTATGTGTACGATTAATATTATGAGATTTGTCTCAAATTTTAAAAAGTTTTGTGTGTGATTCATATTTTAATTATGATAAAATAAATAATTTTTTTATTTAATTACAATCTAAGGTGACACATATTTTTTAAGATTCTATTTAACTATGATTTACGACTGACAAATTCGAGATCATGTAAGTGTAATATGTTTTATATGTCCTTAAAAAGAATTTATTAAAGGAAGAATAGTAACTTTGAAATTTTGAAATAATGTATATAATATTTAAAATAAACAATATAAATTATATTAAAAATTATAAATGATAATTAGTGTTGGTAGTTGGACAACTTTTTTTTTAAATGTGACAAATATTATGGATTAAAATATAAACATAATTGATATCACATCTATTAGAGTAAGATAATTGTCTTTTCATCACAAATAAGTTTATTTTTTAAATACTATTTTAAATAGTATTTTTATTTATAATTTATAGTTTATTATTTTTTATTTCACATTTATCATATTATTTTAATTAAAACTCATTTTTAAGCTTTATAATTTATTTTTATTTAAAATAAAATAATTATTATATATTAAATACAAAGAATAATAAAAAAATATATTATTTTATATTTACCAAAAAGTTAAACTTACCATCAATTTTATCAAACATTTTAATATATTAACTTATCAATCATCACCATCAATTATTAATTATAATATCAACTAACTTATCATATCCTACTAATATTTTTATCAAATAGAGCCAAAGATTAGTAACAACACTAAATATTTGAAAAAACAATCAGATATTTTGAGCAACAATAAAAACCTTAAAAAAAACTAAAGATTAGTACCTTTGATGATGTCTCTATAGAAATCAAGAGATTCAAAGAGTTCATCTGGAGTCTTTCCCTTCCACTTAGGAATGAGTGATGCTACAGCTTCCTCTTCCAAATAAACTCCTATAGTAGTGAACTTCACAAACTCTCCATCAATGTATAAACCTCTCACTCCTACAATAACAACAATAACACCTAATATTTTTAGAATACAAGTATAGTAAATTTCTCATTATATCGCCATATAGAAAATCTATAATTTAAGAAAACTTTCAAGTATAAGTTACAATATATAATATAATAAAAAAATGATCAAAAAATATAATGAAAAAAACCTGCGCCACCGAGGAAATAAGTCTTGGCGGTGGCCGGAGATGTCAACACTGCCGGGAACTCAACATGCTCCACTGTCACTCCAGTGATAGATGATGCCGCCACCATAGCTACACCTTTGTTCTAGCGGTGGTTTTTGAAGTATGTTAGTTAGTTTTAAGTTTGAGATTTCATACTGAATGAGAAGGGTTTATATAGAAGAATTATGTGTGATAAAATATTGACATCAGCCCAAAAAATCTGCTTAATATATACTCCATCAATTTTTTTATTAGATATGATTTTGAGAAAAAATTTATTAAATTATAAATCATTTTGAAATTTGAAGTATCATTTATTTATTTATTATGGTTTTATATATGGCTGTTTTTTTTTTTTTTTAATTTTATGATTTTTGATTGGGTGTCAGTAGTTCAGGTGATTTGAACTCTAACTTAATTCTTTTTTGGAGTGTAGCTCTTAGATAATGGTTATTTTTGGAGTTGTATTGTGGTGGGTTTTTTAGTTTACTTGCAATATATAGTAAAATTTTATATCATAATATTCATATATATTATTATAAAAAATCGAACAATTCAACAAATCAAGATTTTAAAAGAATTTTAGGTATTATTTTTTATTTTAAAATTAAAAATAGAACTTCTGAATCAATTTGGTCGGCCATGTCTGTAGTGGTAGCTTTTTCTCCTTCCATATTTTTTTTTTTTGGGTATGATTTCTTTGGTATAGTATTTAGTGCATGTTTGGTTTGGCTTTTGAAAAGGCCAAAAGCAATTCTAGGGGTGTAGAATCAATTCTGGGTGATTTTAAGATGTTTGGTTTGATAAAAGTAGAATTGATTCTGTCTCCAGAATTGATTCTACTTGAAGCTAGAATTTGTAGCTTCTTCCTCCAGAATTGATTCTGGATGATTTTTACACTATAATTTATTATTCAATTCACTTTTACAAAAATGTATCCAAACATAAATCAATTCTGCTAAACTCAATTCTACTAGAATCAATTCTACCAAACTCAATTCTACTAGAATCAATTCTGTCCACCGCCAATCCAAACACATCCTTAGTACATGTTATGCCATTTGATAGTTTATTTATACGTGTCTAGATTATTTACCCTCTTATTTTGTTTTTATAACTTTTTCTTTAATTTATCTTCTTATATGATTAGTAGAAAATGATTTTTAAAATAATTATCATTATATATTTTTAATACACATACAAATATAAATATTTAAATAATTATAATAAAAAACGGATGGACATACCGATGGATCTGGAAATAATAATATGAGAGATGGATTATGGAAATTTGACTTTAATAGTCCTTTTTAAAAAGAATTAATTTAATTGATAGTTATGTAAGAATATCAATTATAATAGAGAAAAAATGACTGACAATGTAAAATAATTTTACACATTCAATATATCACGATAATGTTAAATGTTAAGTGTCAAGTCACACTATTATTTTTTAAAAAATTATATGACATGACTCATTGATGAATCCTAATTGAATGACAGTGTAAAATTATTTTATATTATCTGTGCACTATCTTTAACATCATGATAATAACACATATTTAAATATAGACTCTGTTTGATAAGACAAATTTTCGAGTTTATAGCTTATATCTTATAAGCTCATATGATAATTTAGACTCGTTTGATAACGGTCTTTTCATCAAGAGCTTATAGCTTATTTTACTAGCTTATAGCTTATTTTCCAAACGCTATTTCAAATAGCGTTTTAGCTTATGTCTTATGACTTATTATTTTTTTCTTTCTTTTTTATCCTTATTATTTTAATTGAATTTTAATTTAAAAAAATAATTATGCATTAAATATCTTTTATGTCATTTTATATTTATAAGTTAATTGAACCGCTAATTTTATCAAACACTTCAATGAGCTTATGAGCTATCAGCCTCAACCATATAAGCTATCAGTTATAAGTCATCAGTCATCAGTCATCAGTTATAAGCTATCAGCTAACTTATCAGTCAATCGTTATTTTTACCAAACAAACCCATATAATATTCTACTTGTTCACGTTTTAAAATTAAATTTCAATAAAAATGAGTTATGTTAAAGACACTTGAAACAAAAAATTAACTATATTAAACTAAGAAAATAGTATTTATGCATGTGATATTTTTGTATATATTTTAAATAAATATTTATGAAAATAACTTAAAAAATAACGGCAAGCATGTAAAAAATATTGATAAATATTAATTTTTTAAAACTAATTAATACTAATAATATACGTATATTTCCATTGAATAATATTTTGATGAATACAGATTTTACAAAATTCAGGATATAAATTTTATATTTGCCAAAACATTATTGAATAATGTAATATTATTTAAATGTTAAACCGGTGTAAACTCCTTGGCCAAAACTCTTACTACTTGATTGCCAAGTGTTTGTAGGGACATGACCCTCTTCCTCTTGTAAACTATGGAGCATTGGTCAATTGTCACAAGACAACAAGCGGCATAAAACAATAATCAACGTTTTCACCACTCATTTATTCTAAGATCCATAGCTTCAATAAGACAATGTCGATAATCAACAATTCCACAAAGTTGATGGCACGATTGCGCGCGACATCATCCTCCCTAGAAGATGCTCCAAACCAACCACCTAGTCAATTAGATTCTTCCTCTCTATCTCCAAGGAATCAACGAATTATAGTTTTTGTCATGAATAAAACACATAACCAGTTCGATAAAGCATATAGAGTCTATTCAACTACATAATTCAACCGATTTAATAACTTTCTCATGGATTATTCTTTTCTTTTTATTTTTTGTTATAAACCTTTACATAAAATGGTACAATTCATAAGAATTTCACCCTAAACCTTTAAATATAGAGAAATTCCAGTGTGCCTCCACTTAACACCTACACTACTCATTTACAAAAAATTACAGAAAAATAAAATCGTTGGGGTGCCTCCCAACAAGCGCTTGTTTTACGTCGTAAGCTCGACACCTTTTATTGTTTCGCGAATGGTAAGAAACTTCCTCGCGGTACGCCAATGCTTTCGCCCCAAACGCAACCTAAAGGAAACATCCTGCCCAAACACTTAACAAACGAATCAAAAGCAAAAGTTTATACAAGTATGTGTAAAAACACCAATATACAAGGAATGGTGAAATTGACTAAACAAGTTGAAAATTGAAGATATGTAATTTAAGAGCTAATCCGAGTTCAACTTGTTTAGTAAGTTCACCAAACAAAACGAAACAAGTATAACTATACAAATATACATCTATGCACAAAATATACGATATACACATATTTACGAAACTTAAAACACAAAACCATCGCAATGCGATTAATCTCAAAACCAATCCCCGGCAACGGCGCCATTTTGTTGAAGCGGTAAAGCGGCAAGCAAAAAGTAATAGGTATTATTTATTACCGGGTGATATAGGTTATATCGTATCGTAGTCCACAGAGATTGGTTGAGAAGAACTGCCGTTCGACTATCTCGCGTTCTAAGTTTCATGATTGGGTGTGGAAAGGTAAATGCGGGAAGAGTAAATAAAAGCAGATAAACAATCTCAATAGTCTAAGAGAAATAGTTATGGAATTGCATTTCGTTCTACCCGTCGAATACTTAAATCTGAAGATCTGTCGCTCGACACTCACAATACGCATCAACATCACCGGGCATCACTCGAGATGCCACATCGGTGTCCATGTCTGCAACACCGATGAAAGCTCAACCGTACTATTCACATCAGCGATTTCTCCACCGACACAAACAACACGAAGGCATTAGACTCGATACCCAATACGATTGTTAGTCCTAAATCCATGTCTGCAACTCAGAAACTAACAGTTATCATTCCTAATCAAGATCTATGGTGTCCATGTCTGCAACAACACAAATCCAGAGCATTTAAGCAAAAAGATCAAGAACAACAACAATGATGATTTGTAAAGCGAATATATAAACGATCCCAAGATCCACAAATATACATACAATAAGAGTAGAAACATACATACAACACCCACCATTGGAATGAAACAAAAGGAAGAGAGAAGATGAACCGGAAAGATCTCACCGGAACAATGAAATCGAGACAGATCCATGATCAATCCACATGATGTCGCACCCAATGGTGTTTCCTAAGCCTCTAAACTATCAAAATTGGACCAGAGCCACTCCATGGGGGAAATGGATGATAAAAAACCCTAAAAATGTGATTTTACAACATATATACAAGTCTGAAGTTGCAGACCGCGCTAAGCGCGCCCAGCGCGCTAAGCGGGCTGCTTTTTATTTTTCTTAGACCGCCAGACCGCGCTTAGCGCCAAAAACCCGCGCTAAGCGCCCAACTTTCTGCCAAATGGGTCAAAAATGCTCCCAGAGCCCGCTTAGCGCGGTCAAGCCCGCTTAGCGCGCTCAACAGAACAGCAAATCTTGTTTTGGTCATATCTTGAGAACCGTAACTCCGATTTGCGCCCGGTTCGAAGCGTTGGAAAGCTTATTCCATGCTCTATCTAACAATGAACAAATTGCAACCAAATTGATGAATTTGATCATCCTTATGTTGAGCCTTGCCCATCGATGAATTGGTAAAATCGCGTGCTCGCCGCCGTGTCTTCGACACTTTATTCCTCAAAGCTTCGAACACACATAAATACCTACAAAAAGACAACAAAACTATCAAACGGTACATATTTACGCAAAAACGTAACAAAACACAAACGATACAAATATACACAAAAACGGGGAATTATTCAAACGGTATTAACAAAAAGTATCGATAAGTGCCACTATTTACAAACACAAAATAACTACATTTTGGCACTTAACAACTCTCCCCAACTTGAATTTGTTTGTCCTCAAACAAGGCCAAACACTCAACTCGCAAAAGTAAAAATCAAAGAATCAAAAATCAACAGGATTTGGAAAAACAAAACAATTGTACGGTTCAAACAAAAACGTAACAACAAAGTAAATACTTACCACAATCCTACAACGATAACATGAAAATGAAACGGATCCTAAGTACAAAAGTCATACAAAACATCCTAAAACAAAACAAGCTCAATAATGAATCACGCCTAGCAAAAACTCATCGGTAGATGAAAAACACCGAAAGGTGAGGACTTTGACACACACCCGACAATCTTGCAAACAATAGACAAAATTATGCATTCATCCAAAAATAGTATCGAAAATGCAACGGCACGAATCACAAGGGCTTTCAAGGTTGTAATGTGGCTCGGTTAACAAACAAGTGATAAGTCCTAAAGCTAATCGAAACAAAAAAATTTGCCTAAACCTAAGGGAGTAGTTACTTCCAAAAAGTTTCAAACAATATAATTTCAATCAAACTTCTTCTTTATCAAAAATTGTCAAACCAAAACATAATACTTATTAGCACACTCTTGTTCCAAACTCTTTTTGTTCTTTTCTTTTTCAAACTTTTATCATTTTTCTTTCTTTTTCTTTTCTTTCTTTCTCACATTTTTTTTCTTTTTCTTTTTCTTTTCTTTCCACTACCTCATATCAATCACATCATAAAGAGGCAAACACCTTCTCCCCAACTTGAATTCAACCATAACATAAAGTGAATACTCCCTACTTTCTAAGGCAAGGTAAAAATCCATCTAAACATCATAATTATAGGTCAAGAAAACAAAGATAATCAAAATCCATCAAAAAGGGTGAACTATGTCTCAAGTTCAAAAACAAAATGGACAATGACAAAAAGGCTCAATGGGGGTACTAATGGTCACACACTCACAAGGTAAAATAACATTTGGCTTATGGTAGTTGCGCTCAAAATCAAACAAGTGCCTTGATCACTTTCGTGCATTCACAAAATCAACACAAACGAAAGATTAAACATAATAATATCCAGTGAAAACAAGAAATGTCGGTCACTCACATATATACACAATGGAAAGCCACCTCACATTTATGGTAAAAAGGGTAAACTAATTGTGATTCAAGTAATGAGCAAGTTATGCAAAAAGAATGAGTAATATGAAAATTATACAAATGAAAAGTCTCCTAAACATGTTATGCTATAGAAAGCGATAAACGAGTACCTTGCTATGTACAAATTCGAACAATATCATTACCGCACAACCGGCATGTTGAATCTATTAAAATCGGAGAATTACCAAATGCAACTTCAAGTAATCGGGCCAAAATTTGAGTCAAAACACAAACAAAAGTATTAAAAATATAAGTATAAAATTGTAAACTATAAAGCCTTGGTGTAAGTGGGAAAAAGGCGAGCCAAATGAATCATTAAAAAGAATTCATTGACCAAAAGCTACAGACCGCGCTAAGCGCGGTCTAGTGCGCTAAGCGCGTTACACCAGAAAGACAAAAACCAGTGCAACTAAACAGAAATTCCAGTGTGCCTCCACTTAACACCTACACTACTCATTTACAAAAAATTACAGAAAAATAAAATCGTTGGGGTGCCTCCCAACAAGCGCTTGTTTTACGTCGTAAGCTCGACGCCTTTTATTGTTTCGCGAATGGTAAGAAACTTCCTCGCGGTACGCCAATGCTTTCGCCCCAAACGCAACCTAAAGGAAACATCCTGCCCAAACACTTAACAAACGAATCAAAAGCAAAAGTTTATACAAGTATGTGTAAAAACACCAATATACAAGGAATGGTGAAATTGACTAAACAAGTTGAAAATTGAAGATATATAATTTAAGAGCTAATCCGAGTTCAACTTGTTTAGTAAGTTCACCAAACAAAACGAAACAAGTATAACTATACAAGTATACATCTATGCACAAAATATACGATATACACATATTTACGAAACTTAAAACACAAAACCATCGCAATGCGATTAATCTCAAAACCAATCCCCGGCAACGGCGCCATTTTGTTGAAGCGGTAAAGCGGCAAGCAAAAAGTAATAGGTATTATTTATTACCGGGTGATATAGGTTATATCGTATCGTAGTCCACAGAGATTGGTTGAGAAGAACTGCCGTTCGACTATCTCGCGTTCTAAGTTTCATGATTGGGTGCGGAAAGGTAAATGCGGGAAGAGTAAATAAAAGCAGATAAACAATCTCAATAGTCTAAGAGAAATAGTTATGGAATTGCATTTCGTTCTACCCGTCGAATACTTAAATCTGAAGATCTGTCGCTCGACACTCACAATACGCATCAACATCACCGGGCATCACTCGAGATGCCACATCGGTGTCCATGTCTGCAACACCGATGAAAGCTCAACCGTACTATTCACATCAGCGATTTCTCCACCGACACAAACAACACGAAGGCATTAGACTCGATACCCAATACGATTGTTAGTCCTAAATCCATGTCTGCAACTCAGAAACTAACAGTTATCATTCCTAATCAAGATCTATGGTGTCCATGTCTGCAACAACACAAATCCAGAGCATTTAAGCAAAAAGATCAAGAACAACAACAATGATGATTTGTAAAGTGAATATATAAACGATCCCAAGATCCACAAATATACATACAATAAGAGTAGAAACATACATACAACACCCACCATTGGAATGAAACAAAGGGAAGAGAGAAGATGAACTGGAAAGATCTCACCGGTACAATGAAATCGAGACAGATCCATGATCAATCCACATGATGTCGCACCCAATGGTGTTTCCTAAGCCTCTAAACTATCAAAATTGGACCAGAGCCACTCCATGGGGGAATTGGATGATAAAAAACCCTAAAAATGTGATTTTACAACATATATACAAGTCTGAAAGTTGCAGACCGCGCTAAGCGGGCTGCTTTTTATTTTTCTTAGACCGCCAGACCGCGCTTAGCGCCAAAAACCCGCGCTAAGCGCCCAACTTTCTGCCAAATGGGTCAAAAATGCTCCCAGAGCCCGCTTAGCGCGGTCAAGCCCGCTTAGCGCGCTCAACAGAACAGCAAATCTTGTTTTGGTCATATCTTGAGAACCGTAACTCCGATTTGCGCCCGGTTCGAAGCGTTGGAAAGCTTATTCCATGCTCTATCTAACAATGAACAAATTGCAACCAAATTGATGAATTTGATCATCCTTATTTTGAGCCTTGCCCATCGATGAATTGGTAAAATCGCGTGCTCGCCGCCGTGTCTTCGACACTTTATTCCTCAAAGCTTCGAACACACATAAATACCTACAAAAAGACAACAAAACTATCAAACGGTACATATTTACGCGAAAACGTAACAAAACACAAACGATACAAATATACACAAAAACGGGGAATTATTCAAACGGTATTAACAAAAAGTATCGATAAGTGCCACTATTTACAAACACAAAATAACTACATTTTGGAACTTAACACTGGCACAAGGAGACGTCCTCTTTCCACTTGCCGGTTGGGGAGATGACGATCACCTTGCACGACGTGCAGTGTCTTCTCCACCTGCCGATTAGGGGGCCGCTGTTGACCCACTCCAGGATCCAGAAGGTGGAGGCCATTGAGTGGATGATGCTCTACTTGGGCATGGAGCACGAGGTTTCTCACTATGAGTGCGTCACGACTTCTGGGCCTCATGTCCGGTTCACCACACTGAGCACTTATTTTGACCACCATCTGGACGCGGCTGTCGATGCTGAGGGTGAGGGTGACGAGCTGTTCACACACTATCACCGCGGCTGCGCTCTCCGGTGCTGGTACATGCATGTGGTAGGCGCTGCATGCTTTGTGGACAAGAATGCCAGGTACGTCGACGTGACCTACCTCCGCTACTTCATGGACCTTGATACCGTTCAAGAGTGGAACTGGGGGGCAGCTACTCTGGCATACCTCTACCAGAAGCTGAATGAGGCCTCCAACTGGAGGACGAGGCAGTTGGTCGGATCCTGCACACTACTTACGGTACGTTTTATTTTAACACATTATCGTATTTATTTATTTATTTATGTTTCGTATTTATTTTTAATACATTATCGTGTTTGTGTTTCAGAGCTGGATCATTTCCTACTTCTCCCGCATCCACGGCTTCCACATCGATCCTGCGTACGTTGACGCCATGCCCAGGGCCACCAGATACGCTCTCTAGAGGGGGAACGATGCGGTGGGACCATACCGTTTGTACCTGGACCGCACGATGCACGACGACGTCACCTGGAGGCCGTTCGTCGACTACGCTCAGATTGTCCCCTTTGATGGCATTGCTCTATATTCAGGCTGGTTGGCATGCGGGACCGGCATCATGGTCCGATATCTCCCTGAGCGGTGTATGCGTCAGTTCGGATTCGTGCAGCGGATACCCAGGTCACCCTTTGAGGCAGCTCCCGACACAGTGACCCGAGTGCAGCTCACTGCCATATGGGAGGACTGGCAGCATCATGTGGTACCGCAGGAGTACCGTCTCACTCGGGTCACACAGGACTGACACAGTGAGGAGAGGTACGTCACATGGTTCTACCGGGTGTCCCATCCTCTACTGAGACCCGACGTTCCCGGCGCTCCTAGGCCAGCACATGAGGAGATCCTGGAGAACCAGCAGGCCGAGGATGACCACGCCATTGATCTCCTGCCGATCTGCCAGCGGATAGAGATGCTTGGGCGGGACGCCTTGGATCGGGGTGTCGTTTTTCAGGGCGGTCCAGATGCAGTCGCCGTGATGGAGGCGATCGTCACTGATGCGGACTGTGCGGCGGGGTACAGGCGGCAGAGGAGGGCTCAGGGTGAGAGGGTTAGGCACACCCAGTAGTGGTCGGGTGGTCGGGTTTATTTATTTTTTGTTTTCGGATTGTATATTGCGCACTCTATTACTATTTGGTTCGGCTTGTATATATTATTTGGATTTTATTTATCGTATTGGTATTTTCTGTTTATATGTCGCTTATTTTATTTGGCGTTTGCGTTTAATTAAAATGTGAGACTGTTTAAGAAAAAACATAAAAAAAAAACACAGTTTCTGCATAATTCGGAAATGAACTTCCGAATTCACCCATGAGGTGTTTTCGGAAGTTCCTCTCCGAAGACACCCCCCATGAGGTGTTTTCGGAGATGCACTTCCGAATTATGGAATTTTTTTTTGAAAAAAAGCGCTTCGGAAGTTCATTTCAGAAGCAGGGGTATTTTTGGATTTTCGCTGGGGGTGACCCCCATAGGGAGGTGGCTAAAGAAATTTTCTAAATATATAGTAATTTATTCTATAAATACACCAATTTTTATTTTAATTTTTTCATTTGATTTTTCCCATTGCAAATATTTTTATTTTTTGTTCTTTAATTTTGATTTTTTAAAATTTCTTTGTTTGAAATTAGTCATTGGTAATATATGTAATTTTTACTTTTAACCTTTATGTTTTTAAGAAGAGATTAGAATAATATATTTTACATATTATAAGAATCAATTTTATAAAAATAAAAACAAAAATATTTATAGATATCAAAGTTAAAAAACAATATATTTAAATATCAATTACATATTGTTATGGGTCATATACAAAAACTAAAGACAAAAGGCGTAATGGTAAAGTGGAAGTGGTAGAGGTATGAGTGTTCAAAATTAAATCGGTTCAATAGAAAATTGCAAAATTGAATCGAACCAAATCGAAACTGCAAAAAATCGCATTTGATTCGAATGTGTTTGAGCTATTTTTTACAAAACCGCGCGATTCAGTTTAGTTTGCGGTTTGTATTTTGCAAACCGAACCAAATTAAACTGCATTATGTTACAAAATCTTACTAACAAATATATTTTTAAAGAAATCAACTAGTATCATGTGTATATTTTATCATATTCTTTTTGTGATATTTATTTAAATTTATATATCATCAAAAAAATAAAATATTATTCATTTATAAATATTATTTTGACAAAATATATTTTATCGTATTCTTTATATAATATTTATTCACGAATGCAATTTCTTGTATATCATTATTTAGACCTAAGATAAAATTGTAAGACACATTATTATGTATCAAATCATAAAATTATTTTGACAATTATAAACTTTTTATGCTAATGTATGAACGATTAAATCCAAAATTATATTTTCCTCTATTATGGCTCAATAAATTTTTTGTAAAAAATCGAACCAACCCAAATCGCATTAGTTTGGTTTGGTTTTATTTTTGAAAGTCAGCTGAACCAAATCGAACCACTCATTTTTTTCTTTTGCGGTTCGGATTTTTTTAGCATCAAAACCGCCTAAACCGCATCCCGAACACCCCTAGGTAGAAGCGCGCAGTATAAGTAAACCTTCTCTTTTATGGAAGTCAACGATTCCACTGAAGGGAGCTCTGTCGGTTGTCCAAATCAATTTGGTTGTTGGTTGTAATCCACGTCTCACCACACGCTTTCAGTTGCAATCCACTTGTTCTATTTATGAAAGAAAGCACATTATCTCTCATATATTTCAAATGGAAACACACTACTTCAAATGGAAAAACACACTCTTGATCATATCCCAAATATCTAGGGCATATCTCACAAATGAAGAGAGATACAGAAGTAAATAAAGTTTTGCACTTATTTAAATCTTTGCAGGTATCCTTCAGCTCAACAATGATTCACTTCCTTGAAGTTAAGCTGGCAGCTTCTTTACCAGATGTCACACAATGTCTGGGACATATGTTCCTGCAAACAACCTAAACTAGTAACAATGGTAGAGGTATGAGTGGTGGGAACCCAACTAGCAGCCTCAATCATGTGAAGCACAATATACTTCACACTCAACTTGCTAGCATACAATTTTCCCTTCTTTGACCATTGTTTGACCTATTTAGCCATATTATCCTTACAAACAGTATTATCATAATCATCTTCCTCATCACCAACATATTAACCTTCAGACATATCCTCTTGAGATTTTTCAAGGGACTCAATAGGCACATACTCATTGTTAGACTCATAGTCTACCTCATTTTCTAGAGCACCAGTCTGCTGGGCCGATGTTCCAACATTTTTGTCGACATCAATCCCTTTCTTAATGATTAAGTCATCAACCACAAAATAAGTATGGGCTATAGGATTAGTATCAATAACTTTAGGTTTCCACTTCTTTCTAATTTTGATCCTTACATGATTAGCCCTAGGTTGAGGTGAATGTTTTGGATAACCATACAATTTGTAGTAGAATGGTTATATGTGATCATATTTACCATAATAATGACATTTTCAAGGTTGGAACTTGGCTTTAGTCTGAGTTTTCTAAAGTCTGGAAGGGTGTTGTAAACATTTTGTCAAACATTATGAGATAATCCTTCACTTTAGCAAGAACAAGTTTTGTCACATGGATTTTTCTTTGATTATTTAAAGACTGATAATTAAACCCTATACTAGTAAATATTTTACCTCCTTTCCAAACTTGAAGAATTTCAACCAACACATCAAATCCATTGTTCAACATTTTAATGGATTTGGTCATGTTTTCAACTTTATAATTCAATGAGGTTACCTCTTTTTGAAGATCAAGGACAGTAGATGACAATTTCTCTTTTTCAACCTACAGTTGAGATATAATTTCCTTCTGTTTTTCTCCTTGTTGACAAACTTCTTCACTTTTGATGAGAAATTCTTTGTAAGAAGCATTCATCTCATCATAAGTTATTTCTTCACCAATTGATTCTACATCAGAAGCCCACCTTCTATTTAAGACAGTAACAGGATTGGCAGATTCATCATCGGGATCACTTTCCTCATCAGACCAAGAAATAGAAATCCCCTTAAGTTGTTTCTTGAGATAGGTAGGGCATTCTACTCTAGTATGTACAAAGCCTTCAAATTCATGACACTGAATACCTTTACTTTGATTGGCCTCTTCTTTTGTTCCAGCTTTTCTTTGAGTATCATAATTCTTGCTGATGTCAGGACTGATGTTCTTGACATTTGCTTTAGACCTTTTATTTACTCTCCTCGATACCTGGTTAATTTTCCTCCCAAATAACACAATAGCATTAGATAATCCTTCATCAATATCCAGATCACATTGATCCTCTTCATCTACAGTGTAGGAGATAAAAGTTATGCTCTTGTTCTTTTTTTTTAGATATATCATCAAAAGTATGAAGTGGCCAAATAAGCACATTCACTTCCATGTTGCAGATGTCTTGGGCTTCTTCAATAGTTGTGACCTTCATGTCAAATTTCCTAGGTAGAGACCTAAGAATTTTCCTTACAAGCTTTACTTCTGACATCTTTTCTCCCAAGGAACTAGATGCATTTTTTATTTCAAGAATATTCATATGATATTCCTAGATAGTCTCGTCATCATTCATCTTCAGATTCTCAAATTTAGAAGTGATGAGCTGAAGTCTAGACATATTCACTTTATATGTGCCTTCATGAGTTGTTCTAAGGATTTCCCATGCATCATTGGATAAAGTACATGTATTAATAAACCTAAAAACATTCTTGTCCACTCCATTGAATAGATCATTCAAAGCTTTAGAGTTTCCAAGAGCTAATTTATCATCCTCGTCAAACTAGTCTTCTTCAGGTTTTAAGGACACATTCCCCTCTTTGTCCTTCTGAACAGGATATTCCCATCCCATTAAAACATATTTCCATGCTTTATTGTCCATGGATTTTAGAAAATCCACCATTTTGACATTTCACCAGTCATAATTTGAACCATCTAACAGAGGTGGTCTGTTGTTGTATCCTCTTTCTTTATCCATAGTACTTGAAAATATTCTCCTTGGAGCTCACCAAATAAACAGAACGGGGTGCATGCTCTGATGCCAATTGAAATTCTGGAACTTACAATAAAGATGTCAAGACTATTGTTAAAACACCACACAATATCAAGACAAATGTTATGACATCTGCTGACTGACAACACAAATATATCAAAACTGGAATAAACTGCACAATGATAAATAGCACAAGTAATTGTTAACCAAGTTCAATGCAACTCACTAATACGAGGCTACCAAGCCAGGAAGGAAATCCACTATAATAGTATTAGTTAAAAGCCTAAACAGTTTTAGTTTACAACTTTCCTCCTAATCACTACCCCGTACAACTTCTACCTAGAAATCACCATCTAGATATGAGAAATCTCATCTCACTTTCAATCACTGCAGTGATAAACTCAGTCAAAAACCTTGAGATCAGAAGAACTGGAATAGGAATATTACATTTTAAATAAATAATACTTGGTCTTGCTTAAAAGCTCCAACCAAGAACAATAATTAACTATTTTTCTTAAAAGCTTCAAGAGTGAGAACAAACATCCCACCATAATGTATCAGAAGATACATGAGTGACACACAAACAAAAACACACGAAAATGAAATTTTTAGGATTCAAAAGAGAGAGGGAGAGAGAGAGAGAGAGAGAGAGAGAGAGAGAGAGAGAGAGAGAGAGAGAGGTGGTGAAGTGAAAGAAATAATTGAAAGAGATGTTATATAGTTGTTGGAGTGACATTTTTCAGCTTTTCCCTATAAAAATTAAAACACAGACGTTTTGATTTTTGTTTTAAATCATTACTTATTAATTATTTTCCTTTTATTTAATGTGGTAATTTTCGTGGCCCACAATGGCCTTGGAAATCAGATCCATGTTGACTAGCACTTGTAAGGTTGCAGATGTGAAGGCTAGGTAGAGGTAGTTATGATGATGTTGATGTATGCATAATGGCTTGAATAGTGCATTGAGTTTACTGAAAAAACACCACCTTTCTTCCATATTGTAAATATGTTAGAAAATGGCATTTTTGGGGGGGCATATGTAAGCCTGAGAATTTTTTCTCAGCATTTTGACATAAGATATGAGAGGTATGTAAATGCTAAGTGAAGATAGCTAAGTCTTTATTTCGACACGAAATTGACTTTTCACAAGATCGACAAATAGACATATCAACATATATGACTAGGAAACTTGAATACGCTTTCAACAGCAAGAACAATTTGAAGCAGTTCAAAAACCAAAGACAGGTGGAAACACATTAGAAGATGAAGACGAGTGATGGAGAGTTAATCGTTGTTGACAATTATTGATGTACCTAGTATATAAGTAGAGTTCGATGTTGTAATAGGGGTTCACATTTTCATTCTTTTTTCTTTAGAACTCACACATCCGATTCACATAGATAAAGAATTTGTGAGAAATATATGAACTTGTGTCCCACTTTTAATTCAAGCATTTTTATCAAATTTCTTTACTATTTTTCTTAATTTACTTTAGCCATTTAAACAATTTTATGTTTACTTCTTTGAACTTTTATCCAATTACTCTAAATTCCTAGTCATTGATGATGAAATTTCCATAGTCAGAAATTTATGAAGAAAATCCAAATATAGAGAAGACATGACAAATAAGCAGGTTTGGACACAAACACTAAAAGAAGAAAACACCAGCATGAGAAGAAATATATAGAGAAAGAAATAGGGATATCAAAGTCCCATTATTCAAGAAACCATGGAAAAGGAAGCTAAAGAAAAATATATGTTAGCTTTATCTTAGAGAAGATGGATCGACTAATCATGCATGCCAGGTACAAACGAGCAAGATTGTACGAAATTGATTAAAATTATAATAAGAAAGCTCATAATAAAAGGGGAAATAAATTATTTTGCAATTTGTTAATGCCAACAAGGGTCAAAATGGCGCTTTGCAAGCCTTTTATAAGTTACTCACCCACTAAGGATCGTATGATCCACTGTGCCCCACCAACGATTAAGATTTCCTCAAAAATTATTTAAAGTACTCAAATGCTCTAAGGAATATGAGACATCATCACCAACTAGCATGGGGACATGTGTCAATCCTTCCAAGAAATTTTTTACCTATTACAAGTAAAGAATTAAAAGCGTTTGTTCTTGATGGCACTAACATCCCATTCAAGACTTTCACATCCCCAGATCTAGTGGTCGGGTAGGAACATATTGAAAACCATTGTCCCGCAAAATAGAAACAAAGGCTTTAGAGATAACTTATCCAAAGCCCAAAGATAAAAGGCATAATGGTAAAGGGGAAGAGGTAGAAGTTCCCAGAATAGGTAGACATTCTCCTTTTTGGAAGTAGACGATTCCATCCAAGGGAGGTTTATTGACCGTCTAGACCAATTTGACAATTGATCGCAATCCACGCTTTACGCCACACTTTTAATTCTCAACCGCTTCTCCTATTTAAAATCAAGAGAGCATCATTTCTCAATTATTCAATTTAAATCCATTCTCATTCACATGTTATTTTTCACTCTCTTACTGACTTGAGCATTGAGTGCTAACCTTGCAGATCAATCCCTTCTCCACCGTATCAGAAGCACAAGACCACCACAACAAGTTCTGCCTCCTCGTTTATTGATCAATTATGGTTCCACAACGAAACACATATGTAATTATTTTGGTGAAACTCAACGGCGAAACTCCCAAACATCAAATCAACTTTTGCTATGATGTTCTATCTAGGATTATGATTCTCAAAATCTTTCTTAATAACTTCTCTTATTGTTTTTCTTGGTCTTCATCCACCTCTAGTTCTTTGACTTCTCTCCATCTAATCTACTCTCCTTACTACAAAATTTAAATATTTTCTCTCTATATGTTCAAACCACCCCGAAGTTTATTTTTCATCATCTTTTTTGATATATGTGTTATACCAACACTCTTTGATATTGTAATTTATAATCTTACTTTGTTAGTCTTGCCGCACATTGAACACAATAGTTTTATTTTTGCTTAGACTTACTTTATTCTCGGTTAATTCTTAACTGCTCAACACAACCACCTAAAAAGAATATATTTAAAAATCTAAAGTTATACATTTAGAAAATTATTAATTATTTCAATTGACTGAGTTTTTAACTTTTTATTTTTTTATATATTTCTAATTTTTTATTATATAATCAGTAATATATTATAATATAACAACATTGAATTCTTCCAAATCACTAAATATTGATTCACAATAAATTAAGTAAATTCAAATTGCCACTTATAATTTCAAGTGAACTAAATTTAATACTATTTTTTTATAAAAAAATATTATATAGACCGCTTGTACAAATATTCTGGACATGACTTCGTCAGAAGATTTGGTTTAAGAACATTCAATTATGTGAAACTTGAGGACATTTGCTCCAAGAAATGTTAAATATAAACTAAAGCAATATAGTCATGCAGTTTAATGAATAAATTATTGATTCAACTTGATTCATTTGGATTTAAAATATTGATTAGCACTTGTTTATTGAAATTAATTCCGTTTACTAATTACTATGCAACTTGTTATAGTAAGAGTTGTATTGAACTTATATATTACTCTTTCACAACTTGTTGGAGTATATTTAGTCAAAAAAAAAAAAAAACTTGTTGAATGCTGTGTTAGTATATGTGAACAATCATAAATCCAACATACGAGTAGTTTGTTTAATAGTAACACCATCACTTTGTCTTTATCGATACAATGTAATTAAATAAAAAGTTTAATTTTATACCAATATCTTTTCATACAATTTATATTGGCATTTTTAATTTTTTTAATATCAGAAGAAGTAGTTGATCTTTACAAAGATTTTAAATATTTATGAATAGCAAATGATGTATAATTTTAAAAAAAATTAATTTTATAATTAAAAAAAATGACGGTACAACTTATTATCCATTTACTTTTTTATTTTTATTTTTTATACACTTTAATTATTTGAATTGAAAAGAAGTTATAAATTTTCGAAAACAAAAATCTATATAAATCTTTTAATAAAAAGATTCTCTTTAATTTTTCATATTTATTTGGTTAAACATTACTCACAAACTTCAATCCCCAACTTTCTCTGACAATTCGTCAAAGTTCTTCTTTTTTTTTTGTTGATTTTTTTTAAGCAAGATTCATTAAAGGGAACAAAAGTTCACCGAACAAGATTACAAAAGACGAAGCAAAAATCTCAGGAAGAAAATTATCCACTAATTGAGACCTAACTTAAGTAGAACAAAGGGTTTTTGTCAAACTCATAAAAGTTACAATTGGTATGGGGAATATTCCCGATAAAAGACCACCTCCAAATGACCGCTTTAGAATTCCACGCCACTTCGCGGGTGTTCCAAACCGTATTCCTAAAAAGATACCATTCCTAACTAACCACAAGCTCCATATGATTGCCATCCAAACACACCCTACTTTGCTTTTACTAACTTTCTTTAATTTACAAAAAGAACACCATCTCCAAAAATTCTCTTTAAAGTCCACCTCTCAACACCGTTTTAATAGCTCATAAGTGCTTCCAACTACCATTGCCAACCAATAAAGTGTCGTCCGCGAATTGGAGGACATCCACAAAACATTTACCTTTCACATTACAACCAACAAAATCTCCATTATCCACCGCCTTGTTAACCATAATTTAAGCCCTTCCGCTACAATAACAAAAAGAAAAGGAGATAAAGGATCAGCTTGGCGAAACCCCCTTTCTACAACAAACTCTTTAGTAGGACTACCATTGACTAAAACTGACATTTTACTAAAGAAAATTAAAGCTTCCATCCACTTCATCCAAACCTCCCTAAAACCCATCTTCTTCATCATGAATTTTAGAAAGTTGCAACTCACCTTATCATATGCCTTTTCAAAGTCCACTTTAAAAAGGAGACAATCTCTTCCCTCCTTAGAAGAATAATCCACAAATTCATTCTCAACAAGGACTCCATCAAGTAATTGGTGACCCGGAACGAAGGCACTTTGACTAGAAGAAATAATAGAATGCAAGACCCTTTTGAGTCTACCGGCCAATAACTTAGAAATAACTTTGTAGATACAACCCACCAAACAAATAGGCCCATAGTCATCCAACCCCAAAGGATTGGAAGACTTAGGAATCAAGGAAATGAAAGAAGAAGTAATAGCCTTTTGCCGAATTTGAATATGAATATCTAATGATAAATTCCACAATTTTTTGACCAAAAATTTAATTTTGACATAAAATTCCTACACCTATATAATTGGCCACTTGTTCATAAATACAGTGAATAATATCATTCATAATTTCACCCCTCTCCCTCAAATAATTTTAATTAATAGTATGTAGGTGTTTACGGTGATTTCCGGTAAACAACCGCTAGTCTTCCAAACTATAATAAATATGATTTGGTTACTCGCAGGATCGACTAGATTGATCCTAGGACATAGTCAAAAAGATTGTTATTGATGGTCATTCGAACCATATCTATGATTCATCTTGTCAATAAGAATTACTTCGAACGGAACAAAGAAAATTAGCAATCACTTCGTTATACACGTGAGCATAACTTCAGCGAAAGGTAAGTCAAGATAAAATATGAGACGAAACTGTAAAAGTGCAAAAATCTTAAAGTGCAGAAATGTTAAATACTTCAAAGATAAATGACATGAAAATAATGAGTACAAAAACGTAAATGGCAAGAAGTAAACGAAATGCAATAATATTGAAAGATACTTGAAAATAAAGGGAAAATACACATGTATTAAAATGGTGGTGTCATACGTACATTTCTCAGCGAACTCTTTCTCTTTAACACTTGATACTTGAGTAATATGTGAGTGATTTGTACAAAATGAACACACGGAATCCTAATATTAAGACCCTTATTTATACTAGTTTTGACCTTAACGGTCCTACGCTAATCTAATGCCACGTTTCTCATAAGAACCTCAGGAACGCCATCTGTCTTTAGACAGTTACGAAACCGTCTTCGAATTTCAAATCCTCCCGCCTAAGTCCTTCTTCGACGCGTGGCAGTGTATTTAACATTAAAACACTAAAAAAGCACGCTAAGTGTCAATACTTAACATATTTCACGAAATCTGTCTAAGTCTTCGAAGACATATACTCCTACTAGCTTCAGCATTCACTATCTTCGTTATAACTTAGAAATCTTCATTCTCGAAGCATGGCCATCAGGAGCCATTTTTATCTTCAAAGATGGTCATCAGTAACCATCCTTCCTTCGATTTTTTATCCTTCGAAGGACCATGTTTGCAAAACGAAATCTTCAGCTAACAAATTGCCCCCAATAAATGCCTGTTTCGAAAAACAAGAGAAATAGGCATTTCTTGTCGTCATAAGATTTTGTCCCTTACTTATCTTTGAAAGTTCCAAGATTGCTGACTGACGTCATAATCATTGATGACCCTGTTTCCAAAAAACGTCTTGTCATTTTCAAAGATGTCTTCTCATAACTTACATTCCCGTGTTTTTGACCTTACTTCTTGATCATTACTCCTACATACTAGGAGTAAAGCTAATTTATTCGACCGCCGTTGGATTAAATCAATGCCTGCCGCGTGTCCCTTGGTTTTTACCCAAAAGATTTAAAAGGGTTTCCGTTAAACCTTTAAATACTTGACCTTGCACTTTTATACACCTTTCGCTCCTATTTCTTCATTCTCCTTCAAAAGAACAACTTCAGTCCCTTCAAAACCTATTTTCTTAATCAAACTTCTCCATGGCTTCACCTTCAATTGTTCTTCATCCTGTTCTAAAGCTCCAAAATCCAACGCAGTTAGGAGAACAAGAACACATACCAAACCCTAATACTGCAGAGGCGCGCGCTATCTACGCTTCTCAGGTAATCATCCCCTTTGAACTTTCTGGAAAACCTCTTGCTTTTATGGGTCCGTTACCAGGCGAAAACAATCCATCTATGAACAAATTCTTTCCTGCTTATTATAAAACTAGACCCTTAGTTAGTAAGATTAAGATAGATGAAGATGGACATTCATCTCTAGGAGAACCTAATAATGCTGAAGAAGCTTCAACTGCAACCCCTTTGGTCTTGACGAAAATTAGGTTAAACTATATGACCAACTTTGTGAAAGTGTTTAGGTCAATCCCGTTAGCCAAAGATCCTGAACCATACTATGCCTGGTTAACAAAAGTAGAAGGAAAGAACGAATCCTTCTGGAAAACATTAGGAATATATGATTTAATTCAATTATCCAAAACGGGCTTAGAGTATAACCAACCCATGTTAGTAGCAGCGGTTCACTTCTGGGATGCTTCCCACAACACCTTCCACCTTCCATGTGGAATGGTTACCCCCACTCTTTTCGATATAGCTGCTATTACAGGACTTCGACCAACTGGGGAAACCTTTGACCCAAATGATATGGATACTGATACTATTAATTTCAATGAGGCAACAGTCACTTACACTGCATTCATTCAGAAGTACCATAACACAACGCAAGCAGAGGTCTCCGATGAGGAGCATATTGCTTTCCTAGCACTATGGCTCTCACGATGTGTTTTCTGCTCAAGGTCCATACAGGTTGCAAAGAGATATCTTTGTATGGCTAATCAGCTACATGCTAGAAAGAAACTCAACCTGAACCAGCTAATCCTAGGATTTCTTTATGAGAACCTTAGCGAAGCCGCGAACCTTACTAAAAACTACAAAAATGGAACTTTGCTTTTTGCTGGTCCTTTCTGGCTATTGCAGTTGTGGCTTAACGCTACTTTTGAAACTCATCTTCCCTTTCGAGGCATCGTCAATGAAGAAGATAATAAGATCAGAAATCGAACTGTAGAAGGAACCAGGTTGGCTTACCTAACTCCGAAAGAAGAGACTGGGAAACTCCGTGAACACTTTCTAGCATATATAATGATGTTCGCCCAGCGTAATCAATTCGATCCTTCCATGGCTCCGTTCGTACACAGAACAGTCGGTCCTGAGTGGTTCACTCGAAGGTTCCCATCAATATCTCCGGATCAACAAACTGAGTCTATGGAAATTTGGGAAGCCTTTCTTACTCCAAGGCTGTTTTATCACCGTCTTCGACCATCCAAAGGCCAATGTGTTCTTGTATGCTACCAACCAAATCTAGTCTCGAGACAGTTTAGGTTGGCTCAAATAAAACCCAAATGTTTGTACGATAAAAGGAACCATATGTGTTTCCATACCTTGTATTTATCTGAAGAAGAGTGTGAATAAAAAATCAACAAATATGTTGGCGTTACCAATCTCTCTCCTATTTCCTTCGAACCTGCTTTTTATTCTACACCAGATTTTCACCAATGGTGGACGGGTTATTACACCACACAAATCTTTGATGCCGATAGTCTTACTCAAGAACTAACTACAGCTTTTGCTGATGTGCAGGAGAATTTTTACAAAGGTACTTCGACTCATATTAAAGAAATCCAAGCCTTTCAAAAATTCTTTGAAACTATCTACAGACTTGATGATCTTAGTCGGACCGTTCGTGAAGCTGCAGTCATTTTACGCGAAAAGTTTTCCGCTAAACTGGATAAGTTGAAATTGCCCCCGTCTGTTCGACCAGAACTACGTTATGAAGTGGCTTTCAAACTTAATCCTCCAAGATTCCCTCCATTGCCAAGTGCTGATTTTGGTGTGGCCCTAAGCCCTCCTTTTCCAGACTAGTTTGTGTGTGGAAACGCTTTCAAAATTCTTCAAGAAAGTACTAAAAAATGTGCCGAACGAGTGGTTCCGACTAAGCATACCCTGGATACTTTCAAAGGGCATCTTCATATAGATCTTGTACATGTTCGTGTCTTGACTCCAATACCTGAAGGTTTGGGCTCAGGCAATCTTTCGACTAACTTTTTCTTTTCTTTGCTGATATACTGATCCCAGTTTCAACTACAGCCGTCGCTCGAAAGAGAAAGATCAAAGAAGCTTCTGCACAGAAGGATTCTGAAGCGTCTAAGAGTAACAAGCCGAATGAGAGTGATTCTGTCACCACTGATAAGAGGCCCATGGTACATACCTACTTTATATTCTAATCTTGTACAATCTATGAGTAGTACTTACTTTGCTCAATTCATATTTTCCAGAGCTCGAAACCCCCGGCAGGTTCGAAGCGGAAAGTCTCTTCAACGGTTGTCTCAGATGATGAAGACAAATCTCCTCCCCGTACTAGGCAAGGACATAGAAAGAGACAAAAAGCTGTTACCCCTTTGGGAAAAGAGAAAGGGTCAGGTTCCTCTAAAGTCGTTTCCTCTAGCGACAAGGCGTCTTCTGAAGAATCACCTTTAAAAACTGCCAGCAATGCTTTTGTTGTCGAAAGCCATAATTCGAGTCCAGACAACATTCCACCCAAGGTATTTGGGTTTCAACCCGAAATCATCTTATAAATTTTAACTAAACGATCAAATTAATATCTTACCTTGTTATTGCAGGATGATACTGGCACTGCTACTTCGGATCTTAAGGCTTCGGACCTTACCATTAATGTCGACAAACTCCAAGGTAATCATAACCTCTTCATTTTCATCAATAAACTCCTCAGAACTTTGTCACTATGATTAATTCTGGTTTGTTTAACGCAGATGTTTCTCAAAACAAATCTCATGTTCTCTCACCAGTTCTTGAAGATGCTAGGCCTCTTGCCACCATCTTTCCTAATGCGCCAGTCGAAGAAAGCCATTCCACTGATGAATCCCCACCTACCCACCAAGGTAAAAACCTGGGAGAAGATCATCCATGCTCAGGTAGTGATAATGCGAATCAGCGACCAAATGGTAGTGAAGATACTGTGTCTGAACAAGATGCCATGGAGGAAATTTCTAAACCGGATAAAAACAATCCTCAAGAAACTTCGACCTTTGACACAAAAGTTGCTCCTGGGGCAACTTCGACGCCTATCTCTGCGCAACTTACTCCTTCAGAACTGGAACAGATTAAGCAAACTGACCCCCTCAGTTTCCTGAAGGCCATGATGAATGTGAACACTACTTCGTCTTCTGAACTTGATGTCTCTCCAGCTGTTCCTGTAGAATCTGGTGACAAGGAGGACATCCCTGGTCTCCTTCGTCAGATAAAAGAAAAATTCTTTGAGACCAACCTTGCGGATGTTCTTAGTCAGAATCCTACTAAGAGTCATAGCTTGAATCAACTTTTGAAGAAAGTGGACTTGTTTCAAGTCTCAAAAGAAGTTTCAGAGGTAATTGTCTTGCTAGGTTCTCTAGTCGAACAACTCCAGGCCAATATTCTTCGAAAACAAAATGTCGACGATCAGTTAAGCGAAAAAATGGCCTCTCACAACTCTTCATGGAACTCTGCTATGGATGCAACCAAACAAGGTGAGGCCCTAAAGCTTAAACATTCAGAGAATCAGAAAGTATATGACGACTGTGAGAAGAATATCAACTCTTGGAAACAAGAGATAAAAGTACTCGAAGAGAAAATAAAGGAAGCTGAAACTTGTCAGGCAACCATTCAAAAGGCCAACCAACAGGATTTGCTCGAAGTGGTGCAATTGGGGATTAAACATTTCGAAATTGCCCAAAAGTTAGTGCCAGAGATTGAAGGACTGAAGAAACAACGGGCATTACTCGAGCTTCGTATGTCTTCATGGGAAACTCAATATTCGAAGATAAAAAATAGTCTCCCTGAGGACTTTAACTAGTTACCTCAAACTCTGTATTTTGTTATAATGCTGCACCTTCGTTTTGTAACCAAACCCTTCATGGAAATATATATGTATGCTTGACTTTTATTTTTTCACTTTGTCCATGTTTCCAATATTCGCAAGCACTATTTTTCAGCAAATCTTTCAGATTCTGCCAAAATATATTTTCAGATTTTCCACAGTGATTTCAATTAATGCAACACATATGATCTGACTATCCTTCGCAGCATCCTTACTCTTAGACTTGACGTTTCTACTCCCTTAGCCGTAATCATCATTAAATGGTGACGTCACTTTCTTCAAAATGTTTCTTTGAGACGTGCGTGCATCAGTTTTCATGATTACTTCTCAACTTCCCAAGGCGGGAAACGGCGAAAGCCATAACTTCTCTTTTTGGGATACCAAACGCAGTCCAATCAATCATTAAAATTTAAACCGCCTCTTACTGCCCCAGGTCTATATAAGGGCTTAACATCACATTTATCTCTTCATTCTTGTTTTATCAACTTCCGTCTACAATTTCATTTTCTCGCATTTCCTTAACCACAAACAACAGAAAAAGTATCCTTTTTTCCTCTAAGCTCTCTTTTCTGAAATGGCTGTACCTCTTTCTTATAACAACATCAGAGCTTGTATCAAAAAGGAGTTCAAAATTTCTGAGGAAGAACTTGAGGACAACTTCATCAGCCTCAATACTCTCTTTTCTAACCAAGAGCTGGATTTCTACTATGGCGAAATCCTGGAGGGTTCTGTTTACCCTAACATGCTAGCAGATTTCTGGATGTTTGCGTCTCTACGCATAGATCCCGAAGGTAGAACCACGATAGTCTCTGAGGTTCGACATGCTCATCTTAGCATCATTCCTACCACCATTGCTAACTTGATGAGATGTAACAATTCTGGGGAGACTTTTGATGATAACTGCTTCAACATGACCACTCATCTTTTGTTAAGGACTCTCATGGACAATGATCCTTTCAGTGCCAAGGTTATAAGGATTTGGCATCAAATGCTTGTGGGTAACTTCCATCCTCGGAAGCATGACGAAAATAGCATCATGATCGAGGACTTAGAGTTCATTCTCTGTGGCCTTCGAGGGAAGAAAATCAACTTTCCCTTGATGATTTTCAAAGGACTCGTTGAAACCGTTTCTATGGCTGCTGCCCGTCAAGGGAATGTGACGTGTCTTCCATATGGGAGACTCCTCTCTTACATATTCCTCAAAAAGGGTATAGTGAGGAGGATGCGCACCTCTGGATCTATAGATATGTTCGAGGCAGAAAGCTTGCCTGTGCTGTCCTTAGAAGGACTAGATCAAAGGATCAATTAGCAAGTGTTTGCCCTAGGTTTTCATGTTTTCTTTTTTGTAATCTCAAATGTTCTTGGGTCACGTTCTTAGATCTCTTTTGTAATGCATGCACTTTTCCCTTTTAAATGACAAATATTTTGGTGTTTCTCTGTCTCTTTACTTTACCTATCATATATTTTGATTATAAAGCCATTTTGGTAATGGTTTGACCATTTTGGCTTTCGTAGTACCTTGAATATCTATGTTTTTGCAATCTTTACTTCGTACATGCTTGGTTTATATCTCTTCAGATATTTCCCGTTTACTCTTAAGATCCTACGATCTTCTGCTAATTCTTCAATTTCGTAAGCATTATTCGAAAATACCTTTAAGATTCGAAAGGGTCCTTCCCAGTGTGGGGACCATTTACCAAGTGCCTGATTCTTTCGATCTATAGTTAAAATAACTTTCTAAACTAGGTCATTATTAATAAACGTTTTACCTTTCACCTTTTTGTTGTATGCTCTGGATACTCTTTCCTTTTGTCTTTTTATCATCTCCAACGCTCGAAGTCTGTCTTCGTCCAGATCTACTAACTCATTCATCATTAACTCCCAGTATACGTTGGGAGGAATATCTGCCTGTCTTTGTATCCTTACTGACTGCAGATATATCTCGATTGGGAGTACTGCGTCATGACCAAACGTTAGTTGGAAAGGCGTTGTATTTGTAGCTTCTTTTGGAGACGTTCGACAAGCCCAAAGTGCTTGGTCCAAAGTTTTATGCCAATTCTTGGGTTTCTTCCCCACATGTTTTTTGATAAGGCCAATTATTATCTTGTTTGCCGCTTCAACTTGTCCATTTGCTTGAGCATAGTAAGGTGTAGAAGTAAATAATTTGAAACCTATTTCTTTGGCGAAGTCTTGCATTTTCCGCCCAGTAAAGACCGATCCTTGATCAGTAGTTATACTTTCTGGGATTCCAAATCTGTATATAATATGTTTCTGAATAAACTCAATCACGGCCTCTTGATCCACATTCGCCAGTGGTATTGCTTCGACCCATTTTGTGAAGTAGTCTATTCCTACTAATATGTATCTTTGACCTTTAGACGCCTTGGGGTGAATTTCTCCAATCAAATCTAGTGCCCATCCCCTAAAAGGCCAAGGTTTCACTATTGTACTTAATTCGTTTGCTGGGGCGTGTAGGATACCTGCATGTTCTTGACATTCTTGACACCCTTTCGCAAACTCTATGCAGTCTTTTAACATGGAAGGCCAATACATTCCATAACGAAACAGAAGCCATTTCATTTTGTGTACTGCTTGATGTGCACCACATGCTCCACTGTGTACATTCGAAAGAGCTAAATATGCTTCTGCTTCACCCAAGCATTTCAACAATACACCTTCAGGAGTTTTCTTAAACAATTCGTTTCCCATCAGGAAATATGACAGGGCTCTATACTTTACCTTCCTGTATGTATCTGTCGAAGGATGTTTTAGATAGTTTATTATTGGACTCCTCCAATCTGTATCTGCCAATGAGTCTATGTTTAGTATTTCGAACTCTTCTTTGTTGGCGTAACCTAATTGTGAATTCTCCAGATCACTTGGGGAAAGTTTAGTAGACATTGCTCTCCCTCTTACTTCAATCAATTCTTCTAACTTCTCTTTTGATACCTTGTATCCTGAAGCTAGCTGTGCCAAGTCATTTGCTTCTTGGTTGTTGGTTCTTGAGACGTGTTTTAATTCCACATATTCGAATTTCTTGAGCAACCTATTTTCTATGACAAAGTACATGATCAAATTTTCTTTGATGCATTTGTATTCCTTTGTCAGTTGTTTAATGACCAATTCAGAGTCTCCTTTAATTTCGACTCTGGTTGCCCCCAATTCTAACAAAGCTTCAAGTCCAGCGATTAATGCTTCGTATTCAGCTTCGTTATTGGAGCATAAAGGGCCTTCGATTTTATACTTAAGCTTTGTTGGAATTCCATCAGGAGAAATTATTAGTATTCCAACTCTGGTTCCGTTTCTATGAGTCGAACCATCGAAATATAACTTCCAAGGCTTTAGATCCACATACTGTTGATGACTCTCAACTACTGCATGGTCGACAATGATATCTGACACAATTTGACCTTTCATCGCCTTGAGAGGCTGAAATATCAGTGAATATTCAGTAAGGGCTAAAGCCCATTTACCAATTCGACTATGCAATATTGGCTTAGATAACATATGTTTAACAACATCACAATGAGACGAAACATAAACATCAACTGGCTTTATATAATACTTAAGTTTGATACAAGAGAAATACAAGCAAAGGCAGAGTTTTTCTATCGCGGTATATCTAGTCTCTGCATCATTGAGTACTCTACTTAAGTAATAAATGGCTCTTTCGATGCCATTTTCATCTTCTTGTGCCAACATGCTGCCTATTGTTTTATTTGAAGCTGAAATGTATAGGCGCATGTGTTTCTTCCCATTTGGGGGAGATAGAATTGGTGGATGAATCAAGTATTGCTTGATTTTATCAAAAGCTTCTTGATGTTCAGCACGCCATTCAAAATTTCCCTGCTTAAGCCGTAGTAGAGGTGAGAAAGCTTGCGTGCGTCCACTCAAATTAGAGATAAATCTTCTTAAGAAGTTTATCTTTCCCAATAAAGATTGCAGTTCTTTCTTCGTGGATGGAGACTTGGTTTCCATTATAGCTTTCGTCTTATTTTGGTTGATTTCTATCCCTTTCTTGTGGATTACGAAACCCAAGAAATCACCTGCCTGCACAAAGAAAGCACATTTGAGGGGATTCATCTTCAGGCCATGTTTCCTCATTCTTTCGAATGATTGTCCCAGATGATCGAGATGATTGATATCTGAGGTAGACTTTACTACAATGTCATCTATATATACTTGCATGAATGTTTCTATAAAGTCATGGAATATAGAATTCATTGCTCTTTGATAGGTTGCCCCAGCATTTTTTAAACCAAAAGGCATTACGACCCATTCGTAAGTACCTATTGCCCCTGGGCAACGAAATGCCGTTTTGGATACATCATCTTCTGCAATAAAGATTTGATTGTATCCAGAATATCCATCCAACATGCTCAAATACTCGAAGCCTGCGGCTGAGTCTACTAGCATTTCTGCCACAGGCATGGGATATTAATCTTTAGGAGTGGCTGCATTGAGATCACGAAAATCTATGCATACTCTTAATGAACCATTCTTTTTAATTACAGGTACTATATTAGCAATCCATTCAACATACCTTGTAGTTTGGATGAACTTGCAACGTAGAAGCCTTTCGACCTCTGCTTTAATCTTTGAATTAATATCCGGAGCGAACCTCCTGGGAGTCTGCTTTATAGGTTTCTTCCCTTCTTTTATTGGTAATTTTAGTTCGACCAAATCTCTTCCTAGCCCAGGCATCTCATCGTAATCCCAAGCAAAACAATATTTATTTTCTTTTAACATTTTGATGACCGTCGCTTTTAGTGCTGGTTTTAGTTTCGCGTTGATGTACGTTATCCTCTTTTGACCTTCGTCTCCAAGATTTACTTCTTCGAGTGGATCTTGGGCTAACATCTTTATGTTTGATGCCATTGGGTCCTTTTCGAATCCCAGAGGCTCTTCATCGTAAATTGCGTCTAACCTCTGACTCGATTCCTCTCCTATGATCTCTTCGACTTGAACCGGATCTCCAAGGGATTTAGAACTCGTATGTATCTCTGGATCTGTCACTTCTTTTTTGGTTAGAACTGTGTTAATCATTACATTTGATAATTCGGCTTCGAGAGCCGCCTTTCTTTTGTTCTCGGCTACGTAAGCCGAAATCTTTTCGAAGAAGGAGGACTCAGACATTATTAATGTCATCGTCCCAGCCTGTTGGCCGTATTGGTGGATAATTCTCCAAGGGTGCTGTATCTGTTGGGCCATCCATGATCTCTCTGTCCCACTGGAATCCATTTGGGTGTAGAGTTAAATAGTACAACGCATTCTTATTTGGGGTATACATCTCCTCTGCAGCATGACAAGGACCTATGTTTGCCAAGTTTCTATCGAAGTTAGTTTTCTAAACTTGGTTAACTTCAGCCATATAGTAACTCTGATCCCCTTCAATATTCTCTACTATACCATCTTCTCTCCAAATGGTTACCCTCTGATGCATTGTTGAAGGCACGGTGTCATACCCCAAAATTTGCTCGTCTTATTTCATCTTCAAGGGTTCAAGGCTGAATGGTTAAACTCAAGTCTTTCTCTCCTATTCAAAGGTTCAGATCAGGGTTTTCTAACTAAAAAGTCAACTCAACTTTGACTGGTCATAACTCTCATATGGTTTGTCAGAAATTGTCCAACCAAAGCCTATTCTCAAGGAAATTTCATTCTCTACAACTTTGATGTTGGGCCCAAAATCCAGAAATGCTTCATTTGAAAGATATGATCAAAGATTTTACAGGTCCTCTAAAAAGTCAACAAAAACACCTTTTAGGTCAAAGACCATAACATGAACATGGAAACTTCAATGGAGATGAAACCAAGAGGAGTGTTTAGAGGACTCTTTGAGCCTTCCAAAAAGTCCTAGAAGTCTTCCATATCTTAAAGATCGGGAGAGTTACGCCTTGTCAAAGTTGGCTTATTTTTGAAGAAAATGCATGAAGTAAATATTATGCAATCTTGGAATTTTTCCAAATGAGCCTGAATTTTTGTGCTTGAAACACGTTCCTAACATTGTTCAAGACCTCTGAATCCATGCCTATATTTTTTGATTTTGTATTCATATTTATTTGGATTTTTATTCAAATAAAGAGCTAAATTAGTTAAATAAAATACAAAAAAAGGGAAGATTAATTCATGAGGCTTTGCTAGCATTATTTAGAGGCCAAAAGAGTTAGTCTTGGAAGCCAAGAAACCAAGCAAGATTGATTGGAGATGATTAAAGATTCAAAGTAGAAAGATTTCATACTGATTCCAAATCAAATATCTTTGCATTAAAAGAAGATTTTTTCATCAAATTTGTAAAACCTAATTTGGTTAAATATATATGCACAAGAATAACAAGGGGGGGGGGACGAAAAATAGGATTGGCTGCAGTTGGAGAGGCTTGGCCGAGTTCATAAAAACTCAAGAAAAAGGCAAGGTCGAATTCAAAGGTGGAGGTGGATGCAAGGAATTTTGTTGATCCCAAACACCTTCCTGGAGTTTCTCTGAAGCAATCCCAATTGTTACAAATGATCAAAGCGCTCAGAATTGTCCCCAGAAGCCACGGTTTGCCCATTATTTTTCAATTTTCGATTACGCCGAATTAGGCTTCTTAAATCACTTTTGAGCATATGGTTGCGTTCACATGACTGCGTAGAGTATTTCTGGACTGGTAATTGCATGTTTAGACGCAGGTTCGAAGGTGTGCCATTAATAGGGTTTCAGTTTCTCAATTTAGGGGAACCTAATTAGAGGCAAAATTGGCCCCAATTGATGACGCCATTGGATCCAGAGGCTGATTTCTAGTCGATTTATATATTCACCTGGAATTTATTTGATTTGTATGATGAGATTGAAGGAGGCAGGGCTATAGCTACACATCCAAACCGTGGGCATAGGTCCTGTGTTTTTTCCAGAAAAAAAGAAGAAGAAGACTGGCAGGCGGTAGCTGTTCGCGCGTCTGCAATTCAAAAGTGATCCTTTAGTTTTTTATTTAAATCATGGCGCGTGATATTGTACCAGCAAGCAAGTCATAGCCTAGTGGTGATGGGCATATACGTATCACAATCCAAACAGGGGTTCGATCCCCACATGCCACAGGTTATTTTTCTTATTTTTCCACTAACAAAGTCTGCAGATCCAGCGCCTCTAATACACGCGTGACCACGATGCACTCCCTCAATATCACCGTTGGATTTCAACACAGTTTGATCTGACGCCCAGGAAGAATGATGTCCATCATGCACACTCAGGGGTTCACCACACATAATCAAAACCAGGTTTTTTTCACATATTTTTTTTATTATTTATTTTTACTATTTAGGTTAAATATAAATCATGTTTAGTTTATTTAATTTAATTTAGAATTTGATTAATATAATTAGGCTCTTAACTAGGGTTTAGGATCATCCTGATTATTCTACTATGTCGATTATTTGACTTAATTAATTTAATTATTTTAATAGTTAAAATTATAAAAAAAACCTAGAAAGGTGATAAATATTACGGTTTGCCCGATCCCATTGCCATTTGGCGAAACATTAACCTTCGATTAATTCTCTCCTTGACCCGACTAAATCTATTAGTCGCATTAGACGAGAGATAAAACAATAAGACATTAACCTTTTATTTAATTCTCTCCTAGACCCGACTAAATCTATTAGTCGCTTTAGACGAGAGATAAAAATTAAAATACATTTTAATTTGCTGCCCGCGACGATCAATCTATCGATCTGAGTAACCAGCAATGCCCCGTAATCCGTTAGCTATATTGACCAAATCTATTGGTCACCCGCATCTAACGGTGCCATATCAAACCAGGGTTGTACGCCCAAACACTTAAAACACATCAAACCACAAACTACGGATTTTCATCCTTTCCAATCTGGCAATTCAAAATGCCTTTCCAATTACAACTCAAAACTACGATAGGCCATTCAAAAAGCCTCAAAACAACTTCAAATACATTCAATTCAATTCAAAGGCGTACAACCCTGTGCCCGAACTACGTTGACTCTGATTCTCCCTAAGGAGATACGTAGGTACTTGGATAACCAAGGCGAGTCCCCCTCCCTAAAATCTCAATTTTCCCCTATTCAATTCTTTAGCTATTAAACCTCCATATTTTAGCCATAAACCTTTGCCTTAGATTCAAAGCCAATAGGAAAGGGTTGAGGGTGCCTAACACCTTCCCTCGACCTGATTATAATAACTTACCCTGAATCTCATAACTGCGTAGGGTTTCCTATTCGCCCTTCAGAATAGGTGGCGACTCTAAAATCTTTATTTTTAGGGAAGGTTGCTACAGCTGGCGACTCTGCTGGGGATTAGTGATAACAAAACTGTAAATTATTATGCTCCTTTAGGTTTTGACAGGGTTTAGGTTTTGGCGAATCAATTAGGGTTTGGCAAATTATTTTTAGGGTTTTGGCTAATTTGCCAAAACTAGGGTTGTGAATTAGGATTTGGGTTTTTTTTCTCTTTATTTAAATATTTAATTTAATTTATTTATTTTATTTATTTATGGTTTTATTTACAGTAATTATCTTTTACAGTAATTTTTAAATGTTTATTTAATTATTACCTGTTTTACTGTATTTTCTGGGATATATATATTGCTGTTAATCCTAAGCGTGGGAATTATAATAATGACCAGAGGGTAATTACATCGCCTACGAGTCTTATTATAATTCCACTCAGAGTGGGTTGAATATCCGGAAAGGTCTGATACGAGGCTTGACCTTGTTGAGGGCTGGACTTGGTATTTGGCTGATCTCTCTGGTAACCTACCCCTAAAACTCAAACCTCATGGATAAAATGAGTTGTTCTAAAATCCAAAGAGACAAAAAGTTTCTGCGGCTACGAACGACCCCATGAGACCTTCTAGAACATACCAATGGGAAGGGTAGGCACCCTAAGCCGTTACGTCGAACCTATGAACCTAGGGCTTATGTGCTTACATGCTTATTATATATGTGCAATTTATATACTGCGAATGCCTTGCATTTTAATTTTTGCAGGTGCTCCCACGCGTTCCCCGGCCTACAGGGACTCTATTTCCAAGACCATGTCCTTCCCACGAAGGACACATCCATCTGTACACGTTGATTGGCCTCACGATGGCCATGAGACCTAGTGACTGTCATGAACAGTCACTCCGCGCTTGTATCTATGCACTCCCTAGCCTGTAGGGACCTCTCTTATATATCCTTGTATTCTTACAACTACGTGTCCTTTCCACCTTCGTTTACGCACGTCGATTGGCCTCTCGATGGCCATGCGATCTAGTGACTTTCTTGAACGGTCACTTCGTGCCTACGTCTACGCATTCCCTAGCCTATAGGGATTCCATTTCTAGAATCTCGTCCTTCCCACGAGACATCTTCGTTTACGCACGTCGATTGGCCTCTCGATGGCCATGCGACCTAGTGACTGTCTTGAACGGTCACCATGTGCTTACATCTACGCGTTCCCTAGCCTGTAAGGATTATGTTTCTAAAATCGCATCCTTCGTACGAAGGACATCTTTGTTAGCATACGTCAATTGGCCTCTCGATGGCCATGTGGCTTAGTGACTGTCCCGAACGGTCACCCCATGCTTACTCCTACGTGCTCCCTAGCCTATAGGGATTCTCTTTTACATTCGTGTGTTTTCACACGATGCGTCCTTCCCCAAAGGACAACTTCATTAGCATGCGTTCGATTGGCCTCTCGATGGCTATGAGATCTAGTGACTGTCCTGAACGGTCATTCCATGTTTGTTTCTGCGCACCCTCTAACTTGTGGGGTTTAGATTCCCATCCACGTCTTTTATCCCTAACTCGTAGGGATTTCTCTTCACCCGATATCGTCCTTAGATAAGTTGTGTTCCACACAGAGAACCTTCCCACCAAGGGCAACTTCATTGGTACACGTTGATTGACCTCTCGATGGCCATGAGACTTGGTGACTGTCTTGAACGGTCACCAGCCGCTACCTTCTGCATATTCCCTAATCTAAGGGATTTCCATTGGCGTGTCATAACATCTATCTTACAAGGATTTCACGAGGGTATAATGTCGCCTCTAAGGTTATCCCCATGATTATACGTCACACGTCTACATTGCATGCAAGGAGTCTCTCACATACGCGTGCATTTGCATTTTCATGCATCCATACATTTACATTCGCATCTTCGCCCGCATCCACACTTACCGTGCTAGCCGACTTCCCGAGACTCGCAAAGAAAAATCCAAAGGATCATAAACTATGGAGAAAGGAGGATAAATCATCGAGAACGAACTTGATCATGCAAGGAGAAAAAGGATGTCTTTCACCACGCCTTCCCCATGTCCATGCCTTGTCATAACAGGATCGTAAATACAATAAAGGTTGTCATCGGGCAAAGGATTAGTTCAACAAAGAAGTTCCCTCATAGATACACTCAAGATGTATCTAGACATAAAGGGGTTCATATAGAACATATCAAATTTACAAGGACGCTCTACGATAACCTGGGGGCAAGGGTCAGTCCAACTGGGGCAATACCCTGAACAAAGATGCATAAATACGATGGAGAGAAGGCGACGTGTGTTAACTCCACACTAAGGGGCAAAAGGGTCATAGGTTTTCCTCATCAATCTACGAACTCCGAAGATTGCGAATGGTGTGACACTATCCTTAGAAAAAGCAAAAGAGGTTCAGTCAAAGGAAACTCATGAAGTTCCGAAACGACGAAAACCCACCGCTAACAACTCATTCCTGACAGGTTTGACGTGCCCAAGGGAAAATTCGAGGTTGCCCTTTACTTCTACAAGTCTAGGAACTAAGGAGTAAAACAAGGTCAATGGATCTACAAAGGATATTATCCCTAGGATCAATAGGTGTTTATCATGTCAGAATTTCAATCCATACGATCGCTAAGTGTTACTCAGGATAAAAGTTGTACCTTCGGATTAGCAATTCTAATGGGATGACCATGCAGGTTTTAGAATCAATTCATTCGCTTCATTCGCTCACTACTATACATTTCCATGCTACTTTCAATTTCAAATTTAGGGTTATTAACAAACTAAAGGGAGAATGACGAACACAAATAACTAAATCTCGCTAAACATATGCTTTCAAGGTAAGACCGAGCCGAGGATGTACAGGCATTGTTCCAATTCCCAAACAGTGGAGATATAAGGATGTTAATCCCTCGTCACCCCCTCGAGCCAGGAGTTGGAGTTTGTTTCTACTTTTTCAAATAAACCTTGATTTTAACCAGGGGCAGGGTAGAATTCAATTAGTTCAATGGTGTACTTTGGTTGTCAAGAGAATCAGTCAATCCAAACAAAGATTCAAGCATAAGGATCAAGCAAAACAAAAGGTTCAAGCATATCTTCCTCACATTCATCTAAGAATGAGGGAGCAATGGAGATAACATTCACAACAATCTTCTTCCTCATTACATCATTCAAGATCGAGGAAGTATCAAAGTCGAAGCTTACAAATCAAAATCAACATGGCTGTCACAACAATCAATATCCGAGGATAAAAACTCAAAAGGAGTATTCACAAAAAGGAGAAAAAACGCCCGCTAAGTCAACAGAAAATAAAACAAAAACAAAAACGACTTAGGCAAAATTAGGGTATCCCGATGGATCAAATTCAAAGGAGTTGGTTCATGCAAAAATAAGGGATAAAAAAAAAAAACAAAGGCGAAATACAAAGGATAAACTTGTGACTGCTAAATCATCAAAGCTTCACATCAATGCTTGGATTTTCACAACATTTTCATCAATG